>NC_136071.1:619031449-619687942 GCF_964261635.1 Lissotriton helveticus
CGCTATTGACGGGATTAAATCCTCATTAGGGCAACAAATGGAGACTCTCGCCCATAAGCTCGATACTGTGGCGATTCATGTCAACTTGATCCGCGCAGACCTGGCAAAAACTAATAAGAAGGTCAAATCGCTGGATATCAAGACTTCTAGTCTGACGGGTGATGTCGTTGACCTACAGACGGAGGTCCGTCACCTGAAGACCACCAGTGATCTCCTTACACGTCGTCTGGAGGATTATGAAGGAAGGGCTAGGCGGGACAATGTCCGTATAATTGGGGTCCCGGAAAAGGCGGAGGATCCTGCAGCTGACCTCTTTGTTGAGAAACTTATTGTTGGCCACCTCGCACCTAAAGGACTGAGTAGGTTCTTTACGGTTGAACGGGCTCACAGAGTTCCGGGCGGTAAACCGAAGTTGGGTGCCCCACCGCGGCCTATCATTGCAAGAATTTTTGCGACAGAGACGCTATCCTGCAGGCCTCACGGATGGGTGGACCTACAAAGTTCGAAAACACAAATATCAGCTTCTACCCGGACTACACCCAATCGGTCCAGAAGCAAAGACTCGGTTACCTGGGGGTGAAGAGAAGACTGCGTGATATGGGACTCAAATATGCCATGCTTTTCCTGGCCAAGTTGAGGATTGAACATGCTGAGCGGACTTATGTTTTTGATCGACCAGAGGTGGCGACCAACTGGCTGGACACTCTACCGAACCAACATCCATCGGAGGAGCGGTCTGGCGGAGCGGAGGGCAGACAGGCGGAACAGGAACTCCATCCACTCCGGATCACCGACCGACCCCTGCCCTCACCACGTCTTCAACAAAGCCGACGCTGTCATCGCACCCCACCTGCGGGACATCATCAACACCTCCTTCACCACCGCCACCTTCCCTGAGAGCTGTAAGCACGCCGAACTCAGCGCTCTACTCAAGAAACCTACAGCGGACCCCACCGAACTCAAGAATTACCGCCCCATCTCGCTGCTCCCGTTTCCGGCCAAAGTCATCGAGAAGACCGTCAACAAGCAACTGGCCGCCTTCCTCGAGACGAACGGATCCCTCGACCCCTCACAGTCTGGCTTCCGAGCCAACCACAGCACCGAGATCGCCCTCATCGCTGCCACCGATGACATCCGAACCCTGATGGACAACGGAGAAACAGCGGCCCTCATCCTCCTAGACCTCTCCGCGGCCTTCGACACCGTCTGCCACCGCACCCTAGTGCAGCGCCTCTACAACGTCGGAATCCAGGAGAAGGCACTGGAATGGATCATCTCCTTCCTCGACGGGAGGACCCAGAGAGTCCGCCTACCACCGTACAAATCAAAGGCCACCGAAGTCATCTGCGGCGTACCCCAAGGATCCTCGCTGAGCCCAACCCTCTTCAACGTCTACATGAGCCCCCTCGCGGCCATCGCACGCCAACACAACCTGAACATCATCTCCTACGCCGACGATACCCAGCTGATCCTCTCCCTGACCAACGACCCCGCCGCCGCCAGAGCCAACCTTCACGAAGGAATGAAAGAGGTAGCCGAGTGGATGTCGACCAGCCGCCTGAAGCTGAACTCGGACAAGACGGAAGTCCTCATCCTGGGATCCTCGCCCTCCGCCTGGGACGACTCCTGGTGGCCCCCCGCCCTGGGAACCGCACCCAAACCGACAGACCACGCACGCAACCTGGGCTTCTTCCTGGACTCCTCCCTCTCCATGACCAGGCAAGTCAACGCCGTCTCCTCGTCGTGCTTCAACATCCTGCGCATGCTACGGAAGATCTTCCGGTGGATCCCCACCGAGACCAGGAAGACGGTCACCCAGGCACTCGTCACCAGCCGACTGGACTACGGCAACGCCCTCTACGCCGGAACCACTGCCAAGCTCCAGAAGAGACTCCAACGGATCCAGAACGCCTCAGCCAGACTCATCCTCGACGTCCCACGACACAGCCACATCTCCGGACAACTAAGAGACCTGCACTGGCTCCCGGTCAACAAGAGAATCACCTTCCGTCTCCTCACCCACGCACACAAAGCCCTCCACGATCAAGGCCCGAGCTACCTCAACACCCGCATCAACTTCTACGCTCCCAAACGACACCTCCGATCAGCCAGTCACGCCCTCGCCGCCGTTCCCCGCATCCGAAGAGCGACAACAGGAGGAAGGCCCTTCTCCTACCTGGCCGCCAAGACCTGGAACTCCCTCCCGACCGACCTGCGCCTGACCCAAGACCACCTCGCCTTCAGGAAGAAGCTCAAGACCTGGCTGTTCGGGCAGTAGCAGCACCCCCCCCCCCCCCTAGCGCCTTGAGACCCTCCGGGTAAGTAGAGCGCTCTATAAATGTCTATGATTGATTGATTGATTGAATAGTCGCCGGCTGCTTGGTTCCTGGGGTCTTTCGTGGACCTTGGACTGTGGTTCGATAATCCTGACATGTGATTTGATGTACATTTGGGGGGTTGCGGGGCTATTGGTGGGTCTTTTTTCCTCCTCGGAGTGTCTTTTTGTAGTTTAGTTAAATGTGGGGGCAACAGGCACACTGCAAGTTTGGGTGGCTTTTTAGTCTTACGCAGGGGTGCAGGGTGGGGGGCTTTGTAACGGGAAGTTGGTGGGGGGATGGGAGGTTCTGTTGGGGTGTGTGTGTGTTTTCTTGCAAGGTACCGTATCCTTAGATCGTTTCATCGAAGTGTTGAGTTCTTTCTGGGGATGGATCTTCTTTCTTCTTCGGGATGGGGGGTAGAGGGCTGAAACTAATGAGTTGGAATGTAAATGGGCTGGGGGATAGGATAAAACGTGGGGTGGTGTTGCAACTGATGAAACGTTTCTCCCCTGATGTGGTCCTTCTTCAGGAGACGCACTTGACTGGTAATACTTGTCATGCTATGAATAGGAAGGGGTATCGTTTGGTTGCACATGCTGGGTTTTCCTCCGGCTCTAGAGGGGTTGGAATCCTCATTAAGAATTCTCTCCCACTTGAGATTGACTCCACGGTTCTCGATGATAGAGGGCGCTACGTCGCTCTTACGGGTAAATGGGAGGGCCGCACCCTCTCTCTGGTTTCGGTATATGTCCCCCCTGGCCTGCAATCAACTACTTTTGCGGACTCGGGGCGGATTATTCTCGCTCTCCCTGAGGGGTCACTGATTCTAGGTGGTGATTTTAACGCAGTTGTTTCCGGTGTGGTTGATCGACACCCGCCCAGTGATCTAAAGGGATCACAGAACTGGCTCCATGGATTCCTTGACACTTTAAGTCTGGTAGATTGTTGGAGATTGCTACATCCTGCTCAACGGCAATATACGTTTCATTCAGGCGCTCACGGTAGCCTCTCTAGGATTGATTATGTTTTGGTACCGGCTACGCAGGCTCTTTCTGTCACTGAGGTCAAGCATTTAGCTCGGGGAATTTCGGATCATTCTCCTCCATGGCTACGGATAGAGTTAGATTCCGGGTCCGAGGGACGGGTTGCCCCGATTAACCCTTGGTATCTCCGAAACCCTACAACTCGCGCTGCTCTGGTAAAATCTCTTGAACTGTATTTTTTGGGAAACGAGGGTTCTGTTTCGTCAGCGGTATCGCTTTGGGATGCTTTCAAGACCGTCCTTAGGGGCCAGGCCCTGTCATTGATAGCGGGTGTTAAGAAACGGAGAGATGAGGAGGTGGTTAAGCTTGAGACAGAGATTGCGGACTTGGAGCTTGACCTGGAGTGTGGGGGGTCACCCGTGCCAAGACCCATGTTTTGCGACTAAAACAACTTGAGTATAGGACATTGGTTACTGATGCGGCTAAGGCCATGAGTAGGGAGCAGCAGGGTCGTCTGTATGACGTGGGAGACAAAGCTGGTAAATTGATTGCGTGGCTGGATAAAAAAGATCGAGATAATCGGGTGGTGCCTGTGATTGAGACGGCTGCTGGTGCTCGGATTTCTGACCCTAAGGAGACAGTTCAGTGTTTTGCAGATCACTTCAAGACAGTGTACTCCTCTGTGTCGGACAGGCCGGAGGAGGACTCACATCTATTCTTGCGTGATATCGCTTTACCACGTCTTTCTGACATCGATAGAGACCAAATGGACGCCGCTATAACACCTGATGACGTGGCTCTTGCGATTCGTTCCTTGCATTCGGGGAAAGCAATGGGTCCCAATGGCCTGCCTATTGAACTTTACAAGTTACGCCCTGACAAGATGGCTCCCTATCTCCGGGATATGTTTCTGGAGTCTCGGGAGCGTGGGTCTCTCCCACGTGTTCAGCGATTGGCGACTATTGTGGTGATCCATAAGGAGGGGAAGCCGAGAGATAAGTATGCGTCGTATCGACCTATATCCATTTTGAATGCTGAACCTAAGATCCTTGCGAAAGTATTGGCTAACCGATTGATCACTGTTATTAGCGAGTTGATACATCCGGATCAATCCGGTTTTATCCCGCATAGAAATACCGCCCTGAATCTTGGGCGACTGCATGGTGTTCTCGCGAGAGCTGCGACGTTGCGTCAGCCGGCCATCTTGGCGTCGTTGGATGCCACGATGGTTTTCGATACCGTGGAATGGCCATATTTATGGGCCGCGTTGGCTAAGTTTGGGTTCGGACCCGGTTTTATTGGCTGGGTGCGGCTGCTCTATGAGGACCCCCTTGCGCAAATTGTTGTGAATGGCTGAGTCTCTGCTCCGTTTGGTCTTGGGAGGGGAACTCGTCAGGGTTGTCCTTTGTCGCCGCTCTTGTTCGCCCTAGCTCTTGAGCCCCTCGCCGCGTGGATCCGGTGGGAGCCCTCGATGAAGGGTATTCGGTGGTCCTCTGAGTTTGAAGATCGCATCTCACTTTATGCAGATGATATCTTATTGTATTTGACTTCGCCCCGGAAATCACTGATAGTATTGTGCGATGTTTTGAATTAGTTTGGTAGAAACTCAGGTCTAATCATTAACTGGACCAAATCCTATCTATATGTCCTTTCAGGTGATGTTCCTCTTCTTCCAAATAACTGCCCCATCCACATTGCGCACACGGGGTTTAAATACCTCAGTATCTATATTTCATTGGACCCCGTGACTCGGTATGAACATAATCTCCACCCTCCCTTGTCTAGATTGAAACAAGATGTCACGGGTTGGCGTAAGCTTCCGCTTTCACGGCTTGGTCGTGCGGCCCTCTTTAAAATGATGTCTCTGCCTCGTTTTCTATATGCACTCCAAAACACTCTTGATGTAGTTCCGGCTAGCTATTTCCGTGCAGTCGAGGGTCTTCAAAGGAAGTTGATTTGGGATGGTAGACCTCGTATTGCACTTGCTAAACTGACGCTCCCGTGGTACGACGGGGGGGGATCGCTCTCCCTGATATAAAACGTTACTATTGGGTGTCTCAAATGGGAGCCATTAACCATGGTACGTATGGTCCCGAATTGAACCTCGCCTTTGCAATGGATAGATGGCTGTTACCTGGGGGTAACTATTACAGGGCACTATACTCAAGATCGGGGCCTACCAAGACGGCAGTGCGTCTGTGGCAGGATGCAACTAGTTCGATGGGATGGAAAGACCGCTTAACTCTAGCGACCCGCTCTTTGGCTCTGATAAACTTGGTAAACTGTGGAAGACCAAGGGGTTTGATAAATGGGATCTCATTGGTATCAGTAAGGTGGGAGACCTCTGGGTGAAGGGCTAGATTAAATCGTTTGAACTGCTAAAGAAGGAGTATGAACTAGCTGATTCAGAATACTTCCGTTACGTTCAAGTTCGCCATGCTTTGATGTCGGTTTTCCCAGTGGGGGAGGTAATTCCGGAGTCGTCCCCGCTCGAAGATGGATTGTTAGACGGTTATGTGCCCGATAGTACTATCTCCCTAGTCTATAAAAAATTAATAAATGATAGGACGGATCTCCTTTTGCGTCTTCGAGACTTGTGGACCCGTGACGGCCTTGAACTGGATGACGAGGACTGGCAATCTGCGATCTCCTCTCCCAAAGAGGTCGCAATTCCAGCTTGACTCAGACTGGTTCAACTTAAGATTCTTCATAGGATATACGTCACGGGCCCCTGATTGGTACACATGGGCTTTTCTGAGGAGGGTTTGTGCAAGCGAGGATGCGGCCAGATAGGGACATTTCTCCATATTATCTGGGAATGTCGTGAGGTTGCTGCCTTCTGGAGTGGGGTACATGATGTAATGAAGGAAGTAACGGGGGTTGCCCTCTTACCGGAAGCTAGGCGCTGTTTATTGAATGTTTGGGAACCCACGGATTATAACATAGCCCAGACACAGTGGGCGACCCTGGGGGCCATGATCGCCAAGCCCGATATTGCTCAATTGTGGGGATCCCAAAAGCCACCTACAGTTGAATTATGGAAGGAAAACATGGATTGGTGCATGTTCAGAGAAAAAAACGGTGTATTTGGCTCGGGGTCGGCCTCGGAAGTGGTGTAGAATATGGGGACCCTGGAATACCTACCGTGGAGATATTTGTGCACAGCCTATCGCAGATAATACTGATGTCCCACTTTCCCCCTGACCACGCCATCCGACTGCTCTATTGTATGTGTATTGATTTTCCCGCTGTCCTCCCCCCCTTTCCCTTCCATACATGGATTGCTGATTTCATTGTATTGACTTTTCCTTCCCCATTTGAATTGACACTTTGTGTAATATATTTTTTACCTTGCTGTTTCTATATTTTTCAATAAAAAGAAATATAAAAAAAAAAAACAATGGTCTGTGCGGCACATATTTAATATGTTGTTTATTTGGTTCGGGCAATATTGTAGCATGTTCTTCTATAAGTAATGTTTGGGATATCTTTCTCTCTAGATGCTCTACATAATCATGGTATTTTAGAGAGTGCCTTCATTATGTGCATATTTGTGAATTCATAGTCCTAATTATCCTATCTTTTATCCTTAAGTATTTTATCACGATTGCCAAAATATCAATATTATTGATGACCTTTGAGATTCATCTTCTTGCTCTGCAATCTTGGACTTGTGTACTTTTGTGGCGTACAGAGCATTACAATGGAATATACATCATGGTCAGTCAGTCCTGCATTAGGACTTTCATGTGTTGTCTCGTTTAACAACTAAGCATTCATCTTTGATCATCTTCACCTGAACTGCTGATTTGCTCTTCATCACTAAGGCTTCTGTGTACCTGCTTTACTGGATATGCATAAATCTCTGAACCGAACACTGAATGTCATAAAGGCTTAAGTAAATTTCACTGCTGGACCAATATAGGTTTTAAAGAAAATGTTATTTTGCCTGCCTAAAATTTCTCCCAATATTTAATAGAGCTGTGCACACACACACACCAGGGTGCTCCCTAGCAGTACAAATCCTTTGATGGGCTCACATTCAAATGCCCAAAGCAGTGTTGAATAATCCAACAATAACTTTATAATGCATAGTTTCAGTAAAGGATCTTGAACAGTGTGTCTGGAAAACTGACTTTTGCTTCTAAGACACCCAACAAGCACGCAGTCAAGTGGAGAGGAAAAGTGGTAGCACTTGACAAGTGAGTCACACTTCTGGAAATAAAGCCCTGGCACTACCTTACGAAAAGCAGATGTTTGCAAGAAGATAATGCTGAAATGAGGGGGAGTGGAAACAGCCACAAAGGCAATCTGGGCAGGAGACTGGAGGTGCTTGAATGTTTCCTGAGGGTCAAGAATAACAGGGTGCTTGGAGTCCATGAAGAAGAGAGAGAGATTAAGGCAACTTCCTAACAGCATGGTAACTGTAAACCTAAAGATTCCCTAACGGAACTAAATTCGAAGGCATTCCCATAATTATCAGACTTAAGTCAAGGTATCCTTCATCTATTAAAGGTGAGACTCACAATAATGCTGATATTGAGAACACAAGAGCTATCAAATACTATACCTCTTTTCCCAGCTCTCAAGCAACCAATGAAAGATGCAAGAGACGAGTCGAGGAGGATCACATTTGTGAGGAGAGATGCATTTTTAAAACTACTTAGCCATAGGGCAAGAGATGCAACCCTTGGTGAGGCATGGCAACTTTAAATAAGTCTAGGACACAAGAACTAGAATGTGCTGCACCTGGTGCTCCACTGGTCTTCATCTTACAGAAAGTAGAAATGTGTGAGAATAGCCACTAATGCTGCCAGGTCGCACAAATCATGAGTATGACTACTGAACTACCTGGGTGGGTTTTGAGGATTGTATACATGACCTTCAACCTTTCTCTCCTAATCTCCCCAATTACAACATGCACTCTTTAGTTCACCACTTTACCCCCCTTTCTCCAAGCCTGTTCTTCAACCTTCTTTTTAAAAATGGTGTCCTTTCAATTCTGGAGCCCAGTTTTATGCCTGGTATGGCTTTTGTAATACACTTCCAGCATACGTAAATTATGGATGAGATTAATTTACAAGAAAGAAAACCGATATAAGCACTCGCAAGATAAATATGAGAACAATTGTAGAATAGTAGGGAAAGGTCTTTTAACATACTGAAAGGTTGGAAACTTGAGACTGATACAGCCGTGTGAAACAACTTTCCATTTGCTGTGATGCAATTAATGACAAAATGCTAATAACAATGATATTTAAAAAAAGATGCTAGCAGTGCCAGGATCCCATATATCTTCCCACGCAAATATAAAATGGGAATAAGAAGATGGAGACCAACAGGAAGTCACTATAGCCAGCACCTATTTACTGTGGAGGCAAGGTGGTCGTTATTACATTTTTCGTCTTTGTTTTAACTCGACCTAATGCGAATCCTTCCTCATCACTTACTTGGGCTTCCAGGGTTTATTTGATGGAACTAATGTGCTTTTGAATATGGAGGACCACTGTCAAGAAAAGTCGGAGGATAAAGAGGTGTTTTTCCTTCATCTGCATCTAGCTGAAACTGGTTTACAAAATTGAGACCACCTCTGAAAAAGAGACAATGGCCAAAGGTAGCTGACCCCCGGGACCAAGAATTCCTGTAGCAGATTGCCAACAGGATTTGCAAAGTAAGGATTTATGTGAATAGCCTGCATTTGCCCGTTTGGGAAGCTGCCAAACCTTTATGGTCTCAGACCTGTCCGGCTCAAACCTGTATTGAATATGTGATATCACTTTAAAACACAAACTCATCACTTTTTAAAAGCATCTGTTTACATCTTAGCAGACTACAGAACCCTTACCCTTCATTGGAATGGCATTAATGTTTTCGATATGCGGGCTATTATCAAGCTTTATGAAAACATTTTAGAATTTGTCATTGACTGAGTCAAGTAAACAATGTTATTGTCACAAAACATGCACTCAAAGGCGCGCATGCCACTATGAAGAAATACCATTATGAAGAAGCCACCATAAAGAAAAGTAGTTGCAAAAATATTATTATAAGTTACAATAGCAATAATAAAAATCATAATGAAAAAGTATTGCTTGCATTATCATTAGAAAGGCATATTTGTTGAAAATCTTAAAGTTTACAGCAATGGTAGGCAGTTAAAAGGATTGAAGGTTTTTACTTAAGGTTTGTAGCGCAAGAATTCAGGTTAGAGTTTAAGTTAGGGTTAGTATAGGTGAATGTCCTGAAGCAAAAAAACAACAACAACCTTAATAGTAACAATGCTACAACCCCATGCTCCACTGGATTGTGTTGTGCAGGGAGTGTTAGAGTTCAATATCACTACGCTTCCATGCATTACATGAACGCTCAGTTCATGCATTGCATGGCATGAGGGTCCATTTGTGAATACAAGCCGACTCCTGCATCCTGTCATTTGCAGAAATGTCCAGAACACTTCTGTGAGCCTTTTGGGCAATTCTGTAAGTCTAGAGTAGTAAACTTGTGGTCTTCATCTTGCGAAGGAAGATTTAAACAGCTGCTTCAGTTTGAGTTTGGAACTTGCTGCACCTACAGGACTTCCTGCTTCACGGCGATGCCGTAGAGTAGGTAAGAGGCTACATGCTTTCCTGAAATTTCCCTCACCATCAGTAAGGGCTACTGACAACAGGGTGAGGAAACCTGTGAAATAAGTGGTGCTGCATTTATGCAAGTGCAAGCTTTCAGGCGAGAGACATGTTTGAGTTGGTCTCCAATTTCAGCACAGAGCAGCCACAAAGCAACACAGGTGTTGTGAATCACATCTCATTAGATTTGTTGGAGCAGGACCATAATAAAGCTATTTTTCTGAATTATTCTACATGTCATGTAGGCAACTCTGCAAGAGGGCTGTTTACATACACTTCTAGCCGCAAACACCTGATTAACTGAGGAAGATGATCAGGAGGGAGTTAAAAGGATTTTAGGTATTTTGCCTCATGTTTTAAATGTATGCCTCTTCTAAGAGACTGTCCTGTATAAGATGCATAGACCAAAACTATACACACCCATCCAGGGAATGTTTTATGTTCTGTGCAAGATGGCATCAGGTCCTCGGTGTGTGAATGTGTTTCATAAGCACAGCTTATCCAAGTTAGTCACCAAGATGCTCAGAAAAACGTCAACTTGCTCAGAGGTTTCATTTCTCATTACTCTAAGCAATTCCATTGGCAGGAAGGAGAAGCAAAGGAAGTCCAATGCTCATATTTGGCTGTGTCTATATCCATTAGCAGCAAGCTAGCTGGCAGGATCCTGGCGCTGATGAAGACTGCTGCAGCATGAACACGCGCTGCCAGAACTTTTGACTAGCATGTATTCAGGGGACCTAATTTGCTTTGGTTAACCCACCGGCTGATGTCACAACCACGACAGCTCGAGTATCCAACAGTCGAGATTCACACGACCTCTAGAACTGCATGGATTCATCCCTTTGAGTCTTCCTGAAATCACACTGATTCATTATCCTAGAGTCTTCCTGAATCCACCAGACTACTGGAAGCATGCAATCAACGAGGCTACTCCAAGGGAATTTACCCCCATGATGGGCTGTCATCCTTCTCATTAGTCCTGAAGAAGACCCGCTTTGACATTTGTTTATTAACGCTGTTGTCGGGGTCGAAAAATGGACGAAAGTACATGGCTCAGCTTTATCAAGTCTCTCGGTCTCAAAACTAGAAGCAATTGTGCTAATTACCAGAGACATTGTTTTTTCCGTTGTTCTGACCACCCTTTTAGTTTATTTCTTTTGATAATTTGTACATATTCTACTTTCACCGTTGTATATATGACACTCACAGCACCGCAGTCATGGAGCATTACTTTTCACTGTATTATTTGTCGCTAAGACGTTGCATTGAATATTGACAGCCTTATAAATGCATATTAAGATTGCTCTATTTAACAATAAGTAAAATCGTTTTTTGAGAATGCATACTTGCCTGTGTTTCTGTGTTCCAACCATAGTGAACAGATGTGATACTTTATGATTTATCTGCCATTTTTGAAGAAATTGTTCCCTCCCAACAGAACCATTGTAGCTCTTCCATATAGATACCCAGGTTCTGAGGGGCACAGGTTTACCCCATTGTTATTACACAATAAGCAGTCTGAGAGCAGGCAGACAGCTGGCAGGGATTCTACTGTGTGCTTGCTGATAAGGAAATTGGTGGGCTCTGACAGGACCCTACATTGGGGTGTTTGGCATCAGCCCTTGGAATTCAGGCATCTAAACAGCTCGAAGCAAGCAAAGACTGCACTTTGTAGGAATGCTTTCTTTCATGGCTTTTCAGAGAAAAGACATGGGCATCAGGGTTTCTGAGAAAGTGGTTCATTAGTTGTGGTGGGTGGGAGTGCAGCAAAAGTAATAAAGTTACTATTTTTTTTAGGTTTAATTAAATAGTTTAGTAATTTGAATCTGAACCTAACCAAATAGCCATAGCACAGAGCAAACAGGTTTAACTTAGAGAATCTGTGTAAAGCATTTAGAAGTACCAAAACAGTTACACAGTCAAAGACACCCTACAATAAAAATCCCACTTGAATTTATAACAAATTTAATTAGCAAAATGACACCAAATCCACAAACATCTAATAAGGGGAACCAAAGAAACGAATTTTTAAAAAGTGAAGTGAAAATTGTGCCAAAAAGAGCAAAGCACCAATGGTAGACAATAGTCGTGCGCGACAGAGACCCAGGAACGATTTGAGGGATGGGTCCCCAGACCGATACACTAAGTAGATTGGTACCAGTAAAAGTCTGGAAGTCAAAAAGTTGGGGAAAAGTTTTTAAGTCACACAGGGTTGGAGGAAACATTTTCAAACGTTTCTAAACATTTTTTCTAGCGCTCAAACAATCACAGCAGCATACTTCCAAGACCCTAAGACTTAGTTGGTGGGTACTTAGAGACTCTCCTGGTATCTGCCAGAGGCCAACAGCAAAGTCCAGTTGTCACTGGTCAGCTGGGCAATTTAAGAAAAGGGGCTCTTGAAGCTTGTTGTGTCCCTGGGCCACTCAGGAGGTCAGCTAACTGACACTTTGAGTCCATGTCCTTGACCGGGGTACAAGAAGGAGCAGGACCAGTCCTACAGGTCTCCTCTCAGGCCAAGAGACAGCAAGCCTAGTCCACTTCTATTCCGCTAATCCATTGTGCTTTGCACATGTGGGTTCGTATCCCATCCTCGTCGCCATAAAATGTAGTAACCTCAAAGGCAGTGGTTAATGAATAAAAGCCTTTATTCATGAGACTACATCTTCACAAGTGTACAGCGACCTCCAGCTTCTTCAACTGACTGTCTTCACAGACTCTCTCAGTGATGTCATTCTATGGCATCCCTGAGTTCTACAATGAAAGAATGAAATCTCCACACAATTCATCTATTGACAGGTCCAGAAAGTGTTCTGATAGGGTGCCATATCTATGCTTTGCACTACCTAGTGGGTGGGGATGACTTCTGGGCACTCTCTAACAAGTGGGATAACATTTCCCAGGGGAAATGCTACCCACTTTTTTTAGTTCTTTCTGTTTGCCATACTGCAAATAGGTCCAAAAATGCCACATGCAGTGACATTTTCAAGATGGCGAAAGTCAGAGGCCACATTAAACCTGGGCATGGAAGGCTGTGGGTGTGTAGGGGAGTGCACTATGGTAATCGTCAGTGTCCTCCTAGAGCTAATACTAGCATCCACAAAAAGTATACTAGTACCCACAACAAATTAGGAGACAGAAGCTTGTTAGGACAAAGGCAAAGTCCTACAGCACCAAGACAGGGGATACAAAAGATATGTCCTTGCATCCAGTTCTCTCCCTTTCAAATGCACCAAAGCATTACATGTGGCTCAAACAGATTTGACACTGTGGAGTCAAAAGGATGCCCATAGCCTCCCATCCTGAAGAGTCTATAGAGTTTACTAGAGTCATCCTCGCCCATTAGGTACTGGGAGAAATTTCACACTTCATTCACACCTCATTCAAGGCTGAGGACAGGCTGGGAATTAGCAATGGCTAATTCTAATGTGTCTTCTGAAAGTTCAGGCATGTAAAGGGTAACTTTCTAAAAGTAATTTTTACTTAATATTTATTAAAAATCCGACTTCACCTTTCGATTTTAATTATTAAAAATAGTGGTTTAATGATATTTCTAGCAGGTCCCTTTCCCCAGTTAGCAGTATTGGTATTTTAATCCGTAATCTGGTCTTCTACACAGGACAGTAAGGCATCTCACAGTGAAAATGATTTTTAGGGTCCCGTCACTGCAGGGACATGTTATTAATTTTCTCAGGTTCACTTTTGAATACCATGCCCCCTACCTTGTGGGCTACATGACCAACTTAGGGGTGACTTACTATTTAAAAGGAAGGATTATACTGGCAAAAGGGTTATTTTAGCAGGTTGCACTGCAGGTGTAAATTGCACCTGTCAGGCTATAATAGTAAGCCTGAATCCGTTTCACACTAGTGGGTGTCACAATAAGTGCTGCGGTCCACAAATAACCATTAACTTTCAATGCCATGGGTGCAGTTCCGACACCATATACTATCGCCTTTTAGGGAAGTTAAATATGCTTTTCAGGGATTAGCCAATCTGTACATGTTTCAGGGGGTCAGATAACATACACTGGGCACTGAACAGCAGTACCCCAGCATGCGCAATCTTATTAAAACCAGCAGTAAACTTCAGTAAAAATACAGGGATGACCATGCAAAAGAGTATTTTCTCACATGGCTCCTCAGCCTTTTCTGCTGGAATTTATCAAACTGTGAAATTGCAATAAGGTGTGAAGTTGGTTTCTGATCATTAAGCATGCATTTAGAAACATTGCACCAATTGAATATGTCCAAAATACATTACCATTAGCCAACAGATGAAGAAGGGCATTGGCGTTTCAGATAGCTGAAGCTTATTTACTCTGTCACAAAGCTACATAAGGATTTCAAGACTGCGTGCTATTTTCAGACTAAATAGGCAGTGAGAAAGCCAACAAATCGTTTTTTCTATTACTTGAAGGTACATCTTCACTGTTAGCTAAGTTTGTGTGCAAAAGGATGAGTGAGTTAATGATGGAAAGGGATGATGGTTGGATAAGTGAATGTATTAGTAAATGGCAGCATGAAGTGATGAGTCCATAGATGAAACACATTTGTTTACACACCTTGGAGTGTGGACTACCATAAACAAGAATAAAATGCAAGGTTACAGTCATGCTTCTTACATTGACTGAGGAACAACAGTAAATCGAAAACAAGAACTCCCATCTAATCTAGTGGAAAAAAACTCAAATTGATCATGCATTCCTGCCACTACTGGACAGGATTTCCCCTGTGTAAAATGCTGTGAGCAGACATGGCTGAAAATAATTACAATAAAGAAGATGTCCTTAGATTAAAAAAGAGACAGTGGATTTGAGTCTCAAACTGTTTGCTAATGTCAATGTACTTTGCTAATACCGTCAATAGGCGCAATGTTTCTAAATACATGCTTAATGATTAGAAACAGAACGCACATCTCATTGAGATTTCACAGTTCACTAATTTCCTGCATAAAAAGGCTTTAGGAGCCCTGTGAGAAAATACCCTTTGTGTGTGATTATCCCAATGTATTGGGTACCTTTTATTACCATTTTTAGGTCTCGACCTCTGCCAATGCGCTTGCGCATTGTAGATGTCGAGACATATAGAGGTGAAACAGGAAAGCTGAACCAGACGATTACTCAGAGTGCATGTGTCTGTGCACGCGCTTGCCTCCATTATAGCATCAGATCCGCCCCCGCAATGCCGAGAGCTTCACACTTCAAAGGAATGCTCTCCCCCCGCCCCCCTCTGCCCACAGGCTGCTGCTCCCTTTCCTCCCTCCCACTCGCTGGCTCCCCCGCCCCCCACCAGGCTCTTGAAGCGCGACGCTTCACCAGCGCTTCTCACATCATCGCATCTTTTTTTTTACAACCCATATGCTCGAGCCTCCCCAGCTCCAGACTTCAAAGGGATCCGCTCCCCCGCCCCCCGCTTCACACTTCAAAGGAATGCGCCCCCCGCCCCCGCAATGCCGAGAGCATTTCCCGGCCGCTTTTAATTTCATTTCGCGGCCGCTTTTAATTTTTTACTCTATTCTCAAATTTCACCATTCACTGATCTTGTCATCCGAAGGACCAATATGTGATTGAGCTTGCTTTTCAGTGCCTCCAAGGATCCCTGTGACTATACCTTATGGTCAAAGGGGCCAGCTGATGAATGTCATCACAATACATTTAAAACCTGCATCCGATATCAAACAAAGAAACAGACAAACACTGTAGAATGCCTATTGCTGGTGAATGTTAGCGATGCAGACATGTTCAAAGCGAACAGTTTTTTCCTTCTACACAAGATGGCCCCGTAAATGTTGAGTGGTAACACTAAGTTTATTAAGCATGCTTAGCAGCAGGCATTCCACGTAGGCGACGGTGGCAACACACGGTTAGTCTTTCATCAATGTAGTGTTAGAGTAGTGCTGACAAATCATACAATGTGTTTCGGTCTCGCTTTTGCTTGCAACCCTTAGCCGGCATGACAAAGACCAGTCTGTCCTGTGTCCTTTGCTCTGTCCGTTCCGGAAATCGTGTTTCACCCAGGCAGCAAAGGGAGAGCAAGGGGTCTCAGTTAACAGCATTTGTTATTTTAGCAGAGGGTGTTCTAGTGGACTGTGGCCAGGATCTAAATTAGGGTGATAGCATCACTCAGCGCCACCCCAGATTCACCCAGCGCCACCCCAGCCTCACTCAGCGCCACCCCAGCCTCACTCAGCGCCACCCCAGCCTCACTCAGCGCCACCCCAGCCTCACTCAGCGCCACCAACAGCATCACTCAGCACCACCCGCAGCATCACTCAGCACCACCCGCAGCATCACTCAGCACCACCCGCAGCATCACTCAGGGCCTCCGCAGCATCACTCAGGGCCTCCGCAGCCTCACTCAGGGCCTCCGCAGCCTCACTCAGGGCCTCCGCAGCCTCACTCAGCGCCACCCCAGCCTCACTCAGGGCCTCCGCAGCCTCACTCAGCGCCACCCCAGCCTCACTCAGCGCCACCCCAGCCTCACTCAGCGCCACCCCAGCCTCACTCAGCGCCACCCCAGCCTCACTCAGCGCCACCCCAGCATCACTCAGCGCCACCCAGCATCACTCAGCGCCACCCCAGCATCACTCAGCGCCACCCCAGCATCACTCAGCGCCACCCCAGCATCACTCAGCGCCACTCCAGCATCACTCAGCGCTACCACAGCATCACTGAATGCCACAGCATCACTCGTCGCCACCACAACATCACTCCGCGCCATCACAGCATCAATCTGTGCAACCATTCAACAACTGGTTTAAATATGTTCTCTCAATGTTTCAAGCTTTATTACAAATGTCACAAAAATATGTTAATATTTCACTTCTCTTCTTGGATTTTCGTCACAATAAAATACACTGAACATAATCTTCACAAAAGTTATTTACAAAAGTTTAAGCTATTGCCATTATAAATTACAATCACTTTTATTTAAGTATTATTTAAAAAAATTAAAAGCCATTGTTATTTGTAAAATCAATACATCTAAGTCACATAAATACAAAACATGTTGCATTACAAATGCTATAGGTGTCACATTTGCGAAAGTTATAACTATGGGCATTGTAAATGACAAAGCTATTAATTTAGCTATTTTCAAAACCAACACATAAATCAAAAAATTGTCATTTACAAGACCAATAGCTCAAACTTTCCTGATGCGAGACCTATTGCATTGCAAATGCTTGTTTAGATTATTCACACTGGGGCACTGCTGCTCATGTGCCCTCTGATGTTCTGAACAAGTACTTACCGTAGGAGACACCTGCAAATAAAGAAATGCCGTTATCTGATACACAGTCAAAACATAATACCTCATGAATGCTAGTTACAATCAACCAATGGCTGATGAATGTGAACTACCCTACATGTTGATGATGCTAACAACAGCCAATGGTGAGGAAAGTAGACCTTTTGCCCCACTCATTTATAAATAGCATAAGCACCCTAGGAGAGATAATGCGGTCTCTTGTTATACCTAAAAACAGTTAGACCTCTAAAAAGAAGGAATGAGGCTGTGCCAGGCACAAGATTTCTAGGTTGATAAAATAGATTTACCCATTTTGTTATTTATATACAATAACTTATCATTTCTGAGGGTTTAAGAAATATGCAGATATTTGAAGAGATCTAAAGAGAGACTTTACAACAATGACTTTCAGACAGGAAGAGTTTACCATAGCTTTACCATTACTGTGCACCAATAGCTGCATATCTCAACGTATTAAAACATACAACCTTCACACTCGTAACATAGAAATGAGGGCATTACAAACTATTTCTATAAACAAATATATGCTATATTAAAGTACTCACTTTTGGAAGTAAAAGCATTTTGAACATCAATAAATAATTTTAAAAAGGAACTGAAAGACAGTGTGTTACTCTAACATACAAGGTACACAGTAAAACAATGAATATTTACTTTTATGTTTGTTTATGATGTTAAAAAGTAACAGTACATTCATCCTTTTCATAGGCCAGATTTTACTAAAGATTAAACAAATTCTCTATGATATTAACCACAAGTTCATAATACACAATGGTGTAATGAACATGACCGATGAATGAAACTTACCTTTGTAAACATTTAAGGTTATTGTCCGGACTGCAATCCTGACCATACTTTCTGGGTGGTTGAAAAATTTGATGGCCTCAGTGTAAAGAGCAAAATCATTGGTATGCTGGAAAAGTAAGGAAGACAAATGCAATGTAGTATTTTGCTTATATAATACGGAATTAACAGATTACTCGCACTGTGAAATTTTGGAAGTAGTCAAAAATAAGGGCATGGGTGTTATCCAAACCAGGAGCTGCCGAAATGTAGGACTCTGAATACATGATGTCTGAACAAGTTACCAGAGAACAACCTCACAAGCATAGTTTTGTTTTGAATCATAGGTAACTTCATTACATTCTTAAACATAGGCTACTATAACGATATACTGTCACTAGATGTCAGAAGCCAATGGGTTACGGGGCAGCCAGGGGTTACTAAGCCCAACCTTTGGTATTGTGGCCTTTTAATCTTGCTGTCCTATGGCTCAATCTACTATGGGTCCTAAACAGCGGGCCAAGTACTGCCCCTTCAACAATCGACTCTGTGGTAGTGCAAGTCAAGAATTTTAAAGCTTCTCGTATGGAGAATTGTCCAGTCAAATACTCACTTTTTTGATACAGGTAGTACTTAATATAAGCACACAAAGCATACACAGAGCACACTGAATAATATACATAGTCTCTTAAGGTCAGAGGGCTAACTCTTTCCTGGGTAGTGGCACATAGTGCTCCATTCCCTTCAAATGGAGTTATTTTCCATTTGATATTGGAACAGATTTTCAGGTGTAGCCCACTCTAGTCAATGAACAACAAAGACTCTTTCTGGCCTTAAGAGTCAGTAAAGGGCATCCCTTACATTTGTCTTGGTGGGGTCGCTTGGATACCACTAAAATGTTAGTTCCTATTATTCATTTCACTATATCCAATATCCCATTAAATAATCTTCTTAAATCATTTTAAAAAGTCTACTCCATTTTGTCCTCTTTCATTTGGAACAAGAAAACCCTTGCATGTCATTACTTAAATTAAAGCGACCTAAAGTAGAGGGAGGGGTGAATTTCCCAGATTTTGCTAACTACCATAAAGCCTTCATATTAAAACAATCTGTACATTGGATATTGGCTTAATCTTCTTTTACCCAACTTTGGGTTGATTTAGAGCGCAAGTGACTATCTCCTTTCTCGTTTCATGAACATTTCTTTTATGCGAAAACCTCAAAAGCTACTAACTCCAATTCTTACACCTGCAAATTAGTGGATTTTGCCACTCCATGCTCCCCTACTGACATGAACACTTTCTTAAACTCCAACATTTGACACAATCATTTTATACAAATTAAGAACAAACCTATTTACTAACCAATTTGGAGATCTAAGGGACTACTCTATGCCAAACAACTGTATAATAATGATATATTTATACCTTTTACACAAACTCAATCATTATTTGGCCTATCATCCAATTCTCACAAAAAATTCATGACCTTACGAAACATTTCTCTATCCTGCACTCACTTTCAGTTCCTCTCTCTTACTAACCCAGCATCAACTTTCAATCTTACTACCCGCTTACACACAAAGCCCAAAGCTTCTTCTATTCATTTAATGCATTTTCACTGACCAACCTAAATCAAATACAGAATTGGCAATGGAAAATGATCTTTAGATCACTTTACTTATTTCAACATGGAAGCAGATATGGATCAAAATTAGGCAATCCTCCAGAGCAGCAAACACAACACAAACATTATTTTTTATATACAATAGATTATTTACAACACCTGTTCTCCTTCACAGGATCAACTCGGACACTCCAGACACTTATTGGTAATGCTCTGCACATCAGGCTGATGAAACATTTGATATTTACCAATTGTTATGTTTCCATTTTCTGGCAACAAGTTTGGACTCAAATAAATGGTATATTTTCTTCAAACATTCCTTTTTCTATTGATCATTTTTTTAAGGAAGCATCTCTACAGTGTGGGCTAGTCTTTCATTTAATGTACAAATAGTAGATCTTCTATTAGCAATTGCTTTTTAACAAATTACTAAACATTGGAAAGATTCTTCTTCTGAACTGTTGTCTAAACCATGGTGGTAGGCAGTCTGTTACAAGTATAGATTAGATACTGCTGACATGCAACCAGTATCTCTTGCTTTAAAACAACAAGAACTTTGGACACCAATTACACTGTTTATAAATTACTCGATTAGGCGATATTTTGCACCTTTACCTATTGCTCAAGTTGTATTTAAACCCTCTGAATTCTAGTTCTGAATGCTTTGGTCTATTTGTTTATATTTTTGTTTAACTTGTATACCATACTTTTGAATTGTTATTTATAAGCTGATGTTTGTGCGTTGTTCACTTAATGTACTCTTTATTGGACCACGCCTCTCGGCATGCACGTCGAAGAGTATTTGAACCACCCTTAGCCAGAGCACCAGTGTACCACCCGGCAGGGAGCAGACAGATGTAGGTGCTCTGGCGTGGCGTGCTTTCTGATGAAGCAAGGAGTGGTAGGAAGGTTTCTAGGGACCCAACACTGATGTGAGAGGCTATGGAACAGTCATGTTTTTTCACCACGTAATTATGGAGATGTGTGGGGTTTTTGAATTTAGTTTTATGTTGTCCTATATTACTATCAGGAGTCTCCCATTGCTACTCATACTATGAGGGCAGAGCATCTTGGTAATTCACAGAGCGGCCATTTGCCCTAGGAGATGATCGATGCGGTTACATAGACCCGAGCCACAATGTTATATTTGGCTGACAACTCTGTATAGTGGGCCATTTAGCAACTACTGGCATATGAGAACACTTACCATATAAATTAAATAATAACCTTTCCGCAGAACCCATGCAGTTATGCTGGCATTGTACGACCAAAGTGCGGCTCTCCACATTGTAATGAGCGGTGATTGAGAATATGTACACCTGATGTTTTGGAACGGACCTGGAACAATGCGGTTACTCTGATTAGATTGGACATTTTGCTTATTTCTCGATACATGATTAAGGAAAGTGCGTTCGGTGGCATTTACTGTTCTCTGTATTTCGGACGCCGCGACACCTATATACGGATTTGATATTACACCATCTTGTGTGTTCCTTTCTAGCTTATAGCTTGTGAACACACCACACAAGTTTTTTGGGGGCAGATTCTTTCACTGTCCAGATAAATGTATGTGATGTAGATCTAGAACTAATGCTGATTTTGGACCTTAGCTCATCAGTGTCAAGCGAACCTTGATTTTGATTACAGAAACATCAGTCCACTGACATCTATACCCACCTACTCCAGGTTGTCTTGGGCTTCCCATATGTACTATCATTCATTTTATGTTGTTCTTCCTTTTTATGTTTTTTCTTCATTTCAGTGTGTTACTACAAAGGCCACCACCCCAACTTTGACCGAGTCTCTGGTATCCCCTAAAATATAGAGTAAGGAGTAGGTATATTATGCCCTTGGATCACTAGTAACTTTAGTAAATGTTATTTATTATGCAAGGTATAGAATCTTAATATCCTGATAAATTAGTCCTTTAGTTAATCAGTCCCTATATGGACTTATGGTATTTTTCCTAACAAACAGTTGATAATACTTATATTCACCCCGCCACTGTGGTCCCTGAGAAGGGGCCTCGTGTTTTATTACCTACTCACTCTCACATGGTATGTCTTATCTAAGGCATGGGGTGGGTGGTGATTTCCTGCATGCAAGGAGACCTGTGTTTTTAGTTGTGTAGTCTACCATGGTGTGTGTTTAATTAACAGTGAGGTGCACATTGATACATTGTTATGGACCTTTAGTACTCTTTCTCCTCTGCAGGTGCATGATGGCTTGTGTAGAAGAATATCTCGGGTAGGATTCACTTGGGTTTACCTTAGGTGTACTCCCCCACTTTAGCACGTAATAGATCTAGGGAACACCGGGTAGCGCTATCATAGGGATTCAACAGCCCTGATGAATGACCCAGACATCTTAGGCTCTCTGTGTGCGCAGAAACTTGTTGGCTTATTAAAGGATGTACTAGGTGACATTATACTTTGTAGATTCCATCAACGTAGTGGTTTCTAACGCACCTGAGGTCCTCACTAATAAAGGTGATAACTGAGGAACCTCAAGTTATTTTTAATAGAACTGGATCCCGATTTTTGTCCTGTAAGCTTTATGTAAGAACTCCCTCCTTTTGCCAAGTCTTAGCGGAGGTTGAGTCCGCCCTGGTAATATCATCTTACCAGGGTGAGGAGAGGATGCCTATGATGAAGCAAGACACAAAATAGTGTGTGAGGCATCCTCTTCCATTAAGGAGGGCCTCCTCTTAGACCACACCTGGACTACAGCATTCAAATTTTCAGATCTTACTACGATTTCCTTCCACAATTGTATGGTCTAGGCAGCCTCCTTTTTTGTGTTTATTGCTCTTAATGGCACATGCTGCCGGTATGCTGCAACATTTGGTACTTTTACTGACTCAGTGGCACTTATTTTCTCACTCTTGGGAAGCTGAAGATCTGAGTCAGTCCAGAAGAGATTTAGACTGTGGCCTGAAGGCGGCATGCTGTGTTTTAATGAAACTTCAAACTATTCAGTTATCCTACAAGAAGAGCAAGGAACACCTGGCATTCTGATGACACCCGTTTCGAGATGGACCACTGTGTCTGTAGCATTACATAAGCATTCCCTTAGAAGGCAATCATGGAGTGTTACATGACACCACCTAATACATTTTGGATAGCACACCTATCAGAACTAGAAAAATATGAGCCACTGTGGGGATATTTCAGATTCTTTGTGAAATGCTTTTCTGTCCAGGAAAGAATTTTAACACAGTGAGTGATTTGGCAGATGGAGGGGAGGAGGTTCAACATGCCATAGATTCAGGGTGGAAGGTGATAAGAAATGAGACTGGATGGATACCTGCGAGTCCTGGATTTTCACGTATGGAGTCCAGTTAACTCCCTTCTGAAATGCACAGGCACAAATAGGTACTGCACACTTAGCATATGTGCATGGGTGAGAGTCCAAGAAAGGCTTTAGTCCAGAAGAATCTATGAGTGTGCGACATGTATTAAAAAAAAACTCTGGACCGTCGCAGATTATTCTACTTTACAATCTCTATAAAGCAAGACAGACTTAATTGTGAACAAAGTTGGATATGGTGAATTGTTCCATATTCTAGACTTTAAGTAACTTTGCAGTATTCCACTGCCCAATACATTTTAAGCATCCTCTAATTAAAGTGTTCAAGGCATTCCAAGAAACACATATCGGGTAGCAAGCACTGCACTCTGTTTCAGTCACGGTCAGCTTTGATCTGATTTAGGGAAGTAACCCTTCTGCTCCTTAGAAAGGCAGCAGGAAAGAGCGCTGAGCTACATTTCAAGGGGTGCACACTTTCACACTGCTCACTGGGAGAGGCAAGTCATACCCAAACTTCAGCTGTTCTCAACGATACTAGATAACATGATGGGCCATGCACCATTCCCAGCAATGAGGAGCTGAACTGAGCCCACAGCATCGTGGCGAGGGTTCAAGATGGGTCTCAGCCAGAACTCTTAACCATATAGAAGCTGATCAGGTAACATACACTCTGCATGCTTTAGTGATCTATGAACCATGTGTTTACAGCGTGTAACTGGCATCAGTTATGAGGCCACTCAAGTGCACACTGGTTTGCCACTTTGACTTTCTCCTCTCCCAGGTAGTTGTATTCGGACATAAACGAGCAGAAAATGGAGCACACCCTCACTGACTGATACAGCCTTGGCCTGTACAGAGCTTAAACCGAAGGCGACCAATCTGTGTTCAATCAGCGAGGCATGTCTTTCATCACAGAGGGGTGGTGTGGCTCTATAGTTTCGAAGCCCACAGAGGACCAGGGTAAGAAGAATGCATGCCCTGTAAATCCTGCGACAAGTAGAACATGTACAAGGGCCACTGATAGTTGCCTGATTAACCCATTCACAAAAATAAATGGACAAGTGCTGTACTGTACCACGTACGTAATATAAAAACAAAACAGAAGGTAGGAAATATGGCCTGGGCAGAGCCCCCACGCCCTCATTAAAAAACCGTCCATGGCAACCACCAGCCTGGCTGTATTATTAAACTGGATCTATGCTCGATTACTCATTTGATGCAAAAAGACAAATAATAAGACACCAAAGGAAGGCATATACCGCATATTAACTTAGGCAACCTGTTGGTTATTTAGACGGAATAAACAGCACAGACACATGCTCTATGAGAGCTTTTAAAGACAGAAGCGCAGAATAACTAAACTATAGAAACACTATATGTTAACCTCTTTTCATCATTGTAGGACTGCAGATCAGGTACATGCAGGGTCGATACAAAAGTATTCCGCTCATAACAAAAAGTAATTTGAAAGATATAGAAGTGTGATAATTGATATGGTCTGCTGCTTCAATATCAGGCAATATTTTTCTGATGTAGGGGTATTTAGCATTAATATTTCCAAACCCTCAAGTATAATCTAATTCTGTGCACACATAACAGCTCTTACCACCACACCATTTATTGGTGAAATAAATATCTTTAGTTACATTTATGCATGGTACATTTTGAAAATTAGAAGGCCATGATCCGCAATCAAAAGAAATAGCTTGCGCATAGACTGGTAAATGGTAAGCTGCATAACTTACCTCATTATAAAAGAAATGCACAGTGTGATTGTTCAGTTTCAACGAAAGTGTCTTTAGGAATGAGATGTAGTAAGCCATAATTTCTTCATCAGAAAAGTCAAACTTGTGTACAATAATTGAATTGACATGGTTGTTGGACAGCAAATAGTCTGTAACACAAAAAGATAATTACATATTTAAAGAGTTACATTGTATTTGGAAAAGGTCCCAATAAGTTACTAACAGCATACTATGTTAAAACTG
This sequence comes from Lissotriton helveticus, assembly GCF_964261635.1. NCBI lineage: Eukaryota > Metazoa > Chordata > Amphibia > Caudata > Salamandridae > Lissotriton > Lissotriton helveticus. Next base: position 619,056,348 of record NC_136071.1, read on the forward strand.
CCTTTATTGCTTTTCAGCACACATTTTTGATCCTTCCTTTTTAGGTCGAGGACTCAGTCGCACTTCATGTAAGCAGTGTGGGCGGAGCCCGAAAATGTTATGTTTCTTAGAGGGGGCTTGGAACCCGCCCCTCTTCTCTATTGGCTGGCCTAGTAAATGCTGGCCAGCCAGTGGAGGAGAGGGGCGTCACTCGGTTCAAGCCCAGTCTTTTTCGGATTCGGTGGCGTTTTTTTAAGCTTCTTTCTTGTTTTCTTTCTCTCCTCTTCCCATTGGCTGGAATTTTACCTTCCAGCCAATGGGAAGAGGAGAGAACGAAAACACGCCCCTCAATCCAAAAATGACAGTGCTTTCTCCGAGGCATTTCTGCTTTGCCTCGGAGAAAGATGGTGGTGCTTCAGCCCCTTCCCGTGCCCGCCCCCGTTTCAGCCGACCCCGTCATCAGAAGCTTGTAATCTGCACTGAATCTCTGCTCTGCCCGGATGGCTGACGACCCCGTGCCCGAGTTTACTGGAGCGGAAGCAAAACCCGGCAGCCGATAGCGCTGTACTACTGGAGACGGGATTCCACAGCAACCTGAGTGCGAAACAGTTGCCTTCTTAGAAAAGAGACGGCTAGTATTTTCAATCAGCCATTACCAAGCACGCTAGCGCAGAAAACAGCCCCTCTGTTCTGCGCATGAGCGAACCTCTGCCACTTGTCATTCATCTCGCACATGCGTGGTTTACAATCAGCTGAGCTGCCTGAACTCTGTGGCATCCCCGCCCTGGCTCGCCGGTCGGCGCGTGCGCAGCAGCCTCAGCTCAGATTTGCAGGAAGATGGCGGCTATGGGGTGCCGCTGGGGTTCAGTGTGTGTCACCACTGCCTCTCTCCTGAACCACCGCGGGACATGAGCAACAGCAGCACCCGGGGTACCTCGACATAAGCATGACCCGCCTGGCGGACTACTTCATGCTGGTGGGATTCGATTGAGAGAGGAGTGGTGAGGAGTTTATTATGGCTGGGGATGTGGGGGTGGGGCCAACTGTACCATTACTGGTGTGAAGTATGCCATCACTATGGGGCGGAGACGGAGGTGACTGTGTTGTTTGTGTACCATTACTTAGGGTAAGACGAAGGGTGTATCCTGGAAGGAGGTATGTAAAATAGAAGGGGTGTGGGGGTAAATGGTTTTCAATGAGAATGCCTTACCACTAAAGTGAGGTGGTTGGGAGTGTATGAGGTTACCGTGTAAATAGATATAAATGGCACAAGTGATTTATGTAGCATTACGTAGAGAGAGTGAAGTGTACAGTCTCTGCAGGAGTCTATAGTAGGTTGTTATAGCAGACTGTCATCATTATTAACGAGGCATGCCCATAACTATTCTAATGATGCACGTCTTCACCCCACTACAATGTTACCCAGGACAAACTTATGTTGCTCCCCCTCGGCATCCCCATCCTACCTCTTCTATTAATGTATACATCTACACGTGTTCACTTTTGGCAACTACTACGTAGTGTTTCTTGTTGGAATGATAGGAGAAGCTCAACTGGTAAACGGCATGTTGGCCCGTTTTACTCCCTATACATTCGCAAATACACTCTGATGACATGATTTCGCTACATTTGCTTCCCTCTCACGCAAGAGCACTCCGGCATGACCACTGTCTGATCAATGTTTATCATTGATTAATGTGAGAATGGCGTGAATTCTAATGATACACCTCTGACTAAAACATTACAGAAAGTCATGTAACAGGATGGTGGCAATACGGGCTTTTGATCTCACCAAAATATATATTTTTTTCTTGACAAGCAGCTCCTAGAATGCAGTGATGGCTGAAGAAACGTGTGTGGGGCTCTGTGTTTTTGTGTGTGTGTGTGTGTGTGGTGCTCTCTTTGCGGTGCAGTGTGTGTGGCTCTCAGTGTGTGTGTGGGTCTCAGTGTGTGTGTGGGTCTCTGTGGGTGGGTGGGTCTCTGTGGGTGGGTGGGTCTCTGTGGGTGGGTGGGTCTCTGTGGGTGGGTGGGTCTCTGTGGGTGGGTGGGTCTCTGTGGGTGGGTGGGTCTCTGTGGGTGGGTGGGGCTCTGTGGGTGGGTGGGGCTCTCTCTGTGTGTGGGGCTCTCTCTGTGTGTGGGGCTCTCTCTGTGTGTGGGGCTCTCTCTGTGTGTGTGGCTCTCTCTGTGTGTGTGGCTCTCTCTGTGTGTGTGGCTCTCTCTGTGTGTGTGGCTCTCTCTGTGTGTGTGGCACACTCTGTGTGTGTGGCACACTCTGTGTGTGTGGCACTCTCTGTGTGTGTGGCACTCTCTGTGTGTGTGGCACTCTCTGTGTGTGTGGCACTCTGTGTGTGTGTGGCTCTCTCTGTGTGTGTGGCTCTCTCTGTGTGTGTGGCTCTCTCTGTGTGTGTGGCACACTCTGTGTGTGTGGCACACTCTGTGTGTGTGGCACACTCTGTGTGTGTGGCACTCTGTGTGTGTGGCACTCTCTGTGTGTGTGGCACTCTCTGTGTGTGTGGCACTCTCTGTGTGTGTGGCACTCTCTGTGTGTGTGGCACTCTCTGTGTGTGTGGCACTCTCTGTGTGTGTGGCACTCTCTGTGTGTGTGGCTCTCTGTGTGTGTGTGGCTCTCTGTGTGTGTGTGGCTCTCTGTGTGTGGCTCTGTGTGTGTGTGTGGCTCTCTGTGTGTGTGTGGCTCTCTGTGTGTGTGTGTGTGTGTGTGTGTGTGTGTGTGTGTGTGTGGCTCGCTGTGTGTGTGTGTGTGTGGGGGGGGCTCGCTGTGTGTGTGTGTGGGGCTCGCTGTGTGTGTGTGGGGGGGCTCGCTGTGTGTGGGGGGGCTCTGTGTGTGTGGCTCTGTGTCCGCGAATACTCTCTACTACTCTCTAATGCTCACCTATTGCCATTGTAAATGACAATACCATTTATTTATGTTTTAAAAAAACAAAATGAAAAGAAATGTCATGAGCAATGCCAATAGATCTACCTTTAATAATGCCGAGACCATTGCATTGTAAATGCTTGTTTAAGTTATCAACATAATGGGGATTAAGAAAAAAAATCATTTAATTGGTTCGACCTGTCCTAACATGGGTGGGAGAGTTCGAATGTTGGACTATGCCCCAATCTTTTATTCTGTATTCATATGAATGTTTATGACAATTGGAAAATCAATTTCGCCAAAAAGTATGTTTTCTGGAATCAACAACTGATGGATGGAGGAACTGGTACGGCAATGTCTGGCAAGTGGCAACACTAACTGATTACATCAGAGGTGTGTGATTGCTAAGGAGCTCTTTTAAAATCTCAGTTTGCTTTAGTGCAGTGGTGGATATTGCAGCAGTGTTACTATTTTAAGTCGCCCTTTATGTTCACAGGCTCCTTAATGCCAGATCATGCTATGTTTATGCCGAACTGGGTTTTCCCTGCTGCAATACTTTGTTGCTAAGTCAGCCCTGTGTGTTCCTGTTGCCAGAACCATCACTAATTAGCAGTGCACAAATTCCTTAAGCCAGCACCGTTTAGCAATGCACATGTTTTTTGAGCATTCAGCTTTCTGCAGTCCTTCTCATCCTTTCACCTCTTTCTTAAGTCCCAGCGATCTATCCCTACTTTGCTTCTATCTTTTCCTATGATGCACCACTTTTCCTTGTACCTTGCATGTATGGCTATGTATTAAGTTCTCTACTCTTGATACAGCCTACCGAGTTCCTGGGTGGTAGTCTAAATTGGTCTGCACAGCTCCCAAATACGGCAGTGTTGCTGACCCTAAATAAGCATGGTTAATAGTTACCTTTATGACACTACCAATGTATGTTATCAGCTCAACACAGTTTGCCTTTGCATTTATGTCCTGCGGTTGGATAGCTGACAGACAGTGTTGGTAACAGTAAGTGGGGCTAAGAAAGTTACTCCTATTCAGGCGAACCATGAGATTTTGGGAGTGCTTTACCCCACACCAGTATATCAGTATTACATTTAATAAATAATAATAATAAAGAAATGTATAAAGCGCATGGTTACGCCATCTCGGCGTGTCCCCGCGCTAAGTGAGAGGGAGGCAGCAGATACTGCAGCAGCGGGCCACACCGTGCTAAGCAGTGAACAGGTATGTTTTGAGCAGCTTTCTAAATTTAGCTTACGAGCTTTGTAGCCTAAGTTTTAGAGGGAGTTTATTCCAGTTCTGAGCAGCCTGGTCCCGGAAAGAATGACCTCCCATTTTCGCCGTCATTACCTTTGAGATTACCAATTGGCCAGTCCCGCTAGATCTAAGAGACCTTCTTGGAACATACCTAGTGGTATTTCCAGTTGCTTTTCATTGCACACCCAGAATGTTCGCTGACTTGGAAGCTCAGCTGCCCTTTTCTCTGGTGCAAATTTACTCTGCGTTACCCTGTGAATGGATTGCCCATTTGGTCGATCATCACCTCGGAATACCAGAGTGACGTTAAACAGGTTTTGTAAATTGATATGTAAATTGATACTTGTACAGCGCACTACTCACCCACAAGGGTCTCAAGGCGCTTGTACGATTACCGCTGTGGAACCCATCCTGGCTTTCCCTGTGAGGTGTCCACTCCTGGACACCCCCAAGGTGGAGGCCAGGCATCCTTCGCGTTGTGGGGGCCGTTGTGGAGATTAAGCAAGCTATTGCCCAGAGTTGCAGAGTGGGACTCCATGATTGGAATAGGCACCGAGGCGAGAATTATCAGGTCCGTGGAATTTTTGAGCTCAAGACCCGCCGAGGCGGGGAATTGAACCCTGGTCCCGGGCTAGACCTCTGCATCAGGGTCTGCCGCTCTAACCATTGAGCCACACTTCTCCACTAATTTTAATTTCCACTATTCTTTTCCTAACTATCCAATGGGAATACCTTTCAGTAAGTGTAGTGTAAAGTTGTTTATGAATGTACTGTTACCACATATGCTGTATGAGGAAGGAAATTATGGTGTTGACCAATAGAGGACATCCTTGCATGTCACGAGCTCTGGGCGATTCTAATGACTTTGCTAGTGTATACAGTTCAGACCTACGACGATAGATGGCTTCATTAAACATACAGGATGTAAACGCAAACACTCTTTTTATGATGTAGATGATTACTGGTGAGTGCCAGCACTAACAGTAAATAGACATTCTATGTGTCAAATACTCTTCGCTGCATCTGCGTGAGGAGTGTCTCTTTCCTACATGCTTGTGCATATACAGCATTGAACATACTAATTGAATTTCTACAGCACACTTTCGCTGCAAAGGGTCTCTTGGTACAAAACAATAAGGATTTATTGGTACCCAACTCAATGGTACTGATTTTATCAACTGTGGAGCCTTCAGGCTGTGGACACGGGATCCAACACAGATCCTTGCAGTGGATGCATTATTAGTCCACTGATGCATCAGACACATTACATACTGGGCTCAGGTACCCAATTTACAACATTTTACATGATCCTTCCAAAATTGCTGATTATTACAGATTGAACAGGTGTACGAAGTTCATAAATGTGAATATTACATGCACACTGTGCCTACTGATAACACTTGTGACTATGCTTTATACACTGGGAATATTTTACAAACATTTACCTGATAAACAACTGCCAATAAAGCAGATGATCATAGTACATGTAGTTTATGCACATAGGAATAATAGACATACCCTTTGGGAGACAAATACAATAATATCAAACACACCCAATATAGTGTGAGTGCATATAAATCTGAATATTAGGCTGGCATTGTGCATTTGGCAGGTACATTTTACTGTTTTACAATTATGGGTCTGATATAGAGCTGGGAAAGAGAAGAAGGACTCTGCCATGGTAATATCTGCCATATTTAGTGGGGTCAATGAAGAAGACAAATGTTTCTCTACCAAAGTATCCTTGTATCATGGCGAGTGACTCTAGTGGACAACACACTATGCTGGAATATCAACCACAAACAGGCTTTATGTCACAAATATGAGCAATGGCAGTGTGTGCTCAATAGAGCTGTTCATCGTCACTGCTCATACATATATTTAGTCTCCATAATTGATTAAAACGTTGTCCACACTATATTGGGTATGTAACACTTACATAATTGGGTAAGATCACATTCATTTATTTTGCCAACTGTCATGAAGTTAACTCTTCCAGACACGAGGAAGAAACTAAGAGGAGTGGACAATCAGCCTTGAAATCTGGTGGAGGTAACTTCATACTTGGTAGGAACTGGTGCCTCCAACGTGAACTCCATACGAAAATCCATCAGCAGTATTCCCACCACTTAAGGTATAATAAATAGTGTTGGTATTTCTTATGAGGTGTAGAGGTAGTAATCCTTAAAGACAGTCTTTATTACTGCCCTCCACTAAACTGCACAATCTTTGTTATGTAACTGCACTGTGTACACGTGTGAATGTTTTTCATGCTAATTATTATAGGAATACTTGTATAATAATGTTTCTCAAAATGAGAGTTGCATTTACAAGGTACACGTAGTGATTACCTATTTGGTACACATCAAATGTTTTTCTATGTTTTATTTGACTTCATAGCCAGGTGGAAATAATTCTGATGGTCCCTCTGGTAGGAGGTCTGTGTCTTCCATAAACTAGTGTCCAGGTTATATGTGCACCAAAACCCATAGACATTTTTGAATATATGTGGTTTTCAGGCCATTCCTGTAGCAGCAATATTAACTCGGCTGTACTGCTGATACCATGGTCATATCGCGGACTGAGACCTTGAACTTTGATGCATTAACCCGCATATGTAAGCTACATAATCTTCAACAAAGGGAGGACCTGAAGCTTCTAGGAGAAGAGCAAAGCACTGCAGAGACCAGAGGGTCCGTAGACCTGGTCCTGATTATACCTTGTATTCCACCAAATACAAGAGTATTTTTTTCACAGCACATATGGTCAAGCATCATCATCCCGGACCCGGCAGTGTGGGTAGGTCACCTAGCATCACACAGGACTTCTAAACCTCCACTTTCATGGGAGTGCAAGCCTGATGTGCAGGTTGCCGGGTACTGTTGATGCCTGGATTCTTAAAACCATTAGGCAGATTCAGCCCATCTCAGGTACATTGACATTTTAAATGTTCTCTTTAGGTCTTTGATGAACCCATAAGGTAACACATATGTATTTACAAAAACCAGAGTGTAGATAGTAATTTTTCTGTTCTGTTCCTGAAGAATCGCGAGTCTATTGAAGCACACGCGAGAAACATGTCGACCGTTACCATTAAGCCTGTTTTCAACAAGTCTTAACAACTGACACTTTAAAAGGGGACAGCATACCCCAATAGGTGCCGGTTACACTGTTTTTAATTGAGGCAGGAGACCCCCAGAATAAAGTTTTTTTCAGGTACTCCCAGACCCATTTTTAACTCACTACCACATCTACACCTTTCTGGCCCCACACTCGCACTTCCCCAAACGGCTGTTGGATAAAAGATCTCTGAGAAAGTGCCCCTCTTTGAGGTGAGCCCGTTGGGTATTGCACCGCCGACCTGACGAGGAGCAGCCCAGATGATGAAACATGACACCTGAAAGGGTGTGTGAGGCATTAAAATCCAACAAATGGATTCCCCCTGTAGATCCCAGTGAGACACAGTGGGTCCCGGTTCTTATGCGACTTTCACGACCACTCTCAGAGGAACAGCACTACAATCCTTCTTGACGTCAAGCATCATCATACCCAAACACGCCTGCCTCATGTATTGACTTTCTGTAGTGTTTATCTGTTGAGTCCAGTAGTCCCCCTTTAAAAAACATGCATCTAGTAAGTTCTTTGCACTATGGGGCTTAGGCCAATGACTCCACTCTCCCGAGTTTGTTAATTTCATTCATTCATTCAATCTTTATTTCGGCTCTTTTTGGCCATAAAAGATACAATATTACACAACACAATTACACAGTAAATACAAATGCCAATAGGAAGCAAAAAAATTTTTACAATCCAACAATTGGAACCTAGGGGAAGCAGAAATTTTACATTCCAACAATTAGAACCTAAGGGTCATCCCTGTTAAAAAAGGCATAAAAAATAAAAATCAAATATATTTACAGTTTTCATCACCAGCATGTCTCATAGTAGCGTGGCCTGCACTAAGTACACATGTATACTACCTACAGATCAAGAGCCATATTTTTCCGTGTATACCCAACATTTAATAGGAATCTGCTTACACAAAACACTATAAGGCGTCTAGTGTCAGTTTTAACAATCCTAAATGCTTCCTGGTAAGATCGAATACCTAGGGCTTTACAGAAGGGTTTGATCCATCTTTTCCTAGCTTTATCATAGGCAGTGCAAAAAAATAATATGTGAGTATCATCTTCACTCATATTTAGTTCACAACATGTACAGTTAGTACTTTTTGGTTGCCCTGACATCTTATTCCATTTAGCTAGTACAACTTTCGTTTTTAGTATACCATATCTGAATTTTAAGTACAGGCTTTTTGCCAAGGCTGGTTGTATTTCATTTAAAAATTCCTCAAACAGTGGAATGTCCTTAAAATCAAGAAAACTGCGTGTGATGGATCCACAAGGATGGTTATTTTGGTAGTTGTGATATATATAAAACCAAAATTGATTCTTAACCTGGATCTTACATCTTTGAGTCAAACAAGATGGATCATCCCAAAAATGAGCAAGGCCTATTCGGTGGAACCAACTATTAACATGTCTAAGCCATGGATTTGTATTATAGGCATCCAGACTCTTGACTTCAATAATACCTTCTCTATAGTCTATGAGTTCAGGAGTACTCCAGAGTCTGACCCAAAACAATAGTGGCCTAAGTTGTGCAATATGATCCGTTCTTTTCATGTTTAAATCCAGAAACATTGGTACAAGTGGAGTAAGTTTGGGCAATTTCAATAATCTTCTAAAGAAGTTATTTTCACAAATCGTGAAGATGTTACATGCTTTTATGCCCCAGATTTCTGCTCCATATAAAGCACCAGATTGAACCTTAAATTTGTAAACTTCTAGTGCTTGTGAAATGGACTTACTAAGACTTGACCCATGGCGCTTTATAATCGGTAAAGAGCTCTGGTTAAATATAGTTTTACTCTTTTCGATTTGTGTGCTCCATGAGGTTTTAGAATCAAGGGAAACACCCAAATACGAAAAGTTTGTAACCAGATCAAGTCTTTGGTTATTCAAAAAGAATTGCCCATTAAAGGATTTATGAGGGTTTATAGACATACATTTAGTTTTTTTTGCATTGATTTCAAGACCCTTTGAGTCACAATATGATTTAAAAGTGTTCAAAAGGGTTTGAAGACCCATGGGCGTTTGCGAGATCAAGATTGTATCGTCCGCAAATAAAAGGGATGGAACTCTCACCCCATTCAATTTTGGGGAGTCATTACTACACCTATCTAAAAATTCTGGGATGTCGTTGACAAATAAAGAAAAAAGTGTAGGGGCCAACACACATCCTTGGCAGACCCCACGTCTAATCGGGATGGGTTCAGTTAGTTCCCCTTTCGGGCCCCAACGCACTCTTGCAAAATTATTATCATGTAATCTTGCTATCTGTTGGAGTATACAGGTTGGTAATCCCAATGCAAACAAACAATCCCATAAACGATCCCGCAAAACTAAATCAAAAGCTGCCCTAAGATCAACGAAGGCTACATAAATATGTCCTTTTAACAGAAAAACATATTTCCAACATATGCAGCAAAACCTAAAAACCTGGTCAATCGTACTTATGTTCTGTCTAAAGCCTGCTTGGAATTTGGTAAGAATTTCATTCTCATCAATCCATGTTTCCATACGATTTAAAAGATGCCGTGAAAAGATTTTTTGTAAAATGTCCAAAAGACAAATGGGACGATAATTAGATGGATCTTGTCGATCCCCCTTTTTAAAATCTAAAATAATTTCTGCTCCCCGCCAACTGTGTGGTAGCTTCCCCCCGGCAACTATTGTATTAAAAAGCTTATTTATATATACCGCCCAGATACTGGTCTCATGTTTATATAGGTCCCCTGGTATTTTATCCAAACCTGGGGCTTTACCATTTTTCACGGCGGATAATGCTGTCTCAGTTTCCTCTATGCTAAACTCTACAATGTTTGTATTTGACCCCATCCAAGGGCTATTTACCACATCAAATTTGTCACTATCTGGGGCTTTATATAAATGGGTGAAATGATCAACCCAAGTTTGTTCATTAATAAACACGTCCTCCGGTGACCTTCCTCCAGTATTCTCATTAGCAACTAATTGCCAGAAGCCCACATTATCCTTGAGTTTGACAGCTATAAGCATCTTCTCCCAACATTCCTCATCCCATTCAATTCTGGCCATACGCTGCACCCTCCTATATTCTTGCCTTAGATTCCTAATAACGTATGTTGTATTACTCTTTATTGCCTCTAGGAGTTTGCTCTTGCAATTACGACATTCTTTATTATACCATTGTTTGGTGCCAATGGAACTGGTTTTGTTCAACCTTTTTTTATGCGGCATTTTCGTCACAAATGGTACCAAGGCTCTAAAAAAGTCATTATGCAAGTCAATAAAAACCTCACCCTCTACTGGTTTAAGTAGATATTTTCCAAAAATGTCCGCAAATAATGAGTAAATATTGGATAGTGCCTCCTTGTTGCTTAATAAACTAGCCCATTTAAGAGATCTCCTATTATTACTTATTAGTGGACCAGTATGAGTTTGATTATCCAAAATATTTTGCGTCATCAAAATCCTAGAGCTAGGGACCAGGCTAGAGTCCATTGACAGACGCAGTGGGCGATGATCACTTTCATATCTATGGTCAATTTCAAGATCTAACAAAAATTTCCAGATATCAAAAGAGGCCAAGATATAATCAATCCGACTTTGATGGTTGTTTTTAACAAAGGTCGGTGCTTTCGGAGAGTCAGATGGAAGACGACCATTACACGCCCTCAGACCATGTACTGATACCAATCTCATTATCTGAGTAGCTAAGGTCGTACAGCTCACTCCCTCTACATATGATAAGGGGGGGGATATTATTGGCTCCATCCTCATCTGAGAAAACATCTCCAAACCCTGTAATTGGTTCGAAATTACAATTAAAATCACCGCATACTATTATACTAATAGACGCCTCTTCAAGGTCAGTAAGGAGTCTGTCCAATTTTTCAAGAGTTACAGATTCCTTTGATAACCCACAAGGGCGATTGTAAACATTACACAATACAATACGCTTTCCGTCCTTCAATTTCAATAAGAGGCACAGTATATCAGCAGAGTCTGTAGTTAGTTGTGTGATTTTTACTTCCAAGGATACACTAATCCAAATCGTAAGCCCCCCTGATGGTCTACCCCTGACTGATGGAATTGCCGCAATATTATATGACCTATATCCCATCCTATGTGGCGTTTCAAGGGACCAAGTTTCTTGGAACAAACAAATGTCACAAAAATCTATGTAGTTGGACCATTCTGGGTCGGGGAGATTTTTAGTTAAACCAGCTATATTCCATGATATTAGAGTGATTTTTTGTTTAGTGTTTAATCTTGTCCCACCTGATACTGGATTTTCCTCTATTGGTGAGGCCCATGAATTAGAAACCACACTATTACAAACACCTTGTGTAGCCCCTACCTCAATAGAGGCTTGATCACCAATCACATGTCCTGATTTCAGAACACCTCCAGCTTCAATAACATCACCCCTTTGGGTTAACCTAGGTGGTATCACATCTTGGAACATTTGCTCTGCAACAAAGGTGGGTTTCGATGAAGGGTTCAGGTGAATAACATCTGTACTCTCCGGCAGTGGGTAAAATATTTTGTGTCCTGTTTTGGAGCCCCCCACATTAGCCTCTATTAGGTTGGTATGCCCATCTGATTGGTGGTCATTCTGTGATCTTCAATCGCAATTATCCAAACCAGAGAAGATGTCATACCTATTTGTTGTTTCCAAAGGTGTAAATGGTCGCAAATGTTCCATCCTCCTATTCGGATTTCTAAAAGACCTGAACGGTACCTTGCTCCACCCAAAGGGGTCAGCAGTTGGATGATACTGTAGAGGTTCTAGTGGAAACCCAGGATTCAAAGACATTAAAGGAGGAACAATCTGGTTGGGTATCTGACCGCCAATGTGGTTTGGAGGGAAGACCAGGGACCTAGGATAAAAATAAGTCAGGGGGCGTGGTATTATAGAGTTACCACCTCCACCCTGGGGCCAATTCAGAATATAAGTGACGGCTCGGGGATCTCGAAAGTTGACAACAACTAGGTCACCATCTATATCCTTAACCCTGCTGCCCAACCAGGGGATTCGTCTAACATGCACAATTTCACCATCAATATCATGAGATAATGGTCTATATTGGGCTAGCCAGTGCATGATCTTGTTTTTAAGTTGAAAATGCCCCTCCCTCTTATTAGTTGGTAAACTAGGGACCCCCATCAAAACAACCACATACGGTGCGGCTTCTGGGGGCAGCTCCACTTGGGGGATTCTACGAGATGGAGGTTTAGTGTAAGTTATTGAACCCCCTTTCGATTGTTGTGGAGCCCCCCTTAAAGGTTTTATAGGTCCAGTCGCTGCTAATCCTACTGTGCTGGTGGTCTGTTTCAGGGGTGGAGCTATAGGGTTTTTGGAAATAGAGTGACTAGTCGATTGATCACCACATTTAGGAAAACTAGGAGAACATGTAGGTATCATAACTAAGGGTTCCAAAACCCCGCTCCCCACAACCTTAGGTAAACCCTGGTGGTTATTAACTGCCACCTCAATAGCTTCAAGTTTTTCCTCCACCCTCCTTAATCTCTCAATAATTGGTAGAATAAAGGACCTAATTAAATGTTCCATATTATCAAGCGGATCGACTGTAAAAATACCCCTTTGAAGAGTATCAACCGATAGTTCAGATGGAACAGTAGTGTTCTCAATTTGGACAACTATAGGTGGAGGTGTCCTGGTAACCAAAGTTACCTTATTAGGCAGTTGAGCTCCAGGGTTTTTAACAATGTTATTAATATCTTTTGAAGATTTTCCAAAGTCCGAATGACTAACCTTTGGCTTTTGCACGGCCCCCCCCTTCCGTCTTCTTTTTGCAGGCGGTGGTCCATGGCACTTAGCTTGCGCAACTTTCCTCTGTTTGCTTAGAATCTGCTTTGGTCGTATCGAATGGCAAATAGGCAGATTAACATCAGGCACTGCCGAACTAGAGGGTGAACAATGTATTGCATTTTGACCTGGTTGGCCCAGAGGTGTTGGAGTGGAGTCACGTAGCAACATTGGAAAGCTTTCCAAGCATAAAGGATCTTCAGTAGATAAAGTACCCTCAGAAGTAGTCATAAGATCTTTAAGCGGAGAGGCAGTAGGGATTTTGTTCTTTATGTTTTCAATGGAGCGGCGACGCTCTAATCTACGAGCTGCTATAGATTTCTCTTTATCTTGTTCAACTGATGTTTTTGTACAGTAAGTGTCTAGGGGACCGTTAACTGTACACCCACCCTTCTCTGCCAACGATTTCCCTGGGCTCCAAGACATCACCAGACGAATACAACACGGCAAAATTGTCAGAATAGTGGGCCCTGCCCGGCCTCTCTCGGTCTCTGAGGGCCTCAGAGGGCCTGCTCTTTGTCCGGTCTTCGTCCGTGCGTCCCGCTTGCGTCCCGCTAACCGTTGGGGGCGTTGTTATATAGGAGGAGTAGGGGGCGGGAAGAGACACCAGGTGCGCTGGATTAGTATGCGCGGAACCCTGGGTCTTGCAGTCCCGGCCCCTGTGCAAGTGACGGCAGTTCGTCCAAGCCGTGTAATTTCCCCCAAGACAGCTTGCTCCCAAAGCGTCCAAACACAGGAGTAGATGCAGGAATCCAAAAGATAGCTCCGAGCGGCTCCCGCGAAGCGGGGGCCGCGAGCTGTTGTAGCCGGTGAAGGAGGGAGGAGCAGGGGGCGGGAAGAGACACCAGGTGCGCTGGATTAGTATGCGCGGAACCCTGGGTCTCGCAGTCCCGGCCCCTGTGCAAGTGACGGCAGTTCGTCCAAGCCGTGTAATTTCCCCCAAGACAGCTTGCTCCCAAAGCGTCCAAACACAGGAGTAGATGCAGGAATCCAAAAGATAACTCACTACCACATCTACACCTTTCTGGCCCCACACTCGCACTTCACCAAACGGCTGTTGGATAAAAGATCTCTGAGAAAGTGCCCCTCTTTGAGGTGAGCCCGTTGGGTATTGCACCGCCGACCTGACGAGGAGCAGCCCAGATGATGAAACATGACACCTGAAAGGGTGTGTGAGGCATTAAAATCCAACAAATGGATTCCCCCTGTAGATCCCAGTGAGACACAGTAGGTCCCGGTTCTTAAGCGACTTTCACGACCACTCTCAGAGGAACAGCACTACAATCCTTCTTGACGTCAAGCATCATCATACCCAAACACGCCTGCCTCATGTATTGACTTTCTGTAGTGTTTATCTGTTGAGTCCAGTAGTCCCCCTTTAAAAAACATGCATCTAGTAAGTTCTTTGCACTATGGGGCTTAGGCCAATGACTCCACTCTCCCGAGTTTGTTAATTTGGAAAGTGAACCCATTAGCCATAGCACTTGCTTGAGGGACGAATGCCAGGGGGAAAGAAAAATACTACATAAATCAATGCTAGTCTCACATTTCTTTATGGGAGTTCATAATGGCTTTTATAGGTCTTCCAGTTAAATTTAATACGAGATAAGTATTCCACCAACTCAATATTTTAAAATAGCCAGGAATGCTCTATTACAGTAAGTAGATCTTACAATGTACATTAAAGATTAGAAGACTAGATAAGGCCAAGTCTCTAGAAATCCAGGTGATGTAGATAGTATAAAAGAAGGGACGCTTCCAAAAACAAAAGGGGCCATTCACTTTGCACAATTAATCGTACTGTGCTTGATATATCATGCAACATGTACATGTATATACTTCTTGTAGTCATGGCCTGGTTTATAATACAAGGGATGTAGGGCAGATAATTCGATAGTCACGGTTACATTAAACTGGATACCTGTGTTCATTGCAAATAACGTACATGTCAAACTTAGTGGATTAAAAAAACAACACCGATATCAGAGCAGCAATGCATGCAACAAACAGGAAGACGTGCATTGACAAATAAAGGAAACTAATGTGCGCTTACAAAGAGAGGTCTCGTGACTGATATTTTCAAAGAGGATGTTCAAGGTCTGGAGTAACTGAACACAGACATAACGACCAGATTTCTGGCGCAGGATGTTCAAAAAGAAAACAAACATGTTCTTCTCCAGGAAAAAGCTAAAAAAAAAACAAAAAGCATTTAATTAATACAATACTATGATACAGTTTCGCGGTGACGTTTGAAAATCATTTCAGGACACTGAACATCAAATGATTCAAAGTCTAAAGAAACAACAATACCTGTATAGGATCACCAAATCTCTCCAGCACAGTTTAATTTATTTCACACTTTGAGCATTACAAAGCTCTTCAAAAGTGCTTTGTCATTTAAGATGCACTCACCTTTCATAATGTCTGAAGGAGTGTGGCATGTATGGGTGAGCCAGTACCCGTGCAGCGTCAACTTGTGAGTAACAGAAATATCTGAGATGGTGCCCAATTTCAAACTTTTCAGGGTTAAAACAAATGTAATTTCAAACCTGGTATGATTTCACAAGTTGGAATTATTAAAAATCGACGAGAAACTCAACCTTAAATTCAGCATCGGATTCATGCAGTAGAAGCATCATTCTGTGAGTAAAGCTTGTGAAAGGTGACAGAACGAATGCTTGCAAATAGTCTTAAGTACTGGCAATCACTCTGGGGAGCAATCCAACCCATCTGTGCCACTCTAGACAGAGGCCCACCTTATGCAAATCAATACTGGTCCGGATCCTGATCCAGATGGGAATATTCCACCCCGAAATTGCAAGCAAGGTCCACCCCAGAAGGCAACACAATCAACTCCAGGCTGTTTCACCCTAGTTAGGCCACGTCAGTGAGGTACAGCATTGATTCTGTGGCACCATGAGCAATAGAACCACATCTGGGAATATTCTTTACAATGGGCAAAAAACAATGTGTTTGAAAGCTACCCATAGTGACTTTCAGTGTTTTAGACTATTTGCAAGCATTCCCCCCATCATCTCTTGTGTGTTTGGTGCAGAACACCTTAAATGGCCAAGGGAATGAACACACTTGAGTCCCGTGCCCGCTGTGCCACAGGATCCAAGCTACATCTCACTGACTAGGCCTATAAAGGCCAAAACAAGTCTTGGGTTGCTTGTGGTCCCTTTAGCGAAGGAGTTGTCTTGCAGTTCAGGATGGACTGTTCCCATGACAGGCCGGGTCAGTACCGAATTGCTTAAAGCCATCTGCTGTCTAATAAGTCACAATGGGCAAAAGAAATGATGGGTTGGAATGCTACCCAGAGTGACTGCCAGTGGTTATGACCACTGTTCCCTCTAATTTGTTTCCTCTGAGTGCGGCAGTTCAAGAGCTCTGTGCGCTGCAACCAAGGCTATGTGCACCAAGCAACTGATCATGCATTTGAGTGCTTCGCTCAGCAATATAAATCTGTGGCAATCACCACTCAAAACCTTTGTTTGCAACGAGTGCGCACCAGGTGCATTACACACACTTACAGCTCTATTTAATAAGGTATTGGGACAGTTTTGCAATTGTTTACTTCTGTAGCGCCCACCTACACAAAGGATAGAAAAGGACAGTGCACTGAAGGTGCTGCCATCATAGTATTTACTGAACAGTCGGTTTGATGCAAGCAGTCTGAAGAATGAGACAGTTATTATTGAACTCGAACCGGGATCTGGGCTGGACCAAGTGAAATATGCGAACATTTTTCCCAGTGTAATTAGCCAATACAGGAACACTGAGCAGGGCCCACAGGTTGTCTGCTTTCAGTTCTGAGCAGGAATCTGCAGGCAGTGAAGGGGCTTTTTTATTTACAATTTAAGATTGCCCAGAACAAAGGCCTAATTTAAAGGGACAACAGCCCTATTTCTATTCAAGAATGATCCTGGCTGGGAGCCACCTAGAGCGTAATACCTAGATTCCAAAACAATGAAGGGTAAAAAAAAGGCACACAGGTATCACTTTACAAGTCAAGTACTTAAAGGAAACTTTTGAGGCAAGTTTTTGACTTTGTTTACCCTTCCTATATAAGCTACATGCATGTATTCTAAGAAGGTATGAAAATGTTAAGAGTGCATTACTGGGAGAAACAAAAAGTATTGATTTAATATGTAATGGTGCAGTCTGTATTTATAAAAATGTACTACAACGCAAAGGAATCCTTTTCAGCAGCACTATACACCAAATTGAGAAAGAAAACAATAAGGTTCTGAACCCATGACTTGCAGTTTGCAAGAGGCTTGTTTACGCTGGTTCATAGCTCACTGTGCTACATTAGGATTACAATTTATGTACTGCAAGTAATAAAGGATATGTGTCAAAAGCAGTAACCCACTTACCTATCTACAAAAATAAAATGGTGATTTGCAGGTTACATGATGTGCTTTACAGGTGAGAGTATTCTGCTTAATTCAGAGACTCTGTCCATCACCACCCCTTGTTGTAAATACTTTACAGGAGATGCATCAGAATTGGCACAGGCACTTTTGACATCTCTACCCAAACCGGGCAGGAACCCCACTGATATTCCAGCATATGGATCTTTATCACTATTAAATACAGAGTATAAAATATTGAGCAAACTTCTGGCTTGACGCCTACTACAGATGCAACCAAAACTTATACACCCAGACCTATGTGACTTCATACATACAGAGACTTTATCATGTAATGGATGCCACCCCTAACGACCTCCAGGCGAATGGACGTATATCATTAGACCTGCGTCAGGCGTTTGATACCCTAAGCTGGGAGTATGTGTTGGCCGCCTTTAATAAGTTTGGTACCCTCTCCCCCTCCCCCCCCCCCCCCCCCCCCCCAAGATATATAAAGTTGGTCAAACTACTATATGCCTCCCCCACCGGAAGAGGGCGCACAGGAGCCCACATCTCCGGCCAGTACTCCGTGCATATGAGAACGAGACAAGGATGCCCCCTGTCCCCAATACCTTTTGTCCTTGCATTAGAACCATTAGCGCAACGGATGCGGCAGGAGTCACTGAATTGTGCAATGCCCATTGGGCCCACAACACACATGCTGTCGCTTTACGTAGACTATATAGTGCTATATGTGAAAGGTCTGCATGACAATTTGAAACATATTGCTCATATCTTCACAATATTTGAGCAAATTTCAGGACTAGCCATAAATGCTAACAAAACACATGTGTTTTTCTTCAAGAATGGCCCTTCGACCGCAACAATCGCCTTACGAGAAAAAATAATCCAGGTTGGCCATAGCACCTTGAAATATTTAGGGGTCCAGATATACAGGGAGACACGGGACTTGCTGGAGGGGAACCTCGGGAAAGCCATTTCCTCTCTGCGCTCACAAATTGCATCCATGACAGGATGCAATGCATCTAAAATGGTAATGCTCCCAAGACTTTTATACTATTTTACCAACCTACCAGTAGTTGTACCGGTGCCATATTTCGAAACCCTGAACATGAAACTAAAGGAATTGATCTGGGGAAAGCACGGCGCTCGGTGGGATTAACCAAACTATAGCTGCCGACAGATTGGGGGGGCTCGGAGCGCCAGACATCAATTCCTACTGCTTAGCAAGTCAACTACAGTGGCGGTCATACTGGTTAGCACACCATAATCTACAAGAAATAGCCTACACACCCCGTATATCGAGCAAGGTGCATTACATACGCTGTTATATTCCCGAGAGTGCACTCCAGCTCAGGCCCCAGTACTGTTAAATTTGCCCTCGAACATTGAAAACTTGCCCATAAGTACACGACCAAGACTATTCTATATGCTCCAAATATACCACGTCTCGTTCTCCCCACCCCAATGGATGCAGTGACGTGAAAACGTTTACGCATATGGGAGTAGGCAGGAGTGTCAACAATGGGGACACTGTTTGGGTATGGTATACTGTTAACCCATATGGATTTCATACACAACCTTCCGAACTCCCTATTTCTTACGCATGCAAACATCACCCTGTATGTAGAACTACACTTGGCCCCTGCCACACACAAATTCATATATGCAGTACCCCTAATGGGTAACAGCAGACACCTGATGCGTTGGCTATGCCGCGGAATGAGATCCCACCTTGCGGTACCCCTGACTCAGCTACAAGACAAATGGGGACAGGGTATTGGGAGAGACCTACAAGATACGGAATCAAAGACTATTATAGCCTTTCCAAAGACAGTCTCACGCAACTCCATTTTCAAACGTATACAATTTATGATCTTACATAGAGCTTATCTTATACCACATAGATTACATGTCATGTCATGTACCCAGGAGGTGTGTCAGCATATCCCAGATAGCACGAACACTATGCAAATCTATTACATTTGCTGTGGTCAGGCCCTGCGCTCTCAACCTACTGGTAACAAGTAGCAGCTGCTATAGGGCAAACAGTAGGGCCTCCTAACCGGTATACTGGGGAGAGATGTTTGCTGGGGTTTGTACCCAGTCCCAAAAACTGCACAGCACAATCTAGATTCGTAGGTCAGGTTCCACATCTCCCCCAAAATATCTCGACTTGGCGAGAAGATGTTATACAATGGGGAAGGGCGGAAAGTGGAGCGCTCCACAGGGAGCAATATAGAGGCCTGCGGAAGAAACCAATAGCGATGTCATGGGACACTCACCATGAAGGTTTCTAAACTTTGGACCTACTGAACACCTGAACATACCCACTCTTACCCTTGGTTTCACTTAGCAGTTTAGTTAGCCACTAGCTAAGACTAGAAGGTAGGCATAAAGATGTATACATAATCAACAAGATAAACATACATGCACCATATCCGATACATCCTCCCCTGGCGGCAGAGGGGCCTGCCCAGGACATCCATGCAGAACACACAAAGTAAGTGACTCTGTAAAATCCGACTCCATAAAAGTGACGTGAGCAATGTTACTGATAACACTCACACTCCTAAGAAACGTAGGTGGCCACCAGCCAGGGGTTTAGGGAGTTGTATAGTTCCTTTGTTCCAAATGAAACTTACAATTGTTCTGCAATTAAGTATCAAGCATCATGAGTGTTGAAAATTGTATTGTGAACATGGCAGCCAATGCTTTTAAGACTAAACCGTATACGAAAAAAAGTCTATCGGGCCTTGCTGTCCGAATTGTAAAATGCAAATTTAACAATGCCTCATGCTGCATGTGATTTAGAAACACCAATAAAGTTGACAAAAAAAACCTCTATGCAGTATTAGCAGTCAAAACTGGAACTAGACAACACACAGATCTCTTCAGCAACAGCATTAACCACCAGAGTTATAGGACCATTGCTATTATCCTCTAAGATTTCCTGGGCACACAAAGATCTCGGCAGAGGGTGTCTTAGCCCCAAAAGATATTTAAAAATGCCTTTGCAATCAATTAAACCAGAACAGATTTACTGCCACGTTTGTCCTTGTTGCCAATTTCTTTGCTACAGTTTAAAAAAAGTAAATGTATAAGTTGACAGTCAGACACTGGTTTGCATGACTCCGTTCCTCGTGACTACACCCCCTTTCTGTTGTCATGCCTTGACCACCAATTTATGAGTGGGCACATCAATTAGGTCTCTGTATTGGGTTCATGGTGAATTGGCAAAAAAGTGCATGTGATTCTAAGATCAGCACCCATTGGATAAAAGAACAACAAAGCCATTCAGTACCCTAACTTCCCAAGCTCTAACAGCACCATATGTAAAGAACTGCACTTTTAAGAGCTTTACCTTGAAAATATTTGAAATGTAGAACATTCAGCAAACATGTTAAAGTATGATACGGTTGCATTCAATATTCAAGAAGGTGTACTTCTTTAATATGTGGAAGTGTGTTTTTTTGGAAAGTATTTATTAAAAGTGAGTGGTTTTAAACATGAACTGAGAAACAGTATCACATAAAAGGGGCAGCTACCCTTCTGTGGATGAAATGCAGGCCAGTTCTACTGCAATAAATAAATATATGGTGTCTACAATACTTTCACTCCTGCATTGTGCCCCCAAATGTTGCTAGTATTTTTCAGTTTTATATAGCACTAACTTGGCCCAAGGGTAATGGCGCACTGTGCATGAGCACCAGTTGCATTACACAGAGACTCATTAAGTTTTTTGTTTTTTTTAAATATGGGGAGATTAAGTGATTTGTATGCACACAGAAAAGGGGGGCCTGAGGCGATTATAACGACCAGCGAAGGCAAACTACCCAATTACAATCCCAAAACACACAAGGGCCCTCAGGTCTGTCAATAGCGAGAAAAGAGGCTGACGAAGAAGAAGGCGTCCCTTTAAAGGACGGTTTCCCTCTGATACTTATTCATCTGACTCAGATAACGACAACCCCCAAGAAATTGGTGGAGCTCAACACAACTCCAGACCAAATAGGGGTAGACCGATTCAGCATTCTTTTCCTGGTCAGTCGCCTTTTTTACCGAGAGGCCAATACAGAGGGAGGAACAAACGATGGCCACAAGACAGGGGAGAACAACAACAGATGGGCCCTCAACCTCAACAACCGTATTTGAAGACCCAAAACCAACAATATTGGCATTAGGTAGCAGGAATTCCTGCTGTGACACTAATATAAAAACACTTTACCAATTTTCAATCTCTCCTCAGTTCTCCCACTATTGTAAATGCAGCCTTGTCTATTCAGCCTGGCTTTGAGTCAACCAGGAAAGGCAGGACACACCCCAACCTCCCCCATTGTGTCTGTCTAGTGTGACTGCACATCCTCAGCACCTGTCACTGACAACCCAGGCGGTGAATAAACAAACAGGCAGAGGCACACTGGATGCTTAAGCAAGAAAATGCCCACTTAAGTGGCATTTTCAAACACACAATATAAAAATCATTCACTAAAAGATGTAGTTTCCAAATCTGAGTTCAGGATGCCTAAACTCAATTTTTCTATTTTGTCCAATAGAAAGTTACGCTTGTAAAATGTTACAGTGCAGCTCCCATGACAGCCTATGGAACAGACAGCCTTTAAATAGTGAAAAACGAAAAAAACAGTATTTCCCCATCAAGTCATTTAAAACACCTTTCACATACGCTGCACTGTGCCCACAAGGGTACCTTGAGCCTACCGGAGGGGTGCCTTTCATGTAAGAAAAGGGAAGGATAGGGCCACGAGAGTGGATGAACTTGCATGGTTGACATGGCAGAAAAACGGTACGCAGACACTGCAGTGGCTGGTCTGGGACACCTTTGAAAGGCTACTTGTGTGAGTGGCACAACCAGTGCTGTAAGCCCTCTAGCAGCATTTGATTTACAGGCACAGGGCATACACAGTGCACTGTACTAGGGACTTACTAGTAAATCAAATATCCTATTCATGGAAAACCAATCATAACACAATTTACAGTAGGAGCACTTGCTCTTTAGCACTAAATAGCTTTGAAAAAGTGCAGAGAGACACTATCCCAGCAAAAATGAAGCCCAGCATACCATCAAAAACAGGCTAGATGGCAAAAAGGCAGGGGCAACACACCAAAAGATGCCTGGTATAACCTGGTCACTGAGACTGATATGCAGTTTTGTACTTTGTTCCTAGAAAGGAAGTTTCACACTAGAAATGGACTCACCAATGAAGAGGAATTATACACAGAAAAAAATTGCAATCTGAATGCTATGTCTAAAATAAAATATATTTTAAAAAAAGTCACAAGCAGGCTCCATGGAGAAAGTACGCTGTATTTCTCTTTCATATAAACACTCTCACTTTGATGTCAGCAGAAAGCAAAATAAACACCAGGCTCCCATGAAAACACAGCTTGACATTTGACCTGGGTCTTTGAATGTCCAGAAATGTGACTAGAGAAAACCAATATTTGAAGGCCTGTTTGTTATAGAAAACAAGTTTGTGTAAAAACGACTGTAAAAATGGCTTTAGCATGGGTAGGTACAAACTCAGCTGCACTGCCTAAATCAAATAAAGCCAGCAAATCGAAATCCATCAAATGTGAGTTGAAAAACACAAAGACAATAGCAAGCCACGGGCAGAATGTATTCCCAGGCCAACTTTATGAAAGTCCCTAAGATGTCTTAGTATACTAGGCGCCGACCTAAAAAGGATAAAGATTGGAAAGCGAAGAAGGCCTCGGAAAGTGCAACATTGACCGCACTCATTTGCACTGAAGTGGACTTCATTTTTCAGAGTACAAAAGAGTCAATGGCTGAAGTGGTCTGAACTAATGCCTATGCAAAATGTGAAGGACAGCTGAAAAGATCAATGGATGAAAAGAGTTGATTTTTCTTTTTTCATTGTATGAGGCTAGAGAGACAGCTAAAGCTGTCTGGAACACCGCTAGAAATAAAAAATATTCATATGGGTTTATTTTACTTATGTATTGTATGGACCATGTAAATGTCCATTAGGGTCCATAATTTCTCATGTGAAAGGTACACCATCTCAATAGTCCATTCTTTCTGACGATGTGTTCAAGGAAACGTTTTCTGGCATGTTTAAAGTAATGCTTAAGCACTTTCCTTTAAAGAGATACCCTGACAAATAATACAAAAAACCTAGTTCACTTACTCAAACACTGAGCTGTCATTTTGATCTCCCCAGATAAGAATCTCAGTTATCGAACGAATCGTCTCCACTAGCAAATTTCGGTTGTTTTCGGTCACAGTGGTGTTCTTGGTCAAAACGTGGTACATGTACCTTCGGAAAGAAATGCAGAAAAAATGCTATTACAAAGTGCAAGACAACTAACCTCAATTACAGTTTCTTGGTTTGCTAGCTAAAAATCACTCTACACATATAGAATAAGAACATAAAACAAACAATAAAGGCATACATGCATCTAGTTTTCCACCTGATATATGCACTAAATATGTATTTGCTGACAGAAAATGTTCCACAGGATTTTGTTTTGGTTTGTAGCAAAATACATTGCCACAGAATAGCAAAAAAAAGGTGGATCATAACTCACCTATCCCCTGGCTCCCCCTGCAAGGACATTGGTTCTCTGCTTATTACCTTCCACGGTGCCAGGAGCAATCTTCCAGCAGGAGGGATTTACAATAATCATTAGTGGTCGTATCTGCCTCATGAAGTATTACACAAGCATGGGTACATAATGGACTTTTATTATGGCCTTTAGGGTTTGGTTATGTAAATACTTCGAGCATACTAGAATCCCTCGATTCCCCTACCATATCAGAGTGACTAAAATAATTCTGATCATGACACCTTAGGCAAGGCTTCAAAGCTCCTCAACTTTGACACAAAAGTCATGGCAGGAGCAGAGTAGCTGTCCTATGCTCTGTGCAGTCTTCTCTTTGACTTTACAGACATGGGGGATCCAACTGTTGCACATGCTGAAGATCAAACCCAAATGCCCACAGTTACTTTCAAGGTCAACTCTTAGCCAGCTCCTACTCCAAACACATTGTTCAACTCCTACCAAAGTGAAAAAAGTTGTGTTATGTTGATTCATATGGCGCACTAATCACCCAAGAGGGTATCCAGGTGCTTGGGCAAGGTCTGTAGGTGTGTGGCTCCGAGGGGCCTATATGAAGAGCCAGGTCTTCAGCTTCTTGCAGAACTCAAGTGAGGAGGCGGCTCTGATGTGTTGGAGGCAACTTCATGTCTTGGGTGCGATGTAGGAGAATGATTGATCTGCAGTTTTGCTTTTGTGGATGTAGGGTGTGTGCGCGAGTGAGGCTGTCGCCGGGATTCCGTTCTCATACAGAACTGTGCATAGAGACTTGGAACCTCAGTGAATTAGGGTGTGCCAAAACTCACCTTAGTACCCAAAATCCCCTACCAGACTAGCTACAGTGTCTCATTGGTTATTAAAAACTCCCAATGTTTAGACAAACCAGAACATGGACTTAGTACACCTCAGGTAACGTGGAACACATGAACACTCTTTCGTTATACAATCATTTTAATTCAGAACAAGGAGTAAATGAGGACGCGTGCACATTTGAAATGTTTATTTTCTAATGCGGTGTTCTCAAGCGCAGTATCTTAGCTAATACAAGCAAACATATTATAAGAAACAAAGTAATCAGCATAGTTACTAGTCCTTAGAATACAAAGGGTGAACGCATGTTAAAATGCTAGAGGGAAGAAGGGTAAAAGACACCTAATTGTCACCCTCCCTTGCTAGTATGTTATATTATATTTAAGAAGGTCTCTGGGTTTTAGCAGGGCGGCCCCATAACTCAGATCCCAGTGGTAAGGGATCACATCATCTTCCACCAGCTCTCTGCATGTGAAGCACCATCAAGTGTGTGTGTATTCTCTGTACAAAGCAATATAAAACGCGCCTAAAGCCAGAATTTGGCCGCAGCTGCATGTATGTGATGTCTAGGAACGTGCGAAGATCAGACTTCACAACAACCACTGTGTCGAGATATCCTTGAAGGCTTCAGCACTCACTGTACAGACACAGCTCATCAAGCAAGGCTGATATCAGAGCAACAACATATTATTCTTGTGTGAAGCAAAACATTCTACTAGGCTCAAAGCTAAAGTAACAATTAGGTGTCGTGTGCAGTAGCAGCAGAAAGGTAAAATGGCGTTTAAACTCCTAATAGGCTCATGCTAACTTAACACAGTGTGTAGGCAAAGCATATCTATATGACAAGGCAGACTGTGGGTGTCTAATGGGTTGGTGAAAGTGTATGCAGCTTGTTCAGATATTCTGGTCCTGTGTTGAGTAGGGCTTTGTATATGTGTGTGTGAGAAGTTTGAATTGGCTGCACTTGTGTATAGGGAGTAAAGAAAGAGAATCCCTTGGTGAAACCACCGGTTAGTGAGCAATGTTGCATATATTACATCATTGTAGCCCATGTATAAAAAATAGAAGTTTGGCACAAAAACAATTTCCTTTGTATTTCCTTTTTATTTTAAGTAAGAAGGAAATTTTCTTATTAGTACAAAATTAAAAACACTACATTACGAAGACATTCAAATACATATACATTGACATCATTTCATATTAAAATCAATCCTTTCCTCGAAAAAGGGTGTACTCATAAAAACAAATAATCACACAGGGAGAGATAAATCTTAAGGAGAAAACAGAAACAGACACTATTATTTGTCATGCAGGTACATATCAGGGAATCTACAATTTGAGAGCTACTCCAGGCCACACTCAAGATCTGTTATCTCTGGGGTAAACTCCGGCCCTTGATTATGTCAAACTAAGCGTCGACGCGTTTCGATGGTTTAATTGGATTTAACCATCTTTTTCAAGACAAGATGTATAGGCTTCTCCTATTTCAGGCACTGGGTGGTTGCCGTTTTCAAAGAGATCCTTATAGCATCTTCATTTGTTTCTTTTCCTTAATCCTAGTTACATCCTTATGATTTGTGGTGTCGTTATTGCTCACATGGGACTTTTATTAGTATTGATCCATCTGATTAATGTCAGTCTCCTCTTTTTCGCCACTTTAGAGGGAGGTAGTTCAAATCATGTAAAAAACGATGCCGTTTTCTGACTCTTCTCAGAGTCTTTTAAATATCCCACAGGCCAGTACCCTTAGTTTGCTTGATATAGGTTAATGCAAGTTGTACCTGTTCTTTTCCCAAGAAAAAGGGATCGGTGGGGTCTTCCCTGCTCGATGTTCTGCCGTGATAGGAAGCCTTCAAGGTCCCTCGTCAGTATCGGATAACTGTGTGTCAGACGGACGCAGGGTCTGGCGAGCAGTCCGATTCCCTCCTCCAACACCGCCAATGTGAAAAAAGATGAGTTATGTATAGGGAGCCAGAGTAACTTCCTGAGATGCAAAGTGATATGGGCTCGGCACGGGCAGTGGAGTATGAGTCTTGTGACTACTTTTTGGATGGTCTAGAGCCCGTGTAGGATTTGTTTGTAGATTATGGCGTAGAGAGTATTGCCACAGGATAGCCTGCTAGTGACGATTCCTTTTATGATGGTCCGTCTGGTGTTCCGAGGGAACCAATTGAAGATCTTGTGCATGTGTAGGATACAGAAGCAGGAGATGCACACTGCGTTGACTTATATTTATTTGGAATTTTATATAGTGCGTACATGACCAGTTAGGGTATCACAGCACTGTACAAACAACAGGTACATTATACACACAAGAATGAAATGCAAAAGGAATCATCTAAACATATACAATATAACACTCAATCAGCATAATTAAGCAATGGGTGTGCCCCAGAAAGTAGTGAAGCTGAGTGGCATCCGGTCTACTCCTGAAGGAATTTATTCAGCAGAAGCATTGTTTTTAATAACACATTTTATTTGGTTATTGTGCAATATCTAGGGGTCGCAGCCCCACCATGGCCAGAGAAGTGGTAACCATATTTCTGATATACAACAACACCCACCGAACATGTAGGTGACAAACGAAAAACTTACAGACAGGTTCCGGCCTCCATATTCATACAAACGATGTATTTGTCATAATGTGCCACATTAAACATATACATAAACATATTTTTGAACTTACAGTCGGGATATACCAGCACATAAAAAACAAATTTGGCGCCAAAACGGCTGTAACGCCGAGCAGCTCCAAACAGTCTGTAAAAATGACCCCTCCTCCCTATCACACCTCAGACACATGGGAGACTGAATAACGCCCATCCGCCATAGACGTACCCTAGTGTAATATGCGGGATGTGTGTACTTAAATAGGATAAGCTGAAAACGTATGGACACCGCCGCACCCCTAGGGCTGGCGATGGCTTTAGCCCAATCATCGTCGGTGATTTCAGGTATATCTGCTTGCCATGCAAGCCGTGTCTTGTCCAGGGTGGTGGGTGAATGGATTGTCAGTGTCTGATAGACCTGTTTGATCTTGTGGGGTCCTAGGTCTCCTGTAAGCAACGTGCCCTCTAAGGGTTGAAACTCAGGGAAGGATACTAATGTGTGGATCTGGGGTAGAAGAGGGTGTCAGAGTTGAAGGAACTTATAGAAATGAGATTTGTGTAAATCGAAATCATTCTGTTCTTGTTGAAAAGATTTCATTGTGGTGCCCCCCGTTACATCACTGAGGGTTGAAATCCTAACACAGTCCCACTCTCTAAACCCTTTTAATGTCGGCACGGATTGGAGGTATGCGCCCTGCCATAAGGAAGTCATTTGAGTAAGTGTCCCCTGCCAGCCCATCTGTCGGGTCTTAGCCCACCAGAGTTGTATCACCGGCATCCGACAAGTTAAGCTGAAAGCACCAGGTTCTCCAGGTGAGCAACTTTGTAGCAGTTATTCTAGATTAGCTCTGCGTTTACAGCCTCAGCATGTGGATTGTGTTAGCACATGCAAAGTGATTTCTGAAACAGTGCTGTATTGAAAGGGGTGCCAAGCAGGGCTGCTTATTTTTCCTGATCCAGTTTGTTCTAGTTATGCAGCTGTTGCTTTAGGAGGCTGGATGGAGCAGTTTTGGCAAGTGTAAAACAAAATATCACCAGAAGCACATGATTTCCTGCTTTAAGGACTGCAACTACTCAACTGATTTGCCAATTAGGTTGTAGACACTGATTAATGAACACCCAACTCACACAGTTCATTCAAGAAAATGAATTACTTGACCCCTCTCGGTTTGGTTTCCGTCCATGGTATAGCACAGAGACAGCTCTTATCAAGGCCACTGAAGAGATCAGAGCAGTGATAGACAAGGGAGGTGCTGCTGTGCTGATTCTCCTCGATTTGTCAGCGGCCTTTGATACGGTGTACCATGACACACTGCTTCAACGTCTTGAACACATAGGGGTCAAGGACCATGCTCGTTCCTTGTTATCATCCTACTTGAAGAACAGAAAACAGACAGTGTCCCTCGATCAGTTTCAGGAAACTCCATACGTATTGCCATGCAGGGCCCTGCAGGGCCCCGCAGGGCTCTTCTCTAAGTCCATCTTTGTTTAATGTTTAGGAATTAGCACCCTTAATACAATAGTTCAAATTTCATGCCGACGACACCTAGATTGTGGTCGCGGCATACAAAAACACATTATCCCTGGCAATGCAGTTTCAGAAATACATGAGGGAAATCAGCTACTGGATGGGATGACATTGTCTAAAGCTGAAATCGGACAAAACCGAAGTGGTGATCTTTGGTAATCTTCAACCGAAATGGGATGGACTATGGCGGCAGGCCGAAACTGGTCAGCCTCCAAATCCAGTAAAGAAGGCCAAAAATCTCGGAGTGCTCATAGACAACAAACTCACCTACTCCCAACAAACTAACGCTATATTCTCAGCCTCTTTTTATCTCTTAAGGAATCTTAAGAAGGTACTACTTTACATTCCCAATGATCTGAGGAAAACAGTTGTAACAACCTTGGTGCTGTCAAAAATGGATTTTTGTAATGGCCTATACCTTGGGCTACAGACACAACATCTGAAAAAACTTCAGATGGTGCAGAATGCTGCAGCCAGGCTTTTATTGAACATACCTAAGTACCAATCCATTAAAGCAGCGATCCAAAAGCTCCATTGGTTGCCTGTGGGGCAACGTATTAAGTTTAAGGTACTCTGCCTTGCCTATAAAGCAGTGAATAGGATAGGACAGATACCTTTGAAAAACCTCTTCTCATGGTACCACCCAGGCAGACAGTTAAGATCTACTAATGCCAGATTAATGTTGGTACCAAGGATCCGAACTGCGAATTGGGGAGGCCGTAGTACTACCTACTGCGCTGCCAACTTATGGAATACACTCCCTGTACATATGAAAGAGGCTAACTTTCTCCTTGAAAACTTGGTTATTTATAAATAAATCCCCACCTCCTACCAACTCTCCTCAGGGTTTGGGTTCCAGTTCAGCGCCAAGACACCCCAGGGTATTCGCGTGCTTAAGGAATCTCAATAACATTAACATTAGGGCTGGAAGGACCTCATTCAACTGGCACAAACCCTGGCATTTTCAACTCTGCCTAGCAACAGATTTTGAGGGTGTGGACTTCTACACTCTGGATACCACATTCCTTCAACTACCTAGAAGTCAGGTCTATCACACCAAAGAACAGCTCATTCTGGAGTTCTTAGTCAGGTGCACGAAGCAATCTGGAACTGTGTTTATTCTAGAATAGGTTGCCAGGGTCCTTTATGGGAAAGGAGGCCCTTACTAAGATCGTAGCATACAACCGCCTATATTTTATACTAAACCTTTCAGCAATCCTTAGGCAGACTCTTTAAAAGAACTGGATAGCTTTGTTGTGATTTTAAACTAGTGGCAGTGATTATGTGGCAGTGATAAACTAAATCACCCCACAGGATTAAGGTAGTCTGGATGTTACAGACAGAAGCTTGATTATTTAGCTGACCACCTAAAGTTTCCAGAAAAGTGGCTTGCTGAAGATGCATGCAGGAAAAGAATGGTGCTGATAAACAGCATATGGCCAATGTCTCTGGCAATTGTGCTATTCTGCCACCCTACAACAGGCTTCCTTCCTCACAAATGGGGGGCATAGGCCGGTTATTAACGGAAGAGGAGACAATTCAGTACTAGTGCATTGTCAGCATTTTCACTTATGTCTTCTAGGAGGAGTTTGACATCATTGCTAAGAAAACCCAGAGGTGTTGAAAACATATTAAACACATTAGAAAATTACTATAATTCTAGCATGCTGCATGGGGAGGTAACGGCTTCAGGATTCTTGCGGCTAAATACTTATTTTACAATGAGACAATGCATGCTGCCTACATGATGAGGGGTTCTGTTCCACAAGAACCTTTA
Organism: Lissotriton helveticus; assembly: GCF_964261635.1. NCBI lineage: Eukaryota > Metazoa > Chordata > Amphibia > Caudata > Salamandridae > Lissotriton > Lissotriton helveticus. Next base: position 619,087,078 of record NC_136071.1, read on the forward strand.
CCTGCAATATATCCTGTTAGAACTGGGGAGATGGCAGCTGAAGGTCTGCAAAGAGCTTAATGGATGGCGCATATGAGTACGATCTGTAGCAGTCGCTCACAATGTTTCCTTTAAAATTATTCACTTTGGCTATGTGCACCGCACCCAACTGATGCTAGCAGAACTTCAAAAAAAGTACTAGTCAGGGCAAGATATATGCCTGAGGCCGACCTTCTGTACAAGGCCAGATTGAAACCAATATTGGAACCTTTCTTGACATGATTCACAGACAAACTTCTATAACTCAGTGGTAGGTCAAGTATTTGTAGCCCTGGTAATTGCAGTTTGACCTTGCTTCCACATCAAAGTAGATCAAGTTGGTTGTCTAGGTTTATTTTACATCTGCCTTATTGTTGGCCAGTCATATATTTTCCATGAAGCAGAGGATTTCTCTTGTCCCAACTGCTTTTTTAATGCTGGGTTAAGACATGCGAGTATAAGGGTCAATGTGGAGTATACCATTCGGACCTCAGTTTGCCACATAAGCTCCTCCAAAAATAGTTTCTCATACTTCAGCTATGTGCATTTTATAGGGAATCAGAAGACAAAACTCCATAGAGTAGAACAGAACTCCATTTGTACTATAGAGAAAGGGTTTCATGCTTATAATGTGTATTACTAGGTGATCAGTTACCATCTTTGCAAGGGGACAGTGTAAATTGTTATTATGTCAACCCCAATCCTCTTCAAGCTCCAATGTATGTTTTCGGTTTCTTTCACAGTCTAAAGCACAGGTATTCAAACTGGGGGGCTGGCTCTCCTGGAGAGGGTCTTAATTGATCCTAAGGCGGACGCCAGGCACTGGCCAAGAGACGCATCATGCTGATAACAGTTCTTTGTTTTTAGTGTAAAAAAGAAAACAACGGTCAGCAGCTCTGTGATAGGCAATCACTAACATATTTTGTCATTCATATCCTGGCTGGGAGTAGGTGTCAAGGGGGAGGCCCTCAAAAAGAATCGCACTATGGATACCTTTATACTTTAGAAAGTCGTGGCAGACCAGAATCCTATATTGGCAACCAAGTATTTTATTGCATTTTTAAAAAGGATGTCTGAACATAACTGCAATGTTCAAATGGGTTTAAACATTGGCAAATGTATAGAATAAAATGATGTTAAAAATATGTTAATTCTGAGGGCCCAGATGAATTTTTCATTTTTTTACATGGGGGCACGGCATTAAAAAGCTTGAAGACCACTGGTCTAAAGGGTTTGAAATCTTGGGTGTGTGGGGACTAAGACTTGTCCTAATATTGTTTCCTACTTGGTATATACCATCCATTGATCATTTGCTTCTACCGGGACCTATTTTCTCAGTAAGTGTTTATTAGTCTTAAAGAAATAAAATCTATTTTGAATGATCCACGGAGTGCATGACTTTCTGATATTTGAGACGTTATAGTGCTTTATGTATTTGGATCTTAAAAACATAGTTAAGAGTGAAGTTCTAATTACAAATTAAAACCAATTTGCAGGTTATGGATAGGAGCACAATCAACACCACTCACAACAGCCATGCAAACCATAACTCGCACACCAAATTCAAAGTGCATGACCTCACTCCTAATGAAACAGATGCAATTACATAGGTTTCAAATCATCTTACAAATGAGCTTACATATCAAATTTCTTTAACCACAGAGACGACTATGAATGCTGTACCACTAATTGATTTGAATATGGGCTGTTTAATTACATTCGGTGTTATTTATTGGTTTAAATATTGCGAGGTCATAATTCTGTGTGTAGCGCTGCACCTAGAGCCATTAGCCAGGCCTCTTCATTTTTTTTTTTTTTAAATGGGGGGGGGGGGAGTAATCTAATCGGATGCAAACTTCACTCCCATTCAATGAATAGATATGCAAGTCTTTGATATGTTCAGGACACAGACACTGTGTCCCACATCCTGAAATGAATGCTACAATAATAATAAACTTTATTGCGTGATTTAAAAATAAACCATTGCAAGTACAAAACATTTAGGAGGTTCAAGATTGCATTTAGAATGTTGAGTTCATTAAAAGTCAGTAGTATGTATAGATGATAACAAGTGAAACTTCCATTTAAAAAGTCATATTCTTAAAAGCCAGCAACAGCAAGTAAAATTTGGCAGCATTATTCCAATGGGGTGTCGCAAACTCTGGGCAGCTCAGTAAGTTTTTTTGCAGCGTGCTCCATGAATCTTACTAGGGCACAATTTAATTTAGTGTTCCTAGGGTCGAAACAGGCCAAAACTGCTGCTCTACAGCTTCTAATCATGTTTCTATTCCAGTGATGCTTGAGTAGGGCCCGTCTCTCTGTCAATAGTAGAGGGCATAGGCATATGATGTGTATGATGTCTTCATTTTGCATCCCACAAAGTCGGCATTGAACTTTTCCATGTTCTCTTTTCCATTTTGGCCAATGAGTCAACAGGTTAATAGCTCCCAGTCTCAGTTTTAAAAAACTTAGTTTCATCCGAGCACTAAACAATATAGTAAGGTACGGCTGTGGAATTAGCGAGGCATAAGATTGAAGGGTCATCCACCCATGGCTTCTTTTTGCAAGGCTGGCTTTGTCTTCCACTATTGATAATTGTTTAGTGCTGATTTTCGCTAGCCTTTTAAATTCCATCTGACTTGCGTGCAAGTTCCAGAGGTCATTTAGGCACAGGGTTTTTAAGCCTTTTGACCAGTATTCATGTCCTGCTCGCCATGAGTTGTTATCAATGCTGGCCCACAAATGGTATCCTAAACTTCCCTCCTTTGATGACCTCAATTTGTGACAGCACACGAGGAAAGACATGGCTCTGGCCAATCGTTGTTTGCAGATGCCAAGTTCCAACCTAATTTGTGCCGGTGATGTATGGTTTGGTAAGTTGAACACAGACCTGTAGATCTTAGTAATTATTTTATCCAGGTGGTCACTGTCCAATCCTTTTAAAGCTTCGCTGCCGTAAGTTAAGGTAGGAATGATTTTTGCCTGAGCCACTTGTAGAGTGGGTGCAAGAGTAGGGCCTTGTAGTTTCTTTTGAATTAGTCCGATTGCATAAGCAAGTGCCGTACCCTTCCTTTTTTGCTCTTCTAGGTGGGATTTGTATTTTCCGTTGTTGAAAGTGACTCCAAGGTACCTTTGGCAGTTTGATTCGACAATGCTTTCATTGTTCAAAGCCCATGACAGTTTCTTAACTTTCCTTGAGTGCACCACTAAAATTTTCGTCTTCCTGTTGTTGATTCGAAGCTCATTGTCGTTTGAGTAGTCGGAAGTAGCATCCAGAAGTCTTTGCATTCCGATCTTTGTTTTACTTAACAGTACCACATCATCTGCGTATAGTAGATTTGTCAGCGGCAAGCCAGATAGTTTGGGAGCGTGGGAGTTGACGTTATTAAGGGCTTCAGGGAGGTCAGCTAAGAATAGATTAAAAAGTGTCGGGGCCAAGACACAACCCTGTTTGAGGCCTTTTTCCGTCGGAATCGGGCGAGACAGTCTTGAGCCGTCCCGATCTTAATTCTAACCCATGTGTCCTGGTGTAGGAGTTGTATGGCTCTTAGAAGGGCCTCAGGAATGTTGAGTCTGGACAGCTTCTGCCAGAGTTTACTTCTGTTGACATTGTCAAAAGCCGCTTGGTAGTCAATAAACCCCATATAAAGTGAACAAGAGCAGAATTTCGCTTGGTCAATTAAGCATGATAGGGTCATGAGGTTGACTGAAGTACCGGTGTTTATTGTGAAACCTGTTTGATTCGGAGGAATTATAGAGTTTATCAGCCCATGCCCTAAGTGAGTTGAGCAGCACTCCCGCAAAATACTTTGCTTCGTTGTCAATGAGTGCGATGAGACGGTAATTCCCTGGGGATTTTTTGTCCCCGCCTTTGAAGATTGGTGCAAGGATGGATCCACGCCAGGAGGGCGGTATGGTGTTGTTTTGCAGACATGTGTTAAAAAGGTGCCTTAGTTTCGCAGCCCAGAAAGTTGCATCTTCCTTGAACAGAGCTTGAGGAATTCCACCTGGACCAGGCGCGCCATCCTTGCGTCCCTTTTTTATTATTTTTTCAATTTCGTCCTTCTGGACTGTCGCAAAATTGACGTGGCTTTGGGTCGAGTGACGTTCTTTTGTTGGTGTCATTTTATGACCTAGCTTCTTTAGGGAGTTTGAAGTGTTCAGGAGAGGTTCCAGGACAATCTCTGTTTGTGATAATGTGTCCATGGGAGGGAGATTTGGATGGTTAATGAGCAGTTCCTGGTCATTAAAGTGGGAAAAGAGAAATTCAACCCACTCTATTTCAAGAATGCTCGAGGAAGCAACTTTAGATGTGCGCCCAGATGCGCTATTGATTGTGCGCCAAAACCTGGCAGAGTTGTTTGTTTTAATGTCATGCTGCAGTTTGACCCAAAACAGGTTCCATTGGCTTGTGCGTAGTTCACGTTTCGCTTTCTTGAGGTGGTTACGGGGCTCTCTCAATTTTATTATTTTAATGGGGTCCATTGGATCAGCTTTTAAAGCCCGCCATAAGCGATTCATCGATCTTGTTGCAGATAGTATTTCAGAATTCGAGCGCGGCGTATACTTTTGATCAGTTTGACTTGTGTATTTTGTTGGTTTGGCGAATCTGTCAGTAAGTTCGGTAGCAAATGTTGACCAGTTGGCACATATATTGTCCGGGCACGTTTGGCGCTCAATTATTTGTTTGGCCTCTGCTGATATGAGTTGAAGATCCTTAAAGGAGCATTTGATGCGTTTGAGGTTGATTGTAAGGCTCTCAGATGGCAAGTCCCTTACCTTTTTGTGTTGTGTGAGGCAAGTCCTCAGAATAATTTCTTGCGGGCAGTGATCACTTTCTGTTCTGTTTCCAAGACAGAATCCTGCTACTTGGTGGAGCAATGAGATGCTGACGAAGGTATAGTCAATTAATGAAGTGCCTTTTTTCGATAGATATGAGAATCGAGGTGGCTTGTCGGCAGGATAACGCCCATTTAACGCTCTTAAACCCAGATTTTCAAGGTTACCTTGTAGAGAACTTCCATGTGGATCGTCCTTGTGCCAACCAGGCTTGGCTTGTGGTGGAATCACCCAGATGGTATCATGTGATTTAGTGACCTCATTTTTTTGGAGGACTGACATTAACCACATGTGTAAAGTCACCAGTGAGTAGGATTTCTGAGTTTAGAAAACCTGTTTGCACTCTTACTACTGACGCTGTTACTTCGTCTACAAAGGATTTCCTGGATGCTGTGTTTGGGCGGACGTAGGCATTCATGAAGATTAACCTCCAATTTTGGCCATTGTTCAAAGTAAGAGAGATTCCCACACATTGGAGGCGATTTGATGCGCCCGGCAGGTCCCAGGAGGTGACTGCATTTTTTGTCGATATATAGACTGCAAGACCGCCACTCCCTCTTCCTGGACGATTCAGTTTGTGCGCTGGAATATGGTGGGTTTTAAAGCCTTCTAGGTGCTGCGGTGCCGTAAGCCATGTCTCTTGTAGTAAGAGTATGTCGAAACCCCGAAAGTAGGAAATGGTAGCGTTGTCCTCGAGTTTGCTCGTAAAGCCATTTATATTCCATGAACAGATTTTTAAAGGAATCTTTTCGTGGCAGTCCACCCTGCTGGGATGTCAACGTAAAAGGCGGGTTGTATTCAGGGCGCCGGCCAGCCATGACCATGAACCCACCTCGTCCTGATTCCTATTTATTGTGATCCCGTCTTCTTTTGCTTTCCTCATTGGGTGGACAGAAGTGGGAGTTTTGTTGCATGCTACAAGAAAAATACAGAAAGAGACAAAGGAGGAAAAGACTTCTTTCGTCCACTTTTTCGAAATCCCTAACTTGGGAATACATTGTGAATCCCAAATGCAAGCAGTTTACAAAAGTGCTAAAACTTTAAAGCACTCTCCACAACCCTTTTAAATGCTTAAAACAAAAAAACGACAAAACGGATTTAGATCAACCAAAAAAAGGATTTTTTCTGGGTAAAGTTTAACCCTGAGCGGACAACTATGATACGCTCGCGTAGTTTGCGCTACTTCGCACTACGCGATTTGCACATAGCACAGTACAAACACGCGTAGCGTAGTGCAACGGTCATTTTTTGCTCGCTCACGGTCCTCAAAGTCAAGTTGGTGACCGCGAGCATGCAAAATGACACCTCAGCGAGACTTTTTCCTCGTTCGGGATCAGCAACATCAAGTTGGTGAGCGTGGAAAATAAACCTCCTGGCGAGATTCTCAACGCGGTGAGGTCAGGTTTCTCATTGCGAGTGGTCGTGTATGCTTGCGACAGCTCGCGATGAGAAACTACCAGTCCGCGTTGAGAAAGCTGCCACTCAAGTAAAAATCTACTCGAGCGGCAGTGAAAGACAGCTCGCACTGTGCAAGATGCCATTTTTAATGATTGCACAGTGCGGACAAGCATCCGGCACTGTGCAATCATCGCGAACAGCGCACTATGCAGTTTGCGTAGCACTACGCGTAGCTCGCGAAGTGCACTTCGGGTAGCTACGAGTAGCGCTACTTCCCAAACTACGCCCAGGGTTAGTAAAGTTCAACTTTCATTCCGCGTTTGGTGTGAATCCTTTGAGCAGTTCAGTTTGTAGATGAGAAAAAAAGTTCATACGGGAGCCAAAATGGGAAAACGTTTTGTGTTTTAAATCCCTTTTAACTATTTTCCTGTATAGATTCTCAAGAAACTTGCCATGCTGAACCTTAGCTGGTTAGTCAATGGACTGCCAAATTTTGGGCAAATCTTCTTTGTAGTCACAAGTAATAGGCAAGTCAAAAAAAATATTTTTCAAAGGAAAGTTTGACCGAACCATAAATACACAATGGCAACCTCCACTGGGTAATACATTTTTCCCCCAAAAAAAACTACTTCCGGCATACAGCAGAGAAAAGAAACATATCGGAATTGCAAAAAATGTTTACAGTTTACGTGCAGAGAGTATTCTGCTTTAACATTATCATTGGTACACTGTGCCTGTTTAAAATCAGTCGCACACAACTGGTAATGACAAAACAATGATATAATGGCATCTTAAAGGTCCTGCGTGTGACTGCACAATTTCACAGATTAAGGGCAGAGGTCACGGAGAGTGTTGGGATTAAACATCTTGGAAGGATATCAATTATTCCCAGAAGCACATAATGCGCACCTGTTAATAAGTCCTCATGCAATAAACCATAATGTAAAGGGTAAGATGCATACAAGTAAACAAACCATCTTGTCAGAATGACAATACTTCAGAAACAAAAGTCTAATTCACATTTCATCACCAGCAATACAAACAATATACTGTATTCATAATAATTATTGTGGCACACATTTTAAAACCGTTTCCAGTGCATTAATGAAGTTAGGAAGAAAGATATACAACATACTTGTGAGAAATGCCCATATTTTACAGGATGCCCAACAGATTTCTTCCCTCTATTTTTGCTGGTTTCAGAACACTGAGCACCCTGCTAACCAGTAGTAAAGTGACTGTGTTCCCCCTTTAAAAGTAGTCTGATTTGCATAATTCTAATTTGTATATTTAACTTGCCTATAAGGTCCTATTATATGCTGTAAAATATACCCAAGTGTATGGAAACTAAATTACAAAAGTGTACTTCAGCACCTATTGGGCACACCACTATAGTGGCAGTGCAAACACGGCTTCAGGACTATCCCTACAGCCTGACTGTAGCAGTGTAAAATATGCACAGTGACCTGCCAAAATAACTCATTTTTGACAGGTAAAACCTACCTTTTAAATACTATTAAGTTACCCCTATGTATGCCTTGTAGCAAACAAGAAAAGGTGCATAGTATTTCAAACAGGGACATGTAGATGTGAAACAGCCTTTACAACACTGACTAACACATATAGTATGTTTTGGGAAGTGAAATATTAATCGATCACACACACACACGTAAAAGTAGCGCTATAGTTAGGTGAATGTCAGTGACTACATTAACATTTATAAAAACATTTTTTAAAAAGACATTCACCAGTTAGTTATCACAGCCAACTGTAACTTACGCCCCCCATCATGTACTGCTTATGACCTCATATATTACACTAATTACATCTTTTAGGACATATTTTATATCACTGACGACATCTCAAATTACATAATTGATGACATCTAATGAGTGTGCTAGTTTGTTTTATAGTTTGCATAGTGGTAGGTAGCTTCCATATTACTCTTCTCCCGGATTCTTTATTGCATGTGGCCAGTTAACTGGTGTAAGTGATTACAAAAGCATGTGCTGCCAATGCATCATAGGTGTGTAGAGGTAATGAACATGTTATAACTCTTTGTATTGAGCACAGTGCTTAATTTGAGCCAGTGGTTTCCAGTGCTGAGCACCAGCACTTAATTGTCAACACCGCACTTATGACAGTCTGCCAAATGGTGGAGCTGCTCATCTAGTTTAGAGATGAGCAGAACAGTTGTCTATAAATACAATATACATAAAAAAATACTAATACCTGCCTTTCCCAGCCATGCCTTTACATTTGGGGACATGGAATAATCTGAACTGTTGCACTTGCAGGTGAGAGAGATTGTTAGGAGTTGTTTTGGCAGTGATGACAGGGGTGATGGGTAGTGCAAGCTGTAGTGGCCTCCTGGTCAGGGCCCTGGCACTTATTTTACAAATTAAGCATGGATTGCAAAGTAATCCTGTGCACAGATGGCAGTTAACGACTAGCTTTCAGTGTGTTCCACACATGTTTTTTGGTTCTGCAGAAAAAGTTCCCAACAGCGCAACTATTCTACATAGTAGATACTAAGTATTTTAAGCAGCCTTGAGTTGTTAGACAGGATTTTCTTAGCATAACAATTTCTACATCACTATATAGATCTATTATTTATCACTGAGTCGTGAGGCAACCCATCCTCAACACCAGACTTTTGCTCAGCCACGCCCAAGGGCTTTTCCTTCCTTAGACAGGATAGACCAATAAAAAGAGGCGGTGGGCTGGCACTCATTTTCCTTAACAACATCACGGTTAAGATAGAAAAGCATATCTCCAATACCTGCAAAGCTTTCTTCTTTTCCGTAAAACTCACTCATTCCACTTGCTTTAAGGGGATTCTTCTCTACCGCCCCCCGGAGTCTAGAACTAGCTTCCTTGCATCGCTGAACCCACTACTCGAACCAGTCGCCGCCGCACCATATTTTACTATTCTAGGAGATTTTAACTTTCATTTGGAAGCCAAAGAAAATAGGGACACCATCTCCCTCATATCAGAATTAGAGGCAGTGGGTCTCTCACAAAAAGTCGAAAATGCTACCCACTCGGCAGGTCATACGCTTGATGAAATCTTTACCAACAATGAGTCTATCTCCATAAAATCCATCCTCCCCTTAACTTGGTCAGATCACTGTCTAATCATGTTTAACATTCAGATCGTCACTGTCCCTCCACACCCTTCTGAGTCACCGCCTAAGTCCTTTAAAGCGTCGAAGAGCATTAACACCAAGCAGCTCAGAACACAACTACATATTAATCAACCACCTACTGTTCGAGATCTGGAACAAGCAGCCATTAACTATAATGACTGGCTAACTAATACGTTTTCTACTTTAGTTCCCATAAAATCTGTATCCAAAAATAGGACCACTCCATCGGCCCCTTGGTTTTCCGAAACACTTCGGATAGAAAAACAAAAATGTAGGAACCTAGAAAGACGTTGGCGATGAGATTATGACAATCTCATCAAAGAACGTTACAAAGAAGCCTTGGTTAAATACAAACTTCTCATTTGGGCTGAGAAGAAAACCTACTTTAACAATCAAATAAACTCAGCCAAAAGTTCTGTAAAACAACTCTTCCAGACAGTAGCCAACCTATCGGGAATAGCAACCAAACCAACTATACCTCCTTCCCAAACCCTCTGTAATCAACTAGCAACTCACTTTGAGGAAAAAGTAACTCCGATCTATCACAACTTTGCCTCTCTTCACAGTACGTCAGTTATCACTGTTGCCAACATGATTGGCCACTCATCCTTGTCTGAATTCACTCAAGTCTCCCAAGATCAAGTTGCAAAACTAATTCTCACCACCAAATCGGGCTCCCCGGAAGACCCTTGCCCTGCATCAGTTCTCAAACTCATTCCAGAGATCATAGCCCCTACATTAACACACATTTGTAATACAATGTTTGTTTCAGGTATATACCCTTCTGTCTGGAAAAAGGTAACGATTAAACCATTACTAAAAAAAATAAAAATACTCTGGACTTAGAGGTGAAAAACTACAGACCCATAGATGCCCTTCCTTTTCCAGCAAAAATAATAGAAACACGTATTAATGTACAATTGACTCAAAATATCGATGACAATAAACTTTTAGACGAATCACAATTTGGATTTCCAAATGGTCATGGGACCGAAACCACTCTCATAAAAACAACTGATGAGATCAGAATCACTCTGGATCAAGGCAGTGCAGCAGTCCTGGTGTTGTTGGACCTCTCTGCCACTTTTGACACGGTCGATCACGCCACCTTGATCGACCGTGTCTCGTCCCTAGGCATTAAAAACACTTAAAAAACTCTGCTAGCCTCATTTCTCACTAACCGAACTCAATCAGTTGCCCTCGGCGATTTCTCTTCCCGCGCCTTCATGCCCCCATGTGGGGTCCCTCAAGGCTCATCTTTAAGTCCGACACTATTAAATATATACGTGTCGGACCTAGCACGGATTATCGGAGCATTTGTAATGGGGTTAACCTCCTACGCCGACGACACCCAACTTGTGCTGTAGGTGCATAGGGACGGCGGAGTAGTGGCAGCAAGCTTCCAAGAGGGAATGCTAGCCATCAGCTCTTGGATGGCACATAACTGCCTAAAACTGAATTCTGAAAAACAGAAGTCATGACCTTTGGAAATCTCTCTCCTATTTGGTCATCTATTTGGTGGCCTGAGGAATTAGGATCTCCTCCCTGCCCAGTCACCAAGGTTAGAAATTTAGGAGTCATCTTTGACGATAAACTCTCCTTTCTCCCTCATGTTAACTCCATTGTTTCTTCATCATTCCACACTTTAAAGATGATAACTAAAATCATACCATGGCTCCCAGACAATGTAAGCAAGACACTAATAAGCACATTAGTAATGTCAAAAACGGATTATTTTAATGCCCTCCTTTTAAACACACAGGAAAAAGTAATAAGAAAGCGCCAACTGGTGCAGAATGCTGCCGCAAGATATCAGGCTCACCTAATATCGAATATCAGGCACACCTAAATTCAGTTCAGTAACAAAAGTCCTTACTCAGTTACATTGGTTGCCCATAAGATCAAGAACCAAATTTAAGGCCTTATGCATTGCCTTTAAGGCCACCCGAGATCTAGGACCAGGATATCTAAAAAAAGCTTTTTCTTTCTATTCCCCTATTCGATCCCTCCGTTCTGCTTCAGCTTTCCTTTTGCCTGTCCCCCGTACTAACAAGGCCTCATGGGGTGACCGAAGATTCCTGGTCGCAACTGCTAAACTTTGGAACTCCCTTCCTCTTCATATTAAAAGCAGCCCCTCTTTGCTTAGCTTCAGAAAAAATGTTAAAACCTGGCTCTTTAACCAATAAACTAGCATGACCCTGTTGACCACAGCGCCGAGACACCCAAGGGTATTTGCGCGCTCTATAAATTGTAAAAAATAAATAAATAAATAAATAAAGACTTTGTGCACCAGGTACTAACCTATGTACATATGCTACTTTTACTTCAGAAGATGGTCTAGCTGTAAAGTTTTCATCGCAGTATGAAGACTGCAGGTAGGATATACAGAACACTGACCAACAATACATTGGGTACCCTACAGGATCTGAGAAACAAATGGGAAGCAGACACGGGGGAGATGGAAGACCTGGACTGGGAGATGGTTCTTTTGCACCCTCGTGAGGTAGCGATTAAGTCCAGACTCCGTCTCATACAGCTGAAGGTGTTGCACAGAGCCTACTACGACAGGGTGCGACTGTACAAAATGGGGAAGGTCATGGATACTGCATGCCTTAGGTGCCATCAACCAGAGGGGAATTTCTACCACATACTTTGGGGCTGTGAAATCATACAGGAATACTGGGAGAACATATTTGGGGAATTGGATGAGGTCCTGGGAACTCCTCTACCACGTGACCCAAAACTAGCTCTGTTGGGGTTGACGACTGAAGTCGACTTGGCCCGCCCCTTGATCATATTCCTGGTGCTGGCATTGGTGGTGGCCAAGAGAGACATTGCCAGGCGATGGGGAGCGGCCGAACCGCCAGACTTGGAGGAATGGAGGAGAGGGCTTGACCTCTATATGGCGGCTGAGAGAGTGACATATAAAGCCAGGGGTTGCCCAAAAAAGTTCCGGAGAGTATGGACTAAGTGGAGGCAATATCACGGACTAGAGTGAATTCACAGGGGCTCTGAAGGGGAATTCTGTCATACTTGAGATTTGGTACACACCTAAAGGTGGAGACGGAGAATGGTCCGGTTAAATGTCTTACTGTAGAACCCGGTTATAGTCCGGTGGATGTAACTTTATCGGCAAAGGGTGGACGGACTTCGGGGTGGGGGAGGTGGGCGGGCATGGTAGGAGCTGTTTTTAGGGGTTGTTTTTCTCGTTTTTTTGTTGTTTTTTTTGCATTTGTAACCAGCCTTGGTTAAACTGTATTGTTATTCTTGATATGTGATTAAGCCTAAGGAGCAAAAGAAAAGTTGCGGAACTGACGGACACTGGCTGAATGTTGAAGCCAGCCCGTGTCCTTATATATTTTCAGATGATACGCCCAGAGCAACAATAAAAATGTATTTGAAGAAAAAAAAAAAATGGTAGTGCATGAAGAAGGCGTGAGTTATAGTTAATGTGTAGTGTGGCTACCAAGTTGAATACACTGTGTATGGTGGTGCGCAAGTTATAATAATTTGAAGGTGTTGAGTAAATTATAAATTAAAGGTATAAATTAACAATGTTTTATTTTTGAGTAGTTTAAGTTCGGTTTGTAGTTAAGGAATAAATACCATTATTTTAATTAAAAAAAAAAAAAAAAAAAAGACTGCAGGTAGGATAAATATTAGCACCTTAAGATTGTGGTTATTTGAAGCGAATAGTGTATTTTTGACAAGTGTTGCAGTGCACACCCTGTTCTAGGTAGATATTTTGTAATGTTCTGTGGTGTATTTCTAATGAGGGTTTCACTGTCTGCAAACAGTGTGCTACAAAATATAAACTCTTTCCATTGAGTAAATAGTGTTTACAGTACCCGCTTTTCTACTCAACTTCATTTCTCAACTTAGGTTTGGTGACTGTGAGGGATTTGAAAACAGATAAAAGCTGTGCATAGTAGGGCTTTAATTTTGGAACATAGATTCAGAGTTTTCAAGAATTTGGCTTTCTCTGAACAGTTGTATGCAGACTGAAAAATGTATGCAATACCCGTGAAGAGTGGGGTTTAAGGCCAATGGTGCACATAACCCATGCTTTCTACACATAAGGAAGTAGTATATGTGATGGTATTAATGATGCCTCCTATTCTTCTGAGCTATTTTGTACTTATTTTCAGGCCTCTAATGCCATACTAATTTTCAGAGTAATATGTGCAAAAAGGAAGACTGGATGATGTCATCAATGATTTAATTTGAGATGTCATCAATGATGTCATCAATGATGTCCTAGAACCTGTGATGTAATATGTGAGTTCATAAGCACTGCATGGGGGGGTGCAAATTACAGTTGTGTTTTTTTTGTTGTTTAAAACGTTAATGTTGTCACCGACGTATTCCACTAACTATAACAGTACATTAACCTTAGATTTTTTTCAATGAACTCCTGTGCTTTTTTTGTATTTATAAAAAAAGGTCTTTTTATCAGACCTAACTATAGCATTACGTTAACCTTTAGTTATTTTAATGAATTTCTCTTTTTTTTTTTTTTTTTTTTTTTAACTAAAACAGATCTTTTTAATCACGTTTTAACTATAATGTTACTTTAACCTTTATTTTTTTCAGTGAATTTCTAGTTTTTAACATAAAATAGTATTCCCATATGAAAAGGTTTGGCAAACAGATCTTTTGAATCACGTTCTAACTATGATGTTACTTTAACCTTTATTTTTTTCAGTGAATTTCTAGTTTTTAACATAAAATAATATTACCATACGAAAAGGTTTGGCAAACCTTCCAAAGGGACTTATGGATTTTAAAAGGGAGGGGACGAAGTGGCCCCCTCCCCGTGCCTTATCCCCATCACCCAGGGCTGTTTAGTTTTTTAAAAAGGGAAGAGGGCCGGGAGGCCCCCCTTCCCAAGCCATTATAGACCACCCCTGGTCCAAAACTTACAACAAAGCATTTGCAATGTAATAGGCCTCACATTTACGCGAGTTTGAGCTATTGGCATTGTAAATGACAATTCCTTTAAGTTTTGGTTTTTAAAATATACATAAAAGGAATTGTCATTTACCATGGCAATAGCTTAAACTCGCGTAAATGCGAGACCTATTGCATTACAAATGCTTGTTACCTATGAGACATGTATGGCCTCCTACACAGGCCATTCAAGAAGAACCAAGAATCCTAAATGCTGACATCCCACGCATTGTACACGTGTGTGCGTGCTAGGATTAATATTGTGCATGCCTGAGTGATACAGGCCTGTGGTTTCCGTTTGAAAGCCCACGCTGTAGAGTGGAGTACAAGATGGAGGAGAGGTTGCTTTCCTCAGACATCATTTGTGTATTGCTGGCATCTGCTAGATAAGGGGGAAAACCAGATGATATAGTGAGAAAAGAGGAGACAGGCTTTCCATAGAAATGCTAGGACCCTTTCTGGCACATTGGGCTGTAAATGACTGACTACAGCTGCCATGTGGTAGATGACTAGGTGAACAAAAAAAACTGAAAGACTATTTGCACTTTGAAACTAGAGAACTGCTCTGACCTCTGACTTGAAATTCATATGTTTTACACATTGTTCACTGCTACTTTGATATTTTTATGGTGTGATCACTTGAGCACGAAGCCCTTTTCGTATTTTTATATGAGAATGTTAATAAATGTTTTACTATACATACTCTCAATAAGGATACAGATGTTTTTATATTATGACTATTGATGATTTATTCTTGGTCTTCATTATTGACGATTAATTTTACTGCTTGATGTATTGTTCTGTTTTTGCGTAATCTGATTTTCCCATCTTGAAACCACTGTTGTTGATGTGTCATTAGGTATATAGCAGGGGGTGCAGGTTGGGGCCTGCATTGTCTGTTGTTAAGGAAAGCAGTCCTTTGAAGGGCACAGACTCGTGTCTCTCTTCCTGATCTCTGAGAGACGGGTCGTAAATAGCTGGTGCAGCAGACAGGTCGTAAATAGCTGGTGCAGCCTCTTCACTCCCCTTTGTACTTCGGTGGTGGGCACAGCCTCTGGAGACTGTCCTGCTGGTTTGAGCATCGTTGAAGATAAAGGCCATGTATGGAAGTTGGCCTGACCAAGACAGACACATGAAAAAGGAACCAACTAAATTCTGTGCCAAGGCAGCAGACTTGGAATGCACATCCTTTGGCTAAAAGTAAAGATGGGAGCCCAAGACGCATTGGGGTTTGTTTTTGCGCCCTTGCCTGCTGTGGAGGGGATACTAGGGCGAGTGCTAAGGTATCACAAAGGAGCCAAGGTTTGGTGTTGCACTGACAGCCAATACCCAAGAGGTGAAGGAACGTCACTTGGAGTTTGATCTAAAGTAGGAATTACTGTACTGTCCTTGGTGCCAAGGCATCCTGCATGCAAGCAAGGGAAGGAAGCGCCCGCTCTGCAGGGGGAGCTGATCATGAAAGGGCCTGCCGTACTTGATCCTGGTGTCGGATGCATCTGAAAGAGACTTGCAAAGCAGCTATGCTAAAGGAATCGTGGTGCGTCTGGACCGGGCGCTGCGATCCTCATGTATCCCAGTCATTGCTACTTTGGCACACGGAGCTGTGTGCCGGAGTGGAAGACCCAACCCTAGCAGCTATAAGTGCCTTCTAGTGGCCCCACAAGTGGACTGTGTCATCGCAGCACTGCCCAAGTGTGCCATTGGGTTAGGACCAACCCCGAAGACCAAGTTATCTAAGCGGCACCCCTGGGGTGCCTCATGAAGAATCAAGATCATCAACTTGAGGCACTGTGCTGAAGAACCATCCCCTGCGGAGTGTTGTTGTTGTGCTCAAGAAGAAGAGTCACGTACTCACTGGAGTGCCGGAGTGAACAGCTTGCAGAGCCACAGTAGAACAGGCCCAGCGACAGCAGTGGTAAAGGGCCTAAAGCCACACGGGTGTGGCCTACTAGCCTGCCTGCCCCGTGGCATCCTGAACGGCTTCCGACACATCACTAGAATCAGCGAAGAAGCAAAGAGGCTTCGGGTAAACAGAAGGCCCCAATAGAATTCAAAACAGTTCGGCTGACCCAGAAGCGTACAGGGGGCAAAGATCCATCTGACTTCTGAAGCAGAGTTACCTGGTGCATACACTCCACCACCAACCTCCTTCTATGTGCAGCCCCCCCCAATCCAACCGCATGGACAAGTGAGACAGGCAGTACACTGTGCAGCCCCCAGTACTCTGAAACAACTTCCGCCTCTGCATCAGACACTCTCTTTCTTTTCTCCTTGAGAAGCCCCCAAGAAAATTCCTGTTCGTCCACCTGTGACCTCAATGGCGGCTCACTCAGAGAAGAGGGTGAATGGCGGCTCACTCAGAGAAGATGGTGAATGGCAGATCACTCAGAGAAGGGGGTGACTGAGTAGACAATCGCTGAGTGACCTTCTGCTGAGTACGCAAGTGGGTAAAGCAAGATAAAGAATAAGCCACGCTGTTTTTGCAAGATTCCTTTACAGCAATGTATGACATGGTTATCTTACAGACAGCTGATATAAAGCGCACACCTCTAGGAGCAATTCCCTTCTCTTTCAGTTTCTGGCTCCATGAAGACATCTGATTTGAGCAAACCGCAATGTGACTATCATTCCTGTTCGGAAAAGGAGGCCATAACAGTAAGAAAATTACCAAGACGACTGACATGTCAACAACTGACAGTAAGCTGTGATCAAAGAAACAAGAACTAGTTTCGCGAACTAAAGATGGTATGATGAACTATAGAATATATATACCAATTGAAAAAGCAGTGACTTTTACCAATCAGCTCTGAGCAGCTAAAACAGAAACAACCTCCACAATCAGCATCATTGCCAAAGATACACAAACAATATGAGACAGTGTAAGCCTCAAGAGGAGCCAATTAGCTCAGTGGGTACCACGGTACAAGAAATGCAATCCACAAATGAAGTGGTCTCTGAAGAAGAGAGAGGTCCGTGAAGAATACAAAAAGCTAGAAAACCATGAAGACCTTTGACGGGATCACGCCTGAGAAACATTCTGGCTCATCTCATTAACATTAAAAGTAAGATTCTGACTCAAACAAGATGATTAGAGTCTATTGACTTTAGAGATAACAAAATACAGCTCTTTCAAGACTTAACACAAAGCATTCTAAATAAAGACAGAGCACTGCAGGAAGTGTCAAATAAACTCAGTAATACATACAATATCTGGGGGATTTCCCCTTCCACTTGATATTTCAAGTAGATTCTAAACTACACGTTTTTTCTGTACCTGAGAAAGGTACCAGAAAATGGTAGATTCTGGGCATTGGTCACAGGGCACTTAGGCCCGAGGGGTGACTTTACCATAAAATCAGAAAAAAAGAAGATAACGAAACAAAGTTCTGTTTATCTCCTTTATTATTTACAGACCTTCCAGTAATATTTGATTTGACAAAAAAAATGGAAATCCACCCAAGGTTCAAAGCATCGCAGTCAGTGTTTTATTATATGCTGATTGCTTTTTAGGACTTTATTGCAAACATTAATCAATTAACTGTTGCTATTAATAAAACCCAGGTAATACAGTTTGGGAGAAAGTAAGTTGACTTTACATGGACATAAGGGCGAGGAAAGACTGAGCGAAACTTAATGTTATAGACAGTTTGATGTAACCTTTGATGCTCCATATGAAGGAAATGCTCATCATATTGCTGTATCTAAAAATATTGAGCGACTGCTATTTCCCTTTTCAGTTTAATCAATTATACGAAGGATAAACACTTCAACCAACATTAACAGTTTATTCACAGAACAAGTTACCATAATATTTCATGGGGCAGTGCCTTAATGTCGGAACCTAAAATTATTTGTAGAGGCATTAAAATCAAACTATTGAAAGACGCTGAATGAATGTAAACCACATACTACACAGGGACTCTAAGATTAGAGCTATGGCTTCAACCCCTGAATATATATGTAGAAATGTTGGGAATACATTATAATAATGGATTAATAAACAGTGAGCTTCAATTAATTGCTTCAGTCAATTGGAGGAATTTAAGCCAGAAGAGAGGTGGATTATTGAAATTAGAATTTATTTAAAGAACTTGTTTATTAAATAGGAGTTATCTTGTCCTTTTCTAGAAAATGCATACAATCTTTTTCAGGTTGTAAAAGGAAACTAAAGGAATCAACAGACTGGTTATCGTTTTCTGCTGACAAATCTCAGGCATTGATCAAACAAATATTAGCAGTACCAATAGGTTGGACTTATACCAGGAAGTGTCTGATCAGTTACTGGCGAGTTTAGGTAGTTTATACCTCATCATACATGCACTCTGTCACTCATCCTTAGAGCAATGAATTTATTGATCCACCCACTGACTCATTCTGACATTCATGCAGGATAAATACTTTTTTTTTTAAATCACAAATTCAACAGCATATGAAAGATAAATGAAAAGAATAACAGAAGAAAAAAGAAAAATGTTATACCATATATGTGGCGGGCATGTGCTTGGAATTAGGAATAAGTTAAAAATAAAATAACATAGCAGTGAGCGTCGATATTAGAAGTTTTTGTGTATAGCGATTCATTTATGTACCAATCCCCTGATCGCTAACATGCTACATTCAACTTGACCTTCTTTGTGAGGTGTTTACCAGTATGGTCCTGATGAAGACCCTGATACAAGTGTTTATATAGAGGTCGAAAAGTAGATGTGTATATATATTGACTTTAAATGGATGTTTTGCTATTGATTGAACTGATATGGTCATTTTGAGTCCAGGTTCCGACAAACTTATGCTTTTTAATACAACACTTTGTTGATTAATGCAACACTGTGCACCATTGTTCACAAACTTTCACCTATCACTATGCCGTTCACATAAAGCACCTACTGTAGGTGTTTTTTCTACAGACATACATATTCCAGTTAAAATACCATCAAAGTATATATATGCTTAATGTTTGCACATGTATGTGTATGTAAGTATATGCATCATAATTAAATAGTTGGGTCGTTTTCAATATTTGATTTTATACTCAACTACTTTGTTATTATTGCCTTGAAAGCGTAGGGTATTAGCTTCCACCGAGGGAACCACTATTTAGTTTTATGCACATTGTTGGACCTGGGGTTACCAGTCCACATAGGGTAGCCTGGCACAGAGTAGGAAGGTCCATTCTCAAAGGCAATTGTGTTATGCTTGCGTCACACTCCACACAGCAATCCAGCGCCCATCCACTAAAAATGACACTACACCAGATTAGAAAAACTACAGAATACTTTATAAAAAATTATTTGAATGGTCTTACCCCGTCAACCAGAGGTTGTTTACATATAGCAAGCATTTCCACATTTGATTTCCAGTATCCTTATAAATTCATCATTACATTTGGTTTTAGGACCTTATTGTCTATTGGCAAGAATTCAGTAATCCCCTCCAATGCGCTATATTTCAGTCAGTACTTTTGCGGCTTGAATTTCAAGTTAGCAGTAAGAACACCCCCCCCCCTCAATTCAGAGAAGCAAGAGTGCACAATCTTAAACCTTGTAAAGCATTTGACACTTCCCTTATAATAAGTTCAGAGAATGCATTGACAAATATCAGGTCGGTTTACCCCCAAGCAGATAAGAACGGGCATTAAATTCCAGCAAGATCAGGCCTTTAAGTAGATCACCCGTGGTGTTCTGGCTACCAGTTTACTCGAGTAATGAGCCAGCAATAGTGCTATTAATGGTAGCTCGCTAGTTCCAGAATGTTAGTCTTTCCAGTACAGGCTCCCCTGGCCTATTTGTCAGTTCCCTTCAGGTTTCCAGGAAATAGTTCCTTTATTATACCCTGTGACGATGCCTCCGTTTTGATGTCCTTCCCCAGCTCCCAGAACCCGGCTTACTTATGGCAGAATTGATGTTTGTCCTGATTCAGCCAACCCGTGCAGCGGGAGTCGTCATCTCACCACAGGCAGACTCTTCTCTTAGTGTCCGCTCTCTCCCCAGCCAGGCCGACTTACTCTCTGGGCCTGCGCGGGAGGGAAGACGCTACCACTTCACCTTCCAGCTGACTCCTCCTCAGCACGATCACTCCCCCAAGACACTTCCTCCGCCTCTCAGGTACAAGCCTCGCTTCACTGGGCCTGCGCGGGACGGAAGTGGCGGTTCTGCGGCGCCGCCCCTCCGACACGCTGACAAGATCCCTGCTGGGCCTGCGCGGGTGGGGGACGCCTCGGAGCTATGCGGCCGCCTTGGAGCTAGTCAGCAGCAGCTCCAGCGGCACCTCTCACACAGTCTCCTCCCTATCTGAAAAGGGGGCGCAACTCCCACCCGGGCACCTCCAACTCCGATGCCGCTCAACAGGTCCCCGGCAGTCCCGTCCCTGGAAGGAGGGGGGAAGTGGCTCTCAAACAGCGCTCCTCAGCGCAGGTAAGGGGACAGCTCTTTTCAGATTTCAGATCGTTCAGGAAACGGGGGTGTGTGACAGAGGTTCACCGTTCCTTCTCTAAGGGGGGTTTCTCAGGGCCGGAAAAAGAACGGCTCTTCTGACCGAGGGACCTCAAGGGGGCAGTACTCTTGACTCAGCACGAGCCCCAGCAGTCACTTAATTTGATTCAGGGAAAGCGTCAGTTTCTCCTATTCTGTGGAGTTCCCAGGGCAGAATTCGTTAAAGGTGTGTCTACACCGGGTCAGGTCTAAGGCAGGGGGGGATGACAGCAGAAAGGACGCAACCCTTGAAGGAAGTCAACCCCCTAAGTGTTCCACTCCCCTGACGCTTCAGCCTGCACTCCAGCTAGCTCTCTGATGACACAAAATGGCCGCCCAGGTGCTGACCTTATATACCCCTGGACCCAGGTCACTAGAATGGGCCAGAAGGTTCTAGATCCCTCTCACTAGTCTATGGGCCAGTTCCTGAGGTAAAATTCTTTGGCAGTTGAAAGCCACCATTTTGTAAAGGATCACCTCACTACCACCTCCATTTTAAAAGAACACCTGTGCCCCGTCATGGTGTAAAAATAATGAGGCACCCAGAGCTCTAAGGACATCACCAATAAAAAGTATGGTGGACGAAAAGGGGGAAATAAAATGTAGGAGGCAGAAAGGGGAGGAAAAGAAAAAACCAAAAGATAGGAGGGACCACCCAAAGGGCTAACAGGTCTAACATGCGTCCCCCCCCAGCTGAAAGTGGGGAGAGCTACCCAACCCCTTGGGAGTTCTCATCACTAAGGCGGAAATACCTTGAGAGACCGTCTGCATTGGCAAGGTCCACTCAAGGGCGATGTTCCACCCGGAAGTCCATTCCCTGTAGAGCGATGGGCCATCTCAACAACTTGGGATTCTCTCCCTTCATTTGCATTAGCCAACGAAGGGGCCGGTGGTCAGTCTGTACAAGGAAGTGCGAGCCAAACAAGTATGGCCGCAACTTCTTCAGAGCCCATACCACCGCGAAGGCTTCCCGCTCAATCGCACTCCACCTCTGTTCCCGGGGAAGCAGTCTCCTGGACAAGAAGACAACAGGTTGGTCCAGACCATCTTCATTGAGTTGAGATAACACTGCCCCAATGCCATGCTCTGATGCATCCGTTTGGACAATGAATTCCTTGGAAAAATCAGGAGCCCTTAGGACCGGAGCTGCACACATTGCTTGCTTTAAGGTATCAAAGGCTCGTTGACAGGCCTCCGTACAGACTACCCGTCGAGGTTGCTTCTTGGAAGTGAGTTCAGTTAGGGGTGTCACAATTGTGCCATACCCCTTCACAAAGCGACGGTAATATCCAGTGAGGCCCAAGAATGCTCGGACCTCGGTTTGAGTCTTGGGGGGCTCCCAGGCCATGATAGCCTCAATCTTGGCCTGGAGGGGCTGCACCGTTCCCCTGCCCACCAAGTGACCTAGGTACACTACCGACCCCTGCCCAATCTGGCATTTGCTGGCTTTGATTGTCAAGCCAGCCTGCTTCAGGGCTTGGAGAACAGCCTGTAAGTGACACAAGTGGTCCTCCCAGCTGCTGCTGAAGACGGCAATGTCGTCTAGATAAGCAGCAGAAAAGGCCTCCATTCCGGAGAGGACCTTGTTCACCAGCCGCTGAAAAGTGGCAGGAGCGTTCTTGAGCCCAAAGGGCATCACACAGAACTGGTTGTGGCCCTCAGGCGTGGAGAAGGCGGACCTTTTCTTTGCTCCATCTGTAAGGGAGATCTGCCAGTACCCTGATGTGAGGTCAAAAGTACTTCGATATTGGGCAGCTCCCAGCCGGTCAATGAGCTTGTCTGCCCTAGGGATTGGATGAGCATCAGTTTTTGTCACTGAATTCAGTCCCCGGTAATCCACACAGAACCTGAGTTCCGGAGTGGTGCCCGGTGGGGCAGCTTTTGGTACCAGAACCACCGGACTGGACATGGGGCTGCTTGACGGTTCAATCACTCCTAGCTCCAACATCTTAGTGACTTCACTGTGGATGCTGGCCTTCACCTTATCTGACAGCCGGTAGGTCTTAGACTTCACAGGTGGACTGTCTCCTGTGTCCACATCATGGGTACACAGATGGGTCCTTCCCGGGATAAGGGAGAACAGCGAGGAATACTGATCCAGGACTTGGCGGCAGTCCCTCCGCTGTTCAGGAGTTAGGGATGGTGAGAGAATCACTCCCTCCACCGACTCATCCTTTTCTTGAGACGAAAATAGATCAGGGAGAGGCTCACTTTCCTCTTCCTCTGCTCCATCAGTCACTATCATCAAGATGACCTCGGGACTCTCATGGTGGGGTTTGAGGCGGTTGGCATGAAGCACCCGATGGGGTTGCCGGGGGGTCTTAAGGTCCACTAAGTAAGTGGCCTTGCCCTTCTTCTCAATCACCTCAAAGGGGCCTGTCCAGCGATCCTGGAGGGCACTAATCTCTCCAGGCTCCATCACCCACACTTTCTGGCCAGGCTCCAACTCCACAGGGTGAGCATTGTGGTCATACCATTCTTTCATCACTGCCTGGCTTGCTTCCAAGTTGTCAGAAGCCTGCTTCCACAACTTAGCCATTTGGCTTCGGAAGGCCAGCATGTAGCTCACCACATCCTGGGGAAGCTTCCTGGGAGTCTTTTCCCATCCGTCTTTCACCAGGCTGAGAGGTCCACGCACAGGGTGCCCATACAGAAGTTCGAAGGGGCTAAAGCCCATTCCTTTCTGTGGCACTTCCCTGTATGAGAACAACAGACAGGGTAGGAGGACGTCCCATTTCCTCCGCAGGCTCTCAGGCAGACTTCTGATCATGCCCTTCAAGGTTTTATTGTACCTTTCCACCAGACCATTGGTCTGGGGGTGATAAGGGGGTGGAGAACCGGTAGGTAACCCCACACTCCTTCCACATAGCCCACATGTAGGCTGACATGAAGTTGGTCCCCCTGTCGGACACAACTTCCTTGGGGAAACCCACTCGGGTAAAAATCCCCATCAGGGCCTTAGCCACTGCAGGTGCAGTAACGGTCCTCAAAGGAATTGCCTCTGGGTACCGAGTAGCGTGATCCACCAGAACCAGGATAAACCTGTGACCAGCTGAAGTGGGGGGATCCAATGGCCCAACAATGTCGATGCCCACCCTTTCAAAGGGGGTGCTAACGACAGGTAGTGGTTCCAGGGGAGCTTTTAGCTTAACCCCTGTTTTCCCACTGGCTTGGCAAGACACACACGTCCTACAGTAAGTGTCGGACGCCACCCTCATTTGAGGCCAGTAAAAATGGGGGACAAGCCGGGCGAATGTCTTGTCCTGACCCAAGTGTCCTGCCAAGGGTATTTCGTGAGCCAATTCTAAAAGAAAGGCTCCGTAATGTTGGGGGACTACCAAGGCCCGTGACGATCCGTGCACTAGTGCCTTGGGTTCACTGTAGAGAAGACCATCCTCCCAGTAAATGTGGAAGTTCCCTGCAATGTTACCTGCTGCCTGGGCTTCGGCCTGACGCCTCAGACCCTCAAGGGTAGGGCACTCCTTCTGGCCCTGACAGAACTCTTCCCTGGTAGGCCCCCCTCCACATGCCATTAGGCAGGGATAGGTAGGTTTTCCAGGGAGACAACATCCCCCTCCGTGGACTCCGGGTCCACCACCACAGGTGGTCCATCCATCTCACGGGGTGTGGATGCCGAGGCAGGGATCTCCTGTCCCCGGATCTCTCCCTCTTTGGCAGCTGGCTGTGCCTTTGTTCCAGGCTCCAGCCCTGGCGAACTCCTCCTCCGGGTAGTCGCGGACCTTGTGCTGGCACAGGTCCAGTCAGGTGTACCCAGCATCTCTGAGTGAGTCCGGTATTCCACCTCCTTCCAAGCATTGTGCTCCATATCATTCCCCAACAGACAATCGACTGGCACGGCAGGGCTTACGGCAACTCGAAGAGGACCTGCAACCCCTCCCCACTCAAAGAGAACCTCGGCCACAGGGTAGTGGCCTATTCTGCC
Organism: Lissotriton helveticus; assembly: GCF_964261635.1. Lineage (NCBI taxonomy): Eukaryota > Metazoa > Chordata > Amphibia > Caudata > Salamandridae > Lissotriton > Lissotriton helveticus. Next base: position 619,111,845 of record NC_136071.1, read on the forward strand.
GTCAGCCATCGCGGCGGGGTGGATCACGTGTGGAATCACCTGCTCTGGGGACACCAGATGACTCCTTACCATAGTCATACTGGCACCTGTATCCCTCAGAGCTTCCCCTCTTTGGTCATTGATGGTGACCCACTGCCCATACTTGGTAGTATTTGAGGGCACCTGGATCTTAGGAACCATCTCCCGATCTCCCAGGGAAACTCAGGTGACTCCCGCCCATTCCCCTCCCTTATCTAAGGGCAACTCCTCCCCGAGCACTACACTAGCTACTCCTCCAGTGGGAGGGGGTGGTCTCTTTGGGCACTTGACATCTCCTTTATAGTGCCCAACCCCACCACATTCATAACAGCGGACAACCCATGGCTGCTGACTATGGTCAGGATGAGGGTTTTTCGGCGGGTTGGCCCTAGGAATGAATCCTGATCCCTTTCCTTGGAAACTGTTTTGGGGGCCTTTTGAGAACTCCCTCTTCTTATCTCCCCCCTCTTTCTTCTGGGGAGTGCCCTGGCCAGTCCTTTGGGAATCCCCTCCAGTTTCCTTTGAGGACACCCGGGTACTAGCCAAGATGTCCGCCTCCTCTGCAAGCTTCCTGGGACTGGTCAGCTTGCTGTCCACCAGGTGTTGTCGCAGCTCTGGAAAACATTTCTCGAGTAGGTGCTCCTTTAGGATTAGATCATACAACCCCTCGTAGTCCCCCACCTCGCTGCCTTGCACCCAACCCTCTAGGGCCTTCTTGGCATAGTCTAGGAAATCCACCCAGTTCTGTGTAGCCAGTTTGTGGCTGTTCCTTAATTTCTGTCTGTACTTTTCAGGAGTCAGCCCAAACTTCCTGATCAGCGCCACTTTCATGGTGGGGTAGTTAGTCTGTTCCTCCTGCTCTAGGGCTAGAAGTGCATCCCTCCCCACTGGAGGCATATATTTGTACAGGCCACCCCCCCAGTGACTTTCTGATATCCCATGGGCTCTTAGCGAGACCTCATAGGCAGCCAACCATTTAGCAATGTCGTCCCCTACACTGTAACTGGCGACTACGTCTTTTGGCAAGTAGGGTCTGGGTTCCCTGACTATTTCTTTAGGTATGCTGCCACCAACAGGAGTACTAGGAGTCCCTATTTGCAGGGCCTTGAGGTCCAACTCTTTTAAACTCAATTCATGAGCCAGCCTCTGTTTCTCCCTCTCCTTCTCCAACCTAGCTAACTCCCACTTCAACTGCCTTTCCTCTCTCCGGTCAGCTAATTCGGCTTCGGTCAAGCTCCTTACAGAGACACTACTGGCCTCCCTCGAAAGTGTCCTAGGACGTTGTAGTAGGTTCCCCCTTTCGGTTTGGTACAGTTCATCCATTCCAATGACAGTGTCCCTATCCCCCTCTTCCTCCTCCTCCTTCCCATCTGGGTGAGCTGCCACCCATGCTCTCAAGCTGGTTTGGAGTTCCCCCTTTTTCGCACCACGCTTGAAGAACACCCCCTTTCTCTGACAAAATTCCCTGAGTTGGGCCGCAGTGTAGGTCTCCAACTCCTCCAATTCAAATTCCATTTTGCCAACAGGGTCCCAGACAGTCACTTTGAAAAATTCAAGGAAGAGACGTTAATTAAGGGCTACCTCCACCCACCACCAGAAAAGAATTTGGAAAAACAAAACTTCTAATTAGGGAGTCCGCCAGGAGAAAACTCCAGGTGTAGGTACGTGGTGGACACTAAGCTACTGCTAAGTGGACGCAAGCACAAGCTCTCATCCCACCGCTGAACACCAATTATGTTGGACCTGGGGTTACCAGTCCACATAGGGTAGCCTGGCACAGAGTAGGAATGTCTATTCTCAAAGGCAATTGTGTTATGCTTGCGTCACACTCCACACAGCAATCCAGCGCCCATCCACTAAAAATGACACTACACCAGATTAGAAAAATACGGAATACTTTATAAAAATTCTTTGAATGGTCTTACCCAGTCAACCATGGGTTGTTTACATATAGCAAGCATTTCCACATTTGATTTCCAGTATCCTTATAAATTCATCATTACATTTGGTTTTAGAACCTTATTGTCTATTGGCAAGAATTCAGTAATCCCCTCCAATGCGCTATATTTCAGTCAGTACTTTTGCGGCTTGAATTTCAAGTTAGCAGTAAGAACACACCCCCCCTCAATTCAGAGAAGCAAGAGTGCACAATCTTAAACCTTGTAAAGCATTTGACACTTCCCTTATAATAAGTTCAGAGAATGCATTGACAAATATCAGGTCGGTTTACCCCCAAGCATATAAGAACAGGCATTAAATTCCAGCAAGATCAGGCGTTTAAGTAGGTCACCCGTGGTGTTCTGGCTACCAGTTTACTCGAGTAATGAGCCAGCAATAGTGCTATTCATGGTAGCTCGCTAGTTTCAGAATGTTAGTCTTTCCAGTATAGGCTCCCCTGGCCTATTTGTCAGTTCCCTTCAGGTTTCCAGGAAATAGTTCCTTTATTATACCCTGTGGCGATGCCTCCGTTTTGATGTCCTTCCCCAGCTCCCAGAACCCGGCTTACTTATGGCAGAATTGAGGTTTGTCCTGATTCAGCCAACCCGTGCAGCGGGAGTCGTCATCTCACCACAGGCAGACTCTTCTCTTAGCGTCCGCTCTCTCCCCAGCCAGGCCGACTTACTCTCTGGGCCTGCGCGGGAGGGAAGACGCTACCGCTTCACCTTCCAGCTGACTCCTCCTCAGCACGATCACTCCCCCAAGACACTTCCTCCGCCTCTCGGGTAAAAGCCTCGCTTCACTGGGCCTGCGCGGGAGGGAAGTGGCGGTTCTGCGGCGCCGCCCCTCTGACACACTGACAAGATCCCTGCTGGGCCTGCGCGCGTGGGTGACGCCTCGGAGCTATGCGGCCGCCTTGGAGCTAGTCAGCAGCGGCTCCCGCTGCACATCTCACACAGTCTCCTCCCTATCTGAAAAGGGGGCGCAACTCCCACCCGGGCATCTCCAACTCTGATGCCGCTCAACAGGTCCCCGGCAGTCCCGTCCCTGGAAGGAGGTGGGAAGTGGCTCTCGAACATCGCTTCTCAGCGCAGGTAAGGGGACAGCTCTTTTCAGATTTCAGATCGTTCGGGAAACGGGTGGGGTGACAGAGGTTCACCGTTCCTTCTCTAAAGGGGGTTTCTCAGGGCCGGAAAAAGAACGGCTCTTCTGACTGAGGGACCTCAAGGGGGCAGTACTCTTGACTCAGCACGAGTCCCAGCAGTCACTTAATTTGATTCAGGGAAAGCGTCAGTTTCTCCTATCTTGTGGAGTTCCCAGGGCAGAATTCGATAAAGGTGTGTCTACACCGGGTCAGGTCTAAGGTCGGGGGTTATGACAGCAGAAAGGACGCAACCCTTGAAGGAAGTCAACCCCCTAAGTGTTCCACTCCCCTGACGCTTCAGCATGCACTCCAGCTAGCTCTCTGATGACACAAAATGGCCGCCCAGGTGCTGACCTTATATACCCCTGGACCCAGGTCACTAGAATGGGCCAGAAGGTTCTAGATCCCTCTCACTAGTCTATGGGCCAGTTCCGGAGGTAAAATTCTTTGGCAGTTGGAAGCCACCATTTTGTAAAGGATCACCTCACTACCACCTCCATTTTAAAAGAACACCTGTGCCCCGTCATGGTGTAAAAATAATGAGGCACCCAGAGCTCTAAGGACATCACCAATAAAAAGTATGGTGGACGAAAAGGGGGAAATAAAATGTAGGAGGCAGAAAGGGGAGGAAAAGAAAAAACCAAAAGATAGGAGGGACCACCCAAAGGGCTAACAGGTCTAACACACATTTATTAAGGTTCCCAGGGACACCCGTTTGCCCCGTATTTTGTTTACATGTAGATAGAGGTGGGCGAGCCAACAAATTATCCACAAGGGTAGAGCAGAGCCAAGGGTCTGGCTTGGCTCTAAAAGCCCATGCACGAGGCGAGCCCTAAAATATGATAGTCTCCTCTGAATTCAAACAAATGTATTACTTTAATATGCGGAGCTTTGCCCTTAATATGTCACATTCTATCACTCCAGTGGGAGATACTTATTTAAAGTGGTAGTTTTTAAAGATGAACTTTGAACCAATCTTGCTTCGGCCTGCGCCCTGGAGACAATGCAATTAGTGACCTAAGGGGATGACCTAAGGGGAAATCGGTTGTCATGTGCACTCTGTATATGGGCAACATTTTTATAGCTTGAGAAACAATACAGTCTATTAAATCACACATATGTTTTTCTACAGCTCATAACTCATGTATATGAAGGTGCTTCCAAATGCGATAATGAACTAAAAGGAGGATTGTTAAAATAAAACATTTGTCTATGATCATACAATTTGGTAAAGTGGGTTGATAGGATTAATCGCAGGTTTTCTGGTTTCACTTTATACGAATCATTGACTGCATGAGTATCTCTCATTTTTATCTAAAATATTAATGCTTAAATTTTTGTTTGTTTGCCACATGTGTAGCATGTGGATAGCAGTCAGAAGCCACATAGGGGTCAGCTCGCTTTGGGCTCGAGGTTCCAAGAGAACCTTGAGCTGAGCCAGAGCCTGGCCTGCGTCTCGAGCCTGCCTAAAGCTTTCAGTGCCAGCCCACCCCTAGCTGTATGTCCCCTCCAACTGTTTAACACAAGTCAGGCTGCTCCTAGTGAGGTGACCTACAGGTGCTTAGAGACGAGTGATCAGTGTGGACATCTCACAAAAAGTGAAGGACTGGCCTCACACACCAACTGGTGTCATGCTTCATCATTGGCCGTCCTCGCCCTCTAAAAACTGTGTTTGATAGAGGGCGACAGGGATGCACTTCTAAACTAAATGGGGGCCTGAAACCAAATGATAAAATGCTTATACCCACAGATACACATTCAATTCTAAGCGAGGCATTTCAGCCTTTTATCCTTCGTCTATAAAACTAGTATTAGTTTAATAACACCGATTAGAGGTTTTAACGCTACGCAGTGGCAAGACTGTGGTCCATACTCAACACAACCTTTTATAACACTACAGTCTTTTCCACAAGTCTAGTGTTCTTTTGTAATTATATGTAACAATATATTCCATCAAGTGGACTAAGAAGGATAAAAGGATGGCTTACCTGCAGATCTCTTTTGTTGGCGCTTAACCCACATGCTACCATGTTTTTGATAAGGTTTAAAGTCAAGTGTTCACTCTTAACTGTCCTAGTCCGGTAGATTTTGATTTTTCAGTACTTCCTTCCTGCTTTTTTAACCCCCTTCAGTCCCCAAATAGGTCACATTCACTTATGTTTCTGTTGTGACTTATAAAGGTCTATCTTGCTGCTTTCTAACCACCCATAGGATAAACAAAGAACTAAAGAAGTAGAAATTGTAACTTGTTGATGAGGACTACTTGTGTGTCTATGAAGTAAATTCAGCAATCTCAAGCAAACTACAACATACTTGACTGGTGACATGTCAATAATCAAAGACACACTTTTGAAAAAATTAACAATGGAGCCGAAACCCAAGAACACCACGTACGGCTAATAAAAAAAATCAAAATTCTGTGCCCAACATTTCTAGCCAACATGGGGTTGAGATGGCCCTATAATAAGTGACTCTCTTAAGATCTCATTTGAATTTGCTCATCTGTTCACTGGAGCTAGGGTGCGCTAATTTAAACACACTACAAATTATGTAAACAATGTGCAACTACTAATGCAATCTTCCAATCATGTGGTTATTGTACACATTTTCCAAGCAAAACAGGAAGGGATGTGAGGGAAGGAACTATGGGGCAAGCAGCAACACTGGAGGGGCAGGTTCAAGTAAAATAAAACATAACCTAGAAAGTGCAACCAGAGGAAGGGCACACATTATGCAAGGAAGCGGTACTTTGGCAATGCTCCAGGGAATGGACAAATTCGTGAAGAGGAAGTGAAGCCAACAAATGCGGACCAAAGAAGAGCAAGAAAATGAGAGCAAGATGAATTCCACCAATGGTAAGAAACGGGGTGGGCTCTAAGTCCCTGTAAATACACACAATTTCTTGCACATGTGCTGTCTCAGGCGAGACCTAAAAATCATAATCACTTATGGTCACCAACCGAACCAGATTCTTAAAACTATTGCATTAAATACAAAATTAGCAAATGCCCAACTCTGACGACATATAAACTGTCGTAATTTTAGACACAATGTAAATATTTATAGCAGAAAAAAAAACATAACCAATACTTCAACTAGCAAATACTTCAAAATACAAGTTTGGATTATGGTAATTGATTGCTTCATATTATAATTGGGCTAGCTGTGCTTTTCTTCCGTTACCCACAAGTGCAACTCTTGCACCCATGTTCATAGTAGCACCTCTTGCGCCCCAGTGCCCGAAGCAACTACTCTATACTCGGAAGCAACACCTTACATACCATTTCCATTAGCATCACCTCTTATACCCCAATGCCAGAAGCAGTGCTCAATATCTGTTGACTTCAAAAATACAACTCAAATCTGATATTCTTCACAGCACCTCAAAACTAGGTGACCTTTGCTGCATTTTCATTACAGCTCCTAGTACCATATCTCGGAGTTGGCATATAAACTCAAAGCAGGAGAACACCATGGATCAATGTGTACAATGGAAGCCCTCATGTGACATCATGTGCTGCACTTCAGAACAAAGCAACAAGTTCTAGCTCAGGAATGTATTTGGGAATAGAGGTGGCAGGACATAATTCTTCTGTTCTGAGACTGACTGCTGCTTCTCCTCACATTCCGTGGAAAACCCAATCTTTTGCAGGTATTCTAAGGAGTGTAAATTTTAAACGCAATAGCAGTCAGATGCTGGTATTTGCATCAGAAAGGCTCTCTCTCCCTTCACAGCAACTGAGCTGTTTATCCTGCGATTGTCTACAAGTCAAAAAGCCAGAAACTACATTTTATTTTGCATTTCACTACTCTGCCCTTTAGCTCTAGGACATATGGTACCATCATCTATCCTTTTTCCGCCAATAGCATGATGAATTGTAGGGCTTGTAGTTTAATTGGTTCTCACCGTTTCATAAACCCAGCATTCAATGTGCTGTAAGCAATAAGCAATTTCCTGTGTTAGCCAAGTACTTAGCGCTACCTGTGCTACTTCTCCTCAGCCCTGAATCAATAGGGGGGAGGACGACACCTCTGGTCAGCAAGGAAGCCTGGGCTCGATTTCCACTCCTGCCCACCCCGGTCCGACGCGGTAGCTAGTACCGTTGCGCGGAGGGCGGGTCAGGGAGAGCCAAGCACTTCCTGTGGGGTGATTGCTGGAGCAGTTAGCGCTCTAGTGCCTGCTTTTCTCTGGGCTATTTAGCCCTCGCCCCCTCCTGAGCGCGCAGCGGTCGCGCGCAGGGGAGCCGAATCTACGCCGAAGAGTAGCCAAAGAGTTGCCCGTCTGCGCCCGTCGCCGACTGGACGGGGCTAGGGGCAAAGGGCTATATACTCTGTCTGATCTGTAATGGAACTTACGGAGGGCTCCAGATTCAGGTACACTTCCCAAGCGTTGCATAACCTACGACCACAGGGGGTGGTGGGTTGTGCCCGTGATCAATGGCCATGCCCGGAAGGTCCCTTTTCATGCATACAATGTAGATTTCAAGCATCTCATACCGCTATTTCCATTGGATGCGCGGTTAGGAAAACGCCAGTGTTTAAGGGCTGGAAAGGCTTTCTTCTTAATGTACGTTCACAGCCCAAACACTACCTTGAGATATGGGATCTTATAAACACTGTTAGTCCTGAAATTTGTTTCTTAACAGAAACTTGGTTAAAACCGCATGCCACTCCGGCAATAACATTAGGAATTCCGGTAGGGTATAAAATCCTAAGGCTCGACCGCCCAATTAAAACCGGAGGCGGGATAGCCATAATATAGAAAGAAAACCTGAAAGTCTCCATAATCGAACAGACTTGTTGCCCATCGATGGAAGTGATGATTTTCAAGATAAAGTCAGGCTCCAAAGAAAATTGGAAAGGAGCTCTGATTTATCGCCCGCCTGGGCCAAGTAATGGATTTACCCTATCCCTAACAGAATTATTAGCACAACATCTTAAAGCTAAAGAAAACTTTCTCTTATTAGGTGATTTTAATTTTCATGTAGACATCCCCGACCACCCTGAAACTCTGTCTCTGCTCTCTGACCTTTCCCGGTTAGGATTTCAGCTACAAAACAATGGACCTACTCATATAGGAGGCCATACCTTAGACCTAATTTTCTCTAATAGCCCCACGATATGTAGCCGCCCCCGACTCGAGTTAACTGGTCAGACCACTGCCTGGTTGAATTTACCCTCCCTGGATTAGCAAAACCTGTTCAACAACTATCCGCCCCCCCCCCCCCATATGGCGCAGACAATGGCACAGGGTTACTCTAGAAGAGATCCAGAAAGTATGGAAAAAGCCGCTTATCACAGCAACAGACAATGCGGAATCAGCTCTTTCCAAATATAATACAACCCTTAAAGAAGCTGTTGATCTCCTAGCTCCGCTGAAACTAATGAAACAATACCCTACATCAAAGCAGGAGGTATGGTACACGGAACAGCTGAGATTAGAAAAGCGGAGCTGCAGCAAACTGGAAAAGGTATGGAGAAAGACCCACACTGAAGAAAGCCGGAAAAATCACTCAGAAGCTTTAACCTCCTATTATAAAAACATCAGGCTAGCTAAAAAGAACTGTCTAACATCAAAGCTAGCAGAAGCAGGGAACTCCTCTAGAGAACTGTACAGGATCTTACAGACCTTTGTAAAGCCCTTGGCCTGCGAGAGTCCTGATGAGTTCTCCCAATCCCTATGCAATGAAATCTCCCTCTTCTTCGAAAATAAAATAGACGCCATCTACCGAAAGATTACAATGGCCAAGAGCTCTGGGGTTAGAACTAAATGCACTCTGACACCCTTCGATAACAATCAATCTAGGTTGACTGATTTTCCTGAAACCAGTCAAACAGAAATCCTGACCCTGATAAGTAACATCAAAACTGGTTCCCCGCTAGACCTCATTCCAGCAAAAACAACGGCCTTAATAAGCAACCTACTGTGCCCTATGATACAAACGATCATCAATCTATCTCTTAAAGAGGGACAAATTCCTCAAGACTGGAAAAAGGCGGTAGTAAACCCCATCCGTAAAAACACGGCCCTGCCATGGACAGAATTGTCCAACCTACGCCCCATTTCCCTACTACCATTCCTAAGCAAACTGGCAGAGAAGCATGTGAACACTCATGTGTCAAAATTCATCGAGGCTACAGGGGTCTGGACCATTCTCAATCTGGGTTCAGACCCAACTAAAGCACAGAATCTGCGCTCCTCTCCGTGGCAGATAACATCAAGATGACACAGGATAGAGGAGGCTCTATGATTCTGGTGCTGTTAGACTTGTCTGCAGCCTTCGACACTGTGTCACATGAGATTCTTCCCGGCCGTTTGCAGAGAGTGGGGATTGGAGGTGTAGCTCTGTCCTGGCTGGAGAGTTTCCTCACTGGCCGCTCACAAAGCATCAGCTTGGGCTCCTATCGCTCTCTCTCTAGGGAGCTCACCAAGGGGGTTCCACAGGGCTCATGCCTAAGCCCCACATTATTCAATGCGTATGTGGCCCCCCTTGCTGACATTGTGAGAGCATATGGGTTTACCCCCTGTGTTGTATGCCGACGACACCCAGCTCTTATTTCCTTTCCAGACTCTTACCCCAGAAATTAAGAACTCCTTTGCTGAGGGCATGAGAGCGTTATCCAACTGGATGGCTTCCAATTGCCTCCAGTGCAATGTGGGCAAGACAGAAGTCATGTTCTTTGGAAAAGCCAATCTCCTATGGTCACCAGACTGGTGGCCTTTGGAGTTAGGACCCATTCCTTGCCCAAAGCAATCAGTCAAGAATTTTGGAGTGCGACTGGATCAGAACCTGGTTTTAAAAGAACACGTGAACCTGGTGACTGGATCCTGCTTCCGGACAATTGGTCTCCTAAGAAGGGTTTTTCCCTTCCTATCAGACGTCTATAGAAAGACCCTAGTCCAGGCACTTGTAATAAGTTGGTTGGATTACTGTAATGGCCTCCTTATCTCTGCGAATGAACATGCACTCAACCGACTTCAAGTGGCCCAAAACACCGCGGCCAGACTGGTTCTTAATGTCCCCTCGAGAACACCATCTAGGCCCCTCTTAGAAGAGCTTCACTGGCTGCCTGTACGCCAGCGAATCAAGTTCAAGATTTGCTGTATTATACATAAGAGCCTTTTCGGATCAGGCCCTCACTACTTGACTCAGAAATTTCAAATTCACACACCGGAACGCCTTCTGCGCTCCAGTAGTCAATTTCTATTAAAAATCCCCCTCATTACGAAGGCTAGGCAGGGTGGCCGAGCACTCTCTTACGTAGGGCCTTCCCTCTGGAACAAACTCCCTATTGACATGCGCCAAAACACCAATCTTCTCTCCTTCAGGAAAGCACTTAAAACACACTTTTTTCGGGAGGTTTAGCCTCCTGTCTGCATGTCCCAAAGGCATTGTTTGACACCTACAGCGAGCTAAGCGCGGAGATACCCCTTCGGGGGTCGAGTCCAGCGCTATAGAAGCAGATAAAATAAATAAAAATAAATAAATAAGGCCAGAATCGTCCACTTGTCAGCTATGTTTTACGAGTTTACAAAATTGACTTGTCAGCTAGGTTTTACAATTTTAGAAAATCAACTACTTCATTTAAAAAACGCTTGTTTCACACATAAATCCAAAAGTAAACTTGCTGCACATATTTTGTGTGTTCAGTCATTCATACATTAAAACAAGCATTGGAATGTGAATAATGTTTTCTTATGTCAATTGTAATAGTTCAGCACACTTTTTCAATAGAAAGTATTATTTTTTGTTCATAGTGATTCAACATAAACTCATATGTCATGCATAATTTCAATAATTCATATTCTACAATAAGTGTATTTTGAAGAGAATTATTTATTCTTTTTCATATTCATCTTCTTTTTAAAATTAATACCCACAGTAGCCAACATGTTTCGTCCTGAAGCACTTCTACAGGGCTCTATTTCAAAACTTTTCTTATTGGAAACTATACACTCATGTATGTTGAGTCAATTTCCATGAAAGAGCTTATCCATTAGATGCGCTGGTATACATACGTTTTTACAGGTGACCACCTTGTATTTGGCACAAAAGATGCTGTCATAACTGACTGGTGTGTTTCTCATGAACTCGTCGCCACTATTAGCCTCATTCCTCCGGTCCGTCAAGAGAATATGAATTATTGAAATTGTGCCTGAAATATCATGAGGTTATGTTGAATCACTATGAATAAGAAGTAACACTATCTATTGAAAATTGTGCTGAAACATTACAATTTTTCTGTGTTGGAAATGTCTTCTATTGAAAGTTGAAACGGGTTGAACTTTCGGTTCTGTGCACCTTTACAAGCGTCTAAATATTTTTCCTACAGTAAGGTTGAGTGTGGTAGGATATTGCCTTAACCTCTTTTGTATATCTGTTTTAAATGTATTCTTATGTGCGGTAATAAGTCTAATACCAAGCTTCCCTTTCTCACAGAAGGTAATCATACAGTCTTCTATATCCAGCAGAACAGATCTAGCAAGGCAGACTAGCACTAGCTTTCACTGCTCACAGAACATGCACAGATAAGGTAGGAGTGACATGCAGGTTACAGACAGATCTCTGGAATGAGTGCTTAAATCACTAAGGCAGTTGTCGAAGTGGGAGGGATCTGTAGGGCACATTGTGCCCATACTTTTTTTATTTTAAGCAAAACAGTTCCCCTACTTTTTGAGAAAGGACAACCGTCCCGGAACAATTAATTTCAAGAGTTGAAACGCTTCAGCATAAGTGAGAGGCAGGTAGTATCCAGTGCTGTGAACGTGAGGGAGGAACAAACAGCTAAGGTCAGGGTATCTTCTTGCCAGAAAGAAATGCAAATGTGAGCAAAAGGTCAATATGCAAATGTTACGGGTGCTTTTGGGAGGGGGGGTGTTATACAGCGCAAACTAGACCCAAAGGTATCAGAGTGCTTTACATGAGCAGCAGTTGCGTTACAGACACATTCATTTGTGTTAGGCACAGGGAGATTAAGTGGTTTGGCCACAGTCAGTTAGTCAATCACAGGTTGCTGAGCATCCCTGCCGTGGCTCGAACCCAGTTCCCCAGCTCTAAGGTCGACCACTCTAGCCAATAGGCCAAACCCTTGGAAGCCTGTACTGGCTTTAATTGATGGAATCACTTAAAAAGCTTCCTAATAACATAGATTTATTCTTTTTGAGTGATATTGCAAGGGAGTTACCAGCTGAGCTGTGAAGTGTTTGCTTTTAAACGCCAGTTATAAAAAAAGAATTGCACTACTAACAGTCTGGGTATTACTAAAAACTATGAGGCGTATTCACAAGGGTATTGTACCACCGGAGCGCCACTTTTTGCGGTGCCCCGGTGCGACTGTGCCCAGCTCCATATTTATTAGGCGGCATTAAGCCACTTTGCATGGCTTAACACCGCCTTGTAAATATGGTCCTGCTCAACACAATTTTCTGAGACAAAGGAGTGTGCAATAGGTGTTGCTGTGGGCATTCAACTTAGCACCCATTGCTTTTTGACACTGCTCCTGATTTACAAGGATCTGTACATCTGAGGCAGCACCAAAAAAGTACGGTTCCCCAGGGGTGGTCAACGAGGAGAAATACTTTTATTTCTCCTAGTTTTTAGCTCTTTCTATGTGTGCATCATTCTGCAGCACACATAGAAGCAGTAAAATGCCACTGATGATTGTTTGTGTGCACAACAATCATACCTGCAACATAGGCACCTTTGCACCATGGTGCAAGTGTGCCTGCGCAGGCACTTGGCTACTTTTTTTGCACCGGTGCAGGGGTGAGTACAGGACTGCACCCTATTGTTGTAAATACGGTGCATTCCGTCACTTAGAGATTGACGCAGCTCAGTGCAGCAAAATTGCTAGCAGGCACTGCGCCCTTTTCTCGTAAATATACCCCAATATTTCAAAAGCACTTTATCTAAAAATCTTTACGCACATTTTGTAGCAGCCTCTCTCATATTGTGTGTAATGCAAGTTTCAAATAATGACTTACAAATTCACAGTGCTTTCTGTCACAGACTGGGCACTTGTATCACTAAACAAACACAAGTCACTATTCTCCTCTGGTAGTGCAGAAAGTAGGGGACCCCCTCTAAACGAACAGATTGCCGTCAGGGAGAAGAGAGGAAAAATGTCAAGACAAAACAATAATCTCCCTCACGACCTAAATTCTTCTACAATGGAACAAAGGAATCAATGGATTGATTCCATGGTAGAAGAATTTAGGTCGTGAGGGAGATTATTGTTTTGTCTTACTATTCTCCACTGGACCAACTAGGAATAATTTCTCACTGATCAACTTAACTTGCATTTAGTTTTATTTAAGCTGTGTTATTTTATATGTAGTTACTTAAAGGAGAAAGACAGAAAATAACAGAATAATATTGGGGAGTTTGCCATGTCTTTGAACCCGCCCCATGCTCATTAGTTCTGCCCCCATTGCACACAGTTTCACAGTTACCACACTTTTTTTAACGCACTTTGACTGCTGCACTGAGGAGAATGTATATTGTATTGTATTGTAATTGCATTTATATAGCGCTTACTACCCCTGACGAGGCGCAAAGCCCTTTTTCGGCGAGTAGCACACTACTCCGGGACCCATAGAGGATTAGTGTTGAATTAGTATAGTGAAAAATGCAAGTACATTTTAAGTCGTGGATAGGTTAGTCAGTTATTTGGATTTGGAATGATAGCAGAAGGATAGAGGAGGAAAAAGGTTTGTATTTATATAGCGCTGATGGGGTGTTGAAGCACGCTACTCCGGAAGCCCATAAAGGATTAGTGGTGAATTAATATGGTGAAATATGAAAGTAATCTCAGTGGTGGATATTAGTCAGTTATTTGGAGTGTTTGTGTTGATTCTTAGGTGTTCAAAGCATTAAGAACTGGCCGACACCTAGTAGGTCAGCGTTATTTGGTGCAGCCTCGCCACAGCGTAAATAACTATGCTCTCTCTAGGCAGGCAGACAAGTGCCAACCTCTACAAAAAATCCTTTGTGTGAATGCGCAGTAAGCACAGTGCCATCCTGGGCTCGCTGCTACACCTGTTAACAATGTTGAAGGCCGCCAGCCCATGTGTGCGCTTAATTAACAATGTGGTGCCTTTTGAAACGTGTTTTATCTTCAGTTAAATCAACTATCCCAACACATACGATACCAAAAAAAAAAAAAGATTAGTAAACGCATTCCTGCAACCGGACACAGAATCAACCTGAAGTAAATCGATATGGCAACTCGACCTCAGTTATACCCCTTGAACCCCCAATCCTTCAGTAGCATTAGCTGCCATTTTTTTCATTCCCTCACCACACTGCCTGGTATTACACTTGCTCACGTGGTGCAGAGAATAATATTACAGAAGTGTCACCAACTTAAACACAACCATGTCCCTCGACTTCACATAGTACACTAATCGTGGCACTCCCTTAGGCTAAGGAGGAACTAAGTGCCACTCAATTTCCCCGATACCTGCAAGACAGTCAGTCAGACACATACACCTCGTAGGGGAAAGATCCTTACACACCTCTAACAAATTGGTGCACCAAGAACCACTTCTTATCCCATCTGATCCATTTTTATGAAACATCTTTTGTAGCATATCTTGATACTCTGTGACCTCGAAAATCAAAAGCACATCTGCCATAGGCACCACCTCTTTGTAAATCTTACCCATCACGGATACCCCAAAGACCACAGCAGCTACACTCATACGCCAGTAGGACACCCACACTCATGCACCTGTGCTATAGGAAGCAACATTCAAAAGCTGGTGTCCACTGTCCCGAGACAACAGCTTATAATAAAGTCCCCAAGTGCCCACTTCATATTGAGTTGTCTGTAAACACCTACTCTATTCGGTCCCACCGTAGAACGAGTTTATGTGCCTTCAAAATAACCTCTCATACTACATCTGTGCAATAACCGGCGCCTTTTGTGTCTGCTCTTTATATTCTGTTGCAAAGCTCAACGCATCACAGAGGGTTTCTAGTGCTCTTACATTTTTTCTCAGGGGCAGACGCATGTTATGCTGCTGTAGATAAATAGTGGATCTAAATACTACGTCAGAGCCAGAGGGAATAGCATATTTCAAGTTTCTCTTTATATTCTGTTAAAATTATGGCTTCAATGTAAGATATTTGAAACAGACTGTGGCAAAAAGCAACAAAGGGCCAGAATGGCAAATGGGTCAAAGGTAGGTAGGCCTACTGGACACTTATGTTAGGTATTTTCCTGTGGGGTGGACATTGTCCACTCCGCACCTGCACCGCGTCCCCAATCCACGGTCACTCACTTGAGGTGGTCCAGAGAGTGGATACTGCGGGACGAGCGCCCGGGGCCGCCGCCTGCGCCCCAACTCCGTGACCTTCCGAACATTTCGGACACCTCCGGATCCGGTTACTGCATGCCCCGGGACAGGAAAAAGAGCAGGCCAGCGCTGCTCTGTGAGGTGACTTGTCTTTTCCTGCAACAGCGACACGGAGCAGGAGCGTCCATAGGAAAGCCTTAGCCAAACACTGCCTGAACTACAAATCCCGGCATGCATTGTACATAGACCTGCGCAACAGAAACCTTGTCGCTAAGTGACACAAACAGGCTGCACACCAGTGTCTGCACCGGCAGTCACACAATATTTGCGGCCATCTTGGAACTGACTTTAACTCGACTATGTCCGTCTTCTCTATCAATTTTGACGTTGAGAGAGAAGAGTGATACGATATGGAGAAGAGCTCTGACCTGAAATCATGTGTGGCGGACATTTTGATAATGGAACCATAATTCACAAAAGCAGTAAATCAGGGTAATATAATCTAATATTACAATACGCTAGTTCAATTTGTATCCATATTATAGGATTACCTTGACTTAATTTTTAATACTAAGTTATATAATAACGTGACAAAAATAATTAGCAAATAATTTTGCTAGAACGTTTTCCTGTATGAAAAATGTACCTATTTACAATGCTTCTCTTGTTTTTACCCTGGATTCTTTTTTGTTTTATACGGGGCCATTATCTTCTTTATAGAGCGTTAGATCGTATACCTTTGTAATATGGCAGTTCGATATAGGTAGCCATCCTTTGCATTTGCGTCCAATTCGGTGCAAGTAAGGCCCGCCCCCTATTTAGTCCTGCAGACAGCTCAGACTGGTCTCCGCAGACTCAGAAACTGCGGACCTGGGGAAGCTATTAAAGCAGGGAGCTCAGAAGAAATGCGAGGAGGTAGCGGTCTCCGCTGTGACCACGGTATGTACAGTGACCCAACTGCCACACAGCACTGCAGAAATTGTCGGAGTGCCACCTCTGGTTGGAATGTGGTGTTGGAGAACCCACGATTTGTAAACCCTAATAGGCAACATGATGTGCGAACAGTAATCATATACAGTTTAATGATAAGACGCCCTTTTGGGTGAGGGGCCAAGCCTAAATGTGCTCCTAGGCAGCTAAATGATGCGGTAACTAGATTTGCAGGTTAAGTGTGAGGCGATCACTTTACCAGCTTCTGACCTGCATCGGACAGAGCTGGATTATGTTATTTTAAGGAAGAATTATACTCTCAAGCAGTGCTAAAGCTAGCAAAAAAATCACCCCGGGAACCCATACATTGGGAGTCAAAGTGCAGCAGAGAAAAGGGATTGAGGTTTGAAAAGCAAACGTAGACTGTCAATTTATACATTTATTTTTTAAAAGTCTGCTGCAAAAAAATTGGTTATAAGGACACTTGGCTTAAACTCGATTATATCTTACTTAATTAGTCACAAAAAGGCTGCATTCAATATCCTACATAGTTAAGACAGTGCGCCTAACAATTTTGATGGCATTCTAATAAGTAGTAAGAGAACTTAAGATAGTACTTGGAGAGTTGTGTTTTGTCCAGTCACTATTTTGACTTCCAAAGTAGCATAAAGGATTATAGCGAGTGCTGTAAAACACATCCTGTAACATGAAGATCATAGATTTGTATTTTATTTAGATAGGTAAGTGGGCTCCTGCTACACTGCGATCATTTTGTTATTTCTGGTTTATAAGTTGAAATTGTTCTAATATAGCACAGTGATCTATTTACTGACATCACTGAGCTGCATGCAAACTGTAAGTCATGGGTTAGGATCCTTATTGTTTTCAATCTGTTGTTATTCTAAATTAGCAAAGAAGCGAAGTAATAAGGTCTTTTCATACAGACCAAGACAATCACTGTGTTACATTGCATATCCTGACTTTGTGCTTCTCCCAACCATTCACCTTTAACATATAATGTCTACAAGTAAAAAAGATCTGTGATTCCTTCATCTTTAAACCCTCAATGTCTTATGTTACATTTCCTGGGCATTGATTTACAAACATATGATTTATTGCACCTCTGTGTTTGATGAGCAGCGCTTTAACACCTTACACTGGGATTAGTAGCGCTATAAAATTATTACATATAAAAAAGGTGTCTTTTAAATCATTACTGTGTAGTTATTCATTCACACAGATACATCTTGCATGCTTACAGTGCATGCACATCTCTCACACAGTGTGTTGAACAAAGTCAAAAATCTGCCTACAAGTCTTACTTTCTCTAAAGTACTTGTGAAGTGATAAACTGTCTGCCTTTGTTTCTTGGCATCTAGGTGTTATGCTCCAGATGGCTCCCAGCCAAAATGATAGTTGATCAAAAGAAGGGCTGATGACCATTTAAAACTGACCATTGTTTTATGCCTGGTTGGAAGTAAATTAAGAACAAACATTTACAATGCAATGGTCTCGGCACTGTTAAAGTTAGAGCTATTGGCATTGCTCATGACATTATTTTTATTTATGTTTTTGTTTTTAAAACATAAATAAATGGCATTGTCATTTACAATGCCAATAGCTTAATCTCTCGCAAATGCGAGACCTATTGCATTTGCACCCGCACACAGAGCCACCCACACACACACACACACAGAGCCACCCACACACACACAGAGCCACCCACACACACACAGAGCCACCCACAGAGCCCCACCCACACCCACAGAGCCACACCCACAGAGCCCCACCCACACAGCCCCACACAGCCCCCCACACACAGAGTCCCACAAACCCACACACAGAGCCCCACAAACCCACACACAGAGCCACACACACAGAGCCACACACACAGAGCCACACACACACACACACCGAGCCACACACACACACACCGAGCCACACACACACACACCGAGCCACACACACACACACCGAGCCACACACACACACCGAGCCACACACACCGAGCCACACACACCGAGCCACACACACCGAGCCACACACACCGAGCCACACACACCGAGCCACACACACCGAGCCACACACACCGAGCCACACACACCGAGCCACACACACACCGAGCCACACACACACCGAGCCACACACACACCGAGCCACACACACACCGAGCCCCACACACACCGAGCCACACACACACAAACCGAGCCACACACACACACACCGAGCCACACACACACACACCGAGCCACACACACACACACCGAGCCACACACACACACACCGAGCCACACACACACACACACCGAGCCACACACACCGAGCCACACACACCGAGCCACACACACCGAGCCACACACACCGAGCCACACACACACCGAGCCACACACACACCGAGCCACACACACACCGAGCCACACACACACCGAGCCACACACACACCGAGCCACACACACACCGAGCCACACACACACCGAGCCACACACACACCGAGCCACACACACACCGAGCCACACACACACCGAGCCACACACACACAGAGCCACACACACACAGAGCCACACACACAGAGCCACACACACAGAGCCACACACACAGAGCCACACACACAGAGCCACACACACAGAGCCACACACACAGAGCCACACACACAGAGCCACACACACAGAGCCACACACACAGAGCCACACACACACACACACAGAGCCACACACACACACACACAGAGCCACACACACACACAGAGCCACACACACACGCACACAACACCAAGCCACCACCTCCCTTTCACGGTGACTGTTGCACTCTAATTTTCTGGTGGAAGGGCACAGGCCTGTTCATACATTTCTGACTCTTCTGTGAATCAAGCCCAAATCAGAGAAAATGCACAATTCACTGCAAAAAGTTAGAATCTGCATCCACAGGTTTTTAATCTTACAAAGGTTCAATTTCTCGAATAGAAACCCCCAAACAATCTTCGCTGTAAGAGGAGTAAAGTGGTCGATGTGCACCAAAATGCTCCACCTTACAAGCAACTTTTCCTGAATTTAGGATTTATCCATTGATGTAGTGCAGCATGGTGCAATAATTCTAGTAGCTGAGGGGGAAGGTAAAGTTGGGCCTGTTGGTCAATTGCTTTATGTCTAGACCAGAGATGTTCAAATGGTATTCTCAAATTACTGCAATGAATGAAATCACACAACGTCAATCGACCAGAACACAAAGATTGTGACTTACTCTTCTAACCCCCCCTCCCCAGAATTCCAGGAGTAAAACAGTAATAGTCTTAGTTTAACGAGTAAACTGGGCCTACTCTTGACTTGTGCCTGAAATACCTGTGTAGGCCAGGAGTACTACAAGAGTAAGCCAGGCCTTCTCATGCACCAATATGTGTGAATTCGGGTTAATTTTTATCTGTTCAAGGTGGAAAAGGGCACATTTAATTGGCTGGCTCCGTATTCACAACATCAAATTTGAAAGTGCCCACTACATCATTTCTGCAATATTATCAAGGGGGCATTTGCAGGTCGTTATTGACTGAGGTGTAGTCAGTCAGAGGGCCCTTTCCTCCCTGGTGAATTACTACATCGGAGTACCCCTCAACTTAGAACATTTTGCTAATGTAAAGCAGACCCTTAAATAAATCGCATAACTATTTGGCGATGGGGAAATGCGGAAGAGTACTGGAAGGGAGAATGGGTGGGATACATATTAAGACGTATTAATAAATGGTATATTAAATGAATAATGTTTTGCTGCATCATGATGTGTTTTGCAACATAAACAACACTTTAACGACGTTCTTGTGAAGTTCATGTTTACAGAAATATGTGAGAAACAACAACATTTTGTCATCTAACTACATTGGCACTTACATTATAAAATAAGCAATGTTCTTTTAAAGGCCATAGGTCCATACAGGCAAGACTGAGTTCCACACCTTCCCAACTGGGCACAACTATGAACGTCAAATAGCACAGTGACAGACATCAGACTCACTCTTTCAGAGCTAGCATTAGCACAGGTGGTTCCCGGTGCAACATTCTTTTTTGGCTCCGCCAGGACCTCCTTTTTCACGGATTCCCTTACTACCAGCCTCCATGAGGACCTTTCTCACATGCATTTAAATTTGTTTTATAGTACTACTCAAACCAATGCAGAGAGTCCGAGCACTGTACAACACACCCACATTATACAGAGATAATGAATTGTTTGTGTGCAATTGATTCTAGCAAATGTTATATAAAACAATGAGGATTACAAGGTGTGGGAATGTGCATCACATGTCATACATACCAGTAGGCAGTATATTTTAGGAGTGTCTGGTCTGGAGAATGACAAACTCGGGATTTAAAAAGCACCACAGTCGTTGGAGTTGGCTTTACTAATAAGATTGCATTTCTAGCCAAACTAACCCCTTTTAGCAAAATTAGGATAATGAAAGACTGGGAGTAAAACATTCAGGTATAACCTGTAAAGCTGCTCAGTCTTGACCCTTTCAAATTACTTCAGGAATGCTCTTGTGTGCTGCTACAGCCACCAAAATAAAAGAGTGATGCCTGAGAAGCTTTAAAAAGGGGTTTTCTGTACCCCCTTCGGGTTCCTGTGCACACCCGACGGACGCACATAAGCAAAGAAGAGATCCTTGTTCAGTGTAGTACGGAAGTGTACGTAGACGCAAGGAATTTTAAACTCAATAGAACGTGATGCATTTTCAGACTGGTTTTAGTTTGCTGCTGAAATGCTTTGGTTAGAATAGCAAATTTTCTTAAAAAGGGACATTCATGGTTTGTAGAATAATTAAAATAAATGCACTGGTTTTGCTCAGGATAATAAATGAAAGTGCAATATTTAAATCTGTAATGTGTCTTAGTAATGTGAATACCCTGCCGTTTTTCAAATCCTGGGGCTCACGTACACTGGCACCGTTGAACCCAAATTTAAATGCGTCTCTCTAAAATGAAAGGGAACATCTACAAGAATCTAACCGATAAAAACAAACCAATAAGTACAATACTTGCTGCAAGTACATCCGGCGTTTGTGCCATTACTAAAAGGGGAATTTTTTTTAATGAAATGCCGGTTAACTTTCTATCATAAACACTCTTTAACTAGGAACTCATGGCACTTCATCAGTAACAAGTGGACTTTTAATTACAAACTCGCTTCTCTTTTCATGATGTCATTGTGCAGGATAACCTACAAATCAGCCTCACATATTCTCCAAATGCAAACATTTGCTCACCTTACACGGAATGCAGTGATCTTTGTCCGCACTGCTCGGACATGCGGGTTTGGGGAATTGGTGGGGGTGCTTGCAGTGTAAGCCTGATGACCCTAGATAAGGTACAGCTGCCCAGCCAGGCTTTCATGCGTCCCCAGAACCGGAAACACGTCAGAAGGCTCCAAAATACATAGGAAGCTGGTATTAACATGCTTGCAGTTTCTTTATTAAAGGCAACACTAGTCTCTGGATTCACGTGGCCGAGGAGGCATGAGCTCAGCTTACATTTCATTGTAAGAGCAGGACATCTGTGCTGGCGACCGCACTAGGGGTAAATTGCTTTTTAGTCCCTATTTCAACAAGTTAATTGTGACAATAGCAAAACAAAGTCCCAGCCCAGGCACAGCTGGTCAAGCATGTTGGCTTTGTTCTGTTATAATTTATGGAGTGAGCGAGGAGAGGGGGAAAGGCGGGTAAAACAAGACACGCGGGCGACATTATTTAATGTTTTAAAAAAGAATGCCAGCAGGATTGACAGCCTTCTATGCTTCAGAGGTCGATATCATGGGTACAATTGATTTGTGCAGTAATAACACCTATTATTTAAGAGTAGGACACCATTTAGTCTGCTGTGTTCTGTATGATAAATCGATATTACATTTACTCACGTGCCTTCTTGAGCCCGAAGTCGGAAGCTCTGCTGTGCCGTGCAGTGGGCTTCCATGCCTGGACTTAAGGGTAATGCTGCAGAACTGAGCAACTATTCAAAGCTACTAGACCCGCTCTAAGCCTTGAAGAGAAAGGCATTTGTGTCATTTTAGAAGCGGAGACTCGTGTTCCGCAAGCGGTTCCTGAATGATGGTGAAGTTTATTTATTTAGCACGGTAATCATATGAACCGTGCAGCCGACTCACGCAGGGAGGATTAGAATTCCTGCCCGGCACCCGTAGTGTTTATTATCATGACAGCGCGTCACGGGCAGGAGGACATGCAGCGACAGTTACTTGTTCTTCTTAACTCTGCCTCCACTTACAGGTGCCCCGCCCATTCCATCTTACTAGGTAGCAGTTACCCCTCTCCCCGATCTATGCCCCCACCGAGACATACGCCAGCAATATACCACGGGGGGGAGGTGATTGCGGCGGAAAAGTCGCTGCTAGCCCAGGTCCAAGACTCGCCTCCAGGCAAACAAGGCCCGCCCACGCCGGCTGCTGGAGTTGCAGTGCTCGGGGATCGGATAAACCCCCCCCACCAGAGGCCTCAGCCTTGCGGAAGCTGCCTCGCTAGCTGCTCCCGGCAGGCGCGGTGACGCGGGCCCTGTGGGCTATAGGCGTGCGGGGCTGGGGGGCGTGCAGTGCTGAGGGGTTTCGGCGGGCTGGGGGAATGAGTACCCGAGGGCCTGTGCTCGTCATTTCTGTTTGCGGGTGCTCACGGCGGCAGCAATGTCGCAGGTGTGGGATTGGAAATATACCAAACGGTCAATGTGTCAGAGGCCTGTGTTCGTAAAAAGTATGGTAAATTAATTGTTGTGGCTGAAACATGCATGATATAATCAACAAGCCGTCAACAAGCCGTCAGGAGGGCAGCCGAACACCACCATGTTTCTCCGAGGCCAGGCAGAAATGCCTCGGAGAAACACGCGGTTATTTTTGAGATTCGGGGGCGTGTTTTTAGCAGTTGAGTGACGGATGACGTCACGGCTTAAAAACTGCCAAAAACATGCCCCCGAATCGCAAAAAGACGGGGCTTGAACAGAGTGAAGCCCCTCTCCTCCAATGGCTGGCCTCCGTTTAGGAAGCCAACCAATGGAGAAGAAGGGCGGGTTCAAGCCCCATTGTAGCCAAAACATAAAATCTCGGGCTCCGCCCACTGCTTACGCAGGCCGAGACCTAAAAAACCCTTGTTACCTGCAGGTTGCTGCTCCGAACAGAATGCAGACATTGTTAGGGCACTGGTGAATTATGTCCCTATGTCTCAAATAGACACCAGGACAAATTCAGCATGGTTTTTTTCAGAAATAGCTGCCAGAACAGGATCCAGCTGGATCCCCCAACTTTCCAGCAGTGCCTTCAAGTAATGAAGAGGCTTGTGTCTTTGTTGCTCTTCAACTAGTCATGGTTTTTATTAGGTCTCGTCTGGCGATAGCAGCGCATGCTTTGTTCTCGCCATGCGAGTGCTTTTTGCGATTGATTTGTTCAAAGCTTTACATGCACGCGTAGGGATGGACAAAGATGGCTGCTCTCGACATTCATGCAAACCTAACAACATGCGCGCTTACGTATGGACAGTGGACAGTCCGACGCCATCTTGTGCCAATAGCTTTCTATTGTCATGGCAACCAAGCTTCTTATCAGAAGCTTCGTCATGCTGCCTTGTTTTTATAGCGCAAACTTTACCCGAAGGTATCTGGTATCGGAGCGCTTTACATGAACACCAGTTGCGCTACACAAGGACACATATTCTATTTTGCCTTCCTCTTTGAAGTCCGTTTGCGTGTCTTGGCCGCCTGCTGCTCCAAAGCGGTGAGGCGTACCACCGTTTTTTAAAAGTTGTTTTTGTTTTATATAGCGCATACTCGACCCGAGGGTATCGGAGCACACAGAGCGCTTTACAGACACACAATCATTTTTTATTAGGCCCGGGGAGATTTGCACAGAATCACAAGCTGTTGAGTTGAGCGTCCCTGCCGAGACTCAAACCGTTTTCCGAGCTCGACCTCTCTAGTCTTTAGGCTGCTTCCTCGCCCAAATGTTTGTTTTATATATCATTTATGTATTAATTTATTTAGCCATTTTCTAAACCATCCTCTTTCATTTACATAAAGCAGTGTTTGAGCCACGCCTAAGATCGCAGAATTTGTATGTGCATTTTTTCTACTGGGTGGTTACTTTTCATATGACACATGCCCTTTGGATGCTACATGTTGGCGGGCTTGGGATTACTTAGCATCATTTCATTGGGAGCTTGCATGTTTTGAACGTTGTTTTTTCAAAGCACTGAGGTTAATGCTTATTTTAATACAGCACTGAGCGTTGCTATCATCAGCTTTAATGTGCACTTTTTAAAACGAACAAACTGAAGTCTCTAAAAGGGCCTGGTGTTGCCCCTGCTCTTAGAAGTCCGTTGGTGATCACTTACTAATTATTTGCATATCTCCCAACTCCTGTGGTCAACTCGTGGTCCATTTCCATTATTTTCTGAGGGACTCTTCTCTTGCTCAACAGCTTGTGTGCCTTGCGGTGTTCTACTAGTTTCTAGCACTTAAATCAGACCGCCGGAAAAAGACATTCGGTCCAGGCTGTTAGTTGTTTGGTCTGCTCAGATAGGTACCTGTGACGTAGGTGTATGGGAAGGGAGGGTGCCAATATCGGTAAATGGATATAAAAATAGCGCTCCGTGCTAAACCTATTCTGAGTGTTATACCGCCTTCTAGTGGTTGGGCTCAGAAAAGCGTGTTCAATAAACTATTTTAATGTCGACCTTTGGCGTATGGGCCTAACGAAGGTCCCTGTTGTGCAAGGGGGCCCCCAAATCTTTATGGGTCCTCAATGTGGCTGAAGTGAGACTGTGCTTGTTTGGTGATTGAAGGAGTGAGTGAATTGAGATATGTGGAGTGTACAAAAATCTATTGGTGTCGATCAAAAGGAGATAAACAATGTAAAAAGTGTGTATATTAATGTACGATATTATGTGTTTTGGTTCTGTATATATGTGACTGAAAAATATTTTTAAAAACTCTTCTATTAAAACATCTATATGTATATGGCTAATATGACCACAAATTATGTTGAGTTATGCAGTAGGAGTACCATTAAGAACAAGCATTTGCAATGCAATAGGTCTCGCAGACAATGCCTTTTATTTAAGTCTTAAAAACAAAAATAAAAGGCATTGTTATTTGTAATGTTAATAGCTCAAACTCGGGTAAATGCGAGACCTATTGCATTGCAAATGCTTGTTTATTATGTGTTTCACTTACATGACAAAGATTGTGCCGGTCGTGGGTATTCTAAAATAATATTTTAAAATAAAAGTAACCAAATGACTGATTTTTAATCCTACCATGCCCTGTGCACGGTTTCTTGCTCTGTGCAGTCTTTATGTTCTTAATTTCTTTTCCATTGTTTAATATGTGTTTTTGTGGTGTATTGTTATGTAATTTATAGTGTCACTTATATCCCTGAAGAGGCCAAGAAACTCTTTGCAGAGCTGGTAACAGACTAGTCCATGGGATTATTACAACATTATTGATTTAGGGATATGTTTAAAGCGGTGGATGAGATGTATGCACTATTTAGAGTATATACACCTTCCATATACTTTAAATATGATAGACCGCACATCGGCTGCTTTTTTCTGGTGGATGTTCTATAGCCACCTAACTCTAAATATGACCCTTAGTCATGCATACCAGCAAAACTATATTTCTCAGTACTTGGTCCCTGAAACGTTTTTTTGCAAAGGTTAGAGGACTTCCAGTGAGGTAGATTTACCTCTCTTGCAAAACTGCACTGCTTCCTTGCTTTAATATCTCCCTCAAGCGTAGACGTTCTCATGTCCATAAAATTCCTGAGTTCTCTAATTTTCTGTTCTTCAGTTGAGTTGGCTATCACTTCTTCCAATTTCTTTGTTACAGAATCACTTCCTTGTCACTCCAAGCACATTTCACCAACATTTCAGTCATCTACTTTGAGGACACTGCTCTAACACCCATAAATTTGGATTAATAAACAAAGAGATACAAAAAAATTATATGGCGCTTGGTGTCCTCCCTACATCAATATATTTTTGAAGAGAGAGAGTGCCTCTCACCATTGAAATTCATCCATTTTACTATGTGCATATATGATTGGTCTCAAATTGGCCTATTCGTCAGAGAGAGCAAACCTGTGATTCAGTTCAAATGTTTGCATTTGATTTTAATATTGATTTAACATATTTGCCATAGACAGAATGGTGTGTAGCGTGTAAAGGAGGAGTGATCCTGTTGAAAGGAATTTGTGTGCAAGATAACTCTTTGGAGGGCAGTAGGTATGACGCTGGAAGAACCACAAATCGCTCCTTTCGTACCAAAGATTCAGTAAATTATTTTATAAGTGGCACTGGTCTAAACTTATATCATCTGTCCTTTTTAAGTCGGGCCTAGCGCTGCGCGCATGTGCTTCTCTATGGGAGGCTTCTTGTGAGCACTCCGAAATTTTCCGTGTCTGTTTGGCAACTCCCACACATTGGATCACATTGGATTGGCCTTTGCGTGTGTATTTCAATAATAAAAGCACGCAAATGGTCAAAGGTGGGTACATGTCCCACCTCCTTTACAATGTGTCACTCCCACAGCGTTTGGCTGTCGGGAGCGAGCAGAGGCACATACGGCGGCCAATGCAATCCTGTGCCTGCCCCTCCCCCACCATTCCTCTTTTGCTGCTGTTTTTAATAAGCACCATTTGCACCCCCTCTTCTTTTGTTTGTTCTTATTAGAGGCTGACTGGTTTGACCGTGCTTGCTGAAAGTGAAAATGTAATTGTAGAAAAAAACACCACAAATGTTAAAAAGTAGGCAAGTTGATCCTAAAGGTCTTTTTTATTCTGACAGTGTAACCAATCTGCCTCTCATCCTTCTGAGGTATACAGACAGCTTAGTGGGTTAATGCGTGCAGGGCAGAAACATTTGTATAGCATGCTAGCCACAGTATTGTAGTGTTTATTAATACAAGGTAGATCAGCAGCTTTTTCACGCCTTTAATACAGGTTCCATGGAGGCCAAGGCATGGGGAAAGATCTTCAAGTTATAGACAGCTTAGTGGGTTCATGCGTGCACCACCAAAACGTTTGTATAGCATGCTGGCTACAGGATTATTTCTTAGGTCGGCCAATCTGCCTCTCATCCTTCTAAGGTATAGAAACGTCTTAGTGGGTTAATGCGTGCACGGCAGAAAAACCGCTACAGTCTAATACACCCTGTGGGAAAGTGCGCTCAAGTCCAATGGAGGCCAAGGCATGGGGAAAGATCTTGAAGATATAGTCAGTTTAGTGGGTTAATGGGTTAAAATGCTCTCACTGACTGACTCTCTCACTGGCTGACTAACTGATGCTGTCAATCTCTCTCTCACTGACTGACTAACTGACTCTGTCAATCTCTCTGTCACTGACTTACTGACCGATGGACGGACGGACGGATGGACTGACTGACTCTCTCACTGACTGACTGACTCTCAATCTCCCTCACTGACTGACTGACTCTCAATCTCCCTCTGATTGACTGACTGACTCTCTCACTGACTGACTCTCTCTCTGACTGACTCTCTGACTGACTGACTCTCACTGACTGTGTCAATCTCTCACTGGCTGACTCTCCCGCTGACTGGCTGACCGACTCTCTGACGGACTCTCCCACTGACGGACTCTCCCACTGACGGACTCTCCCACTGACGGACTCTCCCACTGACGGACTCTCCCACTGACGGACTCTCCCACTGACGGACTCTCCCACTGATGGACTCTCCCACTGACGGACTCTCCCTCTGACTGACTCTCCCTCTGACTGACTCTCCCTCTGACTGACTCTCCCTCTGACTGACTCTCCCTCTGACTGACTCTCCCTCTGACTGACTCTCCCTCTGACTGACTCTCCCTCTGACTGACTCTCCCTCTGACTGACTCTCCCTCTGACTGACTCTCCCTCTGACTGACTCTCCCTCTGACTGACCCTCCCACTGACTGACTCTCCCACTGACTGACTCTCCCACTGACTGACTCTCCCACTGACTGACTCTCCCACTGACTGACTCTCCCACTGACTGACTCTCCCACTGACTGACTCTCCCACTGACTGACTCTCCCACTGACTGACTCTCCCACTGACTGACTCTCCCACTGACTGACTCTCCCACTGACTGACTCTCCCACTGACTGACTCTCCCACTGACTGACTCTCCCACTGACTGACTCTCCCACTGACTGACTCTCCCACTGACTGACTCTCCCACTGACTGACTCTCCCACTGACTGACTCTCCCACTGACTGACTCTCCCACTGACTGACTCTCCCACTGACTGACTCTCCCACTGACTGACTCTCCCACTGACTGACTCTCCCACTGACTGACTCTCCCACTGACTGACTCTCCCACTGACTGACTGACTCTCTCTCTGACTGACTGACTCTCTCTCTGACTGACTGACTCTCTCTCTGACTGACTGACTCTCTCTCTCTGACTGACTGACTCTCTCTCTCTGACTGACTGACTCTCTCTCTCTGACTGACTGACTCTCTCTCTCTGACTGACTGACTCTCTCTCTCTGACTGACTGACTCTCTCTCTCTGACTGACTGACTCTCTCTCTCTGACTGACTGACTCTCTCTCTCTGACTGACTGACTCTCTCTCTCTGACTGACTGACTCTCACTGACTGTGTCAATCTCTCACTGGCTGACTCTCTCGCTGACTGGCTGACCGACTCTCACAGACTCACTGACTGATTCTCTCCCTGACCGACTGACTCTCTTACTGTCTCTCTCACTGACTGACTCTCACTCTTTCTCTGACTGATTGACTGACTCTCTCACTGACTGACTGACTCTCACGCCGTCTCACTGACTGACTGACTCTCATTCTCTCACTGATTGACTGACTCTCATTCTCTCACTGATTGACTGACTCTTATTCTCTCACTGATTGACTGACTCACTGACTCTCTGACTGACTGACTCTCACTGACTGACTCACTCTCTCACTGACTGAATCTCTTATTCTCTCTCACTGACTGACTGACTCAATCTATCTCACTGACTCACTCACTCCCTCTCTCACTGACTGACTCTGTAAATCTCTCACTGACTGACTGACTCTCTCTCACTGACTGACTCTCAATCTCTCTCTCACTGACTGACTGGCTCTCACTGACTCTGACTGACCGATTCTCTCTCTCACTGACTTACTGACTGATTCTCACTGACTGACTGACTCTCAATCTCTCCTTCTGACTGACTGACTCTCACGCTCTCACTGACTGACTGGCTCTCACTCTCTCTCTCTCTCACTGACTGACTGACCGACTCTCAGTGACTCTCTGACTTGACTGACTCTCTCACTCTCTCTCTCACTGACTCTCTCACTGACTGACTGACTTTCTCACTGACTGACTCTCACTCACTGACTGATCGACTGATCAGTCAGTGAGTTTGTCTTTGTAGCCAAAGTAGTTCCGAGTTGGGATTAGACAAGACCTTTTGATTTTACTAAAATAATGTTTAATATTCTTACTTTAAGGGGCTTTAAGCCACCTTTCTTCATCCATTGGTCTGTTGTCATTCGCATTTTGCTTCCACCCACTATTGCATATACCATTTGGCAATGGGTCATCTTACTTAATTCACTGATTAACTTTAATTTGAGTGTATGCATTTTGCTCTTTCACAAGGAGCACATCCACACAAAAGGTAGTTCCATTCAGTGCCAGTGTTTTTGTTTTTACCTTGTCATTTCTTTAGTGTTGCCTGATGTGATAGCATGACACATTGGAAAAGAGCACACAGCACATTCCATCTTTATCAGTTCTTCTCTCCTACCAATGCTGTTGTAAATTCCTTTCCAATGGACTTTGTTTATCTTACTACTGCTATTTCAAAGCATACCATATTGTGTTACTGAACTCAGTTTTCCCAATGGTTCTTTAATAAACTTTTCCCATGAAGAAAAACACATTTTATTGTGTATAATTTGCAGCACACTAGTAACACTTTTATTTAAACATAGTTGGGGTGTAATTTGGAATATTATTATCCAATATTTCCATCTTCTATCTTTCTTTACTTTCTTTTCTTCCTGTTCTTTCCTTTTTCCCTTCATTCTGTTTTTGCAGTCTTAATTTCTTTCCTTCTTTCTCTATTGCATTCTTTCATTTTTGTTTCCTTTTTTCGTATTGACCTCTTTACTTCCCTTCTTTCTATTTCTCTTTTTGCCTTTTTCTTTTTTCATTTCTTATTTGCTTCTTTTCTTATTTCTTTAATGATTTCTTTCCTTATTTCTTTTTCATTTTTATTCATTTTTTCTTTTCTAATCTCTTTCCATGCTGCCTTCTTCCCTTTTTTCTTTCCTGCTTTTGTTCCATTTTGCCTTCTGTAATTTTCTTTTTTGTCTTCTTTTCTTTTTTATTTCCTTTCTTTACTACTTTCATTTTTATTTCTTTTTTGCTTCTTTGCTTCTTTGCTTCTTTCATTCTTTTCTTTTTTTCTTTTCTTTTTTATTTTCTTTGGCCCTTTTATTTTTGCCTTCCATCCTTGCCTCCTTTGATTTGTTGCCTGCCTTCCTTTTATTGCTGCCTGCCTTCTTTTTTTTATTTTTATTTTTTTATAAACCATTTTTATTGGCTTTTTCAGTGTAACAGTACACGTAGAATCCGTTTTCTCACATGCAAACAACAAATATTGGCATCTTCATTGTATACAAGTAATATTACGTTTGGTGATCTATGAACGTCGACTATCATAACACCATATACACGTTAATATTAGATACGTGGGCCTCCGGATATATCTCTACATGGGTGTAGCTTTGTCTGGCATGTGTTCGTAAGACAGTTCGACAACCAGCCGATATGTCAAAGAAGATGTTTTGCCAGTCTAATGTCTTTGTTTTCGCCACTTGGGCACCTATGGCCGTTACAATGGTATTCCGCCCTGGCTTCCGCCCTACGGACTTGTGGTCAGTTCAGACACCTCCTGCGGTGGTTCACATGGGTTTCCCCGGTATTCATTCCATTTGCCCCAAATAGTGGACCATTTTTTGGGACACCCCCTATGTATAAATACCGCCTTTTCTGCCACCATCGCCGTATCCATGTCTTCCCCCCAGTGTGTTCTTGAGGGTATGGTGCCGGATCCCCATTTTCTAGCTATGTTTCGCTTTGCTAGTGTCATGCCTAGTGTTGCCCAGGTCTGCAGACCCCGGTTTAGATCCGTGGGCGGCCAAATATTTAATATACAACACCGTGGGTCAAGTTGTATTTCTACCCCGCCTGCACTTGAAAGTTCAGACAGCACCTCTGACCAGTATGTTTTTATCCTGGAGCAGTCCCATAGTATATGAAAGTATGTTCCCGGGAGTCCACAACCCCTCAGGCACCCAGGTTCCGGGACGTGACCTAATTTATGTAGTAGAGTGCGGGAATAATAGATTCGGTGTAGTATCTTCAGTTGTATGAGCTTTAGCCGAGATGGTATGGAGGCGTCTCTTGCCGAAGCAAGTGCGTATAGCCAGTCTTCGTCGTCTGTCCCCTAGTTCCACCTCCCACTTACTACGGAGAACCACTGTGGGGTCAGGCAGATTATTTATCAACTTATGGTACGTTAGTGAAATTGCTTTCTTCTCAAGATGGTCAGTGAGGAGTCTATCCTCTAGTGGGGAGGATTCAACCAGGGTTGTTTCCGGTGGGATGGCACCTTTCAGGGCATGTCTAATTTGTGTGTAGCGGTACCGCTCGGTACTAGCCATTCCGTATTTTTCTTGCAGGGCTTCAAATGTGATGATCTCGCCCCTACTCCACAGGTACCCTATCTTCGAGATACCTATGAGGTCCCACTGCCGGAACCCCTTAGTGTTAGCCAGGGTACCAAGGCGACGCGTGTCCCAGAGTGGGGTGGCCAGTGTAAGCACTCCCTCCCAGCCCAAAGCTCTCTGCGCTGTGTGCCAGATTTTAACTGTGTGAGCCGTAGGGCCTGTGAGCGTGTGACGTCGTTTGTTAGTGTATAGGGCCTTCATCAGTTGGTCTGTGGGGAGTAGCGTCCTGTCCAAGCTGTAGGCTGGGTCATGGTGAGGGGCATGTAACCATTGGTTGACTACCGTTAGCTGTGCAGCCCAGTAGTATAATTTAACACTTGGCAGCGCAATTTCCCCATCATACCAGCTACGGATTAATTTGAAGTGAGCTATACGAGCCGATTTTCCGTTCCACAATAAGGAAGAGATTTCTGCTTCTATTGCCTTAAAGTAAGTGATAGGGACCAGGAATGGGGTATTTTGAATGCATAAAGGAACAGTGGGAGCGAAAGCATTTTAAAGAGAGCTGCTCTTCCTAACAGAGACAGCGGGAGGGAACGCCAGTGCGTTACATCCGATTTGAGCCTCTGCAAGGGTTTCTGTAGGTTCTCTTCCTGCCTTCCTTTTTTTGCTGCCCGCCTTCCTTTTTTGCCTTCTTTCCATTCTTCATTCCCTTCTTTCGTGCATTTTTCTTTCTTTTTTTCCTTATTTCTCAAAGGCACAAGATGCGGACAGACAAATTGGCTTTTTTAGGTCTGTGTTTTCCAAGACCTTTTGATGTATGTATACCATAGTTGCCTACAGGGTTTTCAGCCAGACTTCATTCATTATTTTGGGATAGTGTCATTCACATTTTTCCTTCACCTACTCCAGCATGCATCAAGGGGCAATGTGTCGACCCACTTCAGCCATAAACTGGGTTTACTATGAGTTATGGTATGGTGTCCTTTTACAAGGATTACATTCGCTCACAAAGTAGTTCCCTTCAGTTCTAGGGAATTCTGTGATAATGTGTACTTTTTTGAGACCATAAAACATTTTTGTCTATGTTTTTAGCCAATGTGTTTATTTTTAATTTGTTTTGATATGTTGAGAACTAAAACTTTATAAATAAAAATAAAATAGCAGTTGACCGAACAATAAAGTTTGTAAAATGTAGAAATCATGACAAAACAATCAATTTAGACAATATTTATGACATGTGACTTATACGACTTGATTTGCAGTAGGGCGCTTGCCCCAGGTTGTGTAAAATGAGCATGGCTAGTGGAACACAGAAAAGTAACATTAAAGAGCCAGATTCAAGAAGTCTGATTAACTTCTGCATACTACTGCAAAAATGAGTCCTTATTTTAGAAAAAGAGGCAACTGTTAATTTTGCAGAAGTCGGTGTGACATGTTGGCTGCAACACCTACATTGCTTTAATCGCGCTGCATAAAAAATGTATGTGGGGTAAAATAATAACCTGTTTTAACAACAGTGGATATGTCTGCAAATTGTCTGAATGTAAGTAGTCTGTTGGGGAAAATGTGAATTTGAAGTGTCTACTCCTTGTGTGGAAAGGGTGAACACGAGACATAGAGAGTAAAACCATAGACATTACATTATTTAAGTACATTTAATATGTGGACCAGTAGCCTCTGTTCACGGTTGTGAAGGAAAAAGATGGTAAGTAGCCTTTCAAAGGGCATGGAAGGATATTGCATGTATGGGCATTAAGATTACCCCCAAAATATCAAGTCTCCACCGTGCTAATTACTCACCACAATTGAAATCTGATCTTACACGATGGGCACCCATGTTTATCTCTGGGCTAGGTAGAATTCATGCCATTTAAAATGACCATTTTACCTGCTCTACTCAACCTATTCCAGGGGCTCCCTATCAGGCTAGATCGCGTATTCCTGCCGGCACTGAGCTCTTTGGTGATAAGCTTTATTTGGCAGGACCTTAGGGCCTGCCTTCCGTACAAACTGTTGTGATTATATAAGTCTGCAGGGGGCCTGGCTTTACCAGACTTTGATCTTTACTATAAAGAAGCTAAATTAAGAGTGGTCCCTGAATGGATCAGACAAACAGTGGCTCCATATGGATAGAGCAGTGGCTGGGAGATACATTTGGGACTTATTATGGAAGTCCAAAGTGGACCGTCCGTTCAATGCCTACCTGAGCACACCTACACAAACTACCTGTAGAGTTTGGGGTAAACAGAATGGCTGCCTAGACCACTTCCCCTCACCATTTACCCCGATTTATTAAAATCCAGTGTTTGCCCCAGCTTTACAGCCTGGCCCCTTTGATCCTTGGAGGTCAGGGGGATGCCTCACTATCTCAGACTTATTCCATAAGTGAGATATCTTCACTTTTGAGAATTGCCAGTGAAACGTCCACATCCCGGCCTTGGAACACTATTGTTACGTTCAATTAAAACAATGGGTGCTTTAGCCATATGTAAGGGTGGCAGCTACTAGAGAACTTACCCCTATTGAAAAATTTGATAGAAGTGGAAGTGTATTTAAGGGATGTATTTTGTTTCTTTATTAGCTCTTACTTGTTACTCTGATTACCCCTCAGCCACGTCTTATGGGCTTTTGGGAACAGACGTTAGGTGAAAATATATCAGAAGCTCATTGGTCCAAACTATGGGGGAGATATATCCTGGTTCAATCATTCGATATGGAATTAGGGAGGATAATTATTTTTTTTATTAGTATCTGTACCCCACCAAACTTTAAAAAAAATCTTCCCTAATATGTCTGAATTCTGTTGAAGTGTGTGGTATGCTGAGCAACTTCAGACACATCTGGTGGGACTACCCGAAATCTTATCCAATTCCAGATAACCTGTTTTTTGCGCTATTGTGATTGAGGGACGAATCTCTGAAACGCCAAACGGTGGGGGATCAGACGATAATCAGACTCTGCTTTGGGGCCGCGAAGCTCACTGTGGCTGCTGCCTGGAAACGTAAAGAGGCTCTCTGTCACAATGGCATGCAAGCATTTAAGATGGAACGCATGCCAGATATTCTCTCTGATAATTACAAAAATATTGAATATTTATGGCGCCCCATGTTGACATACCTCGCTCATCTAAATATCTTTTCTGTGCTTGTCCAACCCCGACCACGGCTGTTGCATCTCGTCCAATATTAACGGGTCAAGGGGCCCACAGATCAGAGAGACTGGACTCTAGGCCAAGCCGTACTTCTGATCTCTGCCTGTCCCTCTTATGGGCGAAGACGTGCTCTCCAGTGCTGTCACTGTTGTCCTCATGTACTATCACTTAGTGGGTTACTGTTGGGGGTGGGGGGGCAGGTACAGGGGGGGAGATGTTTTGACAAGTTTGCTGACTGTGCAGATATATGGCATCCCAAATGTACTCGCTCAACTCCACTTTAGGCAGAAACTGTTTTCCTAATAGCTTTCATATAGTAGAGTTTGAGCTAAGTACTTTATTGCACTGTATGCTTTTTTTGAGAAAAGCAATAAAGACCGTTTTGACAAAAGATAAGTATGCGTACTTGATCCTATATGCAGGTGGGAGTAATGTGTGTTGATAAAGTTCCAACAAAACCCTCACAGAGCTTTTAACACTAATATAAGAACAAAAAATCTACAACTAATAGACAATGGACAACTAATTCATGCCGTCGAAATATTATTAAAACTGTATTTGTTTGTTAAAGAATAACACCCCACCAGCTTTTTTCATGGGAGATAAACTGGGAAAGTCAACCGTAGCCCCTCAGTGGGATCTTGAATAAGGCGATCTTTGACAAAACTATGAGGCCAACGGTGCTGAGATGACTATAAGCTCATAAAATCGGGGAGCTCTGAGAAACTGAGCACAAAAGCATTGTTAAATAGTGCAAGCTCTGGGCAGGAGAGTACACTGCTGGCCTTCTTCCCTCACAATACAAAAGTGTACTGATAAGCAGCGCTTGCTCAGGATACAAGCACAGCTTAATTGTGCTTTTTTTATGACAGACAAACAAACGCACTGATAATGAGCTCTGACCCGGAAATCCGACTGCTCTCCTAAATAAATAGTGCAGGCTGATGAGGGAACAAGGAACCGCTGGAGCCATCAATCGCTCAAAGTGTAGGGTCAGTCCATTGAAAAGAGTGGACTGAACCAATAGGAGCTTTAGAAGAGCACACTAATGTGCGGTCTGACACCTGCCAACCATACATGTGCTTCACTCGATCCTTGTTCTGAAAATGTGGAAACAAAGTATTGAGTAAGTACTCCATGGAAATTTAGTCTGTGGGTGGAAAAAACTATTCGAAGGCTTTCATGGATTGGGAATGAAAGGCAGGTTCTAAGTGTTTCAAGAGCCAAGAAATCAGTGGATGAATAATCCGGTGTTAGAAGTGTTGTCCATCACATAAACGTCACCAAGCATGCCCCTTAGTGGAAATCCTGAAAGCAAAGGTGAACAACAATCCAACGTTTTTCCACCTGGAAACCAGAAAGACTCTTGTCAATTTGTGGAAGACATTGTTGATATTAATTAATTAATTAATTAAGCATTCTCTATTACATCATTAGTCTGTTCCATTTTAGAAAGGTTACTGAGTAACATGCATAAGTACAAAAGTCCACAACTGTTATTCAGCTGGTTCATCCCTTCCATTTTTCTTTAACCTGGAGGATACCGAACCACCTTTGGCGCATGCTATTAGTTGTACTTTTAGATTAAGTCACACCACTTTTCAGCATTAATATTGCATCGTGAACATAAGATGGAAAGTGGGTGCTTCCAAAATCCAACAAGGATACCCAACCTTCACTTCTCCCTATACCTTGCAAGAAAGCGATTTATTTTAAACTGCGGCCGCTTTTGTCCAGAATACCCAAGTCATAAGTAAAATGTTAAATACGTGGCTGTTAAATTTATAAAGTGGTACAAAAGGGGGGTGGTGATGGACGGAGCATCTGAACCAATAAAACACTCACACCCAGTCAACAGATCTGGGTTTAATCCATCACCGTTCTTTAGCCCACTCTGCCACCCCAGTTCAGACATGGCCATATGCAAATCAGTCTGACCCTGTGCCTCATGGGAACAGTCCAGCCCAAAACTGCCAAGACGGCTGAAATGCCAGAAACCGGTCCTCTGAAGCTTGTTTCCGGTCTAGGGAAGGCATGGCTTGGCAGTTCGGGCTGGACTGTTCCCATGAGGCACAGGGTCAGACTGATTTGCATGTGGCCATGTCTGAACTGGGGTGGCAGAGTGGGCTAAAGAACGGTGATGGATTAAACCCAGATCTGTTGACTGGGTGTGAGTGTTTGATTGGTTCAGATGCTCCGTCCATCACCACCCCCTTGTGTACCACTTTGTTCGCCATAAGTTGGCAGGGTATGCTCAGACGTGAGTCCCTTGCTCACTTTGCCACTGGATTCAAGCAAGCCGGGCTGAAGACGGCTGAAATGCCAGACACCGGTCCTCGGAAGCTTGTTTCTGGTCCAGGGAAGGCATGGCTTGGCAGTTCGGGCTGGACTCTTCCCATGAGGCACAGGGTCAGACTGATTTGCATATGGCCATGTCTGAACTGGGGTGGCAGAGTGGGCTAAAGAACGGTGATGGATTAAACCCAGATCTGTTGACTGGGTGTGAGTGTTTGATTGGTTCAGATGCTCCGTCCATCACCACCCCCTTGTGTACCACTTTGTTCGCCATAAGTTGGCAGGGTATGCTCAGACGTGAGTCCCTTGCTCACTTTGCCACTGGATTCAAGCAAGCCGGGCTGAAGACGGCTGAAATGCCAGACACCGGTCCTCGGAAGCTTGTTTCTGGTCCAGGGAAGGCATGGCTTGGCAGTTCGGGCTGGACTGTTCCCATGAGGCACAGGGTCAGACTGATTTGCATATGGCCATGTATGAACTGGGGTGGCAGAGTGGGCTAAAGAACGGTGATGGATTAAACCCAGATCTGTGGACTGGGTGTGAGTGTTTGATTGGTTCAGATGCTCCGTCCATCACCACCCCCTTTTGTACCACGGTAAATTTATAAAAGCACATCACCAAAGTCCTCATACAGAAGGAAGCATCAACTATAGTGAAATATCCTTACTTGGAAAAACGTTTAAACTATTCTTCTGTTAACAACCCCTTACTTGTCATCTGCTACAAAACTGTAACAATGGAAAAAAAATACTAACTGTCGGTAAAAGAAACATATTTTGACGTCCCATCATCTATTTTTTTTTTCTTATAAATCCAGTTGTTAGAATGGCACAGATTTGAGCCCTCTGTCATCCCAAAGCTTGCACAGCCGTCGCCGGACATACACAAATACCAATTAATTGGAGCAATAAACAGTAAACATGGGTCCCATCCAGTATTCCTGAAAACCTGAGTAATAAAGTAGTGAACATTTGACAGTGGTTCCTTCTGATGTAGAAGAAGAGAAACAATACTGTGTGAGGGGCCAAACGTGACAGAACGTCGCAATACAACAAATATACGAAAACCGTTTTATAACAGGATGTACATGTATTCTTATCGCTCATGTAAAATGTAGACAAACAATATTGCAATACTGGTACAGTAGGCGATCCTTGTGACGAAGCAGTGCAGGTGACGAGTGAATAAAAGTGAATGTGCACAGCAAAATAATTTGAAAAAAATGACCCCCTATTGGCAGTATACAGCAATGAGTAGACGAGCCAGAGAACAATGTTAATACAGGCCCT
This sequence comes from Lissotriton helveticus, assembly GCF_964261635.1. Lineage (NCBI taxonomy): Eukaryota > Metazoa > Chordata > Amphibia > Caudata > Salamandridae > Lissotriton > Lissotriton helveticus. The sequence continues at coordinate 619,150,635 of NC_136071.1, forward strand.
GCAACTAACACATTCAGTGCCTAGTTAAATAGAGGGAGGACATTGGCATTTCAAGTTAATTGATTATATAAGGGCAAGATCAGAATTGATTATCAGGACAAGCAATGGTAACATCCTACAAATGTATGCAGTAATACAAAACATGAAGAAAACAAGTTACCGTCCTTAAGCAGTGATGATTGTAAATAAAGAGAATTAATGAAGTGGCTTAAATACAATTACAATCCTACTTCTAATCTTCAAGAAAATGTATATAACCTTGACCAATTTTCAGTATTCTGAGGTTCAATAATGCAATCTACCAGATTTAGCTATCTGATTTGATAACTAACCATAGAGTATATTTTGTGAATAACATGTATAGAGTGGCCAAATTACACATAGCCTACAAGGACAACATAGCAAGCCCTCACTTTTGCTGGTATTAGGTAAGCAGGATTAATAGGATTTTATCATGTGCGTTAACACATTAAGGTGTGGGCCATTAGATCATGGAAAATCGCCTCGACCTCATCCAAAGACTGGGAATATACATATTTTGTAAATTGTATATATTCTGACACTAACTAACGCATAGAAAACTCACAAATGTGCAAGCAACATTTATTTTCCTTAAATATCCCTCAGGTTTACACAGCTTTACCAGAGTAACCCCAGTGCATTGTGGGAAATTGAGGCCCACTCCATGACAACTCTGCTGCTATAACCATGGAAAGCGGGCATGACCTTGTTAGCCCGGATAAAGGCGAGGAATGTAATTTCAGAGAAGGAGAAAGCGCTGACACATTTTTTTCCCTCTCAGACCACTCTAACTCATCTGAGGACGAATCTCAAGAAAAAGATTGGGGCGGAAACAGAAGCGACACGAGCAGCCTTCATTGGGAGGAGGAGGATGATCAGTCTATGCTTCAATCTGGCACTGTAAAAAAAATTCCCTCTCTTCCTATTTTCACCAATAAACATGAGGGGACCACTGGTAGCATGACTTGGGATTACTCTCACTTGCCAAGTCTGGAGGAGGTGGGAAACAATGTGAAGAAAGGGGGAATATTGGACGAGCCTCTCACTGGCACCAATGGTATTGAAGAAATTACCCTGTCTACAATCTACCAAGTTAATATGGCACACCGAGCTGAAACAAGGGCAGAGAGCTCTCGTACACAAGGGGCTTGCAGAAAATTACAAAATGCGGTTAGGAGAGTTGCTAAGACTTGTGCTGACTTCGCAACCGGGATTGGAGAAGCGGAGGCCAGGATTTCCCAGCTCGAGGGTGAATTCAGCACGCAGAAGAAAAGGACACAGGCAATTCAGGCAGTTAGAGATGACACTTTCATGAAATTAACTGATTTAGAAATTCGCGCAAGACGCAATAACTTGAGTATTTTGGGGGTGCCGGAGGGGAAAGAAGGATCTGATATCAGGCAGTTTGTCATTGATCTCTTTGGGGAAGGCTTTCCTGATCTCAGACTGAAAGACTTTGCATGGTAAAATGCTTACAGGAATATGAGAGAAAAACTGCGACCCTTAGGGAAAACAGATCAATTGCTGTTATCCTATAGATCGCCTCATAAGGCAGTCTCATGCCCTACTTTAGCCATATGAGTAAAAGAGGTAATGAAAGAAGCGGGTATAGACATTACTATATTTGGTGCACACTCCCTTAGGGGCACCTTTAAACTTGCATAATGTTTGGCCTCCATGTTATGCCATAAAATGTAGATTTTTCGCAGCCTGATGGGCAGAAAATCTGGATTATATTAAAGATACAGAGGCTAAAATAATCTCACCACTAAAAACCCTCCCTGGTGGAGTAAAGACTACTGACTGTATTTCAATGTTATTTTTCAGAATAGAAATGCCGCGCTTGAAAAGTTAAAGCAATAGAAGTTATCCGGTTAATTTTTTTCTCAACACCAACAAAGACGCGAGAATGATGCGCGTTGATAGATTTTATAAGTTACTAGAATGTTATTGAAATTCTAGATTTGTTCAATTGTTGCAGCTGTGAGCTTGGCAATGAAGGAGATTTGCGTAATCTTAGCCTCCGTGTCTTTAAGGAAATCCAGATTTTTTGCCCATCGGGCTGTGAAAAATATAAATTTGTATTGTTTTAAATATGCCTTTTTCAAAGTTGCACTACACTGATGTTTTTTTTCTTCTTTTCTTCCTTTCATTCTTCCTTTCTGGCTTTCTAGCTTTCTCTCTTCTTCTTTTATTCTTTCATGCTGGGCCCTTATTTTTCTTCCTCCTCTTTCTAACTCCCCTTTCTTCCTCCCCTTCTTGCTCCTTTTTTAGGGCTCGCCTGGCGTTGGAGCGCGAAGCGCTCCCGCCAGCGAGTTCTATAGTCACCGTGTTCACTGGCAAGGGAGTCTAGGGCTGTGCACGAGCCGCTACTGGCCTGTGAACGAGCCGACTCAGCTCTGTGGACGCGCACGTCTCCGGAAGACGTGCTGCGCCCGAGCCGCCTCCCGCTTGTTTTCATATGCGCTCTCCTACAATCTTAATATCAGCTGTAACATTACCATACCACGTCTGTTTAGCATACCTATAGCTGCGTTAGCAATGCTGCCGTTGAACACCTAGTCTAGACAGTTCTCGCATTTCAAGCTAGCTCCCTCCCCGCCGGTGTAGGGGGTGACGCCACGTCACCAGGCTCGACTCAGGCTAGTCCGTCGTCCATGGCTATGGTGTGGCATCTGTGCGGGCGCCGCTGATGGCGGCGGGCGGGCGTGCGCCTCTGTGTGTGACAGCTGGACCCGGGGGCTCGTAGGTGCTCCCATGCTTTTGTGCCCATGGGCTGCCGGTCCGCGCTGCGGGTGACTCTGCTCACCTTTTGGCTGCTGCGCTGGGCGGCGGCTCTTGTCAATGCATTCCCGGGGGAAGGTGCCGGCGAGAGCCGGAGCCTCCGCTCCCTCCCCGGCTCAGGTGCTGATGTGACAGTGGAGGACGACGAGACGACAGCCGAGCAGGAATACTACGAGAGTGGGGCCCGTGACGACCGGCCGTCCAGGTGAGCAGGGGCGATGGTGTTGCAAGCCAAGTGGTGTAGCTATCCCAGAGGACTTTACAACTTGTACATTTGCAATTGTTTACATTAGTGGCAGAGGGCGCCACACAGACCACTCGCAGGATGCTGCCCTTGACTGCGCACCATGCGTGCGTTCCCTTCTATTTTTTTGTCACAAGGCTCTTCTCCTGTTTATTTTATTTCCCTTTAATTTTTTTGTCAGAATGGCAGTGGTGGCCGCCACACACATCACTAACAGGAGGCTAATAAAATTACCATAGACGTCTGCACTGCAGTCGGCGTGTCAGCTGGATGTCTGGGCATACAAGGTGCTCCTTGTGTTAATTTTCTGCACAACAGAGACGCTGCCCTTGACTGCGCGCTATGAGCTTAGACTTAGACTCCCCAGGACTAAAAAAGATGGTGCCGATCTAAAATGCAACTGGTGATCATGTAAAGTGCTCAGATGTACCGGTGGTCCAGTCGCACTACATGAGGACCTTGTTTGTTTATTCATTGACTGACGGAGCAAAGCAGAGAGGATGTGGCATAACTGCCAGCGCGTCCGACTTTGCAGCCAGGGAAGCAGATTTGGCTCTCGGCGTCTTCTCAAACATCCGGTGATTCCGGGCAAATCGCTTAGACTCCCCGTGACTGAAAAAGAAGGTGCCGGTCTGAAATGCAACTGGGGATCATATAAAGTGCTCTGATATACTTGTAGTCGAGTTTGCATTACATAAAACTGCAAATAAATATAAGAGGATGATACAAAAGGAGATAATGTATATATGTGAAACTACCCTCTTTTTAGGGATCGAATTTCCTTTCATTAGAAAAAATTCAATCTATTCTATCAGAAAAGCCTTTACAGCAGTTCAGTTTAATCATGAATCAGAACATTTCACTTGTCATGCACCCAAATCTTCTACTTTATGATTTTAAATGATATGCGATAGGCATTTTTTCGAGAAATAAACACCATTCAGCGTGCCCAAAAACTGAGTAGGGCAGTAGGTGGCTGCGAGAGCAAGTGCTGGTAAAAAAACATAAAAAAATAAACAAACATTTGTAATGCATTAGGTCTCGCATTTGCGAGATTTTGTGCTATTTGCATTGTAATTGACAATGCCTTTTATTACTGTATGGTTTTTAAACATATAAATAAAAGGCATTGTCATTTACAATGCCAATAGCACAAAATCTCGCAAATGCAAGACCTATTGCATTGCAAATGCTTGTTCTACTCCTGCTTTCTCCATCTTCTTCATGCTCTTTCCTTCCTACCAACCTCTTTCATACTTCCCTTTCATCTCTCTTCTCTTTTTCTCACTCTATTTTCTGCCTTTTTGTTACCTCTTATTTCCATATTTGTTTCTTTTGCTCGTTCATACCACCTGTTCTTTTTTCCTTTCTTTTTTAGGTCTCGCGACCTATCGATGTGCGCAAGCGCATCGAGCGGAGCGAGAATTCAAGTAGCCAAAATCCTCGTCAAACTAAGGGCTTTCCGCTGGCGTTTTGTTTACGTTCACGTGAATCACGTGATCAAACACGAACGCGCATCAGCCTCCCTCCCTCCTATCGGCCATACTTTCAGCTCCAGCACCCCCCCTCTCTCCTCCCCTCTCTCCCCGCACACAGCCTTCCTTGGATTTCTCCTCCCCCTCCCCAGCCAGCTTCCCCCAGGCCGTGTTCCCTCCCCTGCTACCCCATCCTCACTCATCCCTTGCACCCCCTCCTCCTTCAGGCCCCCACCATTTGCTTTTGCTTGTGTTATCAGACTCACGACCTCCGCGCCAGTTTGAGATCTCACGAGATACCGCCGGATGTCTCCAACTTTACAAAACTTCGGAGCACTAACTCGTGCTACACAAATTAAACTTCGGCACATATTTTCCTCACTTTGTTACTTCAAGTAGCCAAAATCCTCGTCAAACTAAGGGCTTTCCGCTGGCGTTTTGTTTACGTTCACGTGAATCATGTGATCAAACACGAACGCGCATCAGCCTCCCTCCCTCCTATCGGCCATACTTTCAGCTCCAGCACCTCCCCTCTCTCCCCGCACACAGCCTTCCTTGGATTTCTCCTCCCCCTCCACAGCCAGCTTCCCCCAGGGCGTGTTCCCTCCCCTGCTACCCCATCCTCACTCATCCCTCGCACCCCCTCCTCCTTCAGGCCCCCACCATTTGCTTTTGCTTGTGTTATCAGACTCACGACCTCCGCGCCAGTTTGAGATCTCACGAGATACCGCCGGATGTCTCCAACTTTACAAAACTTCGGAGCACTAACTCGTGCTACACAAATTAAACATCGGCACATATTTTCCTCACTTTGTTACTTTAATCCTGTGATCTAAATCTTCACAGTTTAAGTTAAAATGACAAGATTGTCAACACGCTGTCGTGAAAGCCTAGAAATGTTTACGTTACTCAACTCAGCGCGAGCTTTTCTCTAATTGACGAGTCTCGGTGAGCCCGCCCAGCAGAGCCCCAGACAGACGGCGCCTGGTGCGGGTGACCTCTGGCTTCAGGGCACTTTGGAGAAATGAAGTGCTCTGCAGTCTGCACAGTGCATATGAAAACAACACTTCGAAAGAAGGCGCTGGCGAAATATGTAAAAAGGCCGACGTAATTCACTTGCTAGCTGGCGTTTTGCATTACGCTTTTTACACAGAATTCTGTAAAATTACGCGGCGTGGTATCACTGGGGTTGATTCAATTACACCTCAGACAGCGGGAACGCCAAACAAGCATTGGCATTGCCAATAGGTCTCGCTTGTGGGACCTTATAAGTATTTAGTTTTGCAGCACAATATCCTTGGTGCAACAAGGATATTGTGCTGCAAAACTAAATACTTATAAGGTCCCACAAGCGAGACCTATTGGCAATGCCAATGCTTGTTTAACTTGTTTCTTCTCTCCTATGTTCATTCTTTGCTTTCTTTCTCTTGTTCTCTCCTCTTTCATTGTCTCCTCACATTTCTTCCTTTGCTTTTTCAGTAATTCTTTTCTTTACTGCTTCTCTGCTTCAGTTCTCCTTTCCTTTCCATCTCTTTCACTCTTTCCTTACTTAGTTCTATTTTCTTCCCCCATTTGATTCTTCTTCCTTTTCATCTATTGTCCAATATCTGTTCTTTATCTCCTCGATTCCTTCGCCCCTTCTTTCCGTTTCTCCTTCCTTCTTTCATTTCCTTCTCTGCCTATTTTCTTCCTTTCAATTTTTCTTTCCTCTTTCATATTTACTTCTTCCCTTCCTTCCTCCCTACATTCCTTCTTTTATGTTTATGTTTAAATGTATTCACTTCTTTTTTTTACTTCTCACGAGTTTACTGTTTTCTTTCTCACATTTTCGTTTTTCTATCACATTTATCTTGTTCTTAATCTTTACCTTTTTGTCTGTCTTTCCTTCCTTTATTTAAGAGCGCCAAACTCCCTAAAGCACTCCTTTGGAGTGGTTCCCAGAGTTTTGTCGATTTTGGAGGAGCGGAGCTGGACGCTTTCACTTTCCCCTTGCGGTTGATTTTGTAGTTTATCCACTTTTTTTGGGCGCTGCTGCTTTTGCAGTTGCATTTGCAGATCTTGTAGTGTGCTACTAAATAGTTAATATTCACACCATGCTGTTTAAGCACATCTTATGCTTTGCCACGTATTTGTTTTGCACTCTGAAAGCTTGTATCAGTTTTAGAGTCTGCAGCAGAGAAAACAATTAGAGTATTAAGAGAAAGAAAATTGAATGACATTGCTGGTGTTACCGCAACATAAATCCTTATGGTCACTAAGGATTTTAAAATATAAATAAAATAAAAAAGGCGATTTCTTCACTTATCGTTTTGTGCTTTTTACCAGTGAATTGTAGTGAAATTGACACCATAGTTTTAAACGTAAATTTCCCGAGAGTTCAGGGAATCTTTAAAGTCACCAAAACCACATAGTGCTACTAAAAATAGCACAAAAATATAAAACGGATGAACGCGTTTAGAGTGCGTTTTCAATAATCAAATCTCGATTCACATCTATTTTATTGATTTCTGGGTGATTTCTTAGGACATATTAAGCCGTCTAACTTGAAATGTTTTTCGTTTCTTGCATTAAAAAGCAAAACAGCCAAAATCATGATAATGTCGTATGTGTGGAATAATTCACCCTTTAGCAAAACATGTAAATATATTTTGGAAACAGACAAAAACATATACGAAAATATGATATGGCGTAGTTCTCTGTATCTCAAGTAAGAAACCCTTCGAAAGAACCGTCCTGCACTCTCTTTACACAAAGTCCAAACTACTTGCTGAAGATAATTTAGGGCACATTCTGGTGGGACTTATAACATCTTAGCTTGCTGTTTTATGATATGATGTATAGCCCATGCATCAAGAAAAGAAAATGATTTTCACCACGCACTGATTTCCTCATTGTTCTTTGAGAAAAACACATAAACGCTAAGAGCCTCATTACGATGACGTTGGCTGTCGGTCGTGGTCCCACCGCTGACAGCCCTTCAGTCCGACTGCTGCATTACCTTGCTGGCGGTATAACCCTATTCTGTTAGGGGATAGACCACCGCCTCCAAAAGGATCTCAGATCCCAACTTAGCGGCAGTTGGAATTGTCCTGAATGGAGGCGGTGCTGAACCATGCACCGCCGTTGTGATTACGATTTTCCTTTCAGACAGCCTGTTCATGGCGGTAACACCCCCATTTGAATCAACTTTGGGGGCCCCAAACAGGGCTCCTGTCCGTCGTGGGCCTCTGAAAAGTGGCCATGGGTGTACATGTAGTGCCTCACTCAAATCCATGCAATGTGTGTCATGCACCACATGGTGCAGGGCACACGGTCCATGGATGTGCAGGATGTGCTCCTGTTCATAGCGGCTAGTGCTACAACCCTTTTCCTGGGACGCAGCACAAGCAGCCATGAAAATGAGCACTTTGCGACTGCCAGCCCAACGGTTACATCGTAATTGGGAGGTTTGACTGCTGCCTGCTTGTCAGGCAGTCTCCTGACCGCCGAGATAGCATGTGGCATTTCGACCACCCGCTATCCTGATATTCCCCAAGTGCCCTACCAAAAGTTCATGTAGACTACAAAGTTCAGAGAAAGTGTCCTTATTAAAAAGTGTTGTATCTGGTCAAGTTGTTAAATGGCAGCCCTGCACTGCTTTACATTTTAAGGCAAACGCTCTGCGTGTATTGTTAAGTACTGTGTGGACACTGCAAACCGGTGCTACAAAACAGTAATAAAATTAGGTGTGTGTGTCTGTCTGTCTGTCCAAAAGTTGCCTGTTAAAGAGAGCCCACAACAGGTAAGTTCTTTTGCCACCATTTAGTGCTGAGGGGTGCAACGAGGACCAGCCGCCGTGCCTCACACACTCTAGTCTTTGGCAAAAGAACTTACCTGTTGTGGGCTCTCTTTAACAGGCAACTTGTGGGTTTGGATGTTTGACCTCTTGCCTGAGGTGCGGAGCAAGCCCCAGTGTTGTGTAACACCCCTGCGACGACGACGATGTGCAGCAGGGACATAAGCTGTGTTTCACCACCCACTTGGGATTAAAATCGTTCATTTGGGGTCAACTATCACGGCCGCTCACTGTAGCAAGATGCTGGCACTATGAGAACCATCGGGCCACAGTCGTGGCCACACCCAATGAGGCAGGGTCTAGAGTACAAACATTATGCCAGGAAAATGCAGTGATGTTAGCCCTGCGAAGTCCGTTGCCCTTTGATGAAGTGTGGGAGACACGAAACGCGTCGGCTGGACTAGAGTTTGTGAGGCACGGCGGCTGGTCCTCGTTGTACCCCTCCGCAATAAATGGTGGCAAAAGAATTTAGCTGTTGTGGGCTCTCTTTAACACGCAACTTGTCGAGTTGGATGTTCGATGGCTTGCCTGAGCCGCGGAGCAAGCCCCCGTGTTGTGTAGCACCCCTGCGACAACGCCGCCGCATTTGGAACAGGAGCTGGTTTCTGAGGGAAGATAATGTGCAACGGGGACATAAGCTGTGTTTCACCAGCCACTTGGGATTAAAATCGAACATTTGGGGTCAACAATCACGGCCTGTTCACTGTAGCAAGATGCTGGCACTACAAGAACCATCGGGCAACAGTCGTGGTCACGCCCACTGAGGCGGGGTCTAGAGTACAAACATGATGCCAGGAAAATGCTGTGATGTTAACCCTGCGAAGTCTGTTGCCCTTTGATGTGTGGGAGACACGAAACGCGTCAGCTGCACTAGAGTTTGTGAGGCACGGCAGCTAGTCCTCGTTGTACCCCTCAGCAATACATGGTGGCAAAAGAACTTACCTGTTCTGGCCTCTCTTTAACAGGCAACTTGTGGGTTTGGATATATATATATATATATATATATATATATATATATATATATATATATATATATCTATATCTTCAGATTTTACACTCACAAACCCATTGAAATTCTGCAGTTATAGTTATCTCAAGTAACTATGACTCGCACCACCACCATACACCGTTTTCTCATTAATAATTTCCCTGCAAATGTTGCAGTGATATTTTCAGTGGTGTCACCGAAGATGTCTTGTGTGATGTAATATGTGGGGTACTTGGCAGTGCATGCCGAGGGTACGACTTATAGTTGCATTAGGAGCACATTCGTTTTGTGCCCACTTGTGCTGTTTATCTGGAAACATGCTGTACAAAAGTAGGCAGAAAAGTAATATGGTAGTTACCCACAACTAAGTAAACTGTGAAACAAACTAACACACTCATTGGATGATGTCACCAGAATGTCATCAATGATGTAATTGGAGATGCCCCTCTGTCCCTTCCATGGGGCCTTGGTGGTCCGTGCATCCCTACCCTGCCTCCTTATACTATCATCCTATTTTAATTTTAGGACAGATGACTAAGTCCCGGAGTCCTGTAACTGCTGGCAGCAACATTTTTCTAATGTGCTGGCAACCAGAGTGCTTGCTCCCAAGGAAAATAAGGCTCCCTGGGCCAATCAGAACACTCTATTTTTAAATTTGCGCTTCAGCAAGAGTCTTTCGAGACTCTTTCGGACTCAACCATCCAGATGTACAATAATTTTGTCCCAGAATTTCTCAAAAACTACTGAACAGATTTACACCAAATTACAATCTACAGACCAGGATCTAGCTTCCTGCCAAATGTGGTATAATTCCGTTCAACCCTTTTTGCTGTAGCCCTGCCTAAAGAAGTCAGTGAAAAATGTATGGGCATTTTGCGTTTTGGGATTCCCTTTTTTTTCCGCCACTGCTTGACGGATCGCCCCGAAACTTTCCAGGAAGTTGTGTGCTGATGTGGTTGAACTTTTGTTTTGGGACAGTTTTGTGAAGATTCATCAAAGGGGACCAAAGGTATTAGCAAACAAAAAAGCTCTTTTTTGGAAAAGCAGGCCTAACTGTAACTACCTTATGGTGATTGCTGCTAGGAAATCATTTATATATATATATATATGCTTTACAAACTTTGCTAGAAAAACAGACATTTAAGGTGAGCAGATTCAGAGTTTCGCTGACGTTGCAGGGTGCACTACGTAGGAGCTGCTCTCCACCTAATTTTGGGAACTAACCAGAGTTATCTGCTTCTTATTTTGCATGATGTATTCAACACTCTTAAGCCTGAAAGGGTATTGTTTTGACTTATATTGGGGGCTCCCTTGTGTCGGGACAAAGCTGTACCTCTCTGGAGAGCTCTAATGAGAGCAAAATGCATGCTAGGGGTGCTTTTATGCATTTCAGGTTGGCTTGGATGGTATTTTACCAATACAAAGCTGTACTACTGTGCCTGGAGTAGTAAAAGGATTTTGTCATTTTACAGCTCGGCATGGATGGCACTTTGCCAATCCTATGCTTAAAAACTTTGCTAGAAAAACAGACATTTGAGGTGGGCAGGTTCAAAGTGTTGCTGGTGTTGCAGGGTGCTCTAAATAATAGCTGCTCTCCACGTAAATGTGGGAACTACTCACAGTTCTCTGCTTCCTATTTTGCATAATTTATTTGACACTCTGAGCCTGAAAGGATATTTTTTTTATATTTATAGATAAAAATATAGTCGTACATTGAACTATGCTCCCTGTTATAAGCAGACACGTTCATATAAGGCGAAAAAGCATATTACACCACAAGAGACCTGTGTATCAGACAATATCACTGTTGTTGCTTATATTTACATATTGGTGCATACATAAGAGTTCATTCTTGCTGCTAAAACTCGAAGAAATTTTATGAAAACGTTGCCTACCTATCCACAACATAACTGTGCACATCGGATAATTTAGATATTACTGCTTCTGTGCACACTTCCGTATTTATATAGAGGCTTTTTCTCCAGCCAATACAACCGTACGAAGTGACTTGTGCATATGTGTAGGTACATTTTTTTTATACAAAAAAAATATCCTTTCATACTTTGTCCCATCTCTCCTCGCTCTGACTCATCCCAAACCTTTCTGACTACTATAATTTTCCAAACATCCTTCTCAAACGTTCCCCTCCTTTGTTAGCCATGTCATCCTACTGGCACACACGGTCACTTCTTACAAAAGAAACTTACTACTTCCCCTCTAAAATCCATTTACATGAATCTATCCCTACTCTACACTCTACTAAATACACAAAAAATTAAGAGCACAAACCTAACACAACTAATACAGAAAGAAAAGAAAAATAAATACTAATCTGCTAACTAGTAACCTCTAATCTTGGGTTCCAGAGTAGAGTGCTGCTTGCTTAAAAGCACTTCAGTTCCTCTTCAGGGGTAGTAAGTGCAATATAAATACAATTACAATCGCTCTATTATGTAACTAGTTACGAAATGGTTCAAAAAGGCTTTCAAATGTAACATTGAAGATTCACTGTTTAAAATAGTATGTTTAGGATCCATCCGTCAGTCAACTAGCAGAAGAATAAAACTGTACACCTACTCACCAGCATTGTATACATTGGCAAGCCCGCTTCACAGGTTGGACTGCTATCTATGCATGCTGCGTGTCCAAAAAGAAATATAATGGTGTAGTAAATTCAAGTAACATTCCTTTTGTATGTCTTTGTGATGTTCTGTTATGTGGCATGTTGCTTACCATATCATGAACGCTGATTGCCTTTCAACCTTCTCTCTCTTTGCTAGAAGTTGAAGAGGATCTGGTTCTGCTCAGCTCTGACCCTGCACCTCTGTATGCCCGTCGCAGTTTATGCACACCTGGATTCCACTGGCTTGGCATTAAATGAGCCGCCCTATATGTTTTACGTGGGATTGTTCTTTGTTAATGTTCTGATTCTGTATTATGCCTTCCTGATGGAGTACATTGTCCTCAATGTAGGGATAGTATTTCTTCCTGAAGACATGGATCAGGCCTTGGTAGATCTGGGGGTACTCTCAGACCCTGGTTCTGTTCTTTATGAGATGGACAACGAACTGGATGTGTTTGATGGCTATTTGGAATGAACTCGCAAATCAGAAAGAAGGCTTTCCCTTTGTTTTCCATGATGTCTTTAGAAGGACAATGCCACCATGCTGCTTTTGCACAGCCTAGAAGCTTTTGCAGAAAATTGCTTAAAATCAACAAGAACACAGGCTCATGTCGGGTGGAACTGTGGAGGGATGCTCCGGAGCTGGACATTGACAAATCATTGTTAATGAATGGACGTTTCTCCATGAAACTGATGTGGTTGTGGAGGTTTCCCAATTCTTGAACGGACGGATCATTTGCAATAAACTAAGTGCACAGTAAGTCTCTCAGTTTCATCAAGCGGCCTTAAACTTGTGGAAATAACACTGAGAACTTTTCATCTACCTAGGAGTACAGTATCTGCCTCTCGTCATTAGTTCAGTTGTCCTGGCATGCTATCCTGGAATATTATCCTTCATCTTTGCAGCTCAGCGAGCATTACCAAGTACCATTTTTTCTCTTTCTCTTTATGGGGCTGTTACAGAAATACCAACAGATCCACCCTACCTTCTTTAGAAGCCTAAGTATGGACACTCTTGTCGAGCGACATTCGGAGGTACCCAGTAGTATATGGCGGAATGAGCAGTGAAAGGAGGAGTATGTATGTGGTTAATTATATGGGGTGCTCCCACCAGTACATGTGGCATATTATACCTCCGCCTTTAGTCTGTTTTGAACATTACTTTCCGAATAACAAGTTTGTGTAAGTATACAGGTGCAAGGGTAAACACATTTGGTTCTCATGTACCGGATAATGTTTTCAGAACATCCACCTTTAATGCGTAGGAGTTTGAAGCGCACATTGATGTTGTAAATATCCTTTATCAACACTGCTATTAAAAGCCCCAGATCTACCATTTTCGGAAACCGTACCAATCAGGAACAGGTAAAGCTGGGATACAGGCACAGATGTGTATTAGAAATAAACCTATCAGTTAAAAAATAATTGTCTCCACATTTAGAATGGAGAGTGCAACAACTGGTTTAAAGTAGGTGAGGTTGTAACCAGGGGCCATATTATGATCAGGTGCGTTGGGACAGCGAACAGATGAGTGCCTAGTTTTTTGTGTGTCTAAGACCTCTAAAGTTCATACAGTATTATGCATGTACTTAAACAGAACAATTTGAAAACGGTGAGCACAGATTAGCTCTCACTGTTTTAGACTTGTTCTGTCTAAAGATTATGCATTAACTAAGAGAAGTTCCGAATTACATGTATGAACTTTGGATGGCTCAGTCGCAAAAAAGTAAGAAAAAACAGACTCTTGACTCTGCGCGGAGCCGGCACAGCTCATCATCATATGGGGCAGGAGTGCAACTGGAAATTGGGTACAGTTCCAGCCAGGGAGGAGGGAGTGAAAGGAGAGCGCAAAGAGTGAGATGGGACGAGTAGTTTGTAGGGCAAAGGATGTAGGTGTTAATAAGAGAACGGACAGAGGGATGCCTCTGCTGGCTTTCTTTACATTTGTTTGGAAATTCATCATACATGATAGAGTGGCGTGATTGAGGAGGTTGATAGAGAGTTTGTGTGGTCCTGCAAAGTTAGTGTTGTGATGTTTGTGGTAGTAAATGCCTAGCGGCAGGAGACCAAGATGGGTCATAATAAAAGGATTTTGTATGTAGAGGAAATAAGTATGGTAGACCTTTATCTGCAGAGAGAACCATTACAATATCAAGTATGTAGGAGATAAATAGTAGCGTGTGTGTTATATCTATAATCAACACACAAGACAACGCTGAAAAGAAAAATCAACTGGTGAGAAAGTTGAGGTATTTTACCTTTAAGGGTATAAGACTGAAATACATTGTTTCTGTAAAACGCATTTGTTTCATCTTGAATTGATGCTTTCAACTTACTGATTTGTCAACATCACCCAATTAAGTTACTCCTAACATTCATCTCTTCCAAGCATGTGAGTAGCAAATATACGAATCCTGACGCACTGTATCTCTCAACATGTAACACAATTATGCCACTGGTAAGGTACAGTAGGAGTCTTTTGGAGTCTTTGTGACATAGCCCAAAACGTGTAGTTCTAGTAATGCAAGTTTACTACTGCAAATGAGAAAGAAACCATTAACAATTGGACAGAAAGGTAAATGGCTATGTTTTTAAGCCACCTATGTCTCACGCCACAAAGTGTGTAAAGTTGTGTTTTCAAAGTGTTGAATTGTTATATGTTTGAAAACGAGGTAAGTTTGCAGAATGAAAAAAAGGATAATAACATGTTACAGTCAAAAGCATTTCATGTAATAAAGACATATTATACATTAAAAATAAAATATTTAATTCTAAAAAATTTAATTACCTGAGTCCAAAATTCAGTTTTTAAGGATCCTCCTATTTGCAACTGCTCAATGTCCCAGTGAATGTAAATATTCTTAGGCGGCAGCCTTATGTATTATTTAATTTAACTAACATTTTTGTTATTCTAGCTCTTTCCTTCTGTTCTGTTTGTTGGTAAATCTTAGGTTCTACTTTAAATTTGGCCCAGTGGTGCTTTACCTTTATAATTTTTCACAGCATGGCGATGATCCTATGTTGCACCTGTCTGACATGCCAATACACATTTATACAGGAGGACTTTAAATCTGAGCCCTCAAGTATAGTAGTACCCAGGAGATGAACTTCCGAGAGACAGCAAAGGTTGGATCACAGGCATTTCAGCACTACAGGCATGTTCTGCTAGTGCATGCATTCACAATAGGGTTAAAGGGAATCTTTCATTTACTGCCTACTTGACTGTGCCCAGGTCTCAGCCACCGGGCCCTTTGGTCTATCTACTGTTTACCTTAACAGCAGAAGTCAGATAGAGGGCATGAGGCTGCCGTAAGTTGATACAGCTGTATTTTTCCCTTTTCGACTACCTTTACTTCATTCATGTACTCACATTATACTTAAATTAAAATATGAACAAAAATGTGTCAGGCTCCTAATTTAGCTATGAAAATATACGATTTAGCTATTTTATGTTGTTTCACTCATATCACTTTGTGCATATCTGTTGATATCTCTCCATACTTTTGATTTGAAACCCAGCATGTGTTGTTTTAAAAAAAATCTTTTTATTGAGAGTACATAGACATAGATATAACACATATAGGAAATTGAGGACCAAACAATTGGCATAGCTCTAAAGTGCAAAAGTTATCAAAACACTATTTAAATACTAATTTAAAGGTACTCTATAGTGCAGTCACAGTTCCTATGGTCAAAAGGAAGATCATTTTCATTAAAGTGCAATGTGCAAAGTGCTGAAACAAATACGTACATCAATAACAAATCCTAGACATTCTGAAAATTATGATCAAGATCATATTCAAGTAAAGTGCAGAGAGCTACCAAAGGACCTAGGATTCAAACACACTCCAATACTTCTCATATTTTCTTACTGCTCCTGATCTTCATGCATATTTCTTCTCCATCCCTTGTATTTTAGACAATGTTGCTCTCCATGCATTGAAAGTAGGTACTTTATCTGTTTTCCAGAGTTGCAGAATTAAAGGTCTTGCTATTAAAGCTGCAATGAATAAACTTTCGTCATGCGAGGAGATGGCCGAAGAGCAGCCAAAAATTGCGATAGATTCATTAAGTAAGATTTGTGGGTCTATTGTACATCTGAGGTATTTCTCAATCTCCTCCCACAGATTCTGGATGTTTGGGCATTTTCACATGATATGTGTCCAGGTGCCTTTCTCTGCACAACGAAAACATTTATCTTCTATTTGCGGGTATATATTATGGCGGAAAGAGCGTGTTCTATAAATCAGCCATTTCGAATAACATTGCATATGTTTAAAATTCGCTCCTCGGAATATAATCGAATTACATTTATTTATTTTATTCCAGGTTGGTTTACTAATCTGTATGCCTTCCCTTTTCCTCCATCTATCCCTAATCTTTTCATATAACAGAGGAGATTTGTTCTGATCAAAAATTTTAATCCAGATACTGACCTTCCATTGTATAGGGCCGTTAAGGGCTTCGCTAATGCTGGATTTATAGAGCAGTTTTTCTATATCTAACTTTTCCAGTATAGAATTTAATCTAATGAAAGACCATTTTAAAATTATATTAGAATGATGAAGCCCTATCTCGATCTCTTTCCATGTTTTCCAATAATTCCCCCTAATAAAATCTTGAATCTTATCATACCCGGTTTATTTCCACAATCTCAATATATTTCTATCGAAAATACCCACTTCTCCTGTATATATGTTCGCAAGTCTGGTTGAATTATTAATTCTTAAAATATCATAATATGCCAGAAGCTGGGCTTTTTGTTTAAGTAGCCATTGTAAGGTCTTATAGCGTCCTTTCTTAGGGTACTTGGTCACTCTTGAGGGATCAATGATATTATGTTCCCTTAAAATCTTTTTCATAAAAAATTATCTGCTTCTTGAGTGTCTAAGAAGAAAAACCTAAAACTGTGATGTTATGTTATGTTA
The DNA here is from genome assembly GCF_964261635.1 of Lissotriton helveticus. NCBI lineage: Eukaryota > Metazoa > Chordata > Amphibia > Caudata > Salamandridae > Lissotriton > Lissotriton helveticus. Next base: position 619,167,533 of record NC_136071.1, read on the forward strand.
ATTTTTATTTATAAGCGCATTATCACCTGCAGGTCTCTAAGCGCTTCTGTGCAAATGTCGCATAATAATAGTCTAATATTCGGAAGAGATAATCCTCCTTCTGCGTCCGAACAATTTAAAGTGCTAAGTGCCAATCTTGGTGCCTTATTTGCCCATAGAAAAGAAGAGAACATACTATCTATCTGCTTAAAAAAGGAAGTCTGTATTTCACAAGGAGCTGCACTAAAAAGAAAATTAAAAAGTGGAAGAATAGACATTCGAATTAACGCAACCCGCCCCATTATTGATAATGGGAGCTGATTCCATTGTGTTAACTGAGAGCTTACCTTTTTCAGTAATGGAATATGATTTAGTGAATAGAGATCTTCTACTTTTTCTGATATAAAAATTCCTAGATATCTCTTTGGGCGGGTATTATATGTCTGTCTAAATTCAGATAGCAGAGTATTTACACTACAATTGCATAATATAATTTCTGTTTTGGTTTTATTTATTTTATATCCTGTCTAAAAATACAGTACTCCATCTTTGCTAGCAGTGGCATGTAGCTAAAGTTTATGCATATTTTGAAAGGACCAGGTAGCCAGAAGAATAGAAATGACGCCATGGGCTCTGGAGCAAGGAAGAGAAATGGCCCTTCTGACTCTTGTTGGGATAGGAAAATACAGAACTTTACATGGTTTAATGGTCCCTGGTGCCACTGCACCTGCCGCACCAATGGTAGCTACTTCCCTGGTACGGACATCAGTGCATGTCCACTACACGGAAACAATGAGCTGGTGCCTCTAAAAGAAAATGCTGCAATTAGTGTTGTGCAGATGTGTAGCGTCCATTGGTACAGCAGGTGCAATGACACCGGGGCACAGGGCCAGAGGGGCCCACTAAATGCTGATTACTGCCGTATTTCACAGTTCAAACATCCATTAGTGGCTGATTTGTACAAAATGAAACTAGAAAACCTGGGATTGATCCCAGCTTTCTCACATAACCAAATTGTGTGGCCTTAGGCAAATAGTTTATTTCAGGAAAATGCCATGGTTTAAATAGATGAGCTCAGCATAAGAGGCATACTAATATATTGTTAGATTTTTGGGGGCAGAATTTTATATAGTGCAAACTCGACCCAAAGGTATCAGAGCGCTTTACATGAGCACCTATTTTGTTACAGACTGACTCATTCATTTTTGTTAGGCAGAGGGAGATTAGGTGATTCACCCAGAATCACAGGATGTTCAGCGTCACTGCAGAGACTCGAACCCGGTTCCCCAGATTCGAGGTTGGCCACCTTAGCTGTTTGGCCATATCCACTAGACTATAATGTAGTTGCTCTCTATACAAGAATATGGGCCACATATAGGGTGCACATGACAACGTCTTTCCTCTGTTCACAAATGGCATTGCGACAGGGGAAGGGAAAGACTGGTTCTATTTTTAAAAAACGTACTTTTAATCAGTGTTGTGCACTGATCTACTAATGTGACATATTAATGCCAAAGCTTCAGCGTGTTAAACAAATGCGCTTATTTTTATTTTGAAGAGGCTTTATCTTATTTTCGGTGATGTTTGCTGCATGATTAATGGCAAGCATTTCAGGTCTCAGCTTGTAAAAGAGGCCTGTGCACTGATATACTAAGAACTATCAGGCTGATCTTTATCCACAAACATCAGCTGTCCCGTCATAAACAGAAACAATGCACAGAGCACATTATTACCAGGCCTTCCAAAAATGCCAATTGATGCTTGGCAGTGAAAAATACATTAATCAGAGAGGCCACTGCTGCCTCTATATCCCTGTAGCCACCGTCAAGTTCAGCAAAACTTATGAAACAAGTGGCATGTGCGCAGCTTGAGACCAGCCCTTAATGTAGTTCAGAGTCATTCTTAACACCCCATCAACCCCCTGCCCTCCTCCCATCTTCCTCAAACCGGCACACTGAAATGATCCTTGCCCCACAACAAACATCAACGTTTCGTCCAGCCCAGGGCGCAGTCGCAGTCAATCCATTACGGCCCGCCCTGCTTGTGAGTTGTGACCCTCTACAGCCTTCCCCCCCGGGCCCCGCCCCCAATGCTTCTTCCACATTAAACTCCTTCTCCACACTATATTGCCTCTGCTTCTTCCTGTGCTATACCAACACGCAAGTGACCGTTTTACAATGCACCTCATGTTATTTAAAGCAGCTGCAAAACGCTCTCTTGCGTGAATTGTGAAGTGTGCGCGCTTTACAATTCAGATTGCGCGCTCGGGGAAGTTAGAGTGCGCGCGTGCACATGCGCGCACGTTAGAGGGAACACTGGTCAGCGGTCATGTGTATCCTATGTGGCTAGATTTGCATTATATATGGAGCAAACGTTTAGTCTATTAAATAAAACAAAACAGTTTTTTGTACATCAGACATGCTGAACTCATTCATGTGAAGGTTCTCTCATATGTGATAAAGACGAAAATGGCGGCTCAGTGAATTAAAATATTTGCGCTGGATCAAATCATTTGAAACTAGTTATCAGGTCAGGAGCATTGTAATTAGTAGATTATTTAAGTCACTAGACCTGCAGGTCTAATAACATTTTTATGATTTTTCAAGGCCTTTGGAGGCCCCCTGTGCATGTTCGATCCTGATCTTTTGTCTGGGCTTGAGGCCTGGTGTCCACCAATAATCAAGATTTCCATCTCCTCCTATGCCATCTTCAAATATGTAGCAGCCATCCAACCATCGATGGCATTCTCCCAGTTTACAGATGGAACTAGAAGACAGCTGCTACACTCTGAGCAAAAGGAAAGTGTCATCTGAATAGAAGAATACTTTGAATAGCAGAGTGAACAAGGTCACTTACCAATCCTACACACATATTGAAAAAAATGTGTGAGATGGCAAGTTACTACAAAAAAATGAAAACTGGGTACATGGCAGTGATGGAGCTGGCAATCTATTGTTAGAGTCCCTAACATGAAGGATGAATTCAAAGATTCAACATGAGAATGATTTCAACTGTGCTATTTTGGCTTGTTTTACTCCCCACACAACCCTAAGTCCACAAACACAGAAGTTTTAAAAAGAACCTGTATGCAAAACATATAATTTTAAAGTCCCTAAACAACCAGGATAACTCTTTCAAGTCTGACGATGTCTCTGTAACTTTTCCAGCGCAGTCTGTGGTGTGGCCGAAAGGCTTCATGAACGAAAAAGCATTACCATCCCACATAGATATAGAGGCCAATTCTCTCTAAGACTACATAAGAAGTCTTCTGGTCTCTTGCCTAAATAGGTGAATACTAATCTCATGGTGGCTACTATCTTCACATTTGGCATGAACTTGGCTGCTTTGTACTCCGAAGCCCAAGAATGTTCGAGAGAGTTTTATATTTATGATTAACCTTGCCGAATGTTTGCTGAGCAAAGTTGCTGTTGTCATAAGGCCTCATAGACGCTGCTGCAAGGCCCATGAACACTAATCTTTTCACATTTTGGCAGGAGTAGTTGAGGTGTTTGTACCTAAATCAGTAGACCCAAAACAAAGTTGTGCACTTCCCGCTTGTTTGTCCATTGACAGAAAGAAGTTATTTCAAAGTGCTGAGCAACAGAAAAATAGCACACTCCTGGCCATATCTGAGAGTTGCATTAAAGCAATTCGGACCATTTATTTATCCTTCCAGCTGTTCAATGGTTTGTGTCTTTTAGTTTAAGGGCCATTCTTCTTCCCAAACCCTCCAGCCAACACCACCAATTCTGTGAGTTCACAGTACAAGCAGAAACCCCTTCAGAATGTTGATGTTGTCAGCAGGCATGACCAATTGAGCCCATCATTTCATCCAGTAGGGCTCAAAGAATCTTTGGCAAAAATCAAGAGACTGCTCCCTTTAGATGCCATCGATCGCATCCCATCCCATCTTCCCCAACATAGACAGCACTACCATTTCTACTACTACTTGCTAAAACACAGAGGTTTATCTCCACTCAGTACGAAATCTACATGATTTAAACAAGATCCTCCCCATTCATAAGTTCAAGATGCTTAGTCTACCCCAGGCGTTGGCACCTTGTGCCTGTACAGCTTGATCACAAAATTAAAAGAGTGGCACAATAAGTCACTGCTGTTTTTTCTCACCACATGAGTGTAGGAAAGTGCCCCTTTTTGACATGTTCACCAACCCCCCCCCCCTTTTAGCCACGTATTTGATGTGATACTGACTGGAAGTGCACCGGATTCCTGCTAACCAGGTCCCCAGTGCCAGATCTCTTTCTCCAAACTGTACAATTGTTTCCCTAATTGGCAATACCTTTGAGACTCCCCATAAGTCCTTTTTTTTTTTTTTTTTTTTTTTTTTTTTTTATTGAGATGGATCAGACTTTCAATAAAACAGACATACAAATTTACAAATATCAGCCAAAGAGAAGATTACAGTTTAGACATAAGGATTAAAACAAGTATACAAATATAGGTAGTTTTATACAGCTTCCAATGGTTATCAAAGTTCAAATAGCTTACCTTGCCAGATTAAATACCAGACAATGCAGGGACCCTTTAAGATCTATCAGCCAGTTATTTTCCTCCAGTTACTAAGGGGAGCCCAAATCTTTTTACCATAGTCTTTCTTCTTTTTACCCTTAAAATTATATAGACAATCTTCGATGTTATGTGTCCCAAGCAATCTCGAAAGCCACATCCGAAATGTAGGAGCTACCGGATCTTTCCAGGCCGCCGCGATTAAAATTCTAAAAACAGCGACGGACAGAAAAATAAAAGCTTCGGCTTCCGGTCCAACTCTATGATTTCCATCCCTGCCAATCAAAACAGTGGTTGGGGATAGAGGAATTTGACACTCTAGCAGCCCCGATAAAAACTTCTCAATTTCTATTAAAACGGGTTTAAGATTCTGGCAGGCGTAAAACATATGCATTAGATCTGCAGGACCTTGGCTGCATCTTGGACATCTATCTGTATCCCTTTTTCCCCATTGATACAGCTTAGCGGGGGTATAATAAAGATTAAAGACCATCTTATAATGTTGTGCTTTCAAATTAGTCGCTCTTAATACTTTCTTGTTTAATGCCAGCGCATAGTCCACATCCACGTCTGGGTCCCCTATTTTTTGAGCCCATGCGCTTTCAATTTTTCCAATATCCCCATAAGTCCTTAGTACAAGGTACCCCTGGTACCTAGGGCATGGGAGGCTAAAGAGGGTTCTTGAAGGCTGCAGAACAAATTGTGCCACCGGAAAAGACCCCTCATCTAACATGTACAGACTGCCACTGCAGCCTACGTATCTTGGTGCAAACAAAGGTGAAGACACGACATAGCCCACATCAATGTGTGCAACGCCTGCAGACACTGCATGCAGTATAGATAAGCCCTAAGGCAGGGTACAGTATACTGCATGTCAAATGAACAGGGAAGCCATTTTAAGTGCATGTGCTGGACACTGGTGAAAACGAGTTCCCCAGCCACATGATGGCTTCCCTGAAAATAGAGATGTTTGTTATCAAGCATCTCATATTAATAGGTCTCATATTAACAAACCCACACTAATGCATGTGTTTGATTTATTAATACATACACCCAGAGATCACCTTAGAGGTGCCTCCTGAAAACCTACCAGATACTGGTGTGCTGACTGACTGGTTTTCACCAGCCTGCCACCAAAGACAAGTTTCTGACCCCCAAGGCTGAGGGCCCTTGCTCTCAGAAGGCCAGGAACCAAGCCTGCTCGGGCCTTGGGGGGCTCACCCCCACACCATAGGATGACCCACAGATTAGCATTCCAAGGCGGGGGAGTTTCAAAGAGCCCACCGCCTTTGGTATGGAATCTGTCTTCTCTCACAGGCGATGAAGTTGACCCCCTTTGTCCAGGGCCCTTTGTCACCTAGTCAGGTGAAATATTTAGCTAGTCAGATTGGCGTGTCCACCCTCAGGCCAGTACCACCCCTAAAGTGGTCTACCTGAAGTGGAGGCACCTTCTTAGAGTTAGCCATTTTGGTGATGGCAAACATAGGAAATCTGGAACAGGGGAATGTCCACCTCCCACAGGAAGTGGCCATATAGGGGGCGTAGTGATCCCAGGGGTAAATAGCCCATTGTCTTCTACCCTAAACTCAGTATTTAGGGGAGCCCCTGGAACCAGAAGATCAGATCGTGATGATCTACGAAGAGGGATACTGAAGAGCTCCAAAAGCAGAAGACTAAAGAAGAGCAACTGACTTGGCCCCAGCCCTGCTAGACTGTCTGCTGTTTCCCGTTGAAACTGCACCAAATACGTCTTGTCCTGCAGCTGCTGTGCCTCCAAAGCCCGGGAGTACTGCCTGCCTTCAGTAACGCCTCAAGAACTCTCGTAGAGTAACAGAGCTGCTCTCCTGCATCCTGCAGGCTCCCCAAGAAGAACTGTGAGGACTCCGGAACTGCCAAAACCCGATGCTGCCAAGCACCACTGCACCTGGGTCCCCCAGCCCGTTTTGAAGTGGGTCAATGGTGTCAGCGTGGTCCCCAAGCCCTCAAGGGACTGAATCCACTTTGTGCTCATCCCTCGAAGTCCCCAAAGTCACCTGCAACCTCTGTTTGCAGGTCCCCTCAACCGTAAATGCTCCCGGACAAAGAAACCCAACATCTCAAAGACCCTCTGCACACGGCTCCTCCGGCCTGCGGAGATGAGTACCACCGGTGTCCCCATGCCCCTAGCATCGCAAGACTTGAAATCCTCCTGTTGGTTCAACCCAACTGGCCTCCCAGTCAAAACCTGCAGCCTCTTTTCACGAGATCCGATCCCCTTAGCCTCCTAATGGGCACCTGATGCTGTATTGACCACTGCACTCGGCAGCCCTAGTGCAGCTGGATGTGACTTCCTGGTACTGCCTTGGACCTGCCCCGATACTCACTTTAAGTAACGGAGATTGGTCTCATAAGTCGCTGTACTGTACCTGAATGTCGTACGTTATTTCCTCCCATAAGATAACATTGCAGCTTCAAAAAATTGCACTGTCGACTTTTTAAAACACAAAGTATTTCTCTTGCAAAATGTAATTACCTGATTGTGTTGATTCTGGTGCCTAAACAGTGTTATTTTTATAAATTGCTATAGATCTCCTTATTGAGTCATGTGCATCATTTATTGACTGTGTATTTGCAGATGTCTAACACTCCTCTGATAAGCCTAAGGCTGCTCGACCAAACTACCCCCTTGAAGAGCACCTTCGGATTACTAGTGAACGCTCCTGTCTACTCAAAAGGGAACCCCTGGACTCTTTGCACGATATACCTCATTCTGGTATATTATATAAAGAGGCACTTTCCTACAAGGACTATTCACAAACAGCATAGAACTTCAGTGGTTTATCTATGGCGACAGAAGTGCTTTTACAGCGTATGCGAGTAAAGCTGCCTGCATAGGGCTGCAATGGAGGGGCTGACTTTACCTGATTTAGTCTTGCATTTCTGAACAGTATTCGTTTGTTGGCTTCTGGTAAGCTTCTCAAAATCTTATTTGATTCCATTAAAAAAATATGCTGTTTGACAGTTGCCTTTCTGGTTCAGTAAACATGTTTAAGAAAGTATCCTATCCAGCCTAGAGTGAGTCTACCTTGTGGTGTTACCAAGTTATTCTCTATTCTAGTGTGCAGAACTCCGAAGGTGGAGATAATGCCATGTTTATTAAACACAGCACTCAGCAATATTGTGTTAATTGGATGTGGTAACAAGACATTCGGAATAAAACCCATTGTGTTTGCTGTAGCACACACACTAACACAATGTCATTGGATTGCCTTGGAAGATGATTCAGAAAATTCACACTATAGGATATTGCACATGAGTGAATAGAAACATTATTAAACACTGGTGAATGTCAAATATTTATATAAGGTATTTTTCCAACTAAAACAGGTACAGTGTTATTTTAATGAGTATTCAAGCCACTGATGCGAACAGTGCTAATGGGCAAGAATGAAGGACAGAATGGATTCCCGTCTTTGGGATGAGGGTTGGGAGTCTCTCTGACTGTTGAAGAAATATTCCAGTGAATATCTCCAGACACACCAACTTTCAAAAACTTTTTTATTTGAGAGTACCTTGCACTTGCCCATGAATCTAAGCAGGCATACAGTGACTTAAATACCTGCATTAAGGAATTAACTGAATGGATGTCAGAGAGCAACCTCAAGCTCAGTGGTGCCAAGACGGAGGTGCTAGTTGTAGGTAACAATGTATCTAGTTGGAAAGAACTGCTCTGGCCCCAATGCCTCGGAGAGAGGCCGGTACCCACCACAGCAGGAAAAAGCCTTGGAGTTTGGCTGGACAGCAATCTCTGTATGGCAATGCAAGCCAAAAAACTGTCCGCAACTTACTTCGGCCTACTGAGCACGCTAAGAAAAATCATGCAATGGTTGCCTCCTTCATCTAAAAGGGTTGTCATACAGGGACTGATCAATTCCCGTCTTGATTAAAGCAAATCCCTGTTCCTAGGAAGCCCTCAATATGTCCTAAGACATCTGCAGACCATTCAAAATGCTGCAGCACGATCACTCTTCAAGATCCCCAAACACTATTCAGCAGCTTCAGAAATGGCTGCTCTGCCTCCAAATCCTAAAAAGGATCCATTTTAAGCTCCTATGCATGTTCCACCGAGCAATGCAGGGAAAAGGTCTGCTTCTGATACGAAGACTAGTCTCCCCAAACGTGCCAGGAAGATCTCTTTGCTCCAAGAGCTCATCTCTGCTGACCATCTCCAAGGTCAAGAAAGCCAGATGTGGCGGCTCCTCCTTTGCCTATCTGGCTGCCAAGTTGTGGAATGCCCTCCCTTCCAAATTAAGACTAACGCAGCCATCATCATCATAACTTTATTGTCGATCATGTAGTTCTTATAAAGTACATCTCAGGCCATACATACATACATTACAAACACTAAAAATGATTTGGAATACAACATTTATGTTCCTAAAACCATAGAAACCAAGGGGACAAAACAAATACATTATTCTATTTAAAAGCATAAAGTCCTGTATCAACATCAAACCATATAAAAGCAATACATATAGTTTATAGTAAATACATAAATTAATAGATACTTTGAGCGTCTAATCCACAGGGCTATCCATAATATAGCTAAGCCAAAGACAACAACTCTTCTAGTATCCGTACTAAGTGTTCTGAGCTTTCAAGGTAATGGCTGGGGCCAATGAGCTACACAAGGGAATAATCCACTTAGATCTCAGATTATCGTAGTGGAAGCAGAAGAATAACAAATGGATTAGTGATTCAAGACTTCCTTTACATGCAGGACGTATGACATCAGGGAGGACATGACCGTGCCATTTGCTACAGAACACTTTGGTAGTAAGTGTCTTATACCGAAACTGAAGAAACAATTTCCGTGCCAATGGCGGAACAATCTTATCAATGTTAGCTTCAAAAAGTGGACAGGGTTTAAAGTCTAGAAACTGTTGAGTAAGTGAACCCCTAGGATTAAACAAATTCTCTACCATAATAAATTCCCAGTAGATATCCTTAACTCTACTTTTCGTGATTGAGGACATCTCCTCTGGGTCAGTCCAATAATCCTCCATCCCCAATTTTCTCAATTGTTCCCTAAGGGAACAGAACCAGGGTATTTTACCAGCCCTGGGCAATACCATAAGATCCCTGAGTCCCACTCGATAGGGGGCATACTCCTCGGTCTACCATAAACAGTACCAAAACATTACCTGCTTGTACTCCATCTTTTGAGCAATTTTTCTATGGGCCAGATCAAGTAAGATAGGAGTCAGAGGAGAGCTAGCCAGGAGGTTGAAAAGAGATTTTATGAAATTATGTTCAGTCACAAAGAAGACAGTCTGTGTTCCCACAGGTCTGCTCCATAAACAGCGGAACCTAAGGCTTTTGTGTTATAAATTTCTAGTGCTGGGGCTACTTTTCTTGACACAGTTCTTCTATGGATATTGGTTATATGGGCAGTTTGCTGAATTAGAGAAAAGTGTGCTTTCTCTATATGAGGAGTCCGGCACAAATTTGGGGTTAAACAAATCCTAAAATAATCCAGGCTAGAGACTAATCTAATTGGTCGGTCCCCAACATACATACATCTCTTAGGGGGCTTTGAAATACCATTGGTTAAAAACCATATACTTTGTTTCTAAATCATTTAGCTCTAGGCAACGCTGATCACAAAAGTATTTTAAATCATTCAATAGCTGTCCGAGCCCTTGAGGAGACTTTGATATCAATAACATATCATCAGCTAAGAGAAGGGCAGAAGCCCTTCTCCCTCCGACTTTTGGGGCATTGCACCCATCTCTGTTGAGGTACCCTACTACTCCATTAACGAATAATGAAAACTGAATGGGTGCTAAAATACACCCCTGTTGTGCTAGCATTGATGTTACATCACTGAAGTCATATTGATTGTGACAAATCCAAGCGCCACACAAAACAAGTATAGAAAATAAGTCCCACACCTTCAGCAGGTGAGTGTTAAGGGTGCAGTATGCAACCAGCGGTGCATTTTAGAGCACACATTTGCAAATATATTACTAAAGCATGGTGTGGTAGCACATTGCCATGTACAGGCAGCACATTTTCTATCAAAGTGGCCCAAAAATTTGCACTGACATGGAGTTTTACTGATTCCAGGTAAACTGTCTTGATTTGTTTTGATTCTATTAGAATCCGTTTCCATCACACTTTTGATTTACAAAGAAATTGCATAATTTTTGTGTTACTTCTGCGGGCATATTTTGAAATATCTGTACGGTTATTTTACAGTGATTGAAATTCTGTTGTGTATTAGAATAAAGCAGACATAATACAGCCTTTTATTTCACACTCCCTGTACCCCAGCAATATTATCAATTCACTTTACAAACGTCTCCAACTTTCCTGTAAGAGAAAAAAGTAAACACAAATCTCCATGTTCCAAGAATGAGCATCCATTTGTCAGAAGACGCAGCCTGACATTTGACCTTGCAATCTTACTTCCAACGCCTATGCTCATTCCTTGCACGTAAGCAGCAGCTCCTCCTCAGACTCTCACTCTGAGGAGGAACAAGTTCAGTGAGCCTTATTGGCTGGACCAGTGAAATTCTAAGGATACACTGTCTGTGATTGCCAGTGGGTTTATTGGCCAGCCATTAAACTGCATGGTGTGATGAATCCTGAATGTGGAGTCGGTATGTTGCCAAATTCCTGGTTAGGACTCAGCCCGTGGTCCTACTAAAGTTCTGCTTTCCTTCCATGCTGCTGAACCTGCCATGGGTTGAGACCCATAGCTATCCCAAGGTGCAAGCCTGTTTCCACTCCACCCCTCATGACAAGGCAGGCAGGCTGTTGGAGAACTGACCAGCGATACCATGTTCGTGAACATCCAGTGAGCCCCTTATCCCCAGCACCAGTCACAGTGACATGCTGTTAGAGAGATACACTACTGAAAGTGTAGGTCAGATGGTATCAACTCAGTCTGGCAAGCACACTCCTCTCTTCATCAGCTCATATTATTTTCTTCCATTTCCTAGCTTTTTCCCCCTGGACTACTATGCTCAGCACCACCTTTAGACTTGCTAGCCTGTCGGACCTACTGGCCCTTGTGGGCATTTGTGAACCTCTTGACCTGCAAAGCTGTTGCCCTATGTGCCAATAACATCCCATGGTCATTTTGCCTTCTTGGTGTCCAGACAATTGTCACATGAATTCTCGAAACATTGTCCCCTTCCCTTTCAGAGCCACAATACAATATCATTGTGATTGTGTTATGCCTTGTTTTGTGCCATTCTGGATGTTTGTGAACCTTAATGGTTGTGAACTGTTGAGACGGAAAGCCCTCAAAATAGCTCTACAAGTCTGTGCTGCCCATACATGTGTCTGTTTTCGCTCTGACCCTTTTTTTTCCTTCAGTTGATAAATTAGGCAAGCTCAGTGAGCGATCACCTTTGAAATGGTTTTTAGACCCCAGATAAGGGTCCATTGAGGGCCAGGAGGTACACAAAGTGAACTACTCTATCAGAGATTATCTCTTGCCCTCTCTACTTGATGTGTGCAAGACTGACACTGGTTGCAGCGTAGTTATAAGGAGACAGGCCTTTTTACATGTGTCCCTTTATGGGAACTACATTCAGGCTTCCACCATGTAAACTTCCGTCTATTCCAGCATAGCCAGAGTCCTTTGCCCATTTCATGTATGTAAATGGTATGTGCACAAATGTTTCACATGTGTTCAAGTGTAAAGTCGTAGGTAGTGGCGTCTGAGTGAATGGTGGAGTCCATCAGACTCCTCGTGGGTGGCGACTACTAGCATGGTTTGCTGGCTCTGTGCAAGGCTTCCAAGGCTACATGCTGGATCTTCACTTCACATGATTACATTACTTTTACAGCTACCTTGAGTAGAGTTGGCCCTGTGACTGGGTGAGGTAGCCACTAACCCTTTTCAAGTAGCTGAAGTTTCTCTGCCAGAGCAATACAAGCCCCTCTGGTCTTGACCCCATGATCTGAATGTTGGATCTGGCTTCCAGTTGGAGGCTAACAGATATTCTCCCTGACTTCAGGAGCTGATGCACATTCACACTGGACCAGCTCAACCCGTCCCACTATAGATTCAGGATGGCCTGTCCCCTCGGTACACTTATGTGGTGGTCATGTCTCTCCAGGATTGGAGGAGGCCCCAAGATTCTATGTATGTACGATATTTGATTGGCCAGGTCTGGTCATAAAGACTAGGTCCTATACAGTGTTTCATGTTTCTCTTGACATTCAGAGAGTAGGAGAAAGCCACTGAAGTGCTCCTGCTCCAGGAATGTGAGTTTGTTCCCTACCAGCTATTCAGAAGTCTTCAGTTACTGCACATTGCCAGTCACTGCTGAAGGTGAGCTTGCTTTGTCCCTGACCCATCTCACTACCCGCAACGGGGAGCATGGTGCACCTTCTAGTAGTAATTGCAATTGTATTTATACCGTGCTTACCACCCCCTGATGAGGCGTTGAAGTGCTTTTCGGTGAGTAGTATGCTACTCCGGAACTCAAAAAGGATTAGTGGTGAATTAGTATAAGGGAAATATGTGTTAATTTGAGCGGTGGACATGTGGGGCTGTTAGTAGGGGAATGGAGGTGTAATAAAGAGAAGAGTCTAGAAAGTGTTATTTGAGAGATCATAGTAGTAAGATGAGGCTTGGAATGAGTAAAAGGAGGGATAGAGGAGGGACGAGTCCTTGGAAAGGGATTAAGGAAATCATAGTAGTAGCATGAGGTTTGGGATACATGAGGGATGAATTTAGAAAGTGTTGCTTGGGAGATCATAGTAGTAAAATAAGGTTTTAGGTGAGCCAAGGAGGGATAGAGGTGGAAGAGTCTAGAAAGATTTATTTGGAGATCATAGTAGTAGATTGAGCTTTGGAATGAGTTGGAGAGCCGAAGTAGAGGATATACTGAGAGAGGTATAGGGTGAAACAGTAGCGCATTGGAGAGAGTGGAGGTTTTTTTTCTCTTATTCTTCTAATGTAAGAGTGAAGTAATACATTTATAGATACATAACTGCATAGAAAGAGTATACATGTATAATATATATTTGTTTCTTCTTCTACAGTAGGAGAAAAGTAATCAATATATAGATACATTACAACATAGAAAGGGTATACATGCATAAGGAAGATAATATTTTGACTCATCAAAGAAAACTTTACCTTCACCCTTTGGTTTGGGGAATCTCTCAGATAGCTAGAGGATGTTGCCATGATTCCCAAAGGTTCTGGTGTTACCACCATTTCAACCCCCTGTCACCTTCCCAGGAATTGCATATTTTCTGGTGTAGTCCTTGTGAGTTCCTTGCCCTATAGTAGGTTCCACAATCCTCGCGAGCACCCCACCACCAGAATGTCTTTGCTTTGACCAGTAGTTTTTGAGATAGAGGCTCCTAACATTTAAGGTTGAGTCTAGACAGCGCATGCACTGTCTGGAAGACATGCTGTATTCAGTATGTGGGCTTTCATGCAACCCCTTGCTGCTGATTGTTTAAGGAGAGCGTCACTGGCAAAAGCTTGCTTCTCAATTGTGTTTTTGCCTTCTGTGTCCCATCTTCTCGTGTCTTGGTCCCCCCCTGGAGTATTGGCCTATTATGGGTATTCTTTCACAAAAGGTTTTTCCATTTATGTTTGCGCACTCTTTTAGTTTTGTGGCAGAGTGTACGGGTGTTCCTGGCTCAAGGCAGCCCCTTCATGAATGCTGCAACTTACTCCCAAGTGCCATTGTTCTCCCCCTTGCATCCGTACCCTTTGTGTTTCTTTTTTATTTATTTCATTTCTAAATTGGATTCTGTTTGACACCTTGACTGACACCCGGTACCCCAGGCCCAAAGTCAGCAGCTCTGTTTGTTATGCCACATCGCTAACATGTTTTATTCTTATGTATGTTGTACGCGCTTTATTTGTTCCCAGCTCCTCCTTGTTTTAGACAGTGCAAGCATCATCTATTTGTTTCCTGCCCATATTTTATTGTATCCTCCCTCCCGCCTTCTCATTCCCCTGTTGTTGAAACAATGCCTCCTCGCTATAAGGAGCTTTTTCCATCTAGTACTGCTGCCACTACTTATGGTGCACTACATGATTTTAACAGGGCAGCTCCGACTCTACCAACATATACATTGGTGAACGCACAATACCTCTCTACAGCCTATTCCAATATGGTGGCTGTGTTTTTCCGAGCAAGATTGTTGCAGTGCTCGCCATGCATCTTCCCTTCGCCCCTCCTCCCACGCAGGCACTTGTTACTACTTTTGGAAGATTTACTGAAGTGACGTTGCCCAAATCTGAGGTAAGCGCCCTGATTTTCATGCTTGAAATTTCTATCTTAGCAGTTCTTCAAGGCTGTCATACCACTACTGTGTATCCCAGCATGGTCAAGCAACCCTGCATTCTCATTGTAGCACTGCCCTTTCTCCCCACTGTAGCACTGAGGTATACAGTAGTACTGGAGTGCCCCCCCCTCCGTACTACTACATAAAATCCTGCTCTAGCACCCCTGCGCCCCTAGAGTGCAGCTCTGTGTCCACCGCTGATGTAGCACTGTAGTGCACTACCATGTAATACTGTCTTGCACTACATTATTGCAGCATCACTCTCACCAGTCCTGCTCTGCACACCGTTTTTCAGCACAGCCATGCTCTACCGAGTTTGCACTGATAAGCAACCATACCCCCCATGTTGTGTACCCCCTACTATTTCGGTGCATCGCCCTGTAGCACTACTGTGCATCTCAGCCTTAGTTACTAGTGCTATTCGCTCTAGAACGGCAGCATACTCGGTCTACAGCACTGCTTACTGGATCATTACCTTGCACAGATGCACATATGCATGTGCTGTAGAATGAAATCACTGCTTCTTGCACCAGTCATAGCTTCTGTAAGTACTCCTTATTTACGCTAAAATTGTGAAATCTCTGCTAGTTAACCACCGCCCTCGGTACGCCCATAGCAGTGCCTGGTGGCGGAGACGTGCCCTAGTCTGCGCTGTATTCCTCCTGTGACTTGGTTCTGTATTACTGCACCCCTGGACATGTGTAGTGCTGCAGCAGGTTCTTGGGCACCAGTGCAAACATGAAGACATACCTCAGGTACCCTGGTTGACTAGTAAATGTTTGTCATATTTAGTGTGCTGTCGGTGCATCTTACCCCTGGGCCGCAGTGCCACTGCACATACTGCACTGATGATACCTATGTCCCTAAATTCAACACAACTTAAATTGTGACAGACCCTCTGCCCCCTCGAACGGCTTCTGCAAATGTGTTGTACCTTTTGCAAGGTACTGGTGCCAGGCATAGAGGGCGCTGTAGGCCGGTGATCAGATGTCTGTGCTAATATGTAGGGCTAGATGGCTGAAAGAGTTGTATGAGCCTTAAAGCAGTGTGATAATGTGCCTATTAGTGTCAAAGCTTCCATGTTAAAGAGGAGTAAATGTTGCAGCACCCATGATAATGTGTTGCATGGCTAAATACTTATAAGGTTCCAAAGGTGAAACCAAATGCATTGCAAATACTTGTTATTTGATGTCAGTGAACATTTATGTGCTCTGGCATCGAGACCAGCTGTAGCCCTCTGCGATATTAGTTCAGTGACGACTAGTATGCTGCCCTGACACAAGTCATACTCCCTGTACCCCAGGAGAGATTGTTTTTCCCCCACACTAGGTTGGTGCTACTTTGTTTCGCCTTGAGTCTGGAGGCAGTTGGTTGAGTACAGGCAGATTTAGTAGCAAGTGAACTAAAGCCCCATTAATATTCCTTTACCATTAACTGAAACTGAATTACTTTGACGTTTGATGTATAGCTAGGTCAGATTGTAATTTGTCGCTAGTATTGGTGTAGGAATGAGATTCTTATCAGTCTCAACGGTGCAGGGACACCCTTCTTGTCTACGGGTTCAATAAATGAGGATCAACACTGGAGTGAAACAAAGCACAAGTTTATTCTGTCTCATGAGATGGCTCCGTCATACAGACTCTTACAAGTGCCTGAGAGGGAACAAACTAGAACAGCTTGTGGCACTCCTTTTATACATTCTAGGTACCACAGGAGTTCATTAGAAAAACCCTTAGTTGTGGTTACATCACACTTTGCATAACCCTCTTATGACATTTTTACATAACGCTTACACACCCCGTTACACAAGGCCTACATGCTGTACTGTACAATCCTGATAAACCCCTACCCATGTCACTTTCACAGATAAGCAAGGGAGGTTACGGGCGTTGGTGGGCTAACAGTTTAAGCATCTGTGCTCGTAGGCCTTTCGGCAGGGCAGGGCAGCTTACTCTAACACGTGAATGTTATAAGTATGACCAGCTTTCAGTAAACACGCAATTTCTAACTATGAAAGTCCCCGTAAAAACACAAAATGGGACTAGTAAGCAAAATGAAGAAGAGCAGAGGCTAAGTTAACAGAACACAATATGTTTTACCGCGTAACATTGGTTGACCAGTCTCTAGCAAGATTAGTTAGTTCTGGACACTATTGCGCTGTGACGTTGTAAATTCCATTTCCGGAACACGTTCAATTGAATCTCCTTTGCTGCAGGACCCATTTTAACTGTTTTAAAGTGCTTAACACTGTAACAGGGTTTGGCGATCCTATATTGTTGTGGTAAAATTGTAGAGACTTTTGGTATCTTCTGCATATGTTTATTTTTGGTGTACTATATTGTTTTATATGTTATAAAATGCATTTCTTTTTGTAAAGCACAGACTAGAGTGGTAGCCATATTGATTGGTATTCCGAATGTCTAAACCTACGTAACTGCCTTGAGCTAGCCTTAAACTGCTCACCTGCTACCTGGAGAGAGTACTTGGTTATTCAGTGTGGGTTAAACAGTATTGTGGCCCCAGTACACAACTTTGTTTGCCAACATCAAAGTCCGGTAACAGCCGTCTGTCCCTGGACCCCAAGAAAAGATCCTCAAACCCCTAACCTGTACTGTGGATACTTCGTGCAGAGGATCTGGCCTAACAGCTAAGGCGGTTGATCTCAAATCTGTGGCATTGGGTCCGAGTCTCGGCAATGACGCTCAAAATCCTGTGATTCTAGGCAAATCACATAATCTCCCCGTGCCTAACAAAAATGAATGTGTCCTTGTGTAACGATACTGGTGCTCATGTAAAGTGCTCTGATACCTTCGGGTCAAGTTTGCGCTATATAAAACTCTGGCAAAAAATTGGAATATCGGGACCCTTGATCTTGCGTCTCTTTTAGGCTTTGTGAACCACATCCCTTTCCTGTCTCTGTCCTCCTGAGACCGGGGCTAGATTGTGCAGTACCAGGGGTACAAGCGGGCAAGCCAAGGCTGACAGTGGCTGCCTTGGAAAAAAACCCTGCCTGCTTTTCCACTGCCATAGGCCTTGCTGACTGAACATTAAAATTCCGAGTTATAAAGGCTTGCCTTCTTCTGCAGAGGGTGCTTTTGAATATACACACGTGACAGTGCAGCAGGCCCGTGTCATTAATGATGCATAAGGCTGTGTGCGTTTTGTTGCGGCATATGCTGTTACAGCACATTGAGTTTTCCCTTACAAAGAGAAAAATTAGGACATTGAATTATTGTAGTCGGAGATAATTGGATCCTTCCTGGCATAGTGTACTAAAAAAGAGACAGACAGACTTCCATTTGGGACTTGAAAAGAAATCATTTTCTTTCATGTCTTATTTATTAAAATCCTCATACACCAAGAACCAATTTTGTGTTTGTGGAGCTTTAACACTGGAGAAAGGGAGCCGAGACATGGACTTTTGCATGCTAACGGGGAAACTAGGGGCTGCACAAGGAAATGGAATAAAATATGAGCTGCATGGGGCGAACAACAGCTATCGAGGGGAGTTGAGGATGGGGAGGCAGGGCCAGACTGGCCATAGCGGGCACCGGGCATTTACCCGGTGGTCCGCTAGGGTGGGGGCTGGATCCCTGGGGGTCCGTTTTTGCAGCATAGTTGCAATATTGGCCCCGGTAACAAAAGTGGCAGCGGTGAGACAGGAGTGGTGCCTCCAATTAGCCGAGCTGTTTTCCAGGGCCTGTTTCGGTTGCCAGTCCGGCTGTGGGGAGAGGTAATCTCACAGGACATTCAATGAGAAATATTTCATTTCATTCAGGATCAGCTGACCATCTGTGTAACACTGTTTAGTTTAGAAGTTCTAAAACTGCAAATAAAAACAAGTTGAAAAAAGAAGTGCTCTGTGGTGGTAGGCTATATACAATGAAATAATTTGTAATAAGATGTTTAAGAATAGCCCTGCCAAGTGTCACACATCTTGCATTACATATACGCATTTTAAGTCACTGTACCACATTTCCGCAAGTAAAAAGATTGTCACACAAATAAGCTTATTAAAAAAGCTGAGTGTATCGCCTCTTTTCATTAAAGAGTCAGCTGTTTTTTGCGAGGCTAAAGTGATGCACACAAGGCAGGCAGAGTGGGTCACCCTGATTGGACTGTTCAGGATGCGTTACCTGCCCTGCCTAGTTTCCCCTGGCTCTAATTGGTCAACATTAGTATACCTATGTGTATGCAGCTGTAAGGCCTCCTGCCCAGCAAAACGAGGTTTACTGCTGCCAGGCAGCAAGTGCATAGTGTTAGTGCTGCTGACGTCGACAAACTAAGTTCACAGCCGCCTCATTTGTAGCGTGATGGTTGTGAGAAGTTGGCCTGGTATATGAAGCCCACTAATTAAAGTGGGCACCTTGCACAGGTCCAAACAACCCTTATGATGTATGAGGTCAAAGATAACCTTTAGAAAGCTATCCTAGTGGTAGCTGTGCAGAGCAGCCTTAATCTTGAAAGAAACGAAAGCAGCTTGTTTTATCAGAATATCACCTCCTGAATTAATCAAATGAAAGAAGAACCACACAGTAGTTATATAAAAATATGTATTTATTAATATAACACTCTCTACTATCCTCTACACGAGGATACAACACAAAGCACACAATCCAAGTTCAATAGAACAGTTTTAAGTAGCACAATACTCAGTGTGCTCCAGGGGGGGACCAAACCATATACTAAAATAGTGGTATAACAATCACAACTTGAGTCAAGACAAGGTCTGGAGCACGTAGAATCGCTGGGACCCCAAGGAACCACCCAAGGTGAGTAGATAGGGACCCTGCAGAATTCTATGGGGATATCGGGGTTGTGATTTAAAAGTTTAAGGACCCTTCCAGGAGGACTTCGAGCAAACCCTTTGGAACTTAAGAGGTTGGATAGCCACCCCACTTGTGGATACCGTAGTACCCAAGTTACCTATCGCAGAGGAGCCGGGTGCATAGGTATGAAATGGTGTCGGAAACCGCTGTCGTTCTCGATGGAGGGCTGTGAAGAAGTACTGCTGCTGTGAAGGTGAAAAGGGTCCAGTGGAATCCAAGCCTGGATTCTGGAAGGAAGGAACCTGAAAGAAGAGGAGACAGAGTCTGGGTCACTCCAGAGTGACCAGGGGCTCGGTAGATGAATTCTCACTGATGTCAGGTGCTTCAGGTCTGAAGAAGGGATGCTTGACTCTGCAGCCACGAGGACCAGGAGATGACGACCAGGAGACAGATGTGAGCTGTATCTCGAAGGATGTTGAGTGGTGAGGGGTCGGTGTCCGGCTGGAGCCCAAACAAGCCTTGGAAAAAGCAACCCACGCAGGAAGGTCAAGCTGGTTACGGTGTGGACCAGCAAGGTCCAGGGTACTCACCAAGCAATGGGGAGTCAGGACACGACTGACGCAACCAGGAAGCCCAACAGAAATCAAGATGACCCTCAGGAGGACCCACAGGCCGAATGACCAGGAGTTGCGAGGGGACCTCGAGCAAGATTGCAAAGTACCAGCCCACGGAGCACTTAGTGCGAGGAGGCCAGAGTTCTTTGGTGCAAATACTGCTCTGGGTCAGGACTATATGGAGTCCAATGCACAAGCTCAGGAATTGCCAACAAGCATATGCAACTGCAAATTGACGGTGTGCACAGGGGTTTGGGTTATACAGTCCCCACGAGGGATACTAGCCTTAAACTTGCTGAGAGGGCAGATCAACCTCAGGGACCTTCGTAACCCACCTCCTGTGTTGCTGAATTCTTCGGAGTCCACTGGAGCTTAGGAGCAGCAAACCAATCAGTTGCGTTGAGGTGCCTGCAAATACAGGGGAGTGATTCCTTCACTCCAAGGGAGATTCTTCAGTTGTCCTTAATGCACCACAGGTCCTCAATGGAGCCTGTATGGAGCAAGGGCCCAGACAAAGCTTCGGACAGAAAGGGGGACGAAGTCCCGCCCAGTTGAGGTCCAGCGAAGTCCAGAGCGTCCAGACGGTTGAAGGTGAGTGGTTTCTTCTTGTAGAATCTTGTCCACGTAAAATCTAAAGTCTTTCAGCCAGGTAAGCCCTTTTGTACTCACTGGAGAGGGTTGGACAGATTCAGGGTACCCTCCTAGGGGAGGGGCAGAACAGAGGGCAGGTTACTCCCATGTCCTTTGTCCAATTTCGCGCCCGAGCAGGAGACGATGGCTCCCAGAACTGGTTTGAACTGGACTATGCACAGTGACACCAAATGTGCCCCAGGTGCAGGCTCTCAGGCACTCTGAGTGCACCCACCCAGCCCCAATACACCAAATGCTGTCTGGTCACACCTCCCTGTGACAGGATGACTATTGTACTGCCTTCCTCTGCTCGAGCTTGACTCAGCAGCAGGAGGGCAGAAATGTGTCTCTGGTCGGCAGCATCCATTTTGTGCTGTCCGGGTCGAGAAGGCTGGCACCGGATAGACCAATGACCCCACAAAGCTTGCTTCAGAAGGATGGAATCATACCTCCCACACCGATTACCAATTTGGAGGTATGATTCCAAGGTGTTTGACACCAAACACGATATGTTTCTATGCAGCCGTTTCTATGCAGCCGTTTTCAAGATAGCATTTACTGCAAGGTTATAATGCACCTCTACCTGTAAAAGTCCACATTTGTAAAGCGCACAATCACCCGTAAGGGTCTCTAGGCGCTGGGGGCCGTCGGGAAGATTAAGCGAGCTATTGCCCAGAGTCACATGGTGCTGGGCTGACCTGCCACCGGAGCCGGGGATCGAACCGTGGTCCCCAGATTCCAGCGTCAGTCGCCCTGGCCGCGGCGCCACACCTCTACCTGTATGTTGGCTGAGTCCCAGAAAGCCTGGGGGAATGGTCTCCGAAGGCTGCAGAGAGGCTCTGCTCATGAAGGGGCACTCTCTCACGTAAATCCCAGCACACTCCCTTCAGGATTGTCAAGGCCTGCTATAGGGGTGAATTATCAGTTTTAAGTTTAGTGACCTATAGATATAGTAAACCTATATCTATTGTAAGTGGTGCAAGCACCAGCTTACACAGGCTGCAATGGCAGACCTGTAGTTCCATTTTGCATTGCTACCCTCTTGGGTGGCATAATACATGATTCAGCCCATGGGAGACCTCTGGGGTACCTATGCTCTGGGTACATGGGTACCATATACTAGGGACATATAAGAGTACCCCAGTATCCAATCTGTAATGTACCAAAGTACCTACATGACAATTTAGAGGTTAAAGCAGATAGACTGGGGTCCTGATTAGCAGGATCCCAGTCAGACTAGTCAAAAACAGTGCAACATCAAGCAGAAAGTGGGGGTAACCATAAGAAGCAGATCCTACTTTCCTACAATGGTGACTAAAAGGCGCCAGTCAGTGCAGGAATCATATTTTTAATTTCAATTCCTGCCGTAGCCACCCAGGGCCAATAAATAAAAGCTCAAGGAGTGCCATCGAAAAGCATGTGAAACCTTAGTACCTGAAGTGGCTTGTCTTATGTCAGGTTAGTAAACTTTCTGTTCTGTTTGATACGTACCTTAACTGGAGAGTCTTTAAAGAGAGGGCATTGTAGATCTGGGGTGTTATTATGGGTTGAAATGCATGCTTTGACCAAGCCAATATTGTTTGCTTTGGTAGAGTTAAAGGGTTTGTTATATATATATATATATATATATATATATATATATATATATATATATATATATATATATATATATATATATATATATATTTATTTATTTATTTATTTATTTTTCTTCCTTTGTAAAAATAACGTTATTTGTTGCATTAAATCACACACTTTGGATATGTGCCTTACACTTTTAAACACAATGTTCCTTTTTGAATTTATTTTCTGTAATGGCGCATTTAGGAACTCTGTGTGGCCTTAAACACAGTCTCTCTCTTCCATTGTTATTATTTCATTTCCTATAATGCTTGAAAAATGTCCGTGGTGGGCATGTGACCAAGAGCCCGTGTGCTCGAAACGCGTCTGTTTTTGTGCCCAATAAAGAAACTCTGAATCGTACCTGGCTGGTGTGGCTTGTCGTCCCTTCGTTCAGCGGGAGGATCGAGTGGATATATATATTTATATATATATCATGAAAGGGAGAGGGGCAAGTCTTCTCAAGCTTTAGCTGATAACCACATCACTCCTCTCAAGAACACTATTTACAACCCTAGATTTTTCAGTTGCAGTTTATTTTTATGAGGCGTGTTTAATTCAATTTAGTCTATGAAAGCAAACCAAGACTACAAAACCCAGAGTGCAAAGAAAAGACTAGGACGAGAAATGGTGTCCCCGATTACAGGAAATGAGGTGGCCACCCATCTGTGTGCGCATTGCCTGTAGGGTGTGGATACGTTTGTCCTTCTACTGACTGTAAAGGTATGTGACATTGTCCCTACTTATGCCGGTGGTGCTATTTAAGCACTGCCCTGTTTATCAGTTTTTGGGAAGCTGGAAACAGAGGACGAAGTGGGCGGGATCTGAGGGGCTTGATGTGCCCATACTTTTTTAATTTGACTAAAATAGTTCCCTTATTTTATGTTATAAGATAACCTTCCTGGGACGTAAACTCCAACATTTAGATGCCTCAGCTGAAGTGAAAGGGAGAGAGTCTCCAGGGCTGTGAAGCTAAGGGAGGGACAGATAGCTAAACAACCAACAAGCCTTCTTTCCATGGTGCCTTCTGCCTGAAACCAACGTAAATGTACACAATTAGGTAATCTGCAAACGTAGAGGGTGCTTGCAAGTCGGCACTGCTTTAATTGATGGTTACTTGAATCTTCATGATAGCAAAGATTTATTCTTTTTGAAAGGTATTCTAAGGGGACCCGCTGAGCTGTGGAGTTTGTGCTTTTAATGGACAGTTCTACAAAATGTTTGCTTTAGATACAGTCCACATATTACTGCCTATATTTTGGAAGCACTTTTAAAAAAAAATCTTAAACCTATATCTTTTTGCACATTTTGTGGAAGTTTTATCTTATACTGTGTGTAATGCAAGTTTAAAATGATTACTTAAATATTCACAGTGCTTTCTGTCACAGGCTGGGACCTCATAGCACACAAGTTGCTATGCTCCATTGCACCAGCTAGAATTCAATTATGTGGCTCCCCTATTACTCACACAAACGTGGCATGATTACATTAACCAGTCGAGTTTCATAACGTAAAATAGTGCATCTCTTGCTTATTAGTGTGACTTGAATTTATTTTTCATTTAATTTTTTTATTTTATTTTTATTTTGAAAGTTTTATATAGCGCGAACAAGATCTTTGCAGATAACAGAGCGCTTTACAAAGGCAGGAGGTAGGAGGTAGGGTGGGTACCAGGGGGAGCATAGTTAGGGGGGTGGGTCAAACAATGGGAGTAGTACAGATAAGAGGGAGCATGAACAATAAGGTAGGGTCGATAATACAAGTAAAACCCATGTGCAAAGGAGCATGAACAATCAAGTAGGGTCGATAATACAAGTAAAACACATGAGCAAAGGAATCAAACAGTAGTACAGATCGACGCAGAGTCTTAAAGATCAAAAGTAGTAGTTCAAGTGTATTTAGCCATGAGGATAGCTTTAACTTCTTTCTTAAAAAGAAAAGTGGATGGGATGAGCCTGGTTTCAGGAGGGAGTGAGTTCCAGATCCTAGGCGCCATTCCTGAGAAGGAGCGTTTGTAAGTTCTTTCCTTCCGGAATCGTCGAGGCTTCAGCAGAAGATTGTTTGCACTTCTGGTGGTTCTGGAGCCGCCGGAGATTGTCAGCTTCTGAGTGAGGTAGCCGGGTGAGTTCAGGTGTATAGCCTTGTGCGTCATGCAGGCAATTTTCAGATGTATTCTGGCTTCAAAAGGCAGCCAGTTCAGGGATTTGAAGTCAGGGGAAATATGTGAGTGCTTTTTAGATCCAGTGATGAGCCTTGCTGCCGCGTTTAGTGAGGCTCTTAGCGGTGCAGTTGTAGTTAGGGGGAGGCCGCAGAGGGCGGTGCTGCCGTAGTCTATGCGAGGGATGATTAGTGCTTGTACTGCATTTTGGAAGTCTTTGGCTGGGAGGAAGGGTTTGAGTTTCCTCAAGGTATTTATTTGGAAGTTCGCTCCTTTAGTTGACTTGCTGATATGCTGCTGCATGTTGAGATTGGCGTCAAGTGTTATGCCTAAAGATTTTGCTGAATCCACGATGGTCGGTTGGACATTGAGTGCAGTTAGGTATTTAAGCCAGGTTTGAGTGGTAGCGATTTTCGCGGGAGGTGAGATCAGAAGGAACTCAGTTTTCAAGGCATTGAGCTTGAGGTGGTTATCGGCCAGCCAGGATTGGGTGTTTCTGATCATTGAGTTCAGACGGATAATGTCTTTAGGGGATTGCAGTTTGAGATATATTTGAGTGTCATCAGCGTACATGTGAAAGTGTACATTGGATGCTTGTAGCAGGGTGGTGAGAGGTTCCATAACTAAATTGAACAAAGTAGGGGATAGGCAGGATCCTTGAGGGACCCCTAACGATACAGGTACTGGAGAGGACATTAAGTTGTTGCTCTTGAATTTCTGAGACCGGTTGTGTAGAAAAGAGGTGAACCAATGAAGAACAGTCCCAGAAAGACCCATTCTTGTGCTTAAGAGCTCGAGTAAGTTCTCATGTTTCACAGTATCGAATGCTGAAGAGAGATCAAGAAGGATGAGGAGGCAGGTGTCATTTTGATCCAAGATTTGTAGGGCGTCGTCAATTATGTGAGTCATAGCAGTTTCGGTACTGTGCCCTGCTCGGAAGCCTGATTGGTGAGGGTTGAGGAGATCAAACTGCTCTATGTGCTTTGTCAATTGTAGTTGAACGCATTTTTCCAACAGTTTGGCAAGAGTGGGAATGTTGGTAATAGGACGGTAGTTGTTTAGATGAGTGGGGTCGGCAGTTGGTTTCTTTAGTAAAGGTGTAACTTGTCCAACTTTGAGGGAGTCAGGGATTGTTCCTTGTTGAAGTGAGCAATTAATAATTTTAGTCCAGAGTGGGAGGAGCAGAGGGGTGAAGTCTTTTACAGCGTTA
Source organism: Lissotriton helveticus (assembly GCF_964261635.1). Lineage (NCBI taxonomy): Eukaryota > Metazoa > Chordata > Amphibia > Caudata > Salamandridae > Lissotriton > Lissotriton helveticus. The sequence goes on from NC_136071.1 coordinate 619,193,351, forward strand.
GCCGGAAGAGGGTCATTGAGGTGGTTGGATGGTTTCAGGGTGCTGAGTAGTCTGTCAATTTCTTCTTCAGAGTAAGTGTCAAAGGATGACCATGTCGCATTGTTTTTTGGTTCATTGGGTGTGAAGCAGTGGGGTTTGGGGTAAAGGCTTGCATCAATGAGGAGATCGCTCCTTATTTTGTCAGTTTTTTGGTTAAAGAAGGCAGAGAACTCTTCACAGGAAGGTGCATTGCCCATGGTGTCGACTGCTTGGGGTTGTTCCTTGGATTTTGATCGGATTAGCTCAAACAGTTTTTTTGGCCGGTTTTTTGCTTGGTCGAGCTGGAGTCTGAAGAAATCTGACTTTGAGCGTTTTATTTTCCTGAAGTACGCGTTTCTCTTTTTCTTCAGAGTTTTTAGGTGCAGGGCTGAGGGAACAGATCTCCAGGTGCGCTCTGCCATTCGCATGGACCTTCTGTCTTCATTGAGACTCCCGTCGTACCAAGGGTTGGAGATCTTGGTGGAGACTCTTTTCAGTTGCATCGGTGCAGCCTCGTTGATTATTGAGGTCATAGAGTTGAGATAGTGGTCAGTTAAGCATTGAACGTCAGTAACGCCGGTAGGGGGAAGTAGGAGATTGCAGCTGTCAGGTGGTAGAGATTTTGGATCGAGTTTCTTCAAGTCTCTTTTCCAGACTTTGGGCTTGGAGGTTTGGATAGGGATACGTTTAACTTATTTTAAATGTAGTTGCCTGCTGGTAAAATAGTAACCGAATGTTTTGTTATTTTAAGGGATGACTTTGATCCCTCCCCCATGCTCACAGACCCCACCCCCATTGCACTCAGGACCACAGTTTCTATACTTTTTTTAATGCACTTCGAGTGCTGGCTGGAATTTGTCTGTGAAGCTACATGTGGTGCTTTATTCTTTGCTCTGAATCGTCTCACTTTAGTACTACGCCAACATGCCCACTGGACTTTTTTTGCAAACAGTTGCATCCGGTGCTTTTCTAATAATGAATTGAAAATAGCCTAATTCTAAGATAGCTTGATGGCTCAGCCATGATTGCAATGTTGACGTCCTACTCTGCTCTGCAGTGGCATTAGTGAAACAGAAAAGAAGTCCGAACTGAATAATTTCTTCAGCTAATCTTACGAGGAACCAATGTTGGGAACATTCCTTCACCTCTCCCTGAAAACAGTATGCCCTGTTCCAACTTAATGACCCATCAATTTGAATTTGTAGGATCACTTCACCATACCTATATTAATGTGTACTATGACATGAGGCATTGTAATGCAAGAACTCTTTTACAATGCATTGGAAGTGAAGGATATAAGGCAGTGCTTAATTTGAGCTGGTGGATTCTGATGCTCTGCTCCCTGTCGCGACCGGCATGACTCGCAGTTAGGGGGGCAAGGGTCGTGTGGGGAGGGGGGTTAATCAAATAAAATACATATAAATCAACCTTACCTTCACCACCGGTCCCGCGTCACGTCTTCTCTCTCTGCACCTCACAGGAAGCAGGCAGCCTCTCTCTCCTCCCCTAAACCAATCACAATGCGGCAAGGACAGCTTTGTGATTGTCTGGGATGCCGACCTCACAGGCGTCTATGGGGCGGCCATTTTCTAAATGTAGGTTGCCTACAGCCTGCATTGAGAAAATGCAGAGTGCGTATGATTGGTTTGGTTGGTGCTGGGGTCGACCAAACGGTCAGTGCCCACAACAGTGGGCAAGCCACTCCTCCCCTCCAGCAAACACGCCCACACACCCAACCAAACCAAACCCTGCCTTTTGCTTTCTCACAGTTCAAGAAGCAGAAACATCAAATGGTATTATACCATTTTATGTTTGTGCTTCTCGCACTGCGAGAAAGCAGTGAGGCAAGCACCTCCGCCCACGTGGAGGAGTCGCCCCTGTCTGCTCCGGCATTTAATTATTAACCCATGTCTTTTGTGACAGTCTGCCACACGGTGGCACAGTTTGTCTAACTTACAGATGAGTTAGTAATAATAAGGAGCTACAGAGGGTAATTCGTCAGGTCGCCCTCCACTCACTAAGTCACAAAAACAACAAAGAACAGGGGCTCACAGTCTCTATTTTCATTTTGTGATACTGGAAAGGAGAAGTACATTAACTCTATGTCCTTCAATCCTCTGTTAAGTATACAGGCATAATTCATCCAGTATCAACCACCCCAACAAGTTAATAGAATTGTTTATCAGTCCTCACTCAATAAACATACCCCTAAATTGAGAAGTGTGTGTGGAAACAAAAATTGTGTGATGGTGAGAGAGTCCCTCGTGCGCTTCACCAGAGGGGCTACTGGGTGGTTCTCACTGGCTTGCCCCAGTTTTTCATCATCAAGATCTCTCTCACCTACGAAAGAAAATAGAATGCAACGTGTCCAGTGTGAAGGGAGAAAGTGCAGTCCCATCATGACAAGGTCAATCCCTTTAATTGAATTGAACCCCTGAAGGATATAGAGTTAATGTACTTCTCCCTTCCAGTTTCACAAAATGAAAGTAGAGCCTGTGAGCCCCTGTTCTGTCAGGTCTTTGTTGTTCTTGTAACTTACAGATGAGCACAACACTTTTATATTGATTCCATATATCTTAACAAGCATTGGCAATGCCAATAGGTCGCGCCTCTGTGAGTTCTAGTGGCTCGTACTTTTTTATCTGTGCTGTACAGCAGTGTGGGTGTACAGTAAGTTTAGAGTTTTTAACGGTATACAGGCTGTGTATAACAGATAAGCATTTGTCCGAATTTGATACTCTGTGATTGAGTTAAAAATAAATGTTACTTGTTTTTTACAGCCTAGTAGAAGCTTTTATTTTTAGCTGATGTGATGTCACAAAGTTAATGTTATGTACGGAGAGTAAGTTTAATAAACCAACACAGGCGGCCTTACAGAAATGTAGCTTTTAAATGAGAATACAAATAATGTACGTTGTTTGAAAGATTACATAGGCACGTGCTTCTTTTATTAAAAAAAAAAGCTAATTAAAGGAGTTATAATGCAACATGTCATAGGTAAGTAATTATTAAAAATGAGACTCCAGCAACAATCCTTACAGCTTTTGTGTTGTGGCCTGGAGCCTATTCATCAGTAATGTTTATGAATAAAACACAGGGATGACATACATTTTATTTTGCAGCCTTTTAATAATCCTTTATTCTAGCTTGTGGCTTGACGCCTGTAGGCTACCTTCAGCACCTTAGCTGACTTTAAAACGCTCACACCTCTTTGTTGAAGCTGTATGGGCGCTACAGGATAGAGTAAGGCGTGCTGGGATGAGGATGAATGCGTAAACTCTGTGTTTAGCAAGGAGACTGCTTTCCTATATCAAATAGTATGTTAGTTTAGCTGTAAAGACAGCCATCATTTTAGTTAACTTGAAAGCTTTCACACCTCTTTGTTTATGCATTGTGTGCTAAAAGATGGGGTCAGCCTTGCTGTGAGCGGGATGGAAAAGTGGAGTGGTGTCTGGTAAATAGGCTGATTTTCCACTAGGTTTCACAAAGGGTGGTGCCGCAAGATTTCGCGATTAAAAATACCTAAGACAAAAAGAAAAGAAATATCTTTGAAAAGACTAAATATTCTATAAAGTATTATGAAATGCTGTGATATATTATATACTGCTAACTCGACCGGATCAGAGCACTTTACATTAGCATCAGAGGTATGACGGCGCAACCCACTCCTAGGGGCGTGGCGCCCTTAGTGCCATCCGGGGCGGGAGCCAGCAGCAGTCCTCGGGCGGAAACAGGATGAGGAACTAAGTAGAAGGGAGGCATGACCCTAACGTCATCAGGGAGGCAGGGCCGACCTTCCCTCCCCCGAGGGTACAAAAGCCTCGGGGGAGGCGGGACTAACCCTCTTTGTCCTCTACCAACAGCTCCGGCGGCAGCAGACCAGCAAAAGAATTACCCACCCACCCATCCCTGCAACAAGGAAGTGAATGGCGGGGTCCCAGGCAAGAAAAAGGTGTGGACTTCCTTTTTGGTATGGACTGGCTGCCCATGGAAAGGGCAAGCAGTCATTGTGGGGCTCCGTGTTGGCGGGAGAGGGGGGACTGACCTGCTGGTGGTCCTGACCCCTCCTGCTCTACCCAAGATGTCTGGGTGTATGTTTATGAACATTCGAGGGGGTATACCCCGGTATGCTTGTCACAAGTAGTGGCAGATTATTTACCTGCGGCTCTGTTGACCGGAGGGCGGTCAACTTAAGGAGAGCAGGCTATCTTGGTTGGGGCCTGCTGGCACAGCCCGAAGGTCAAGCAAAGGCCCCTTGGAGAGCGAGGTGTCTATATAATGGCAATGTATAACTTTGAGATTATTTGGATGCTATGGTGTTGATAAGCAAGTATTTTAAAGATTTACCTTAATAAAGATGAATAAAGATTAATGACATTGCTTGAAGTTTTAATAAAAGACTACGCGGTGAACGACAACAACCTGCCTCATGTCTTTGTGGGGAGGGGGGTGACTCGCAACCGGTATGCGCACTATTACAGGTGGACACATTTACTTTTACGCACGGAGATTTGTCCTGAATCACAGGATACTGCGCCTCCGGCCGAGAATCAACCCGGTACCGCAGCTTTAAAGTCGACCGCTGTAATTGTTACGCCACATCCGTGAAGCAAATAAGAACAAGCATTGGCATAGCCGATAGGTCTCGCCTTTGGGACCTTATAAGAGTTTAACAATGCAATAGTTAATGTTGGTACACCAAGGATATTGTGCTGCATAACTAAATACTTATAAGGTCCCAAAAGCGAGACCTATTGGCTATTAGGTGATCTTGGCACCTGCCATAAACTGGAGACCTTGGACTTACACGTTCGTTTTTTTTTCTTCACTCAAGCCCCACAAAAACTGCTGACAAGCCTGGACTAAAGGCACCTTCACACATGAGGCTTTACGCGTTTTCCAACCCAGGTGTGTCTAAAGTAGTTTTGCTCCCTATAAGGACACAAGGGCAGATACTGCAGGCAACTGTTTCAATGAGGTACAGCCTTCCATCTCACAAGCATCATGTACATGTTTCTCGGGGAAACATCCACGTTGACACCATTGGGCATGTTTTCCCGTTTACTACATAAACGTTAATCTCCCTAAAAAATCTGTCATTTAAGAAAACGATCTTCGTCTCTCGACTTCTTTTTTAAGCTTTATTTATCATTTTACCAAGAACAAGTAACAAATTTTGCATTGTGAACAATGGGTCGCGTAGATAAGTCTCTCAACCTTTTAGCGGGTTCTGGATAATAACTTCACTTTAAAATAATATATACCTTAGCATCGAATCTGGGTAAACAGCGCTTTACTGGACTGGAATGGAAGATGGCCCGCTCCCGATTCCAGTGGGGCAAGTACCACCAAAGCAGCAGGACAGTGGGTGAGTGCCACCCATTCCCGAGGACCAATGGGCAAATATCACTATCTTAAGATGCCAAAGAGTCAGCTCACCCACCAAGGAAGGGAGGGGAGCAGGTGCCTATTTCTCAGAAATGTGTCTATTATTGCTTCAGCTTTGCCAAAGGGTACGTGCAAACACTACAGAGTGGCAGAGGGTCATACGGTTGGAACTCAGGGTAGCAAAAAGTGAAACTCCTCAGCTCAAAGAGCAGAGGGCCGGGTGATGCGGCTGTAGCACGGCAGAGTGTTCCATTTCGTGGTGGCAGAGATGGGGAGTCTGAGCTGCTCATCACAGTGAAAAGGGGCTGAGATCTCCCTATTGATGGCTGAGGTCACCGACGAAGGGATGCCACCTCAGGATAGCAGAAGTGCAGCTGTTGTGGTCACTGGATGCCAGTGGGGCACGTCAGTGTAAAATCAAAGAGGAGTGGGGCAAGTGTATTCAGCCCAAGGTGCCAGAGGGGACAGGGGCTCGCCCTTGGTGACGGAGGGACTGGTGTTGTTACCTCAAGTCGGAAGAGGGACAATGTCCTCGTTGTAGTGAGCCAGAGGTCAGACAGAGATTAAAAAAAAACGCGAGACATGGCTCAGGTGATATATAATACGAAACAAGTGGCAACCATGAACAAGTATAAACACTGCAACACCAACATGCAAGTTAGGAAAAAAGAGCTTGAGATAGAGATAACAAGAACGCGCAAAAAGCATTACCTGTGACGGAGAAAAGACAGATGGTGGCTGCACGCGTTCACACGCGCATGCACGCAAGCTTGAGGCCAGCGGCTGGCAGCACTTTGAAAATCCCCTTACTAAAAGTCGAGCAACAGCACATGCGCTGTTCTAGGCTCGACCTAAAAAGCCCCTGGGAAGACAGTGTCTGACATTTGACCTTTGTCTTTGAATATACAGCAAAGTGACATATAAGAATTATAGGCAGGTTTACAGTGAGCACTCTGAAGGATAAGACAGCAACAGCAAATCGAAAGTTACCAACCACAACGCTAGTGGTAATCAACAAGGGGAATGTATACCTAGATCAACTTTCTGAAACTCCCCAAGATGTCTTTAGATAGTTTTGACGCTGCAAAAAATATGGGTCTTGAAGGTAACGCAGGACTTATGTTGCGTGATTTACATGCTCCATCAACTCGTGTTATTGTACTTACTGTCCACCCAAACCATTGGCTCAGCTTCCCTGTTAATTTAGCGCCTTCCCTACCTCTACTGACGCATGCCAAGCAGCACCGGATATTTCAATCCCTGCACTCCACGCCCGCATATACACAGCATGTGCTTACACGCAGATAAATATCGAAGGGAATGAGCAAGGGGGATCCAGAGAAGCAGTCCTCTCTCCCCTTGCTACTTCTCTCTGCAAGTTCCTGCACCCCCAACAACCCTCCCCAAAACCGAAGGGGCGTCTGTAAATGCCCGGTACTCAACAAAAATAAAAAAACGATGAAAGGGGCGGGCCTCAGAAGTCTGGTGCGGCTTCACTTCTGGGTCGCTGCTTGTGCCTTCCACGTCAGAAACAAAGGATTAAGAGCCGTACTTCCCCAATAATAGAAGAGGTCGGGAAAGAGCGGTTCTGTTTTTTTTTTAAACTTAAAGACGTCTCAACATTGGGCTTATCGTGAGTTGCGTGTGTTGTGCTGACACGTAAGCTGCTGCAATTTTTAAAATGGAAAATAATTAAGTCTGTGTGTTGTGAGGTGCGGCGAACCGCTACTGGACATTGTGTGGAAAAGGAAAGAAAGGAAAGTTATGGGCTTGTGCCGCTGGAGCATACTTTTGGCTGTTAGCCTGGGGTTTGATGGTGCACTCGTCTTGTAGTGACGAACCAATAGGTCTCGCCTTTGGGACCTTATAAGTGTTTAGTTATCCAGCACAATATCCTTGGTGCAACAACATCAAGTGTTGCATGGCTAAACACTTATAAGGTCCCAAAGGCAAGACCTATGCCAATGCTTGTTTTGAGTGAGTGGCTCATGCAGGTATGCCACTGTGAGGTAGAGAAGCTGCGAGTGCTTTTACAGGAACCCCTGTGACATTGTGCCTCTTCAATATGTATCTTGGGTGTGGTGTAATACTTCTAGTCCCTATTCCCGTCTTCTTGCACCCAATGCATCCTTATATGTCCCATGCACAGGCGGGGTTGACACTCCTATTACCCTTGCCTTCCAGTGACACTTTACCCGTCACAGGTGGTGGTGGACATGGTGGTGGTGGAGGACATGGTAGTGGTGGAGGACATGGTAGTGGTGGTGTACGTGGTGGTGGTGGTGGACATGGTGGTGGACATGGTGGATGTAGTGGTGGTGGATGTGGTGGTGGTGGTGGACAAGGTGGTGGTGGTGGACAAGGTGGTGGTGGTGGATGTGGTGGTGGTGGTGGACATGGTGGATGTGGTGGGGGTGGACATAGTGGTGGAGGTGGTGGACATGGTGGTGGTGGACATGGTGGTGGTGGACATGGTGGTGGACGTGGTGGTGGTGGATGTGGTGGTGGTGGATTTGGTGGTGGTGGTGGATGTGGTGATGGTGGTGGACGTGGTGGTGGTGGATGTGGTGATGGATGTGGTGTTGGTGGATGTGGTGATGGACATGGTGGTGGATGTGGCAGTGGTGGATGTGGTGGTGGTGGATGTAGTGGTGGTGGAGGACTTGGTGGTCATAGTTGGACATGATGATGGCGGTGGTGGACATGGTGGTGGATGTGGTAGTGGTTGTGGTGGGTGGTGGTGGTGGACGTGGTGGTGGACGTGGTGGTGGACGTGAATGTGATGGTGGACGTGGTGGTGGACGTGGTGGTGGATGTGGTGGTGGTGGTGGATGTGGTGGTGGACGTGGTGGTGGTGGATATGGATGTGGTGGGCGTGGTGGTGATGGTGGATGTGGTGGTGGACATGGTGGTGGCCATGGTGGTGGCCATGGTGGTGGCCATGGTGGTGGCCATGGTGGTAGAGGTGGTGTTGGACGTGGTGGTGGACATAGTGGTGGTGGTAGTGGACATGGTGGTAGTTTACCTGGTGGTGGTGGTGGACCTGGTGGTGGTGGACGTGGTGGTGGTGGACATGATGGTGGTGGACGTGGTGGTGGTGTGGATGTGGTGGGGGTGGTGGAGGTGGTGGTGGTGGTTGTGGACGTGGTGGTGGATATGGATGTGGTGGTGGACATGGTTGTGGACGTGGTGGTGGTGGACATGGTGGTGGTGGACATGGTGGTGGTGGACATGGTGGTGCTGGACGTGGTGCTGGACGTGGTGCTGGACGTGGTGCAGGACATGGTGGTGGACATAGTGGTAGACACGGTGGATGTGGTGGTGTGGACGTGGTGGAGGTGGTGGTTGTGGACGTGGTCGTGGATGTGGTGGTGGACGTGGTGGTGAACATGGTTGTGGACGTGGTGGTAGTGGTGGACATGGTGACGGACATGGTGGTAGACATGGTGGTAGACGTGGTGTTGGTGGACGTGGTGGTGGTGGACGTGATGGTGATAGTGGACATGGTGGTGGTGATTGTGGTGGACGTGGTGGTGGTGGATGTGGTAGTGGTGGATGTGGTGGTGGATGTGGTGGTGGTGGACGTGGTGGTGGACGTGGTGGTGGACATGGTGGTGGACATGGTGGTGGACGTGGTGGTGGTGGATGTGGTGGTGGACATGGTGGTGGACTTGGTGGTGGTGGACGGGTAGTGGTGACGTAGTGGTGGTGGTGGTGGACATGGTGTTGGTGGTGGATGTGTGGTGGTGGTGGTGGTGGTGGACATGGTGGTGGATTTGGAGGTAGTAGATGTGGTAGTGGTGGTGGACGTGGTGTTGGTGGTGGATGTGTGGTGGACATGGTGGTGGTGGTGGACTTGGTGGTGGTGGATGTGGTAGTGGCGTATGTGGTGGTGGTGGACTTGGTGGTGGATGTGGTGGTAGATGTGGTAGCGGTTGTGGTGGTGGACGAGGTGGATGTGTTGGTAGTGGTGGATGTGGTGGTGGTGGACGTGTATGTGGAGGTGGTGGATGTGGTGGTGGAAGTGGTGGTGGTGGATGTAGTGGTGGTGGTGGACGTGGTGGATGTGGTGGTGGACGTGGTGGTGGATGTGGTGGTGAATGTGGTGGTGGACGTGGTGGTGGATGTGGTGGTGGTGGTAGACGTGGTGGACATGGTGGTGGACATTGTGGTAGACATGGTGGTGGTGGACGTGGTGGTGGACATGGTGGTAGACGTGGCGGACGTGGTGGTGGTGGTCGCCGTGGTGATGGATGTGGTGTGGTGGTGGTGGACGTGGTGATGGTGGTGAATGTGGTAGTGGTCGTGGTGGTGGACGTGGTGGATGTGTTAGTGGTGGTGGTGGACGTGTATGTGGTGGTGGACGTGGTATTGGACATGGTGGTAGATGTTGTGGTGGTGGTGGACATGGTGGGTGGTGGTGGACGTGGTGGTGGTAGGAGACGTGGTGGTGGTGGACGTGGTGGTGGTGGATGTGGTGGGGTGGTCGTGGACATGGTGGTGGACATGGTGGTGGACGTGGTGGTGGACGTGGTGGTGGACATGGTGGTAGATGTGGTGGTGGACGTGGTGGTGGACATGGTGGGTGGTGGTGGACATGGTGGTGGTAGGAGACATGGTGGTGGTGGACGTGGTGGTGGTGGACGTGGTGGTGGATATGGTGGTGGACGTGGTGGTGGTGGATGTGGTGGTGGACATGGTGGTGGACTTGGTGGTGGTGGACGTGGTAGTGGTGGTGGTGGTGGACATGGTGTTGGTGGTGGATGTGTGGTGGTGGTGGTGGTGGTGGACATGGTGGTGGATTTGGAGGTAGTAGATGTGGTAGTAGTGGTGGACGTGGTGGTGGTGGATGTGTGGTGGACATGGTGGTGGTGGTGGACTTGTTGGTGGTGGACATGGTGGTGGATGTGGAGTATGTGGTGGACATGGTGGACTTGGTGGTGGATGTGGTGGTAGATGTGGTAGCGGTTGTGGTGGTGGACAAGGTGGATGTGTTAGTGGAGGTGGTGGACGTGTATGTGGTGGTGGACGTGGTGGTGGACATGGTGGTAGATGTTGTGGTGGTGGACGTGGTGGTGGACATGGTGGGTGGTGGTGGACGTGGTGGTAGTAGGAGACATGGTGGTGGTGGACGTGGTGGTGGTGGAAGTGGTGGTGGTCTACGTGGTGGTGGTGGACATGATGGATGTGGATGTGGTGGGGGTGGTGGTGGACATGGTGGTGGTGGTGGACGTGGTTAAAATCTTGAAAGATGTAGTTAAAGAAAGGTTAAAGAGTGGGTAGAAGGGGCAATGTACACATACAGGTTGTACACATTCTGAAATTGTACAATCTTTATAGTCAATGTGCAAAAAACAGGCATAGAAATGTGCTTTTTTAAAGGTTGCTTGCCTCGCCTGGTGACGTACATATTTCCTTACTAGACTAGAGCTGAGGACATTGGGAGAGAGGAGTTGCGTGCATGCGCTATAACCAGGAATCCGTTTCTTTTTCTAAGGCAAATGTGTACCCTCAAGGAGAGAACGAAGAGAAAAGACAGATGGCGGCTGCGCGCGTTCACGCGCACATGCACGCAAGCTTGAGGCCAGTGGCTGGCAGCACTTTGAAAATCCCCTTACTAAAGTCGAGCTACAGCGCATGCGCTGTTCTAGGCTCGGCCTAAAAACTGAACCCCCTCTTTAGTTTCAGAGTTGATTTGAATGATATTTTGGGGAAATAAACTATAGATTTCATTATTCAACACTGAAGACAATAAGCAAAGAAATTGCTTTGGAAAGGCTACATATGCTATAAAGCGTAGCTTTAAGAATAAAGCCTTAATGGCTACAGATGCTACCTTGCTGAGAGAAAGCAAATAAATAATAAGGCAACAGATGCTGCCTTGCAGGTGCCACAGAAAACAGATAAATAACACGCTCTTTTAAAGCTTCGGCAACGAAATAGGAAAAAAGCATTCTCCTTCCATAAAAGCAACACAATGTAAAACACGATGGTTTGAAGCTTCACCAAAGACAACGACACAGAAAGCTTTGCCCACTACAAATGTAGTTAACAGAAACACGTGCAGAAAGCAAATCAGTCAAATATTTATATAGTGCATCAAAATACCACATGAATTTCGCAAGGTGCTGGAGAAGCTGGCTGCTGTGCAGTGGTTTGTTCATTTGAGCATCTAGGTCTTAAGTTCTCTCATTTGCTGGACCAGTGGGGTGGTCCAGTGGGAAGCCCTTGCATGCCTTGGCCACCAGGTGCAAGGAACACCCTCCACTTTTGGTTCAGCGGATCTGGGCTGTGTCTGCAAGGAAGTGGGAGGCGGATCATAGTTGTATGGTAGGTTGGTGGAAGTTCAGGCGTTTGTTGATGTATGCAGGTCCTTTGTTGTGTAGGGCTTTGTTTGTATGCATAGGTCAGCATCTTAAACCGGTATCTCTTCTGGATCGGGAGCCAATGTAGCTTTATGAAGTGGGGTGTGATGTAGGTCCTTCTGGGGAGATCGAGGATAAGTCTTGCAGCTGAGTTTTGTATTGTCTGTAGTCTCTTCATGAGGCATGCAGTGATTCCTATGTAGTGTGTGTTCTGTAGTTCAGTCTGCTGGTGATGAGAGCCTGGGAGACAGTCCTTCTGTTGGTGACTGGGAGGCACCTGAAGATCTTGTGTAGCATGCATAGGGTGTGCAAGCAGGTGGATGAGACTGTGTTGAGCTGTTTCTTCATAAAAAACTTGCTGCTTTGGGGTCGGCCAAGTTCAGCGGGCCACCATGCGTCGTTCCATGGCGAGGTGTTGTTCTCAAAGATGAGGATGAGGATATCCATCTTGTCCGTGTTGAGTTTGAGACAGTTGTCCTTCATCCAGTTAGTGATTTCGTCAGACATTTTTGTAAGTTGGCTCTGATGGCCGCGGTGGCTTCTGACAGCGAGAGGATGGAGCTGAGTGTCGTTGGCATAGGATATGATGTTAAGTCCGTGTGATCTGATGGTGCTGGCCAGGGGGTTTATGTAGGTGTCGAAGAGGGTGGGACTGAGGGATGATCCTTGGGGGATGACGCACATGGTTTTCTTGGGCTCTGAGGTGAACGGTGGGAGCTGGATTGCCTGATTTGTTCTGGTGAGGTATGAAGCAATCCATTTGAGGGCTTCTCCCTGGATTCCGATGTGGTGGAGTCTGCTGATCCGAATGTGATGTGAGACAGTGTCAAATGTGGCAGATAGGTCCAGGAGTATGAGGGGTGCCATTTTGCCATGGTCCAGGAAGGCCCTGATGTTGTTGGTGTCTGAGATCAGGATTGGCTTGGTGCTGTGGTTGGCTCGAAAACTGGATTGGAAGGGATCTAGGAGGTTTTTGTGTTCCAGGTTTTCGGTAAGTTGCTGGTTGAGTGCTTTCCCGAAGACCCTTGCTGGAAAGGGCAGTAGTGAGATGAGCCGGTAGTTCTTTGGATCTGCAGATGGTTTGTTCAGGAGGGGTCTCAATTCAAAATCTTTCCAGTCCTCCGGGAAGGAGGCCAAGGTGATGGAGGTGTTTAGGACTTTTCTGACTTTCCTGAGTTTGTCACCAATTGTCTTGCTTACGAGGTTCAAGATGTGGTAAGGACCCTTAGAAAACTCCAAAGCGCGCAACACGCAGCGGCCAGACTTGTGCTCAAGCTTCCCAAGAGATCATCTGCCTCGGCAGCTCTAAAAATCTTACACTGGCTACCACTCCCAAAAAGAATATTGTTTAAAATCTTAATAACAGCATTCCGTGCATTCAATGGCATCGGCCCGGCTTATCTCATCAAACGGTTCCCGCACTATAATCCGGTAAGGTCTTTAAGATCTTCAGGCCAGAATCTGATTAAGCCACTAAAATTTAAACTTAAGACCAAAGGAGGCAAGTCCCTGTCGTTTTTATCTGGGAAGGCGTGGAATTCTATTCCTACCCACCTCAGATTTTTGACCAAGGAAAAACAATTCAGAAAACAACTTAAAACATGGATCTACTCCCTTTCTGACGATTATGTAATGTCCCTCATCTAGTTCCTTTTCTTCTTCTGTTTTCGGAAATTTTTGTCTGCACACTTAGTAGTTAGCGCCAGGATGCTCCCTCCGGAGCGATTGTTTGCGCTTTATAAATACACAAAAATACAAATACAAATACATGGGTCAGTGGGCGCTCCTGAGTGTACTGAGTTGATGATAGAGATTGTGGCTTGAGTTGTGAGAAGGTTCCAGTGTGTGAGCTTGTGTTCGAGGTTTGTGTTCATGGGTGAGATCAGGTTGATACTGTTGACGGCGTGTGGTTGAGGTTTAAACTTTTCTTAGAAGGCTGAGATCCTGTTGTGGAAGAAGTCTCTCAAGGTGTCACACTGTTCTCATGAGGTGGTAATGTCGTTCTCTGTGGCTGCGGGATTGAGGAATTCCTTCACAATAGCTTAGAGTTCCTTGCTGAGGTTTGTGCTGGCTTCAGTGCAGTCTGCCGGGGCGAACTTCTTGGTTTCCTTCTGGATGCAGTGGTACTGGTTGAGTGCTGTCTTGAAGGTGGCAAAGAAAGAAATAGTGCCCAAAAACAAACATACAAGCAAAAAAGTATAATTCTACATGTAAATGGGCCATGCACCGTGGGAGGGAATAACACACCAAAAGGAGGGACATTTACGAAAGAGTGACCACATGCAAGCAACCTTTTCAAAGGGCTCTCAGACTAACAAATGAAAAGTAATTTGCAGGCTGAAGCCCTCAAATTGAACACAACACTTCTGGAACATTCAGTGCCTGCAATGTCTATGCGAGAGCTAAAAAGGACTAATGCCTGCCATCCAAGCCATTCTTATGGCTTTGGCGGTCTTGAATTGTCACACTTGTAAGAGTGTGTTGACACTGTCAATGGTAGCGCTGGCAGGGGAAATGGTTGGTGCAATCTGCAATGGCCTCCTGGCGGGGGCCTTGGCACCTATTTTCTTACAAATTAAGCACTGATATAAGGCAAGGATATGTAATAGTGTTTGTCATTTTCGTGCCCAGTCTCACTTTTCTTGTAGTACCAGTGCAGTATTTCACCTTCAGTTGCTTTAATGCATCTCAATATCCAAAGTAACAAGGGTTTTACTATATAATTAAGTTTCTGATTCTGGCTGAAGTATGAATGTTCACCGCTTTGTTTCAAATGCTCAGTAATTTAGTGCCACCAAGATCTTTAAGAAGCAAATGTGTTTTCTTTTATTAAAACACTAGTAAGTTACCTGTTGGCAAATAGCCTTTGCGGTTAAGAGTTGCATTTGTACTATATGTATTCTAATTGTATTTATATAACTCTTACTACTCCTATTGAGGTGTTGAAGCACTTTTTGACTGGTAGCACACTTCTCCGTAACTCTGATAGAGACTTCTAGCCGCAGATTCCTTACCATAGAAGATTCATCAGGTGTCAAACTTGATCCAGATCTTTGAGAAATACCTTTGCGCGCTGGTAGGTTGCGTCATTAGACTCCGTGTGGACGTCATCTGTGCCGGAACTGACGTGTGCGGTATCTATGTAGGCACGGCCCCGGCATGCTGATGTCAGTCCTTTCCTTTCCGCACCAGATAGTGCTGATCAGTCGAGTTACCTCTCAGTCACTTTCTGACTGGCTTTTTTCACCGTTTTGTCAAATATTTTTAAGAAATGTTGTCCTGGTGTGAGGTATGTCACACAAGAAACTGGCTGGTATCAAACCATGTGGGGCCTGCCTGAGGCAAATGTCGATTAAAAAAAACCCCAGTTGGTGTGTTTTTGGTGCTGAAAGTGGGACCACGACTAAAAAACCTGCGAAGACTGTCATGCAATGCATCCAAAGGCGCTGAGGAAGTGCTCCCTCAAGTTCCTCACCGCCTGCTAACGTCAGTCGACTCCGCAATACTCGAGGTCCCGATTGTGCAAAAGGTCCCGGGACCATTCGAGGAGCCCTTCCCGACGGTTTTTGTCACACTCCAAGTCATTGGGGAAGTCCCAAAAAAATCCAAGAAGTTGAAAAGATCTTCGAATTCTCCTCGTCTGTCGAAGTATGCCAATGAGATGCAGGAGAGTAGGCACTCAAGGTCCCCCGAGTTGGTTAAACATGGTGGTGCATAGGGCGGACTGAGGTCTTGGACCTTCAATTGCCTACAATGGCAATCAAGACAAACGTCTTGACGGTGGTGCTTCAGCTGGGAGTCACCACTTCTGAACCCCTACTGCCCTTCAATAAAGCCCTTCTAGGTGTCCGACCTGGGGTCTTGTCCAAACCCTGCAAAGGGGCTCCTATGCATAGAACAAAATTGCCTACCACCTTTGGCCCGCTCCTGTGGATCCGTCTCCTTACCCAACACCCCACCCGGAAAGATTGGTGGCCCAAGCCGCCATATCCAGAATTCACTCCAGCTCTTCCCTATCACTCCACTGGATAGGGAATTCACAAGCCTGGATACCTTTTGAAAGAGAATGTTCTCGTCCACCAGCCTAGCACTGCGGTCAGTGAACACCATGTGCCTATTGGGCTGTTACTCCCATTTGAAATGGGAATCGGTTGCACAAGTGCTGCTATGGTCTCGTAGCCATACTCACCTAGGCTATTGCTGATGGGTGAGATGCAGCTGAATCCACCATAAGGTGTTGGCTTGACAGGACCCACTCGCTGGGCAGAGCAATTTCATCATTGAGGCCTTGTGGCACCAGGCCCGGCTGAGAATGACTGGCTTTACCGAGGATGTCCAGGCTTCCCTAATGCACATGTCCTTTAATGGCTCTCGCTTTTTTGGAGAGAAGGCAGACTCAGCACTGGAGCGCTTTCATGAGAGCAGACCTACTGCCAGGCCCTTTTGCTTGTCTTGCTCCCCGCCAACCCCCCTCTGCCCCTTTCATGGCCATGGATGTGGCCTCCAATCATACCCATTCTCTCTCAGTCACTAAGGCCAACAGGCTTTACAGCCTTTTTGTGGCAGAGGCTGCGCGCATAGGTAACATTGGACAGCTGGCTGCGTGTTGGGTCAGTCCAGCAACCACCCGGCAGCCGCTGCTTTCAAAGCTCTTTTGTTTCAGGGAGACATTGCTTGGGTATCTATTCTAAGGTAAGAAATCTGCGGCTAGAAAGCTCTGTCAGATGAACAAGTTACTTCCCTTTGGTAACGCTTTATCTGGTAGAGACTCTGTCTAGCCGCAGATTCCTTACTGGCCCTCCCATCCCCCCACAGCCTGAGAACCGATTATGGTGTAAGGGACACCCTTCTCAGGGCCTTAGCTCGTCACACCAGCTGTCAGTTCTCATCATGGCACCGTAGTCCTTGTGTGGAAAGTCATGAAAGTAGTTGATGTCAGTGCGCCTGGGGGGCTCCTATATAGGTACTGTGCACGTCTTCCAGCACGGATGACACCAACGCAGAGCCAAACGACACCACCTACCTTCGCACAAGGGTAATCTTTTGGATCCAGTCTGACATCTTGGGAATATTCTAAGGGAAGGAATCTGTGGCTAGATAGAGTCTCTACTAGATAAGGTGTTACCGAAGGTAAGTAACTTGTTTGTTAGTAGCTAATCCAGTGGCTACAGATAATGACATTTTACAGCATATTTAGGCAACAGCAAGGCTGTGGGTGGGCAATTATGCCACATTGTTGACTTACACAATCTCTGGAAACACAATTTCCAGCTCTTTGCGATGATGAGGAGTATACCCCATTTTATGAGTGAACCAGAGGACACCAGCCCTCTCTACATAAATAGATGTGTTCCTATACAAAAGTGTTTCATTTAGGGAGGCAAGAAGTGGAGGTGGCTCTGGATTCTTTATTGCCAGCGAAGGCCCCGGGCCTGGATAAAATCCCTAGTGATCTGTATCGTAGCGAACGTAAGTTCTGGGACCCCTATCTATGGGTATTCTTCAACGCCCTTCTTCAGGGCATGAAGTTACCTCCAACTTGGTTGGGAGCGGAAATTGTGCCCATATTTAAAAAGGGCTCTCCCTTAGATCCGGCGAATTATCACCCAATCAGCTTAATAGATGTCTCTCAGAAACTATATGCACGCTTTCTACTGGCAAGATTGCAGTCTTGGATGGAGGAACATCAGATCCTTACACCGCTACAAGCTGGATTCCGGTCGAAGGTTTCTACCATCGACCAGGTATTTAGACTGCAAATGGTACACTGGAAGACTGTTATTTTGGAAGGGGGTAGCTTATACCTTTACTTTTGTTGATCTAAGATCTGCGTTCGATATGGTCCGGCGCGATAAGCTCTGAGCCATGAGAGCCATGGGTGTGCCACCATACCTATGTGACCAGATCAAACGCCTGCACAAGGAAACATTTGCAAGGGTACGTTTTGGGAAAAAAGGAGAACTAACAGCCCCCTTTTCGGTGGAAAAGGGGGTCAGGCAGGGCTGTGTTCTGGCCCCCACTCTCTTTTCTCTCTTCTTCAATGGCTTGATTGCCGATCTATTGGCCACTAAATATTTATATTCCCCCCGGTTTGCGAATCGTAAGATCCCTGCACTTAAGTTTGCGGATGACACGCTTTTATTATCCAAGTCGCCTATGGGATTGCAGAGGACCTTGACAGAGTTTTGCAATTTTTTCAAAAATAGAGACCTTGAGATTAACCTCTTTACGACTAAATATATGGTCTTTCATGCAAATACTTTTAATTGTCCCCATCCCCAAATGAATGGGATAGCCTTGGAGAGAACGTCCACTTTTGAATACCTGGGGGTCAGTATTAATGACCAGATGGACTGGGGGCCCCAAGTAACAAAAGCAAACCTCAAACTGTCATAATCTTCTGGTGGTATTCTTAAGGTCCACAACAAATGCAGTCTGAAAACGGTGGGCCCCCCGGTAGAAATATATAAGACACAAGCCAGGAAGGGAGCCCTTTATGGGGTTGAACTGTGGGGCCACTGTTTCGTCAACTCACTGGCTCTGACAGAGAACGACTTTTTTAGACGCCTTCTGGGGCTCCCGAAGAGTACACCACTTATTCCTTTGAGGCTCGATCTGGGAGCCGAACCCATAAAGGATATAATTGCCAACCGCCCGCTTCTCTTTTGGCGACGACTCTGGAGCACCCCTGAACTCGTCACCTGCAGGGAGAAATTAAAGAACGTCCTGTCCATTCTGGAAGCGGGGAAGCTACCATGGCTCCAACATATCAGACACCTCTGCATTAAAATTGGGAGACCTAACCTCTGGAATTCCCCGGAGGACACATGTCCCCTCATTTCAAAGAAATCACTCTCCCTGGTACTAAAGGAACACAATTTGGCGTGCCTAACACAGAACAGCCAATTGGGTGTTCTAACTGACAGCTTTTTGGAGGTTAAACACATCTATAAATTCGAGCAGGCTCTAGACAACATCCAGCCCTTTATGGCAAAGACACTTTATCTCCAAGTCAGACATGGAACACTTCCACTAAGGGCTTTTATTTTTTTTTTTTATTCAAAAGTTTTTCTATTGGATATTTCAGTTATAACCAAAATACGATGTGTGTACTAAGGGCTTTAACTAATACATGGAGAGGTATTACAACCACTCCGTTGGGTTGTCCGGGCTGCATAGAAAAAGAGAAATCTGACCTCCATGTACTGGTATTTTGCCCCCTTTATAAAACAGCTAGAGTAAGGTGGATTCGGCAATTATGCAACAACTTGGGCCTCAGGAACTACTTTGTAGTATACAGGATCCTGAAATACGATTCTTCTCCATTGATTGCCTTTGCCACCTCAAGGTGTCTGTTCTCAATGTGGTGCACTCGCAGAGCTAGGATTAAGTTTACAGAAAGCCTGTGTAGTTAGGTTCCAGCAAAACAACTGCCATGAATGATAAGCTTCTCTTGCTCCTTGGTAAACTGTATTTGTTCTATGTCTTTTTTCTTACTTTTATTGGTATTTTAACATACACAATATGTCATATTTGTATTGTGACCCCATTTACACTTTTAACTCGGTTTTATGTAAAGCTTTATATTATTCAGTGGATTAATTGTCTTAAATTTTTTAATTTTATATTGTGTTTTCTATTCTGCTTTTATGGTTGAAAACTGCCGAAATAAAGCTTTATTGACTTGACTTGACTTGACGTGAATTTAGGGAGGCAGTTTTAAAGGTTTTTTATGGGTGACAGACCTTCCTCTCTGTTTGGAAGCTTGGACAGAGAAGTGTTCCACAATTTGTATGGTCTCTACCAACCAGAACATCGACCGGCTCTTCTCTTGTTGGTGGGGAATAGCTACCAGCTTTTGCTTGGGTGGTCTCAAAATCTTGGAAAGCGCTTCAATAGTGCAGAATTAGGCTGGAAAGGAGAGTTGAACAGCTTATGAGGTTTTATTGGCCACACGCAATGATGTAAATGGTATCCGTTAATGTACAGGGAGCCAGTGAAGTCTGCACAGAAATGTGGTAATACAGTGGGGCTTAATGGTCCTTTATCCAAGCAAGGAAAATAGGCCTTGTCCCTGAACTGTTCTCTCTGGCATTCACCAGCCTCCTTGGGAGTTTCTTTCTAGTGTGACTTAGTTCCCAAGTTTGAAATTGTAAGTAACTTTACTCCTGCATCATGAAGGTTTTGATGATCAATGCACTCACAAAACTGATGTGTAAGGTATTGGCATGAGTGAAAGTTGAGTAAAGATGGCTTGCATAACTATGACGCAACTCCTGAGGATAGATGGGAAATACGGTTCTCCATATGTTGAAGACAGGGAAAGGAAAATGGCATCTTCACAGTTAGCTGATGAATCTGGTGGAGGTAACTAATGATGCTGAAGTTTATCAAAGACTTTGACTGTCTACGTGGCTGACAAAACCTTCTTTAGATACTTGTGCTACCAATAAGTCCTCCGAGTTAATTACCGTCTTTCAGGCTGGAATGAGTTGTCTTAAGTTAGAGTGATTGACTTACTTTCACATGGAGGGAAGCTATTTAACCTCTTTCCCTGCTCCCTATGTGTGGGACTCTGATAGTCAAGATAGACTGCTGTTTAGAAACTCTGTGTTCTTCTAACTCTAGCCCACTTTAAATAGGAGCCCAATGCTTTCAATGGTGCAGAGTACTTTCCCATTAAACCTCCTACTTGCCGTGCAGTCATATTCACAGATAGTTACCTAGTGTGTAATTGCTGAAGTCTGGTCCTCCTGTGTAATCGTCACCCAGGGCGATTGGTCAAGTGGTGCCCTTACATCATAAAGCTACAGCAGGAGCACCCAAAATATGAACTTTGCAGTATTGGTTTCAGCCTTCTTTTATGAAATCTTTAGTTCTGCCACCTGGTGGTGTGATTGAAAACTGCACCTCAGTATTTTAAATGTTTCAGGCAGGCCATGTAAGCAGCAGCGTGCCCATCCCATGCACCCACTGTCCTGCCCCCTCTGTCACTTACGTGTGTAACTTCTCATTTTCCTTCTTTCTGCCGTGCTGCATACCTTAAATCAGGGTGCAGTCATTTTTAGAAGGTAGTCGTGCCACAATTCTTTTTTTTAAACATTTGCTAGCCACATTGAGGAGGGTGATTAATCCAAGCTAGCCTTGATTCAAGCATGTTGGTGGGGAATGGCTACCAGCTTTTGCTTGGGTGCTCTCAGAATTCTGAAAAGTGCTTCAATAGTGCAGACTCAGGCTGGTAAGGAGAGATGATCAGCTTGTGAGGTTTTATTGACCACACACAATGATGTAAATAGTATTCGTTAACATACAGGGAGCCAGTGAAATCTGGACAGAAATGTGGTAAACAGTGGGGCTTAATGGTCCTTTATGCAAGCAAGAAAAATAGACCTTCTCCCTGAACTATGCTCTCTTGCACCATGTACCAAATGGGCAAACTTGGGCCCATGCTGTAGATGGTGCCCTAATGGGATACTTATTTGGACTCCAAGTCAGGACCTGGATACAGCTCTGTTTGGGGAAATATTTATGGGTATTGAAGCCCTTAGGTGTATGCTAAGCTGCTGAATTGCCGCGCTTGCCTCGTTGATTGGATTTTCCAGTATACAACTGAGGGTCTTTAAAATAATATTGCACCTCTTCTTTAAACAGAAAAGTGCACTGCCTGCATCCTTTCAGACAGAGTTTTGTCGGGATTGAATCCTGTCTGATAGGATTACCTTGTTAGGCACAGATCATTCAGCATGATGCTTACCTTTGCTGTGCTACAGGCATGGTGCATATAAGTTTGTATTAGTTGGCATCTTTTGCACACTACTATGTATTGGTTCACAAGGTTGATTACCCTCAACATACTCATTAATCACGTGTCTCCAAGTGGTAACTTAACTATCCCACCCTGGCAGGAATCCAGCACCGCTCACCAAACAGGATGGATCTGGTGAAAATCACTCAGTGGACCAAGCTCAAGAGTACACCTAGAGAAGGACAAGCAAGGTCATTTGTTACCTGAATTAAGGGTTAGTTGCATGTAAGACTTGCTGTCCCTTTAAACTGACACATCTAGTGAAGCTGAAGGTGCTGTGCTGCTTTCTTCTGACGAGATGTCCTGATGGATTGAAATTCTATTTTTAAGTGGCTAAAGTCCCATATAATATGTCAATAGTACATTATCGGGCACCACTGTGAAGAAGATGAGGTTGAATCTTCCCAGTCTGCCTGATCCGTTACAAGAACTACATTCTAAGATCCAGATGTCAGTTTCTGAGATGCTAAGCAGTGAAGCAAATGAGTCTCCTCACTTCCCGTACTCTCTAACTTGGTAGGTGACCAAAGTGCTTCCGGAAGAAGCACCCCGGGGAAGATCTTAATTAGGGAGTAGACAGTGAAAAACATTTTCTCTATTACTGTACTGTATAGTAACAATCATCTCTGTTGTGCAGAGCTGGACTTCTGTTCAGTGGAGTGCAGGTCTTCACACTAAATGAGGTACAGTAGATTATTAAAGTACCTGCATTTTAGGTGGAACATTAAGTGATTGTAATACAACTTA
Source organism: Lissotriton helveticus (assembly GCF_964261635.1). Classification (NCBI taxonomy): domain Eukaryota; kingdom Metazoa; phylum Chordata; class Amphibia; order Caudata; family Salamandridae; genus Lissotriton; species Lissotriton helveticus. The sequence continues at coordinate 619,215,674 of NC_136071.1, forward strand.
CCGATCACCAAAGGAAGCAGTCTGCTGATGTCTGCTGAAAATACCAGGACCCTTTTTAGGTCGAGCATTTGAGACCTCTTGTATATACTTTAGTATATACTTATATGTGTATGTACTTTGTGGGCTCTGGAGATCATCCCCTAGGACTTGTCTGCTTCCGCGTAGGGACTTTTTTTTTCTGTTCCACTGCCTCTATTTAACTGTCTTGATAGAAAATGACCAGCAGAGGTCAGTAAAATACCAGAATTGCTTTCTGCTGAGGGACTTTCTTTTTTTTAATTTTCCTGCCAACTGCCTCTGTGTAACTTTCTTGATAGGAAACGACCAGTAGAGGTCAGTAAAATACCAGAATCACTTTAGCATCCTCTAGATTCCAGTAGATAGAAATTGTCTTCCATGAGCACCCATAGAAAATAGTATTTTTTCAAATCTTGTATTTTCAGTGATATGACCACCAAAGGCCCTTATTTTATATTAAAAACAGAGCTTTGTACTATACCATTTCCCGCTGTAAGGCAATATTTCTCTCCATGTGTTCCCATACATGGCGTGTCACACAGGTTAGCGCTTACTTTCCCTCCAATCAATCAATCAATCATATAATTTGTAAAGCGCACGACTCACCCGTGAGGGTCTCAAGGCGCTGGGGTGGGGAATGCTTCTACTGCTCGAAAAGCCCGGTATTAAGGAGTTTTCTGAAGGTCAGCAGGTCATGGGTCTGCCGTAGGTGGATGGGGAGGGTGTTCCAGGTCTTGGCTCGAGGTGGGAGAACGATCTGCCGCCGGAGGTCGCTCTTCAGAAGCGGGGGACTGTGGCAAGGGCGAGGTCGGCGGAGCGGAGCTGGCGGGTGGGGGTCTAGAAGCTGAGTCGTCTGTTGAGGTACCTTGGTCCGATGTTGTGGAGTGCCTTTTGTGCGTGGGTGAGGAGCTTGAAGATTGTCCTCTTGTTGACCGGGGGCCAATGCAGGTCTTTCAGATGGGGTGTGATGTGGCAAGGGATGTCGAGGATCAGGTGTGCAGAGGTGTCTGGGTGCGTTGGAGCCGTCTCAGGAGTTTGGCCGAGGCTCCTGCGTAGAGGGCGTTTCTTTAGTCCAACCTGCCGCTGACGAGGGCCTGGGTGACCGTTCTTCTCGGTTCAGTGGGGATCCACTTATAGATCCTGCGGAGCATGCGGAGGGTGTTGAAGCAGGAGGAAGAGAGGGTGTTGCAGCAGGAGGAGGAGACGGCGTTGACCTGTTTAGTCATGGAGAGGGTGGAGTCGAGGATGACCCCTAGGTTGTGGGTGTGGTCGGTGTTTGTTGGGGCGGTTCCCAGTGCTCCATGTTCAAGAACAGTAGATGTAGATAGTAAACAGTAGATGTTTCAGCACCCAGGCTAATGTGCTGCATAGCTAAATACATATAAGGTCCCGAAGGCGAGACCGATTGCATTGCAAATGCTTGTTATCATCTGTGGCAACTTAGGAGACTCGGATACTGGCAGCAACTGCAAGAGATTGTAAATACAGCAAAAAGGAGCTAGGGTTCCAAACTACAATACAAAGGTTAGGGGAACTAGGAGGAGGGGTCCTAGCGAACGACGAAGGAGAAGAAAAGAAAAGTGCAGGATATGGAGGAAGAGTGCAAAGTACATCAACAGCAGAACTTCAATGCTACCACAGAAAGGTGCCAGGCAAGGGAAACATGGTGAGATGGTAATTTTTGCCACTGCTACTTAAAGTACCGTGGAAGTGTATTATCAACCCGGAAGTTTATTGTACCATGTGGAGGTTAGTGGTCTAGATTCTAATGCGTTTGGTAAACCTCAATCTCTTGTCCGCGCAAACACTCCAGTATCCCCCCTTAACGTTGTATTGATACCTATTGCAATGTTACTTGACATGTCCTGAGTGTGTGCAGCTTTCGTAATAGGGCTGTTAAGCCAATTCCTCACACAGGAGGGGGAACCCATTACGGATAATAGTACATCCCTCCACAGGGCTGAGGACTTGGTTTTAGGAATAATTATGGAGTTCTATGGCACTCTTCTAGGTCTACCCAGGAAGCTGTCAAAGAGGTCTATGATGCATATCATACTTTGTAATTACATTCCCAGACTCTACTAAATGCTAGCAAGGATGGATACAATTGATGCAGGTACCTAATTCATGTTTTATGTGTAGTTTTGTCTCCAACTGCCTTCATTGCATTGCCCAGTTGGGACTTTCTCGTGGGTGGATGTTCCTAAATTTTGGTTCATTATTTTTGGATTCCAGATTTCTCCCATTTCTTTGCTTTTCTGAAAGCTGTTGACACGACTATTCTGAAATATAAAAGGTTGGTAGGAACTATTACCCTTATGGCATGGATGGCAGTCTTGCAGGCCTTGCTGTTACCTTGAGGCCCACTGGTCAAAGAATGATTGGTGGACATTATCTTTTTAGGATGCTCGGTGTGAGCTTTTCAACTTAGGCACAGTAGCATACGTTTTTATTCAGAGTAACTTTCTGGTTGTGCTGCTATGTGCTCTGGATTAATTTGAAGAGCATCTGTTGTACCTAGCATTACCTTCATGCATCCCATCCCACGTTTGGTTGTACTGCAATGTCAGTTACTCATACTCTTTCTTGCTCACGCTTTGCACGCTCTCCGCCAGTGCCAGCGTTTTAGTCTACCAGCGAGTGTTGGGTCATCACATCGCCTAATAGTGCGTGCTACTTACACAATCCAATAGTCCATGACCTCCATGCTGAAATTGAAGTCAGTTTGTTGATTGTGATTTCAACTGTAAAAACTTGTGTTTCTAGTCCCACTTGCTTTTTCTCCTCTCTCCTTTTATAAAATGATAGTTATCAATGCTTCTCTCCTGCTCACTCTAGCTCTTTCATTCCCTAACATTATCCTCACTCCATTCTCTCACCCTTTATTAATTAAATTGATTTCCAGCGGAGGCCGGCACAGATCGGAGGTAGGGGGTGGGAGGGGGGTATTACATGGGGAAGCAGGTATATAAAAAAATAAAATACAAAATAAAAATGTACCTTCTTGCTGCTGTCTCACCGTGTCTCTGCTCCGCAGTCCTCCCCTGCTCCGCCTCAACAGGAAGCACACCCAGGCTCCCAGTCAGCCAATCACAACGTTGCCTTAGCAGTGTTTGTTGTGATTGGTCTGAGCACCGCGTTTCGGCGCTCTGATGCTGGCTGGGAGCCCTGGGCATGTTCTTCACGCAGGCTGTAATGCAGCCTGCATTGAGAACATGCGAAGTGCGCACGACTGTTTTAGGCGGCCCGAGAGGGCCGGCCTAGCAGTCATTGCGCATTAGGAGAGTGCTACCACTGCTCCCCTAGCTTTACCTCTCATCTCTCCTCCACCCAGCTCCCACATCGCTCAGGTCTGAGGTTACTAGCCAGAATGCCAAAACAGAGAAAAGGTATGTTAGTGTGTGGGGAGATTTGAATACGCGGGACAAGTTTAACAATATTTTAAAGTTCATCAGTCCTAACTGCCGTTCCCTAGCCAAACATGAACGTGAGATCTTTGATCTTCTTGATGATAAGCGACCTGATGCATTGTTTCTTACCGAAACATGGCTTCACGACAGCTCTGGGCCGGACATTGCTGAAGCACTGCCCGCCAATTATGCTATTGTTAGGTGTGATAGGCCTAATAGAACGGGAGGAGGAATCGCGATTATATTCAATAACAATTTTCAGTGTCTGCTTGATGGCATTACCTTAAATGCTTGCGAAGCAGCCCACTTCAAACTTGCTCTCCATCCTAAGTTTACCCTTACGGGACTGCTGGTCTACCGCCCACCTGGGCCCGCAAATACTTGGGCTTCACATTTCTCTGATTACATAGCCACTATATTTATGAATTCTAGTAATTTTCTGATTCTAGACGACCTCAATATTCATCTGGAAGATCCAACTAATAATGTCGGCAAAAACCTAATTGCTGACCTCGCGGCCATGAACATTGCAATACATAACTGCGGTTCCACACACAGAGGTGGTCATTTGTTGGACCCCATTTTTTCCAACCTTTCCCATATACAGTGTCGTCCTGCACTACCTATCCATTGGTCCGATCATTCACTTGTTAGATTCACTCTCACTTCCATAGATACCCTGGCCCAGTCCAGAGTCCCTCCGACCATCACCACAAGGGACTGGAAAAAGCTTGATATCGCTTCTCTTAAAAACATCCTAAACTCTCATCTTCCCATAGATCTGCACAAAGTTGATGATGTGGAGGCAGCGCTTCTATAACCGACTCGTGGCTGTCAGAAGCCATTAACATCTGCCTTCCTTCTTCGCATAAGAAACTGGCCTCTCATAAAACACCTGCCCCGTGGTTCAATGAACTACTAAAAAGTCCTCCTGCAAAAAGCTTGAACGGACCTGGAGAAAGGATTACTCTCGGGTAGCAGGTCTTGCCTATAAAAAAGAACTGAAGCACTATCATAGAGCATGCGTCCTGACCAGGGCAAAATACGTCGCGACAACCATCACTGAAGCTTCAAATAAATCTAGAGTGCTCTTCCGTCTGGTTAAAGACCTTGCTGGTTCTTGCACTGTGGCTAAACTCCCGCCTCTCAATACTACACAGTGTGATGAACTCGCACAGTTCTTTTTAACAAAAATCGAAAAAATATATCAGGATATACTTGATCAAAACGATGACACCACCTCCCCTTCGTTGGCCACTGATTCTAGTCATATCTGCCATTTGCCTACTTTTACTCATGCTCCCCTTCTTTTATGGGTTAATCAAGATGAAAACGGACACTTGTGACACTTCTAGACCATTGGTTAAGAAGTATATTAAAATACCCTCAAAAACTCAATGTTGTTTGGAAAGCGGTATATGTGTTTCCTCCGCCCCACATTGTAGTTATGGCAGTTATCATTGGGTATTCTAATTATTTGTAGTTTGCCAGCCTCATCCAGAGGCACCTCTGGTCTAAAGTGCAGTGTCCAGAGATGAAATAGAAAAAGTGTGAAATCAAATTGTTGGAAAAAAGGAAAAAAATTTAAAAAAGGGGGAACACACCCGAAGTTTTTTTATTGGAGGGTGAATTTCCTCTGTTCTAAAATATGCTCATACTTCATATAGATCAAGTTATTGGATCTGGGAGTATAATGAAAAAATTGTCGACATGTTTCAGCTCCTTCGGCCCGAGGGGTCTGTGGAGCTTTCGTCAGGACTAACAAACAGAAAATTTTACTCACACAATTTGTGTAGTACCTTTTGTGGTCGTTTTCTATTTTTTTTTTTTTTTAAGAAAACCGTTCCTCCAAATTCTGTAAGAAAGGAAACAAATACACACTTTTCATTTGTATTGTATTACATTCAAGAAAGGCTGAAAAGAGATAAATTGACTTTTGTACAATGTAAGCATTATGTTACAAAGATTGTTGATGGAAGGATACTACTCACTGGATTTTATGGCCAGAACTACATCCTACTATTCTCAAGGAGATTTTGCTTCAAATAAAATCAGGCTCACCCATCGATCCTCTTCCCATTTCCATTCTCAAACTTTTAGATACTTCCCAGCTTTCCGTGATATGTTCCACACTCAATCTGTCACTGAAACATGCCATTGTCCCAGCTTGCTGGAAACATGCTATGGTGACTGTTATTGAAGAAACCCACTGCCGATCCGAAAGTTTTGTCCAATGTTCGCCCTATTGCCAGCATTCTCTAAAATTATGGAAAGGCATATTCATCATCACTTAGCTCAGTTCACTGCCTTTAACAATCTTCTGCACACTTCACAGTCTGGCTTTCGGCCAGGTTTTTCAACTGAGACCACGCTTTTAGGCGTCACCGAGAACCTTCGCCTTATGTTGGATAGAGGAGACACAGCTGCACTGATCTTACTCGATCTTAGTGCGGCTTTCGACACTATTTCTCATAATATTCTCCTCAAATCCCTGGTAGCTATGGGTATTGATGGCAAAGCTTTAAAATGGCTGACTTCTTTTCTGACCGATCGGACCTTTCAGATTTTCTCCCACTCAGCCACTTCCAAAGTCTACTCCCCACCTTATGGTGTCCCCCAGGGCTCGATACTTAGTCCTCTTCTTTTTAACTTATATGTCACTCCCTTGGCGTATATAGCGGATCGTGCGGGGCTCACGCTGTTCACCTATGCTGATGACTCACAAATTGTTTTTTCCCTATCTCAATCTGACCAGGCCTCTTCCTCCCTCCTTCAGTCGGGTCTTAGGGAAATAGCCACCTGGATGAATCTTAACCTACTCAAACTGAATGGAGGGAAGACGGAGGTCCTGATCGTTGGCCATAAACATGATCTGTGGAGTGCCAAACATTGGCCATCTGAAATGGGCCCCCTTCCATCTCCATCTGAGCACGTACGTAACCTGGGAGTGACTATTGATAATAGGCTGACTATGCAAGTACAGGTAAATAAAGTAGCTGCTACCTGCTTCACTATTCTGCGCTGGTTAAACAAAATCTTCTGGATGTTGCCTAAGGACACCCAGAGGTCTGTAATTAATGCCTTGGTGACCTCTCGGTTGGATTATGGAAACATACTCTACCTGGGGGCTACCAAGGCAGTTACAAGGCGCCTCCAATTGGTCCAAAATGCTGCTGCACGTCTACTCTGCGGCTGTAAGAAAAATGAACACATCTCAGGGCGCCTCCGAGACCTCCACTGGCTTAGAATGGAGAGTTGAGTAAAATTCAAAGCCTTGAGTTATATGCACAAAATCAAGACTGGGAATGCTCCCAGATATCTGCAAACTCTTGTTAAAACGTATTCTCCTGCACGCACGCATCGTTCTTCCTCTCAAGTTCTCTTCTGCCTGCCTAAATATAAATACTCAAGAATAGGCGGCAGGTCCTTCTCTTTCCTAGGTCCCAGACTCTGGAATTCTCTTCCCCTTGACATTCGTTCAGAAAACTCTTATGGTCGTTTCCGTAAATCCATTAAAACCTGGCTTTTCAATCAGTAACCTTCTGGCTTTCTGCGTCATACTGCTCATGTTTCTAATAGCGCCGGGAAACCCTTTTTGGGTAGCTGTCGTGCTCTACAAGCTTAATACATAAATAAATAAATAAATAAATAAGTGTCCAGAATCCAGGAGCAGAACTGGATCGAGAAAAAAGAGACTCAGATAATACCAGGAATACAACATGTTTACTGTTTTGATGAACTAAGCCTATCTTTAAGGACGTGACTGCCTTTCAGGATGCATAATAATTTTAACAGTTATGTGAGAACTATAATCAAGTAAAAGATTAATTAATACTGCTAAATAAATCGCTCAGATGGCATCAATGAATTATCTCCTCTTACAGAAATAGAACTAAACTTAAGATAAATGATGTGCCTCCTACGTGCTTGTTTATAGGCCAGGAACAGATTTGCCGACTAATGGGGTTACTTTAACCAACATTTGCAAGAGAGGAGGTAACCTCTCAGAAGAAAAGCCCCTTTGAGTGTTAACTATTAAATGTTCTAGAATGGATATAGCTTGGTTATTTTATCGCATTTATGAACATCTTATTTATTATTGAAAGAAAAGTAAAAATAAATCTCCCTGAGGCATAACAATGATTGAACAATTATATTTTCTTTCCTACAGGTTTCTGCGCTTCATGCATTGCTCTGACTTGGCTCTTAAATTAAAATGTGAAAAGGAAGTAAAGATTAAAAGAGAAAATGAAGAAAAGAAAAGAAGCAAATATTTAAAAGTTTCTGAATTTCATATATTGCCATGGCTTGGTTTCCAAATGAAAATGTGAAGAAGAAAAGAAAAGGAAGTGCCAGTTAAAATGATAATGAAAAGTGCCAGTTAAAATGATAATGAATAAAAAAGGATTCAAGGACATTTTCTGAACAAATTCTTTCAATATGTTTTGGGGGTTTGCTGGATTCTTTTGACAGTATGCTTCTTCCTCCTCCAGACTTTCTTGAACGACCACGTGAGATCTTTCTATAGTTAAAATGTCTTCATGCATTATTCATAACAAAGGCCTGGTTGCTTATTGACATGTTTTAGTATAATTTACTTACCAAAAATAGTCATGCTAACATATCAAGTGGATCGTGTATGATTGTGATGGTAAACCATGCTATTTCATTCAGAGAATGCCTCAACCATCTTACACTATGTCACAATTTTTATTTAACATTCAGTTTTCCACAATTCATCTAGTTTTAAATTATTTATTGAACTCTTAGGTCAACCATAGAACATGTGGATTACGGTATTAAGTAAACAATGTACTTTTAGTGTGTTATTTTTCACAAAGTATTGACTTGTTTGCTTAAATGCCAGAAGTTCTCTAGCACAATTAAGAGCAATACATCAAATCTTACCTCCTTAAATAAATTATAAGATGTATACAAATATTGAGCCATATAGTTTTCATTTTTTTCATTTCAACTGTGGTCTGTTTGAGAAGTTCCATTAATTTTTTGTGGTGATTGTTTGCATTTGTGTGTGGATGTGTCTAGCAAGACAGAAGGGCCATCACTACAGCAACGTTTGTTGTGAAAAAAGAAAAATCGAGATCCCTTTGTACTTTTTTACTCTTGGCATGCAGCAGGATTTTTGTGACTTGTTGTTGCAGTTAGCTTGTCTGTATGTTTTTGCTGATAAATAATTAAAAGTTTGTTGACTATCAAAATATACCTATGGTGTTTGTATTGCTAGCACAAGGCTACCGTAGTAATCATTCCCTTGGCTGCCAACGCAAGCTATATTCCACTTTTCTTGACACGAAACTGCTGGCATGGTTCCTTCAATTTCAGTGCTGATTGGAAGTCTGCCGTCCAACAAAATGTGGATAAAGTTTACATTGTACATTTATCCTGTAGCTTTTCCTACATTCTTACTTTACATCATAGGTTGGTGAAGATGTTATATTAGGCGATTATAGGTTTCAGTTTATGATGTACGTTTTAAAAAAATTAGTATTGGTGTATAATAGTTTGCAAATTATATTTTGAGGCAAAAGGGCTATAAGCCAGAATAATGCTAATTGTGAAAGGATATTTAATCATTTTGAGGGCTAGTCTTGCCATTTAGGTGTTTAGTCCCAAATAAGGGGGGGGGGGGGTTATAGCACGCCAACATTTGTAACAGATTATATATTGTTATTATAATAATATGGTATTAAGGTATGCATTTATTAAACATACAATTTCTAGATGTGTAGGCAAACTATAAGATATTAATGAACGCTTTTCATATTACACTTATGAACCAGTTACAGTGCCCGTAACCAGGGGCATGGGGTGTCACCCAATCTCTTTAGCACACCTCTTGTTCTCTTTAGCAAATAACATATAATAATTCAGAGTTTTTCACTGTTATTATATCGACTCTAATTAGATTTCAAGTAAGGAATAATATAGAATTTTGTAGTAGACTAAAATATTCAATATTAGAAGTCAGATGCCTAAGCCAATAAATACCATAGCCATTCTAAAAGCCTTCTTTTGTCTTCATATATCAATACATCTGCCGTGCAGATCAAGCCGATCTGTGTAACCACGCAGTGTGACGATAGCCAGTGCCTCTGTCCCATTCCCCTGGTTTACTTCTAACCTACGTTATTAGTGCAAGGTTTGTAGTGGGTGTTGGAAAGTGTGGCGTCTCACTTTGCTCCTGTTTGATCTGACTTGCAAAGTTAGTGCTTTTTGACTAAAGTAGCTAGAAGCAAACGAAACAAGTCCATGGATCCTTCCTACTTAGTTAAAAACACTTTCTCAAGACTTCTCCAAAAGAAGAACCAATATCCAGCCGAGACACCACACTACAGGCTGATGGCCTGCTCCTTGGTAGATTAGCAGAAAGACCAGTTTTTATTCAACTCTCCAATTTAGCTGAAGAACATAACTTGATTTTGGATCAACAATATGGATTCAGGTCAGGTATATGCACAGACTTAACCCTCTAGCCATATGACCTAAAGCTCATAAAGGGAAAAATGCAGTGGCGTCCCTAATGCTTCTGGATCTATTTGTGGTATTTGACACTGTCCACCTTTAACTGGTACTATATAGACTACATAATATCAGAAATAAATTTCTTTCTACTGCAAAGACAAGCAGAACTAAGTATTTTACCACCTTTCATATGCGCCCCTCAGATGCCAACATTGTTGTGTCCATCTCTCTTATTTAACATCTATCCTACACCTTAACAGACTTGGTCTAATCTTTCAACCTTACCTGTTACAACTATGCTGATAATAAACAAATAATTTTAAAAATGGATGGCCAGGAACACTTCTATACATCAAGACTTGCCTGCTCACAAATGATTTGTGGATGATGAGTAACCACCTAGACCCCAACACCGCAAATATAAAGACCATGATCTGCATACAATGACACAACCACCAGCAAAATGACCTAATGAACTTGATGCGCCACCAGCTACACCAAGAGGTGCAGTGCCTGATGCAGTGTCAGTGTCCGCCTACACACCCAGAGACAGGCCAACAATGCATTGAATACCGAAATGCAAAATATGCATCGTTGCTTGTGTTCACTCAATAGCCAAATAAAATGCATGCCCCCAAACATTGAATACTAATAGAAGTGCTTTTAGATTAATTTTGCCACCTAACTTGCACATTTTGAAGGTGTGCATTGCTGACAATATTAAAGGATGCAGTTAATGTCAGTGTGTTACTCTAAGTGATGCTCAATATACCAACCTTCCACCGATGTCACATAATATGCAGACACATGCTCAATGTACCAGCCGTCACCGTTTCTACATTGCAACTCCTATTCTCACATTTCACCATTTAATCACAGATTGCTGTGTTTATTTCCTATTTGCTTCAGAAAACTGTCCTACTTCTACAAGAATATTTTCATTTCAGTTTCATTTTCCACTTTTGCATTCCAGATTAACATTATCTCTAGAAAATTGCTGTCAGTTATTCACATTTTTCCAGGCACGCAAGCAATCACATTCTAGTCTCAGCAGTGTTCCTAAAAGGAGTCCTAATATCTTCCATGTAGCCAAACAAGTATGTATGTAGTGATGAAAGTTTAATTGTCCGCATTTGAGAAAATGTTGCTGTTGTAAATAAATGTTACGCAGTCCATGTAGTTTCTTGAAGCTCCTTTATTCATCTAAGATGGTAAGTCAAGTATAAGAAGGAGAAACCACACCAGAAGCAGCCTCCTGCCACTCAGCCCTCATCCAACTGCCAGACATCCACACAGAACATTCTAACAGGCTCTTACATCATACATTCTATGTTGAGCAGCAGGAATAAGTATAACACATCTCCCTTCTTTAATTTGAAGAACAATATGTAGGAATAGAAATTGTCAGATCACAAGTCAGATCACGCAATTTCAAAATAAATGTAAAATCAGATAAGATCAGCAATTTAACATTCACTCAAACAAATCACGCAAACCAGCAAATAACATTCACACCACCTTCTCTCTTCCTTAAACGAAACATTACTCCCAGAACGAAATAACCAACACACCATCACGCCAACACATCACCTACTCAACCCTAGAAATCAAACAAACCGACTGGCCAGGTCAGTAGGAGGCAAAAGGGTCCCAACTCACGGCGTGACAAAACAAAACTTACATATGTGACATCCTTCGCATCCCTTAGGTCAAATAGAAAGTCTGGTAAACATCCAGAAATGGAGCACTAAGCTCCCTCAAACTCCATGTAATAGGATACATAAGTTCCTATGATCAACACTGGGACATTTAGATCCCAAAACCTCTTAAATCACAAATATGGGGCAAATTCCATGTAGTAGGATACACATGTTCCTTGCAAAAAACATCACCACCACACAAACTCACCACCATAGGGCACTCACCACCCTAAAGTGAACAGCACTGGGAACTGACCACCCCAGAAACTCACCAACGTAGGGCATAAACTCACCACCCCACAAACACACCACCATAGGGCACTCACCACCCTAAAGTAAACATCACTGGGAACTGACCACCCCAGAAACTCACCAACGTAGGGCATATACTCACCACCCCACAAACACACCACCATAGGGCACTCACCACCCTAAAGTAAACCGCACTGGGAACTGACCACCCCAGAAACTCACTAATGTAGGGCATATACTCACCAACTGACCACCCCAGAAACTCACCAACGTAGGGCATTTACTCACCACCCCACAAACACACCACCATAGGGCACTCACCACCCTAAAGTAAACAGCACTGGGAACTGACCACCCCAGAAACTCACCAACGTAGGGCTTATACTCACCACCCCACAAACACACCACCCCAGGGCACATACTACCCTAAAATAAACTGAATTGGAACCCTAACCACACCATGAATTAACAAATCACCTCAGGACAGAATACACCACCAATATGACCTCCCCAAAGATGAGTACTCAGTGTAAAATACACAAATCCAGACCTTATACTCAAACTAAAACCTTAAACCCACACACAAAACGACATTACAATGACCATCAATATAATGTTATTAACAGTCTCGTGCTCCGGTGAGCGGTCTCTCACCCGAGGTCTCCAAAGAAGTAGAAATCTCTGTCCTTAAGCTGCCGGTATCTGTATCAATCCATAGAAGTCCATAGAATCCATCGACATGCCTGCTGAGAAAATCACCCTCCATTGGTAGCATCATCTTCTGCACATCGACTTGCAGGGTATCAAAAGATTCACTGCCAGACAGCTGCTAAAAGTACATTACTATCTGCCACGACGTTCCGATTAACACCACAAGACTGGTAGTGACTCGGCATGTTTGTCTCCATGGGGATTTGCTAAACAAAGCCCCTGACATATCTTCTATACATTTCATGTGAAACTAAAAATGGAGGCACGCATCTGACGCAGCACCGGGTGGCTCTCGGCACGCCTGTGCTTGAAGAAACATTAGAGAATTGCAGCAGCAGATCACCGACGTCAGAAAACCCTTCACGCAGGAGACAGCAGGTAAGATTAAAGGGTATTAATGACAGTTAAACTGTCAACTCTTGCGCAGTAAAAATTAAATGATACAAATAGGAACAGGCTCTCTGCATATCTTGACTTTCACACAGAGAATCCGATAATATCAACTGTGCGCTGCTCCTCTTAAATTGTGAATGGCTAAGTAAGAAAATAAATGACTTTTCCTGCGTGCAGCTCTCCTTGAATGAGGGTAATAAACTGTCTGTTCACAATGACACATCCAACTCCGTGAAAGCAAGCAACTAATCCTTGTTCCATACATCCATAGTTTTCTCTTTTTTTAAATTTTTTTTGTTAGAGACCGAGCACAGCTGTCATCATCAATCTGGTTAATGTCACATCACACGGGGACACCATGGGGCTCTGGGGCTAGTCGCACGTGATACCAGAGGGTTGCTCTCAGTAACAGCTTGCAGCTCCACTCCTCATCACAGCACCAATTTAAATACGAACAGGCAGCATAACATGGCACACTTCTTTGCTCATACCGCCAGTAAAGATGACTTCACCTTGGACATGTATGCTTAATCTGGCACTTAAGGTTTAGGGCGACCGATTTCGGGGTCACTGGTGGGGTTTTGTAGTGCCAGTTAGCTTAAACATATGTTTTAAAATGCAAAAGTCTTTTACCTTGATTCAGTTCTGTTTCCTTAAATTTTCTTTCCTCCTTGTAAGTTCTCTATTTGGCTTATATAGAGTTATCTTGCACGCTGTAGGTTCTTTGAATAATCTTGCACGCTGTAGGTTCTTTGAATAATTTCTCGTAAGGTTGAGATTCTTTACTCCTTGTAGGTACCTTAGTTTGCTTGTAGGTAATTTCTTGCACGCTCTAAGTTCTCCAAACGTCGCCAAAAATGTTGTAAATAAATGTTACGTAGTCCATGTAGTTTCTTGAAGCTCCTTTATTCATGTAAGATGGTAAGTCAAGTATAAGAAGGAGAAACCCCACCAGGAGCAGCCTCCTGCCACTCAGCCCTCATCCAACTGCCAGACATCCACACAGAACATTCTAACAGGCTCTTACATCATACATTCTATGCTGAGCAGCAGGAATAAGTATAACAGTTGCTTTGTCACCACATTATCATCAGGCTAAGTACCACCACAAGTGAATTCACAAGAACCAACAGGAGCATCAGAGATGGCCCTTCTTACCACTGCCCCCACATTCAACTGGTATTCGATATTGCCTGAAAACCCTTTGATTTAGGTAGGCAAGGAATGGGCTTTGTACCTTCACTGCCTCGCGTACCCTCTTGTTTGGGGAAACAGGTGAAGAACGGAATTGAAAAAGGGAATACAGAGAAAGACTCACTTGAGTGGGGAGTGAAGAAAAAAACAGATTGGACTAAGACCGATTTGGAAACATGTCACACAAGGAATTAATTTAGAAAATCTATTTGACATGGCAGTAGAAGGGGAAATACATATATATGACAATATATAGGCAATCAGATTTTATGGGGAAGCAAGTGGGGTTGGTGAGCTGAAAGATCTTCTTGGAAGATATTGACTTTGGCAACATCCTAGTGTGATTATCAAGAGTGAGATTTTCTAACATTTAATATTCTGCCTTCTCCTTTTGTGGAGGATGAATTAGGCAAATACCTCTAACCTGTTTTGTGTCTACAAGACCTGCTTCATTACTATCTGGGTTAAACTTGGATCTGTACTTCAGAGGAACAGATAGGCTATCACGCGGGGAGGGTTGGGATGTAGCTGAGATGAGAAACAGTCAGAAAGAAACGGAAGGCAGGCCATATGGAGACAACGAAAAGAAACTGGGTTCTAAAATTGTCAGGAGAAGAGTGTGGGGATGCATTGAAGCAGCTTTAGTCAAGTGGACTAAGTGAACATGTGGGGAGACTTGGAAAAAGGGACACGTGGCTTTGGTCAGTGGGCTCATGAGCCACACTTCCCCAATCCTCCTTTGTAAAGATTAACTGGTATATTTGATGGCAAAGGCTTCTGATGTTGTGTACACAACATCCAAACCATTTCCCATGTTCTATTTTAGAATGATATCAATGGTGTCTGGATGGTGCAGGGGTCATCCTTCGTTGAGATGAAGTAGAGCTGAAACGGAGTAGTTTCTATTGAGATAGAGGAGTAGCAGATCGTATTTCAAGGTGCACCGTGAACCACATAAATGCCAATTTTGGCCAATGTGATCAGGCAGATATCTGGATGTCTAGCTTCCTCTTAAGAACACCTGAGCGAGACTTCAAAACACCAGGACACAACGTGAATACTCTTCAAAATATGACTATACTACCTTTTGCTCAGTCACCCATGCTTACTTAGTCTGTGTCGGAGAGATACACCGAATAAAACAGGCTGGGCGTTTTCAATAATCATTTATTGAACAGTTGTTATTCTGGTGTAGAATAGATGCGCTGCAAGAACCGTTAGACAGTATAAGATATTAATGATAAACAGTACTATAAAGGTAAAAGGACAGTATAGTTCTACCATCGTACTATAATCATGAAAACATTCAAGTATATAAAACATAATAAAAGGTGCGTACTCCTACGATACCTCCTTAACTAGTTGTACCTACGTGTACCTAGCATGGGTGTAGGTATCAAGCCAAGAATCCCTCAAGGATTTAGTCAACCCCATTACCTGAAGTGAAAGACTAGGGGACCCTGTCCTGGTCTCGGGTTGGACACCCCGTGAGGGATGTTAGACCACTGGCAGCTGGAGTTTCTTCCAGGAACCTCAGCGTCTCTGGTCAGTGTGTCAGCCGGGAAGTCTTGGTCTCCTCTGTCTTATCTTAGCAAGATGTGATGTATATATACCCATAGGTCTCCCCAGGGGTCCTACCTTGCTGTGTTACTGTGTTGGCCTAAGGATGACGTTGGGCATGAACTTTATACATAGATTTTATACAGGAGATGGTAGTCCTGCTGTGCTTCCAAAAATCCTCATGCATATTGTATGAAATTTCAAACTCAGGGAAACCCGCTTTCTGAATGCAGCGGAGTATCTAGGTAAAAGGTCAGTCCTAATAAACCGTGACAAGTGTAATGTAGGGAAGAATATAGGTGAAGGGTAATGAGATTACTGAGGCCTATATTATGGTACCTATATGGAATATAACAGTACACAAGAATAAATGCATAGAAATATAACTGCATGTGCACAAGAATAAGGAAATTACAACATGAAATATAATTTCGTCTGTCTGTCTTGCATCATCCTGCCAGCACGACTGGGAAATCTGTTGAAAGGCTCAGCAGGAGCTCTCAGCCGGGAAAGGGTTTAGGCAGTGCATCCACTCCTAAGAGAGTTCCTGTCAAACCACCAATAGGTCTCTGTCTTTATACTATTTACTAACACAGAGAGACTTCTAGAAGCTCCCCTTCCCTTCATCTGCACTGTGGGTGCTGCTACACCCTCTCAGTCAAGGTCACTCAATGGAGCTGGCCAGGCTCTGATGGAAGCTGAGGCAGAAGTCTTCACTTTCTCATCCTTGAACCCTGTACACCTCCCACACTGTCTATTCTAACAGCTTATCTCTCTCACTTGGTGAAGTGAGAAAACATAAACAAATCTCTGAGTTAGAAAGTAACCTAGGCCTGCCTACATTTGCAGCTGAAAGTCAGGGTCGGAGAGACATAAGATGAAACCGTGCTCACAAATGTAGTTAGTTTAAAATGGAGTCAGTGGTCAATACACAATCTCAAAATATATAAATGCCTATAGCATAGCATTACACTCCACTCCTTGATCATTGTTTAATTAGCATAACCTATAGGCGTGCCTATAGGATTTTGGCAAAACAGTTACCAGATGCTGGAGAGCGGTACACTCCATTTGAAAAGCAGTTGCTTGCAAGTTATTGGGCCCTGGTGGATACTGAGCAGTTGACCCTGGGACACAATGTGATTTTGAGACCTGAGATTCCTATAATGCAATGGGTGATACGTTCTCCCAGGGCTTGCGCAGGAAGCCAGCATAATCAAGTGGAAGTGGTACATACAAGATAGGGCCCAAGTAGGCCCCAAAGGTACTGCAGTGTTGCATGAGCAGTGGGTGCATGCCCCAGTGGAAGATACAGAGGTGTTACAGGATGTGCCTGAGGTACAAAAGTCCCCGGTGAAGTGGGGTGAGCCGTTTGCAGCATTGTCTTCAGCAGACAAGAGACATGTATTGTGTAGTGATGGCTCAGCTAGATATGATTTCAAATGGAGTGTACCACTCTCCAGCATCTGGTAACTGTTTTGCCCAAAATCCTATAGGCACTCTATTCTTTCCATGTTTCTGCCTAAACTCCAATTGGCATACCACTCCTGGACTGCCACATTCAGCTCAACATCCCCTCTCATACTGCCACAAATCCAAGGCACGTTGTATAGCCTTCTTTGCTGATTCAAATGCATTCTGTTGCTGCTCTCCCCACTCGAACTCATGTCTCTTTCGCGTAACGTTCTACAAAGGGGCCAAAATCTTTATCTTATTTTGCACTGATGTATTTAGCAATCCATCTATCAAATCATGAGGAACCCCTATGAAAATTGCAATCTTCATTACATCCTCATTCATTCTCTGCATTGCATCCCTTAGTGTAAACCAGGGCTTATCGGTTGGCGGCCAATCTGATTCAGTTGGGTATTTGCGTGAACATACATCTGCTGCCAACTGCGGTAAAGTAATCTGCACATTTCCCTAAAAATTCCTAAACTCATCTTGCACAACAGGATCACTGCTTAGTATATGATCTAAATGCACTCCCTGTGCCATTGCCAAATGCACCTTTCTCTTGTTAACCCTTGCTCTTCGCTTCTTCCACTTATATTGTGCTACATGCACCGCTGCCTTCTCAACCACAAGCTGATAAGTTTACAACTTATCTTGCAGCAATTCATTCTGACATGACAGCATTACAGAAGTATTCTTGGCTTCTACTAGCTGTTTTTCCATCACTTCAAATTCCTTTTCTAACTGAATACATTTTTCATGCATTTTTCTATAGGCATTTAAGAGGATCCAGCCTCTTTGACTCAATGTACGAAATTATTTTCCTTTTTCAATTGGAACTTTTTGTAAGCAAATTAAAGCATCTTCTGACAACGCATTAGACAGACGCACTCAAATTCTCACTCAACCCAGCACAATGGGACCACTCATGAGCAGGCTGACTATATGGAATTCATTCCCATCCTGGTATCTGGGAACCTGCTTTATCCATTTTTGGTTTTGTGCCAAACATTCTGCCCCATTCACTTTCAAATCCTGTTCGTAAGGCCAAATTGTCTTGCTTTCTCTACAGAACACCTGAGCAGGCCTTCAAAACACCCGGACACTACGTGAATACTCTTCAAAATAAGACTCTACACTCTTTAGGATACTAAAATACAACATAAACAAAAGCCCAACACTCATTTGCCAAGTAAAGGGGAATATTTATATATCAAATGGCAATAATGCACATGTAAAAAAAATGCATATAGTGAATGTATATACACAAGAATAAATGCATAGAAAGATAACTACATGCACACAAGAATAAATGCATAGAAAGATAACTGCATGCACACAAAAATAAATAAATGAAAAAAAAGATAACTGCATGTACACAAGAATAAGGTAATTCAAACTTGACATACACCACTGGCTGGCTGTCTGTCTTGCATCATCCTGCCAGCAAGACTGGGGAAACCGTTCACCATCTCAGCAGTAGCTCTCAGCCAGAAAAGGGTTTTAGGAAGTGTGCCCACTCCTAAAAGAGTTCCTGTCAAAGCACTAAGATATCTCTGTCTTTATACTCTTTACTAACAAGGAGAGAGACTTCTAGTAGCTCACCCTCCCTTGATCGGTACTGTAGGTGCTGGCTACACTCTCTGCTTCAAGGTCACTCAACAGAGCTGGCCAAGCTCCGATGGGAGCTGAGGAAAAAGTCTTCACTTTCTCATTTTTTAACACTGTACATCTCCCAAACTGTCTGTTCTAACAGCTTATCTGTCTCGCTCAGTGAAGTGAGAAAACATCAACAATTCTGTGTGTGCGCAAGTAACCTAGGCCTGAGGGCGTTCGCAGCTGCAATGCAGGGTCAGAGAGACATAAGATGAAACCGTTCTCACAGATGTAGTTTAGGCGACATGGAGTCAATTGTCAATACACGATAAATGCCTGTAGCATTACACTGATGTCCAGTCCAATACCTGCACCTCAGGTGGGGGGCGTATTAGACGGGTAAGCCCCTGAAACGTATACCAGGAAAACAAAAATGGGGCATGTGGATGGGAGGCTGGGCTTTGATTCGATATCAGAGCGGGTCAGTTCCTATTCCCTTCCTATTTTTGATAATACAAAACTTGGATGTATAATTGTGCTTTCAGTTTTCTTTGGGGAGTACTTGGTCGGAGGGACTCCCTCCCCCCCCCCCCCCACACCCCTCACCCTCTTTGTCCCAAGTAAGCTTAAATGTGGGAGGTACTTTTATCTGTGATCCATAAGACCATTGTTGTAGTTATTGTATAATGTTGATTCTGTTTTTTGTTTTTAACTTTATTTGGGTTTTAAATCATGTCTAGCTTTATAATAGTATGTAATGGTATAGTGTTGTCAGTTGGATTCAATACATGGTATACCAATAAACAAATTGAACTAAATTGAATAAAATATGGGTGATTGCTGATCACGCACAGACAGCGCAGACCAGGATGCACTACCCACACCTTGACTGATTTTATTTGCAAATTCCCTTAACCTGATTCCTGGTCTAGTGACATGCATGTTCCTCTAGGGGATAATTATCCACAAGAAATGAAAAGGGGTATGTTAATGGCTTGTGCAGCCAAATCAAGGGCCTAAGACACACTCCAGTTTAACTTTTTGTAAAAACACTACTATTTAGTAGTACATTCAGATTCTCTAAAAGCCAGTACATGTGAAAATGTCCCTGTTTAAGGCTCAGAGTGGTAATTTCTGTGCCTGGATGCAACCCTGCACTCATCATTCGACTGAGAGAGCGCAAATCGAGAAAAAATAGAAGTGCACCATATTTACAAGCACGTTGCATCAGTTTAGTAAAGATTACATAAGAGTGTCGAATTTATAGAGTGAAAATACATAAGTGTTTAATTAAAATAGAATGCCTATATCAGTGTGAAAAGCTAATGTAGAGATGTTAGAATGATGTTGAAATCCCATGTTATGTGGCTGTTGTAGAGGAGAATGTAATGCTGCTAAACGTAGAAATGTGTAGGCCACATGGCAGTTCACAGAGAATGAAAGGTGCTGTTACACTCTCACATGATATGGATTTTAATGTTGTTGTAATTCAAAGTATTATTGATCATAGAACTGAAATATATGTTTTATAGAAGTGTTTCATATAACCATTGTGTGTAATAAGTTAGAATACTGTTTAGACTAAGAAATTAAAGGTTTACAGAGTGCACAGGCCTGTTTCATGTAATTCTAATAGGCCTGAATAGATAAGGTCATTTCTTTTGATCTGCATGTGTTAGTTAGAGGAATGTCATGTCAAGCATAAATTGCGGAGCCTGCTCAAAGGTTTACGACTTAGAAGATACGGTGGAGGCCGGAATTTGGGGCCCACTGTACAAGTGTCTGTTTGCAGGTGCGAGGAGGTTCCAATCAAGAGAGTGATGAATAGAGTTTTGTTCAGTGAGCCAGGCACAGGCCTGGAGGAGGCTTCAGGAATTTCCTGGGGGGTACCGTCCTGCCGGAGAAGAGCCTGAGAAGCAAGGTCAACGCTAACGATGGGCCCAGAGGAGTATCAGCATGGAAAATGCCAGACCCGTGAGGGGCGTCTCTAAAGGGCGTTTCTATTGTAAATGTGATTTTTGTATTAGGGACAGCACTCCTGGTGGAGTTAGGGCAGATGGTCTGAGGAACCTAAGAGAGCGGATGGGTAGGCAGATAGGATAACTGCGAGACACCGATTCACAATGAAGACTAAGGGAAGTGAGTGATCTTCTTTGGAAGTCACCACGGCTGACACCTTTTTAGGTTAAGATTTTACTAAGTAGGGATGTCACTTAGTCTAGTGTAGGGACAGTCTAATCTAATTTTCTTCCTTTCTGTAAATGAATCACAAGTTACAGCTTGTGTCTATTCTTGCAACTCTGATGATTTTTGAATTGGTTTTGGTGATATTCTTCTGCCGATTAAGAGCATTTAGAAAATGTATGTTTGTATTGATACCAGTATATCTTTTGAATCTTATTTTGAGATGTTTGTATCTCCAGTTAACTTTGGCTTTATAATAAACTTTTAAAACTTATTCGTAGTAAGTGGTTCTTTAGAGTGGTGTAAGTCCTTAACCGATTGACCTAGTAGTGGATTGCCTTTTACTCTATGACAGGTATCAACGGTTCAGTCAACCTGAGTTGGGATCTAGATCTATAGCAATATATCAGAAATCCCGCCGTAACAGTTGGTAGCAGAGTAGGATGGTTACCTTCTAGAGGAAGTTCAAGAAGTTCCAGTTCAAGGGGTGACAGTGCCAAAGAGTAAGGTGGCCAAAGGGGGGACTTCGGCTCCACAAGCTCAGTTCCCGCAGCCACCAAAGATTACGACAGGGGGAAAGATCTATAGACAAATGCCTCTTTTTATAGACGAAGAAGAATGTTACTACGTTGATCCATTGACGGGACGACGTGTAAGTAGAGAGGAGGACTGTACCCTCGGGGCAGTTCTAGAGGTGGATCAAAGAGGACCGTTTGTCGAGGCTGAAGTGGCACGGTGTCCTACAACATTCTTAGTAGATACCGGAGCTACTCGATCAACTTTGAGATCGACAGTGGTTCCAGATCTACCAATGTCGGGGGAAACAATTGAAGTGGTAGGAGTCGCAAATAGGAGAATGACTAACCCTTTGACGGAACCAGTGCTAGTGAGAATAGGAAACTACACCGATGAACATCAGTTTGTAGTATGTGATTCTAGTCCTGTGTGTCTGTTAGGAAGAGACTTATTGTGCAAACTGAACTGCACAATATACTGCACACCTCAGGGAGTGGAGATACAGACTACAGACGATGATGCCACCTTTAAGGTTGCAAATTCGAGAGTATGCGTAGAACTGTATCCTACCCTGACTGTGGAGGAGCTTCCTTGGGACTTACGAGATAGTGTCATCAGAGGTATGGGATTTTACTGGAGAAGAGATAAGATTGATCAAAGGAGTAGAACCAGTGAAGATCATGGTAAAACCAAATGTTGAATATCCAAGAACGCCTCAATACAAATTGACCCCGGAGACGATTGCAGGAATAAAACCCGTAATCGACTCTATGATTCAACAGGGAATACTGAAGGAAATCGTGGGTAGTCCATGCAACTCCCCGATTATGGGTTTGCAGAAACCTAGTGGGAAATTTAGAATAGCACAAGATCTTCGAAGGATTAATAACATAGTTGTTCATGTTGTCCAGTGGTACCGAATCCATCAGTGATATTGTTTCAGATACCATTCCAAGCTGAGTGGTTCACAGTGATAGATCTTTGTCAGGCTTTCTTTTCAATTCCATTAGATGAGGAGAGCCAGTATCTTTTCGCTTTTAAGCTGGAAAATCGTGTCCTAACATGGTGTCGTATCCCACAGGGGTATACAGAAAGCCCATCAATTTTCAACCAGCTATTGAAGAAAAATCTTGAAAGTCTAGTACTGCCACAGAACTCGGTTCTGGTCCAGTACATAGACGACTTACTTGTTGCGTCAGGAACGGAAGAAGCTTGTAAGATAGATACCATCGCCTTACTGAACCATTTAGCTGAAAATGGGCATAAGGTATCTCCGAGCAAATTGCAGTACTGTCTGACAGAAGTACAGTACTTGGGTCACCGGATAGAAAAAGGAAAGCGCAAGGTGTCACCAGATAGGATAGAGGCGACAATGAAGATGAACTCGCCTACGACACAGAGAGAAGTCAGGATGTTCCTAGGAATGGTTGGTTATTGCCGACAGTGGATAGCGAACTTTTCCCTGAAGGCAAAACCCTTACAAAAACTGACGCACAAGGAGGTGAGTGATCCGGTACCATGGGACAAGAATTGTTTGATGTCGTTCCTACAGCTGAGAGAGGACTTGTGCCGTGCTCCAGCTTTGGGGATGCCTGATTACGAAAAAACATTTTCACTTTACTGCTGCGAAAGAGAGGGTTGTGCTTTGTCAGTTTTAGTACAAACTCATGGAAATGCCCGTAGACCAGTTGCATACTTTTCGGCTACTTTAGATGCGGTAGCCGCAGCGTTGCCCGGATGTCTCAAATCCGTTGCGGCAACAGGTGTCAGCATTGAAAAGTGTGAAAATATAGTAATGGGACACCAATTAGTGGTGTATGTACCTCATTCTGTAGAACTGTTAATGACCAGGACCAAGACACAGCACTTAACCAATAATAGGCTCACGCGCTACGAGCAGGTTATTCTTGCTGCGGAGAACGTGACCCTTAAGAGGTGCTCTGTTTTGAATCCTGCTACATTGATGCTACTTCCTAATGATATAGAAGGCGAAGAATTTGAAGATCACGATTGCCTTGATGTGACTGAACTATGCACCAAGCCAAGACCAGATATTGTGGATGAGCCGATGACTGACCCTGATGAAATTTTCTTTGTTGATGGCTCATATTTAAGAGACGATACTGGTCGGTTGAGAGCAGCTTATGCTGTTTGCACCATTACTGGAGTTGTGAAAGCCGCTTGCCTGGAAGGAGTACACTCCGCTCAGGTAGCCGAAATCATTGCATTGACACGTGCCTGTTTAGCAGGTAGCAAAATTAGAGTCACCATTTATACCGATAGCCAATATGGTTTCGGTGTAGTTCATGATTTTGGGCAATTGTGGTCTCAGAGAGGTTACATGACCTCCTCTGGTTCGCCTATTCGAAATGGGGAATTTGTGCGACTGTTGTTAGAAGCATTACAAGGTCCAGCAGCAATTACGATTGTTAAATGTGTAGCCCACACCAAAAATACAGATTTTGTGTCGCAAGGTAATCGATATGCAGACGAAGTTGCTCGCTATTGCGCGGAGCAAGGATATTCTTTCACGGAAGTGGAAGTAGGTGGGACTCAGGAAAAGACAGAGTTAAACATGATGCTAGAAACAGTTGATACTTGGGAGGATTTAAAAGACATGCAAGAGAACGCATCTGATTCAGAGAAAAAGGCATGGGAAACAGCAGGTTGTGTGAAAAGCGAAATGGATTTGTGGGTTTCAGCAGATGGAAGGGCAGTATTACCTGATGAATTAGTGAGTCCAATGGCACGACAGATACATGGTCCAGTACACTTAGGAAGAGATGCCATGCTGAGGTTATTTAGGCAGACTTGGTATAATCCAAGGTTTAGGATTGCAGCAGAAGCAGTGTGTCAAAGATGTGTCACATGTCAGCAATTGAACGTAGGGAAAAGAACACCAGTTACAATGAGTCACATTGGGAGGTCTGGGGGGCCTTTCAACCGAATGCAATTAGATTTAATTGAGATGCCAAAAATCAACCGCCTCAGGTATGTTCTGGTGGTTGTATGCATATTTTCCAGATGGGTCGAAGCATACCCTACACGCAGGTGCGATACACTCACAGTAGCAAAGTTGTTGCTTAGAGAGTTGATTCCGCGCTTTGGGGTGCCGACCTCCTTGGAATCAGACAGAGGAACTCATTTCAACAGTGAAGTTGTGAAGATGCTTTGCTCTGCATTAAACATTGATCAGAAGTTGCACTGTAGCTATCGACCAGAGGCTTCAGGTATCGTGGAGCAGATAAACGGAACTCTAAAGTCCCGAATGGCCAAAGTATGTTAATCGACGTCCTTAAGCTGGCCTGACGCTCTGCCCTTGGTACTCATGAGTATGCGTAGCACACCAGACAGGAGGACAGGTCTCTCCCCACATGAGGTTTTAATGGGGAGGGCAATGAGGCTTCCATCTGTTCCAACTACAGCTTTGTTGAATATTACAGATGACTTGATCCTGGATTATTGCAAGGGACTTTCTGATGTCATTCATTCTGTGTCTCTTCAGGTGCAGGCTGCTGAAGTTCCATCTTCAAGAGACCTATGTCACGACTTGTGCCCTGGTGATTGGGTGCTTGTGAAAAAACACGTCCGGAAGAACTGCCTAGATGTGCGTTGGAAGGGGCCCTATCAAATAATCCTGACAACGAATACTGCAGTAAAGTGTGGAGGGCTGCCAAACTGGATTCATGCTTCCCATACTCGAAGATTTCCAGCACCCTTAGAAGAAACAGCTCCTCTCACAGATGAAAATCCAGCTGTGGACGGCGAACCACTAGAGGGGATCAGTCAAGCTGTGGGGGTGTCGGAAGAAGTTGGGAGTGCTACAGATCCAGCAGAAGAAAGACAGGACGACAGTGAAACTGAAGTTGCTACCGAAGGAGAAAGTTGTTGTGAATACGGCTCAGACACGGATCAAGACAAGAGTGATCAAGAACCGAGTGTGAGGACAAGAAATAGGAGAACAAGGCGTGGAGAAGCTAGTTGGCCTGAGAGGAAGAAGAGGCCGAGCTTGAAGCCAACTCCAGAGAGAACTCTTGCTCCTATATCTGAAGACTCGGATCTGGACGAAGGTGCACAAAGACAGGAACAGGAAGGTCCGAGAAGATCGAGGAGGGTGCGAGTGCCCTGCAGAAGATACGCTACTCCTGAGTGGACCTACCTAGCAGCAGATGTCCAGTGCACGGAGATCCGGGAGGGTGAGGGAAGTGACAGTGACCAGTACTGACCCAATCATAACATTGGAAGTAGTGTTGTTGGTACCAGGAGTGGAGGTCGAAGGGTTGCTGACACTCACTATCCCCAATCCTCCTTATTTGAGCAGGATAAGAGAAATGGTTTTAAACAGAATAGAATTTCCGACTTTTTGTTCAACGATGCCAACACCCGAGGAGATCATTCTTCGTTTAGAAATATTAGAATACGTGATTAGAGCCGCTGGAACACGTATGATTCCAGATTGCTAAAGACTTTGTAAATAAACAGATTGAAAGATAACCTAGCGCCAAGTGGAAGAAGAAGAAATGTAGGGACTTCCCATTTAGTGGACGGAGAAGGGCTAGGGTTGTCTGTTGCTATAGAACTCAAAGACTGATCTTGCAGAAGGGATTATCAGCTTCCAGGTGTGGTTCGGAAAGGCTGAATAAGCAAAGAAAAGAGACTTTATGTTGTGAAAGAAAATCAGAACTACACTGTCTTGAGATCATGGAGGCCGGCAACCCAAACCGCAAGACAAAATGCATAGTAGGCACACTTTTAGTGGGAGTAATTTTTCTTATAGTTTTAGTAGTTACTATATCATATGTAGTGGGACATGAAAATGAAGAGAAGGCAACAAAGGAAGCAAAAATTGTATCGATACAGAAACCTACTACTGCTGGTCAAAGGGGGGACAATACAGAGAAAGATAAAGCTTTACTAGCAGCAGAGACTCGTAGGTTGCATGTGGATGAATCACAGGGAAATTTCAAATCAAATGCATATGCTAAATTGCTTTATGAATATATTGATGCTATGGAGGCAAAGAATTGCTACGTGTGCATGCAATTGCCAGCCTCTGTAGACGAAGGTATTAGATATCATCATCTTCCATTGACTTATGGAATCACATTATGTTTTTAAAAGCCCGGTTTTGTATTTACTTTGCTTTGGTTTGTTCTACCCTGATTTTAGCCCCCTTACCTGCATCCTAATTGTTTTTCACCGCCGCTTGGGCGGGTCCGGGGTCTGTGGGTGGAATCTCTGGTGCCGCCATCTTAGAGCGGGGTGGGTGTTTGTGCTGGAGACACTCCCTACGCACGCTTCAGTGCGCAGGTGCCGGCGAGGGACGCCTATTTCAGGCGAGTCCCTGGTGCTGCCTCTTTCAGTCAGGTAGCGCATTTGCTGCAGGAGCGCTTCGCGCATAGCCCTGGAATTGTTTTTAAAAGCCCGTTTTTGTATTTACTTTGCTTTGGTTTGTTCTACCCTGATTTTAGCCCCCTTACCTGCATCCTAATTGTTTTTCACCGCCGGTCTGTGGGTGGAATCTCTGGTGCCGCCATCTTAGAGCGGGGTGGGTGTTTGTGCTGGAGACACTCCCTACACGCGCTTCAGTGCGCAGGTGCTGGCGAGGGACGCCTATTTCAAGCTCCTCCCTTAGCGCGGCGGGATCGCGCAGCGGGCGTGTCCTTGCGTGGCCGGAGTCGTGCCAGAGTCCTGCCCGTCTGCGCCCGTCCGCGCTAGGACGTGCAGGACGTGCTAGGGCTCTGACCTTCTACCGCCCATTGCTGTTGGCATTATGCTATGTTATTCAAGGGATGCCCTTCTTGCCATCGGCCTTAGCAACAGGAGCTGTGATGCCCCCCGGGCCGCGCCGCTTTGCGGACCTTACTCCTGTCTCTGTGGGAGGTTTGATCTTCCCGTGCCTACCACCTGCCTAGGAAACGTTCCTGACATTGCTGTAACCCGCCCCCGTCCTCTTTTCACCTTATGGAATTTGAATGTCAGGTCTATGGTTAAACACCACCATGATATCTTTGACCTGTTAGGTAAGGAGTCTCCGGACGCTTTTTGTGTGACGGAGACCTGGCTCCAGGAGTCGGACACGGCTGTGATTAACTTGGCTTTTCCTCCTGAATACTCTGTATACACCCTCAATCGAGCTTCTAGAGGAGGGGGACTTGCGCTAGCGGTCAAGTCGTGCTATCCGTGTATCTGGCAAGGGCAAAAAATCTCTGGCTGTGAAAGTGCGCTGTTTAAAATCTCAGTCACGCCCAACTTCGCTTTCACTGGTCTTTTGATTTATCGCCCCCCTGGCAGCGATTTGGCTTTCAGGGAGGCCCTCCCAGACGCCATTAGCACCTTGGCTGTAGGCTGCTCCAATTTTTCCATTCTTGGAGATTTAAACCTCCACTATGACAATCTGTCTTCTCCGGCAGTTTTTAGCTCGATCGCCGACCTTGAGGCGCTCCAGTTAGTCCAGCTGGTCTCGCATCCCACCCATGTTGGTGGTCACATCCTCGACCCTTTTTTTACTAATCTAGCAGAAGCCACTGTCCTGACTCCTTCCCCCCTGGCTTGGACCGATCACTATTTGGTATGCATCCATTGCCCTTTGCACGAGCCGCACCGTAAATCTACGGTCCGTTCAATCTTTAGACGGTGTTGGTCTAAATTAAAACTTGAGGATTTTTTCAATCTGCTATCCTCCGACCCGCCTGGCTTAGCGGACAATGTTGATGAGGGCTATGATCGTCTTTGTGAGTGGGTCACGAGGGCCCTTGACTCCCTTATTCCGATAGTTTCGTGTAAGTGTGGGTCTAGGGACCCGAGTCCTTGGTACGATGATTCATTGCGGGCATTGAAAAACATCTGTAGATGTGCCGAGCGGGTCTGGCGTAAAGCTTATGCCAGTGACAAAAAAGCTTTGTACTCTGCTGCTGTAAAAATTTACCACCGAGCAGTATGCAGAACCTGTGCGGCATACTATGCCCTACAAATCCGCACCAGTACTAACCCCTCCAAAACTATCTTTAAAGCCCTTAAGGATCTGATTACCAAAAAAGTAATCGCGACTCACCAGGGCTCTATTGCCCATTGTGATGCCTTGGCAGCGTTCTTCTTGGAAAAGGTCCAGGCCATCTATAGAGCCTTTCCGATGGCTGCCCCCCCCTGTTGTTGGCACCCTTAAGCCCCTTACCTTGGATGTGTTACATTCTTTCCCGACACTAACGTCGGTGACTTTTGGTAAGTTGGCCCAACAGGTTAAGTCAGGATCCCCGGTTGACCCTCTTTGCCCGGCTTTGTTTAGTGACTTACCGTCTAGTGGCTTGCCACCGGTCTGTTCCCTAATTAACATCTCTTTAACATCTGGCGTGGTCCCAGTGAAGTGGAAACAGGCGGTAGTTGTGCCCATCCTTAAGAAACCAACTTTGGATGCCGCTAAACCTGAGAACTACCGTCCTATATCCCTTCTCCCGTGGCCTGCCAAAGTGGCTGAGGCGCATGTCAACTCTGTCCTTTCTGACCACCTTCTACAAGCTAACATCTTGGACAGGACACAGAATGGTTTTCGGGCAGGGCATAGCACGGAGACGGCTCTACTGTACATGGTGGAGCATCTGCGTTCCGTGCTAGACGCGGGACAAACGGCGGCGCTGGTGCTATTAGACCTTAGCGCCGCCTTTGATACCCTGGCCCACCCGATCCTTCTGCAGCGCCTGGCGGAAGCGGGCGTCACCGGCCCTGCGCTCCAGTGGTTCCGTTCTTTTCTTGCCAACCGTTCTTTCTGCGTTTCCGTTCCGCCCTACCAGTCCAAATTCCATCCTCTGGATCTGGGGGTTCCTCAAGGCTCCTCGCTGAGTCCCACATTATTCAATCTATATGTGAGACCGCTGGCTGAGGTTGTCAGGCATTGGGGCATGACTATGGTGTCCTATGCCGATGACACCCAGCTAGCGGTTACAATCAGCGGGGATGCGGATGTGGATGCCCCCAGATTCCAGGAGGGACTTAGGGCGGTCGCCAGCTGGATGACGTCCAACTGTCTCCAGCTGAACGCTGGTAAGACGGAGGTTATGATCTTTGGCAAGCGGACGGACCTCTGGGGCGATAGATGGTGGCCATCGGACCTGGGCCCCACACCTATTCCGGTCGCTCAACTGAAAAATCTAGGGGTGTGGCTTGATCCATCTTTTTCTTTTGATTGCCACAGTAAGCGCACGGCGGCCTGTTGTTTCGGCATCTTGCGGGGTCTTCGACCCGTATTAAAATTCTTTGATGCGAAAACTAGGCAACTTGTTATCCAGGCCACCGTGATGTCACGCCTTGACTATGCCAACGCCCTTCTATCGGGCTTAAATCAGGCGGAACTTACCCGCCTGCAGCGTGTACAGAACGCAGCAGCAAGAGCGATCGGGGGACTGCCCAGATTTTGCTCTACGGCCAATACCTTGCGCACGCTGCATTGGCTCCCGATCGCTCGGAGGATTCAGTTTAAGGTCCTCTGTCTTGCTTTCAAAATTATCAAGGGAGCACCTGCCTTGATTCTTGCTAACCTTCTGTCCCATTACACCCCGGGCCGTGCCCTACGATCCTCCGATCTGCAACTAGCTGTTGTTCCCCGGTTCAAGCGCTGCCGGGCCGGGGGCCGTTCATTTCAAGTTTGTGCCGCCGTGTTATGGAATTCCCTTCCTTTTGAGATCCGGGAACTCGGTGATCTGCTTTCCTTCCGGCGGGCAGTAAAAACATTTTTATTTCCTTAGCCCCCTTGTCTTCCTTTCGTGCCTTGTTGTGTTGTGCTGCAACCTGGCGGGCGCCAGGACGCTCCTTTGCTGGAGCATCTGTGCGCCTTATGAATTAGCGTAACATAACATAACATGTAGTTTGTTGCTTAGTATATTTTATGAACGTGATGGTTTTGAGTATTATTTTTCAAATTTTGATGCTGTTTTACCAGAAGTTCCAAACTACAAGCACATGAACAAGTGGGATTATTATAAGAGTGAAGATAGATTAAAGAAATGTTTCATTCCTTGGAAACGGTGGATACTTCACATGCCCGAAGAAATAATTTGACTTGTAAAGTGTCAGAAATTGAGAAAAGGTTTATAGGGCAGGTGGATGATCGGTATAGGAGACAGAAGATCTTAAAGGCTTCAGGCCAATGGAAAACAGATTGGACCGAGGAAGAAAGGTCACACAAAAGAAAGGGTAGTAATGGTCCAATAGCTTTAGATCGAGAGAAAAAAGGGAAACTGTGTATATATAGGGGTAAAACCTATTATGAGAATGTGTTTGTGGGAGAAGTAAATTGTGAACATGCTTTCCAATTAGAATATTATACAAAGGATTTCTTGAAGGGAATGCAGGTGATCCCGAATGTATATTTTGTTTGTGGAAGAAATGCATACGTGAAACTACCGGATAATTCGTATGGATCATGTTATTTAGTAATTGTCTTCCCCAAAATATACCATGCTAAGGATCTAGAAGTTATAGAGGGAGGAACTCAAGCTAGAGGAAGAAGGGATGTAAACTATGAGGAGGTAGTTGGAGACGTATTTGGTGCTATGTTTCCTCTTTTAGGGATAGCACTGAATGATGTCAAGATTAAAAGATTGGCAACAGTTGTAGATAGGTTGTCCGCCAGTACTGCTAGATCATTAATGCTGGTGGAGGGAGAGATGCAATCGATAAGGGCAATGGTTCTTCAGAACCGACTTGCTCTAGACGTTCTGTTAGCCAAAGAGGGAGGAGTCTGTAAGGCTTTGAAGGTTCAGGAATGTTGTACTTACATTCCAGACAATTCAAAACCTCTAGAAAAGTATATACGGAACATCACTGAAATTCATCATGAGATTGAGGATTTGACACAGGTAAATGTGTGGGAAAAAGTAGGTCATGGAATGGGTAAAGTTGGAGGTTGGTTTGCCAACCTAGGAAAGGGTTTCATTTGGTACATACTGAAACCTATCATCATAATAGTGATTTGTATAATCACCTTGTGGGGATTGGTGCGGCTGTACAAATGGTATAGATCAAATAGGTTGCAGAGATCAGGAGAGGAGATTAGCTGTGATGCAGGATAATCAGTACAGGAGTCTGAGGGCTCTAGAGATGATGAAACGAGAGAGTACTGCAACGAGTTCTGTTTGATTCAGTTCATACCTCAGGCATGGTGTTGTGATGGTGATGACTACTAAAAGTCATCAAAGGGGGGGACTGAGAGAGCGCAAATCGAGAAAAAATAGAAGTGCACCATATTTACAAGCACGTTGCATCAGTTTAGTAAAGATTACATAAGAGTGTCGAATTTATAGAGTGAAAATACATAAGAGTGTTTGAGGAGAGTCTGGTGGAAGGCATTATAGAGACCGCACTGTGCACAGATACATTTTTGCTTCTCGGAGACCTTAACTTACATCTGAACAACCCTTTAGATAGTGTTAGCAAGAATTTCAGTCAGGCATTAGGAGCCCTCCAACTGAACCAAATTGTCAACGGCCCGACTCACCAGTTGGGTCACCTATTAGATCCCATCTTTGTCAATTGGGGGGAAGTAACAGCCATGAGCCCTATACCCATCCCCTGGTCGGATCATTACTTAGTCCCTTTTTCTATACGAATCCCTGGAAATAGACCCCCGCAGCCAACACCACGGTACCATCTTAGGCGAAAATGGAATACCTTCTCCCAGCTTAAATTCCACGAGGCACTGACTAAAGGGGGGAGCCCTGGGGGGGATGATGTTGACACGGCCAATACCAACCTCTGCAATCGCATCCATGAGGCACTAGACTGCACAGCTCCTCTTCTAAAAGTTAAATCTTGTGGTCGTATACAAAAATCCGCCCCGTGGTTTAATGACAAATTAAGAGTCTTGAAAACTGCATTAAAGAAAACCAAAAGAGAATGGCGCAGGACCTTCTCTAAAGAAACCAGAAACGCCTACTTGTCTGAGAGGCGGCTTTACCACAACCACATCAGAAAGTCTAAAACAGCATATTATACGCTCAGAATCAATGAAGCTGGTAATTCAGCGAAAGAGCTGTTTTCCCTTTACAAAACTCTTTCGAGCGGAAAATCTGCAATCATCCCGGACGACTGTTCTTCTGAATCGTGCGACAAGATCGCTGATTTCTTCGCAGAAAAAATATCTAAAATTTACTTGGCATTTCCCACTAAACCCATAAATGGGACAGAATTCGTGGAAAGCACTAGGGATTGGGGGGATAGACACAGACTGACCATCTTTGTCACCCCGCCCCCAGAAGATCTCATAAAAATCTGTAGATCTGTGAGGTCGGGCTCTCCACGGGACCCTACCACACCAAAACGTCTGACAGAGAGTCTGGTGGTATTGGAACCATACATCAGACATCTATTAGACATGTCTTTCAGCACCAAGACCGTACCTAAAGATTGGAAAAAGGCGGTGGTCCTACCCTTAAGGAAGAAACCCACTATCAGCTTCAAGAAACTAGAGAACCTCCGTCCATTCTCACTTTTACCTTACCTGGCTAAAGTCGCTGAAAAAACGGTTAATATGCAGCTGATGGACTTCGTGGAAAAGGCTGCTCTATTACATGACACCCAATTTGGCTTCCGTCCCCACCACTCAACGGAGTCAGCGCTCCTAACGGCGGTGGAGACTCTTCGCCAGGGGGTGGATGAGGGTCATACCATGGCCCTCATCCTATTGGACCTGAGTGAAGCATTCGACACTGTAGCCCATGCCACTCTACTACAGTGTCTGAACAATGGAGGAATATCTGAAGCTGCACTCCAATGGATCCAATCCTTCCTGACTGAAAGAAGTTTTCAAGTCCGCCAGGGTGACTACTACTCCAAAGACATAGAATTGGGCCAGGGCGTTCCCCAGGGATCGTCCCTGAGCCCAACTCTATTCAATCTTTATGTCTCTCCAGTGGCCCCTATTGCTATGGGCCATGGACTGAACATAGTGTCATACGCCGATGACACGCAGCTGGTTATCTCCCTCTCACGTGCACCCGGACTTGCCATGGACAGCTTCAGGGCGTGCATGCAAGACCTTGCAACCTGGATGTCCATCAATTGCCTTAAGTTAAATGGCAATAAGACCGAGGTGCTCGTGGTGGGGAGGAGCCCATCTGTCTGGTCGTCGGCGTGGTGGCCCCCATGCCTAGGGGAGGCTCCCGTGCCACGTCAGGAAGTCAAAAACCTAGGTGTCTGGCTCGATGCTGACCTGTCTTTTGGACCCCAAATAGATCGGGTGGCGGGTGTCTGTTTCAGCGTTCTAAAAACCTTACGGAAGGTTCTTGCCCTCCTTCCCATGTCCGCCCGGAGAACGCTGGTTCATGCCCTCGTTACATCGCGCCTAGACTACGGCAACCTACTGTACCTTGGAGCGACCGCTAAGGCAATAAACCGCCTCCAAGTATTACAGAACGCGGCAGCCCGCCTTGTCTTAAAAATCCCCAAAAGATCGGATTCCAAAGCTGCCCTCCAGACCCTCCATTGGTTGCCAGTGAGAAGCAGAGTGGAATTTAAAGCCCTCTGTACTTGTCACCGCATCCTCGCCAAGAAAGCACCAATACCACTTCAGAACCTAATCTCTAAGTATGTACCATCACGCGCTCTGCGCTCTTCTCACAGAGGCCTACTAAAAGTCCCTAGGGTTAAAAGGGCTCGAATGGGAGGACGCTCTTTTCGCCACTTGGCAGCAAAGAGCTGGAATGCCCTGCCTCCCAATCTCCGCCTGGATTCTTCCGAATCCAGCTTTCGGAAGAACTTAAAAACATACCTATTCTCAAAATAATCATGCTTTCTTCCTGCTTCTACTTCTGAGTTCCTCCTTAGTTGCAGCGCGGGGACACGCTTCTGCGTAACCAAGCGCTTTACAAGCTTCCCTATATATAATTAAAATAGAATGCATATATCAGTGTGAAAAGCTAATGTAGAGATGTTAGAATGATGTTGAAATCCCATGTTATGTGGCTGTTGTAGAGGAGAATGTAATTCTGCTAAACGTAGAAATGTGTAGGCCACATGGCAGTTCACAGAGAATGAAAGGTGCTGTTACACTCTCACATGATATGGATTTTAATGTTGTTGTAATTCAAAGTATTATTGATCATAGAACTGAAATATATGTTTTATAGAAGTGTTTCATATAACCATTGTGTGTAATAAGTTAGAATACTGTTTAGACTAAGAAATTAAAGGTTTACAGAGTGCACAGGCCCGTTTCATGTAATTCTAATAGGCCTGAATAGATAAGGTCATTTCTTTTGATCTGCATGTGTTAGTTAGAGGAATGTCATGCCAAGCATAAATTGCGGAGCCTGCTCAAAGGTTTACGACTTAGAAGATACGGTGGAGGCCGGAATTTGGGGCCCACTGTACAAGTGTCTGTTTACAGGTGCGAGGAGGTTCCAATCAAGAGAGTGATGAATAGAGTTTTGTTCAGTGAGCCAGGCACAGGCCTGGAGGAGGCTTCAGGAATTTCCTGGGGGGTACCGTCCTGCCGGAGAAGAGCCTGAGAAGCAAGGTCAACGCTAACGATGGGCCCAGAGGAGTATCAGCATGGAAAATGCCAGACCCGACACCACGTGAGGGGCGTCTCTAAAGGGCGTTTCTATTGTAAATGTGATTTTTGTATTAGGGACAGCACTCCTGGGTGGAGTTAGGGCAGATGGTCTGAGGAACCTAAGAGAGCGGATGGGTAGGCAGATAGGATAACTGCGAGACACCGATTCACAACGAAGACTAAGGGAAGTGAGTGATCTTCTTTGGAAGTCACCACGGCTGACACCTTTTTAGGTTAAGATTTTACTAAGTAGGGATGTCACTTAGTCTAGTGTAGGGACAGTCTAATCTGGATTTTCTTACTTTCTGTAAATGAATCACAAGTTACAGCTTGTGTCTATTCTTGCAACTCTGATGATTTTTGAATTGGTTTTGGTGATATTCTTCTGCCGATTAAGAGCATTTAGAAAATGTATGTTTGTATTGATACCAGTATATCTTTTGAATCTTATTTTGAGATGTTTGTATCTCCAGTTAACTTTGGCTTTATAATAAACTTTTAAAACTTATTCGTAGTAAGTGGTTCTTTAGAGTGGTGTAAGTCCTTAACCGATTGACCTAGTAGTGGATTGCCTTTTACTCTATGACAGGTATCAACGGTTCAGTCGACCTGAGTTGGGATCTAGATCTATAGCAATATATCAGAAATCCCGCCGTAACAACACATTCAAAGAGATCTAGTAGTATTTGAGGTCTCTTTGGAGGTTAGACCAGGGAGTAATCCTCTTTGACTAAGTCTCTAAGGGCCAGATGTAGGTCGGTCGGTAACGGCCGAAAATCTGTATTTTCGGCCGTTACCGACCGGTATTTCAGATTTGGCATGTAGGGGCACAATTTTACAGAATCGGTAAATTTACCGATTCTGTAAAATACCGAATCGATATTTTTACCAATTCGGTAAATCTCAGATGTAGGTGGGACTCTTCTGAGTCCCAAAGGCCCTACAAATTCGGTATTTTAACACCCAATCCAATTGGGTGTTAAAATACCGAAATCAGGTGTGCATGCACATGTGTGCATGCACACCTAGCCATGTGACAGACAGACATGCCCTTAGGGCATGTCTGTGTGCCACATGGCGCACATGCCTATTTTTGGGGTGCCAGAGGGTGTCAAAGTGACACCCCCTGCACCCTTGCTAAAATAGGTATTTACCGATTCTGTAATTACATAATCGGTATTTCCCATTGATTCCTATGGGCTTCACAGCCCATATTAATCAATAGGAAATACCGATTCGGTATTTCCAGATTCGGTAAATACCGAATCTTAACGATTCGGTATTTCCACATCTGGAAATACCTGCATCTCCCCCCTTCATATTTACCACTTCTTAAATACCGAATCGGTAAAATTCGGTATTTAAGAAGTGGTAAATATGAATTACCTACATTTGGCCCTAAATGAGGCACAAAGGTGGTATTTAACGAACTGTGGAATGTTGTGATTCGGTGTTAGAGCCTCAAGCTTCCTTTCATCAATAGAGCACTTCATGAGCTGTCAGCTTAGGAATTAGGTGCCCACCATTCCATCTAGAGGAACAGCATGATTTTGCTCATTCCACCAATATAGTTCACACACTCTCCAACAAGAAAAAAAAAACTCACCAAAGTAATACAGAGCATTAGCAAAATTACTAAATCTTAAACAATGTATGAGAAAATAAACTACTCCAAAGCATAATTCTGCACAGGGTATACATCGCACCAGCTGCCTACCGAAGTAAAAGTTAGCACACTTTCACTGAAGACTCCTTTTTGTCTCTCATCTTTCTTGTGTTATCACAACCCCTTCACAAATACTGCACAAATACTATCTTATGACAACTCACCAAAATAAAATTATTCTGCTTCTTTATCTACTTTCCTTGTTAAACTTTGCTAGGCTGCAGAAATCTTTATTCACTGTGCTTAGCTTCACATTTGTGTACCTTGACAATATTTATATATATATTTAAGGCACATTGATGTGGAGTTAAGTATAGTAAATCTATACTTACCTA
Organism: Lissotriton helveticus; assembly: GCF_964261635.1. Lineage (NCBI taxonomy): Eukaryota > Metazoa > Chordata > Amphibia > Caudata > Salamandridae > Lissotriton > Lissotriton helveticus. The sequence goes on from NC_136071.1 coordinate 619,252,693, forward strand.
TATATACTTACCATGAAGATATTTTGTTAGTCGATATTCTGGATATTTGTAGCACGATATTTGTGAGCTTGGTATTCTGATGTACAACAGAATTACTGTGGGTTGGCTACTACTCTCCATTTCTTCAACCACTTTGTCTTTCTGACTTCGCAACAGACTGCAAGGGACCACTCTATGTAAGTGCTATACCTCAGCTTGTTTCATCTCCACATAGTTAAAATAATCTATGTTATATTTATTTTACCCTTGCAATAGCTTTACCATTAGAGACTTTTATTCTCTTTTCTGAATTTGCATCAATATACCAACTATTGATTCAGCAGCTCTGTGAACCAATTTTCCAGTCACAATCAACATTATAAGGCTCCATTGCAAGGACTAGTCTGCCCTTAACGGCATAATTGAACCATCTCATTTTCTTGGTTGTCTCATTCAGCCTTGCATGACTCTAGAGTTTGTTAGTCTGCCTTACATAAAGTGGGTAGGTGAAATTGTATAATTTGATTGGAAGTTATCCTATACCCCCATAGTAATGATAAGAGGTTTTTCTTTCAGCTCAGAGTTATGCTGAACTGCAAAATCAGTCATGATGATCGATTACTCTGTTAAAACGTTACACCATCTCATTGCCACAAGGATGGTAGAGAAAAGCTTGCTTATGTTCAAAACTCATACTGGGCAACAAGTCACTCAGAAATTTAGATTCAAATTACTTCCTTTTCTTGTTGACCAAAGACACTGAAAACTCATCTCTTTGGAACTCTTGCAATACATTTACCACAACCGGAACTGTCACTGATTACTCTACACAGATCTCTATTATTTAGATAGTACAACATAGCAATCATTTTAGTTAGTTAAGGTGACACCTACTTCTTGCATCAGTTGAACTTGACAACCATGGCATGATTTCCCCCCCAATGTTTTGCCTTCCAGCCTCCTGTTTTTGCTGGGTTTAGGGCTATGCACACTTTAACACTGACAGACAGTGCTAAAGTGCTTGTGCGCTCTCCTTTAAACACAGTAACATTGACTTAACCCAATTGGCACATTTAATTTACTTATAAGTCCCTAATAAACTGGTACTACATGTAGCCAGGACCTGTAAATTAAATACTACTAGTGGGCCTGCAGCACTAATTGTGCCACCTACTTAATTAGCCTTTTAAACATGTCTCAAACTTGCCCCTCGGCATGTGTGTACAGTTTTAAACTCCCATTTCGAACCAGCAAGCTAAACCTCTTGCTAGGCTGAAATCTCTTGTGTTATTACATGTAAGTCACCCCTAGGCTAAGTCCTAAATAGCCCAACGGGCAGTGTAAAGTGTATGTAAAACATTGGACATGCACTTTTAAGTTTTACATGCTTTGGTAGTGAAAAACCTTTACATTAGTTTTTTCACTGCTATGAGGCCTGCCTTTCCCAAAGGATAACATTGGGTAAACTTATTACATTTAATAAGTGATGACTTTCAATTGAGAGCAGGTAGGAATTCCAAGTTTGGTGTCCAAAGAATTGTAATTTAAAGCCCTCTTTAATAGTAAAATTGGATTTTAAATCACAATTCTGAAAATGCCACTTTTAGAAAGTTAATCAACTAAAGAGGGTTTTGGCCCATAATCAGTAAGGCTAGGCCAATATTATAAGCACATAACAACACACATGCCATTACTGATATCAGTTACTCATCATTTTATTTGATCACACATGACACTTGATGTGACCAGAAATTGTTTTTATTTCTTTTCAATTTGATAATTCATTTCTCATAAAAAATTTAATTTATTAGATGTTTATCATTGGTTTTCACAAGGACAACATATAGAAACTAATTTTTAACAGACCACAAACTTGATTTTACACATAATAAATGTTTTTAACAACACAAGTTATATCATTAGACATAACACAGACATGACATAGACAACACATTTCACATAATAAATACAATGAGCTCAGGGACACAGGGCAGAGCCAGCACATACCGGAGGCCGTGAGGGAAACGGCCGCGCTGCAGACACCAGCGGCGCTCTTCTTGCCGTGAGGGGAACGGCCACGCTGCAGACATCACCGGACTACACCTCCCAGCTGCACCACTGCACCTCTGACGCTACTGCTGCGCCCGGAGGCGCCATAAGAACGCGGTGCCCCGAGTGCACTTTGGGGGACACAGGGCAGAGCCAGCACATACCGGAGGCCGTGAGGGAAACGGCCACGCTGCAGACACCAGCGGCACTCTTCCTGCCGTGAGGGGAACGGACACGCTGCAGACATCACCGGACTACACCTCCCAGCTGCACCACTGCACCTCTGACGCTACTGCTGCGCCCGGAGGCGCCATAAGAACGCGGTGCCCCGAGTGCACTTTGGGGGACACAGGGCAGAGGCAGCACATACCGGAGGCCGTGAGGGAAACGGCCGCGCTGCAGACACCAGCGGCGCTCTTCCTGCCGTGAGGGGAACGGCCACGCTGCAGACATCACCGGACTACACCTCCCAGCTGCACCACTGCACCTCTGACGCTACTGCTGCGCCCGGAGGCGCCATAAGAACGCGGTGCCCCGAGTGCACTTTGGGGGACACAGGGCAGAGCCAGCACATACCGGAGGCCGTGAGGGAAACGGCCGCGCTGCAGACACCAGCGGCGCTCTTCCTGCCGTGAGGGGAACGGCCACGCTGCAGACATCACCGGACTACACCTCCCAGCTGCACCACTGCACCTCTGACGCTACTGCTGCGCCCGGAGGCGCCATAAGAACGCGGTGCCCTGAGTGCACTTTGGGGGACACAGGGCAGAGCCAGCACATACCGGAGGCCGTGAGGGAAACGGCCGCGCTGCAGACACCAGCGGCGCTCTTCCTGCCGTGAGGGGAACGGCCACGCTGCAGACATCACCGGACTACACCTCCCAGCTGCACCACTGCACCTCTGACGCTACTGCTGCGCCCGGAGGCGCCATAAGAACGCGGTGCCCCGAGTGCACTTTGGGGGACACAGGGCAGAGCCAGCACATACCGGAGGCCGTGAGGGAAACGGCCGCGCTGCAGACACCAGCGGCGCTCTTCCTGCCGTGAGGGGAACGGCCACGCTGCAGACATCACCGGACTACACCTCCCAGCTGCACCACTGCACCTCTGACGCTACTGCTGCGCCCGGAGGCGCCATAAGAACGCGGTGCCCCGAGTGCACTTTGGGGGACACAGGGCAGAGCCAGCACATACCGGAAGCCGTGAGGGAAACGGCCGCGCTGCAGACACCAGCGGCGCTCTTCCTGCCGTGAGGGGAACGGCCATGCTGCAGACATCACCGGACTACACCTCCCAGCTGCACCACTGCACCTCTGACGCTACTGCTGCGCCCGGAGGCGCCATAAGAACGCGGTACCCCTCCCGCCACGCGGGACGCGTGCGGGCAGGCGCTGGGCTAAGCCCGGGACAAGGGCGGGACAGTCTACGGCAGTCGTCGGCAGGAGAAGGCAGGGCTGAGCTCCCCCTCTAATGCCTACAACTAACATGGGTAAGCGCAAACATGTACCCAGCGTTGATGTAGGGGGAACAAAACCCAAGGTGGCCAGACAATCAGATTCTATTATATCATACCTAACTACAGCGGTCGGGGCTTTATCAAAAGAAATTGAATCAGCACAACAGGAATTGGGTCTGGCAGTCGCTCCACCTAACATGACCCATACTGTGCAGGGTCAGGGGGTCCCACTTGAACCAGATATTATAGTGCTTAAGCCATCTACAGTCACTACCCAGAACCAAATTGACCCCCCACTGTTGTGCCAACAAGTGAGCCAGATGAACATTTTGCCCCCACAAAAATCAAAACCAAAAAGGGGAAAAAAGGCGAGGGAGACACCGCTGTTAAGCATATGGTCATGGACATTTTGAAGGACCATCTGGAAGACTTATTTGCAGAGCGGATTGAACCACTGCTCGTAGGGATTGCAAAGGACATAGTTGACACAATGAGTACATGCCTCGAAGGTCTTTTAAAAAAATGTGTCGTTATTGATAATCTGGTTAAAAAACTTGAGGGCATTCCCCACCCGAACCCAGCCGCTAGCCCAGCCATAGAGGACCCCATTTTTAATTCCGCCCTAACGCAGCCACTGTTACCGTTACCCCTACCCATACCAACTAGCCAGGGGAGACCTGTATTGTCTTTGGGGGAGGGTCAGAAGGACAAGACTCCAAATACCCTGGTTACTAATCAGCCTAGAATTGAGGCCCCGGAGGTGCATACTGCTCCAGTGGCCCCAAAACATGTGGAATGTGGAGCTCACCTAAATCTACCCCCTGAAGCCGCCCCTTTTGTGGTGGTTTTTATTGGAGTTCCCTGGTTGATTGAGGGGGAAGTTGAAACTAACGCAGCATTAATTGCGAAGGCTAAAAAATGGTGTGATGAGTCCTGTAGTGGGGGGTTAAATATCTCATCGAGTATCATCACAGCCAGAAGGGTGGGATGGGTGGGGTCTAGACCCAAATGGATGAAAGGCGACTGTGTAGTTGTGAATTTTGATAGGGCCCATTTGCCTGACAGACTCTTTTGGGACGGCTCTGATATACAAGAAAATGGCTACCTCAAAGCAGTCCCCTTGGGGTTTTTTTTATCCCCCACAGTTAAGAACCTTGCCCACCCATACTCCTTATAACACACCTTGGACGGCAGGCCGTGTGGGTAAGGATTGGCAAGTCGTACACTATAGTCAACGACAAAATAGATCAACTGTATTAAATGCACGCCCAAACATTATACTGGCAAATAGGTTTACCCCACTCACTGATCTGAACCTTAACGATTGACAATCAGTTCCAACGCAGTCAGTAACAGGTCTTGGTACAAGGGAGGAGGGTACCCCACTTTGTAAATTCACAAGTTGGAACATTGCAGGCTTAAAGGGCAAATGTGTGGACCCATCATGGGTCAATTTTATTATAGCACACGATGTAATAGCCTTACAAGACACTTGGGATATCTCGCCTGGGTTTTGGTTAGATGGATATTCAAGTTTTTTAACCCCTGCGGTCGCTAGTAGTGCTGGGAGAGCAAAAGGGGGACTGTTGCTCCTATTTTCCCTAGAACTAGCTGGGACATTTAAGCAACTAGAGCATGGTTCACAAAACCTTTTAATCGTTGAATGGACTGTCTCTTCAAGCTCCACCCTCCTAATAATAAATTTCTACAACTCATGGGTGAGGGCGAATGAAGTGGACCATCTAGTTTTTTTAGAGAATTTTTTAGTTAATTACAGTCAATCCACGCAAAATAATTTTGAGCTCATTTTATTGGGCGATTTTAATATTCACAAATGCAATTTACCATGTCTTACAGATTCTGAAGTGGGTATGGGCGCCGTAGATATCCCCCACTTTGAACATTCCAAATCAGGAGAGGCCCTTGAAATGATGCTTGCCAGTATAAATCTATATGAGCCAATGTATACAGGAGCGGGCACCCACATACAAGGGGACAGTGCAGGGGACGATCATAGATTATATTTTTATCTCGGTCTCGATCATCCCAAAGGTAAAAGGATATAAGACAACTGTCCTACCCCACAGCGATCATAACCCCTTGCTATTAGTGATTCACTGGAGTGACCTACGGCGCAACTTAGTTGAACAAACTAAGGTTTGCGCCACTGCGGTGCCCAGTGACCAGGATAGAAGGCTTAAGTGGGGTAGAGTAGTCGAGGAAGAATTCATGGCCACCATCCTGCCCAAAATAGAGGATTCAATTGTAACCTGTTTGGCCCAAGGCTCTTCAAACCAACTAATCATACAAGCCTTTGAGTCTATCTGTGCCCAAGTCACTAGGGACCTAACGGTACCTAAACCACGGTTCCCTCCAAGGCCCTACAAATGGTTTGATTCCCAGTGCTCTCGCATACATAGATCCTTAAAAGATGCCTTAAGGGACAAGCCGAGAGATAAAGCTTTAATTACTTGCCTGAGGCGGGAATACAAACTTACCCTAAAAAGAAGGAGAAATGTCATTAAAAATGAGGCCTGGAATAATCTCCTTAATATAGATGTTCTTCGAGATAGCAAAAACTTCTGGGACATCATAAATAACCCGTTTTTTGCGGGTACTGACAATACTCCCCTTGACTGTGTTATCCCGGATGAGAAATGGATTGACCACTTTCAAGAGGTATATGGTAATAAAGGTGGTACATCCATGACTGGTACAAGAACTGTTCAGGTCCACCCTGAAGTAGTGTTTGGGGAAGACGAGGTCTTTAAGGCCATAATGGACTCCTCCACAAATAAGGCGCCAGGGCCGGATGGCGTACCAGTTGACTTTTTTAGATATTCCCCGAAAACTTGGTCTCAAGTCCTAACCAGAGTATTTAGAGCCGCAAATGATAATATCTTCCCAAATTCATGGGCCACCGCTATCATAGTCCCTATTTTTAAGAAAGGCAACCGGGAGGATCCTGGGTGCTATAGACCTATCTCCCTCCTTGACTCTGCGATTAAAATCCTGGGCAGAGTGTTATTGGGCAAATTAAGGACTAATTTGGAGGCGTGTGGGGGGCTCGATAACATACAGTACGGCTTCAGGGAAAAGTGAGGTACCTTGGATCAATGTTCCAACCTCCACCTTCTCGTCTCTAAATACACGGTGGTCGGAGAGGGGTCAGTTTATCTGGCCTTTATGGACCTCTCTTCGGCCTTCGACCTGGTTAACAGGTCCAAGTTATGGTCCCTGCTAGAAGAGATGGGGATAGAGGCTCCGTTGGTAGGTTTTATGGCCAGCTTACACCAGGATCTGTTTACTAAAGTAAGGGTCACTAGGGAGGGGAGATGCACTGATAGCTTCAGGTCAGAGAAAGGGGTGCGACAGGGGTGCATCTTGGCCCCCCTTCTCTTTACCATCTATATCAATGGTTTAGGGAAACACCTTGAACTAGGGGGGGCAGATGTTCCGCGTGTAGGAGGAGCCCAGGTACCGGCCCTCTTATACGCGGACGACGCAATACTAATTGCGCGTACTGGCAATAGATTACAAATCCTTTTGGACCGTTTTGGTTCATTCATGGAGAGCCTTGACCTGAAAGTAAATGCAACAAAATCGCACACTATGATCATAGGTCGCCAGAGAAGCAAGACCATACGGTTAACTTTCACCTGTGGGGGGGATGTGGTTTCGAGGGTCCCTGTCTTCCCTTACTTGGGGGTCCTTTTTGATGAGAGGGGCTCTTGGGCCCCCCAGATAAAGGCAAAGAGTGTCTCTCTGGCTCGCTCAACAGCTGCTCTGATGGGCTTTTCGAAAAGACTGGGGGCCAAACCAATGGAAGCCCTGGTTAAAGTTTATAATAGCAAGTGTGTTCCTATTGCTACTTATGGGTCTGCTCTATGGGGTTACGTCAACCAGGATCGCATTCAGAGAGTCGAAAACGGGCTTATTCGTCAATTTCTATCTGTCCCAAATTCTACTCCCACATTATCCATTCATGAGGAACTGGGTCTACCATATATTACTGACAGATTGAAGTTGGCACCCCTACTCTTTTGGATTAAAACATGGCTGAACTCTGAGTTGACACTGAACCATGTCATTCTGCTGGACGTGGTATCAAGGGACCGCGCCTTGAGAATGCCATGGTTGAGATATCTTAAAACCTCATTTGCAGCGCTTGGGAGACCGGAGATCTATTCAGACCCATCAAGCATCAGAAAACAGGACATTGGGTGGATCAAACAACATTTCCTTGAAAGGGTACGGTTAGAGAGAGAAGAGAGGGAAGTAATGAAACTGTCAGTAAGAGCTTACCTGATTCTAAGTACCACTCCCTCTATGGAACCCTATTTAAAAATTGTCACTAATCCCCTTCACAGAGCCTTGCTTATTAAATTTAGGATGAATTTGATCCCCTATACACTTGGTTGTTTTCCTACTTGGGCAAAACCCGAGGACGCTTTACCTTGCAAATGCGAAAATTTTTCTACCCAAGATACGCTTCATTTTATGTTTTTTTGTGGGCTTTATTCCGCCGCTAGGGAAAAATACCTAATACCTATTCTGAAGGAAGCAGGCTTTCTTCAGGTCAGGCCAGCATTAATTTTTCTTCAAATGTTGGGCAACACGCATATCATCTTTCGCGTGGCATCTTACCTAACGGCTGCATTTAGATTAAGAAAGAAACAAGCCCCAGGGAACGTCTTATTTTAAATGTTGGCCTTGAGGGTCTTAAGTAAATTAAATTTTAACATAAATTGACTATGAATTCAATTTTGTATGTAGATTGCATTGTGATTTTTATACTGTGCTGTATGTATTGCCTTTTATGATTTTTACAAAAATCGAATAAAGCGTATTTTGACTGACAATGAGCTCAAGTCAGTATTTCAGAAAAAAATGGAAACAATAAAAAAACTGAAAAAATAAATGAAACGAAAGAATGCAGCCCAAAAGGTTGACTTTTTTCTGCTTAGGTTTGTTACAACCTTATTCAGGGGCAGCGACCAGACAGTGTACTATTCAGGCACCCAACGTAAATCTTTGTGGATGTTTAACAGTCCTTAACAAAGTTTCAAAGGGGCGTAAGCCGGATAGTATATTTTTACACACTTGTTTGGTCACGTAGAGGCCAACACGTTTCAAACCCAAATATAATTTAGTAGGGCTCTCCTCAGGACCTAGACCTCCTAGAGAGCTGTGAAAAAAAAGAAAAAGAAAAGGTACTCGTATTACCACTCATGTCAGAACATCTTTACTCAAGCCACACCTTCCATACTGCTAAAACATTCAAAACTTACCTCTTTTAGAGATCAACCGATCTCTTCCGTTATATGACTCTTAAGTCAGCCATAATATTCAAACTCTGACACTACAATGTAAAGGAAAAAGAAGAAGCAAAATGAGTCATAAGTCCAGTCCCAATCAATGTTCTCTCTAATTTTTTCCTCTGTGTGCGGCAGTGGAGGGTCTCTGTGCGCTGCAACCATGGCTATGTGCGCCAGGAACCAAACTGCGCGTGTCTGCGGCGCCAAATGCCACTCGTTTTTGGTGCCCTTCTGCACTCTGTCCCACTCGTTTTTTGTGCCCTTCTGCTGTCTGTCCCACTCGTTTTTGGTGCCATTCTGACCTCTGTCCCACTCGTTTTTGGTGCCCTTGTGCCCTCTGTCCCACTCGTTTTTTTGCCTTTCTGCCCTCTGTCCCACTCGTTTTTTGTGCCTTTATGCCCTCTGTCCCACTTGTTTTTGGTGCCCTTCTGCCCTCTGTCCAACTCATTTTGGTGCCCTTCTGCCCTCTGTCCCACTCGTTTTTTGTGCCCTTCTGCCCTCTGTCCCACTCGTTTTTGGTGCCATTCTGCCCTCTGTCCCACTCGTTTTTGGTGCCCTTCTGCCCTCTGTCCCACTCGTTTTGTCCCTTTCTGTCCTGTGTTCCATTCGTTTTTCCCTTGTTTTTGGTGCCCTTCTGCCCTCTGTCCCACTCGTTTTTGGTGCCCTGCTGCCCTCTATCCCACTTGTTTTTGGTGCCCTTCTGCCCTCTGTCCCACTTATTTTTGGTGCCCTTCTGCCATCTGTCCCACTCGTTTTTGTGCCCTTCTGCCCTCTGTCCCACTCGTTTTTTGTGCCTTTCTGCACTCTGTCCCACTCGTTTTTGGTGCCATTCTAACCTCTGTCCCACTCGTTTTTGGTGCCCTTGTGCCCTCTGTCCCACTCGCTATTTTGCCTTGCTGTCCTCTGTCCCACTCGTTTTTGGTGCCCTTCTGCCCTCTGTCCCACTCGTTTTTGGTGCCCTTCTGCCCTTTGTCCCACTCGTTTTGTCCCTTTCTGTCCTGTGTTCCACTTGTTTTTCTCTTGTTTTTGGTGCCCTTCTGCCCTCTGTCACACTTGTTTTTGGTGCCCTTCTGCCCTCTGTCCCACTCATTTTTGGTGCCCTTCTGCCCTCTGTCCCACTCGTTTCTTGTGCCCTTCTGCCCTCTGTCCCACTCGTTTTTTGTGCCTTTCTGCACTCTGTCCCACTCGTTTTTGGTGCCATTCTGCCCTCTGTCCCACTCGTTTTTGGTGCCCTTGTGCCCTCTGTCCCACTTGTTTTTTTGCCTTTCGGCTCTCTGTCCCACTCGTTTTTTGTGCCCTTCTGCCCTCTGTCCCACTCGTTTTTGGTGCCCTTCTGCCCTCTGTCCCACTCGTTTTGTCCCTTCCTGTCCTGTGTTCCACTAGTTTTTTTCCCCTTGTTTTTGGTGCCCTTCTGCCCTCTGTCCCACTCATTTTGGTGCCCTTCTGCCGTCTCTCCCACTGCGTTTTTCCCTGTTTTTGTGCCCCTTTTGCCTCCTGTTCCGCTCGTTTCCCCAGCCACTCCAGCCTTTTGTTTAAGTATTGATGTTAATCAGAGCCCCTTCACGGGCTCCGATTAACAGCAATACTTAAACAAAAGGCCAGAGTCTGCCCCGCGCTTTCCTAACAAAAGCGTAGGCAGTTTCCAAACACAAGAAATTCAAAACACCTCTGGAGTAGTACGCCCAGAACCTTCTCCTTCTTCAAAGTGGGCACCAGGTATAACTACTGGACCCTGCCTGCCCACATTTTGCCAAGCTACTGGAGGTTTAAGCAGAGGTTAATTTGGGTGTCACACGCTCTTGTAGTCCTGAATTTGAATATATAGGGAGATGCTCCAGGAAGGAAACCTTTTCCCTGTCTTTATTTACTGTGAAGCGTAGATGTGGGTTAGACAGGGAAAAGGTTTCCTTCCTGAATATCAACATTATCGTGGACAATGGCACATTGAGCAGCTCCCTATATACTAAACCTACCGACAAGAACAGCTTGTTGAGATTTGACAGTGCTCATCCACGATCACTCAGAGAAAATTTACCGGTGGGACAGTTTTTGCGCATCCAGAGGAATTGCTCTCAAATTCAGGACTACAAGAGGAAGCGCATATGTTAACGAACAAACTCTAAGAAAAGAAATACCCCACCGAATCATTGAAATCGCTCAGAAGCAAGTGCGCAATACCCCCAGGGAATCCCTCCTGGACACACATGAGAGGACCAAATGATCTGTGTCACGACCTTCAATTCATCATCTAACCAGATGAAGAAGATTATCAATAAAAATGGACAATACTAACATCAAACAAACTGACGTATGAGAAGCCAATGTTCTTATTCAAGAAAAACAGAAGTCTTAAAGACTCCCTTGTTCACACGGACAGTTATCAGCCAAAGAATGACAGCCAGCTTACACTGTGGAATGCCCCTCCGGTCACTAGTCATTTCCCGTGCGAATCGTGCGTGGTGTGCGAATTCACTGAACACACAAAATTCCTTGATTTGGGCCTGCACACCCCATGGGAACAAAGATCTCATACTAATTGTAACACTGAATCGGTTATCTATCTCATTAAATGTCCATGCCATCTGTTCTATGTTGGCATGACCTCCCATAAAATCAAGACTCGCATTTGCGAACATAGGAGCACTATAAGGAGAGCAATAACCGCTACAAGACTGACAGCCCACTATGGTCGCTCCCCACACCGCACGGCTCCTCCTGGTTGCCCGTGACTGCTGCTGCCAAGGGTTCGCCGCTGGTGAGCCCCTGGCACCCGTTCTGTTGTTTTTGGTTTGTTGCTCTGTTTCTCTCCCATTCCTGGCTGTATAATCGGTGTTTATTCCTCTCTGTTTGCCGCTCGTTTTTTCGCCCTTGCCCTCTGTGCCACCCCCGCTCCCCGCCGCTGCTCCCCTGCGGCCTGGCCCCTTTTTGCATTCTATGCCCACTGCCCTCGCCCATTGGCTGCCCCGCTCCCGCCTCCCGCCTCCCAGCTGCTCCTCCCTCCCACTTGGCCTCTTATGGAGGGCGCCGCGCGGCAGTGAGTGCGACCTGACCTCTGGTCGCTCCCCACGCCGCATGGCTCCTCCTGGTTGCCCGTGACTGCTGCTGGCAAGGGTTCGCCGCTGGTGAGCCCCTGGCACCTGTTCTGTTATTTTTGGTTTGTTGCTCTGTTTCTCCCCATTCCTGGCTGTATAATCTGTGTTTTTTCCCTTCTGTTTGCCGCTCGTTTTTTGCCCTTGCCCTCTGTGCCCCCCCTCGCTCCCCGCTTCCCGCCGCTGCTCCCCTGTGGCCCGGCCCCTTTTTGCCTTCTGTGCCCACTGCCCTCGCCCATTGGCCGCCCCCCTCCCGCCTCCCAGCTGCTCCTCCCTCCCACTTGGCCTCTTATGGAGGGCGCCATGCGGCAGTGAGTGCGACCTGACCTCTGGTCGCTCCCCACGCCGCACGGCTCCTCCTGGTTGCCCGTGACTGCTGCTGCCAAGGGTTCGCCGCTGGTGAGCCCCTGGCACCTGTTCTGTTGTTTTTGGTTTGTTGCTCTGTTTCTCCCCCATTCCTGGCTGTATAATCTGTGTTTTTTCCCCTCTGTTTGCCGCTTCTCCCCTGCGGCCTGCCACCTTTTTGCCTTCTGTGCCCACTGCCCTCGCCCATTGGCCGCCCCGTTCCCGCCTCCCAGCTGCTCCTCCCTCCAACTTCACCTCTTATGGAGGGCGCCGCTCGAAGGTGCACCAATGGCAAGCCCGTCTGCGCCCGTCCGCACCTGGACCACGCCCAGCGCCAGAACCCCTGGACCCCACGCCCCCCGCAACACCAGACTGCGCTATGACTCCAGCACCCTCCACGCACTCAACCCCGGACGAGACCACCTCTGCTACCGAGCCACCCCGAAGCGCACCCAAGGGCCCTTCGCCTGCTGGAACTGTAGGCACACCAGCATCCAGCCCACCAACACACCAGCCAAAGAACCCAACCACCTCCGCTGCATCCTCCTCAACACTCGCTCCACTCGCAAACACGCCATCGAACTCTGGGACCTCCTAGACTCCACCGACCCCGACGTCGCCTTCCTGACGGAGACCTGGCTGAACACCACCTCAGCACCAGACATCGCCATAGCCATCCCACAGGGCTACAAGATCTCCCGCAGAGACCGCACCAACGGAGTGGGAGGCGGAATCGCCATCGTCCACAAAGACTCCATCAGAATCTCAACTAACACCGACGACACCATCACCACCGCCGAGCACATGCACTTCCAGATTCACACCGACCCCAACACGACCCTCAGAGGAACACTCATCTACAGACCTCCCGGACCCCGACCACAGTTCAGCGACACCATCACCGACCTCATCAGCACCCACGCCCTAGCCTCCATGGACTACATCCTCCTCGGGGGCCTGAACTTCCACCTCGAGAACAACAACGAGGCCAACTCCACCACCCTGATCGACAACCTTGCCAACCTCGGACTCAAACAGCTCGTGACAACACCCACCCATGCCGCTGGACACACACTTGACCCCATCTTCTCCGCAAGCCCTCACGTCTCCTTCAACTACACCTCCGAACCCCAATGGACCGACCACATATGCGTCCACTTCACCTTCGGGAAACCCACCACACACCACACACCACTGCACCCAACAGCTGCCGCGCCGCTGCTGGGGCAAGGTCACTGAGGACCAACTAACGACCACCCTCGCCCGGAGACCACCCACCGACCCCACCGACCCAGACACCGCCGCAACCAACCTCACACAGTGGATCAACGACTGCGCCAACACCCTCGCCCCTCACAAGACCACCACAACAAACCACACCAACAAGAAAGCCACCTGGTTCACCGAAGACCTCCGGATCTCCAAGCACACCTGTCGGAAGCTGGAGAAGAAATGGCTCCACGACCGAACACCAGACAGCCACACAGCCCTCAAAAGCGCCACCCGCAGGCACCACCAACTCATCAGGACCGCCAAGAGGACCGCCTTCAAGGACCGCATAGACAACAACGCGCACAACACCAAAGAGCTCTTCAGCATCGTGAAAGAACTCTCCAACCCCAGCTCCTACACCAACGACGTCCCACCATCACAAGACCTATGCGACTCTTCTTTCACCGCAAGATCACGGACATCCACGACAGCTTCAACTCAGACACCCCCGCACCCACCACCGAGTCCACCACCCCTGCGACCACTACCCGTACCAGCCGCCTGACCACCTGGTCCAACGTCAGTGACAAAGACACCATCAAAACTATGAACTCCATCCACTCCGGATTCCCATCTGACCCCTGCCCACACCACGTCTTCAACAAAGCCAGCACAAACATCGCGCCCCACCTCCGAAAAACAATCAACAGTTCCTTCGAGACAGCAACCTTCCCGGAAAGCTGGAAGCACGCCGAGATCAACGCCCTTCTGAAGAAGCCCAAGGTGGACCCCAAGGACCTCAAGAACTTTCGGCCCATCTCCCTGCTCCTGTTCCTGGCAAAAGTGACAGAGAAGATCGCTAACAAACAGCTAACCCGCTACCTCGAACACAACAACCTCCTGGACCCCTCCCAATCCGGTTTTCGCAGCAATAACAGCACTGAGACCGCCCTCATTGCCACCACTGACGACATCAGGATCCTGATGAACAAAGAAGAAACAGCCGCCCTCATCCTCCTGGACCTATCAGCGGCCTTTGACACAGTCTGCCACCGCACCCCATCAGCACGCCTCCAGGACACCGGAATTCAAGAGAAGACCCTGGCCTGGACCACATCCTTCCTCTCCGGCAGAACCCAGAGCGTCCGCCTCCCACCCTTCCGCTCACAATCCACCGAGATCATCTGCGGTGTCCCACAGGGATCCTCCCTCAGCCCGACGCTGTTCAATATCTACTTGGCACCTCTCGCCCACGTCGCACGACAACACAACCTCAACATCATCTCCTACGCCGACGACACCCAGCTGATCATATCCCTCACCGAAGACCCCCACACCGCCAAAGCTAACCTCCACAGAGGAATGAAGGCCATAGCCGACTGGATGAAGGACTGCAGACTAAAGCTGAACTCAGACAAAACGGAGGTCCTCATCCTCGGACCCACCCCATCAGCCTGGGACGACTCCTGGTGGCCCACATCGCTAGGCACAGCCCCGGAACCCACAGACCACGCACGCAACCTGGGGGTCATCCTCGACTCCACCCTCTCCATGACCAGGCAAGTCAACGCCGTCTCCGCGTCCTGCTTCAACACCCTCCGAATGCTCCGCAGAATCTTCAAATGGATCCCCACCGACACTAGAAAAACCGTCACCCAGGCCCTCATCACCAGCAGACTAGACTACGGGAACGCCCTCTACTCAGGAACTACAAACAAGCTCCTGAGACGACTACAACGAATCCAGAACGCCTTGGCTCGAATTATCTTCGACGTCCCCCGCCGCAGCCACATCACACCCCACCTGAGAGGCCTGCACTGGGTCCCCATCAACAAGAGGATCACCTTCAAACTCCTCATCCACGCACACAAAGCACTACACAACACCTGACCCACCTACCTCAACAACCGACTCAGCTTCCACACCCCCACCCGAAGCCTCCACTCAGCCAACCTCGCCCTGTCGCGGTCACTAGCTCACATTACGGGTATAGGGGTAGAACAGGGAGAATCAAAGCCACACCTTTCTCTGTTTTCGAATGTGCACTCACTTCCACTCCTCAGAGCACTCGGGACCACAACTCCCAGAAGGCGTTGGGCCATAGACCCGGAACCGGTCGGAGCAATCCCGATATAGCCCCGCCTTCCGAGAGCCTCGGCGCTTGACAAACTGATTTTGAAGGCCGTAGCGGATGGTGCTTCCCCGCTGGAGGAAGCCTTTCTTCGAGCCGTTTCTGCAGCAGAAGGTCCTGTGAGTGCCACGAACTTCCAAGGACGCTCCATCTGCAACCCGTCAGGTATTTCCTCGTTGCGCGTTCAAGAGTGGGAGACTGCTCCCGGAGGAGCTCTCCTCTTGAAACGCGGTTGTGGCAGAATTGCCAAGCAGAGTACTCCGCTTGAGTACTACGTTGCCGTTTGTAGCCTCGCGCTATAAAAATCGGCAATACTGAGCCTTGACGTTTCCTGAGCCATGAGGGCTCCTTTGTACTTTGTACTTTACAGTTATCGGAGCATCTTGACTGCAAGCTTGCCATGGCGACTATTTGTGCACGTATTGCGATATCCTTTTCAGTAAGATGTCACGGCCTTTCTAGGTTGTATTTTTGGAGAAGGAGGTGTGTGTACATTACTCGAAGTGGAAAACGAAGCAGGTTTCTTGAGTACTAGATACCTATGAAAGAAATAGGTTGTTAAAAGAAGAGATTCCTTTCTGTGTTCAACAATGTGATTCTATTCAAGACCTTGTAATACAAATTAAATAACCCCTAGACATATAATCTTCATACACAAGATTGCATATATTACCTTGATTTTATTTAAAAATAGGCATTAACTGCCAACAATTCATAATACTTTACGCAACAATACAATATACAAAATATATCCAATGCTGTGAATTATTGACAAATACACAGTGCACTATCATTAAAAACAAAATACAATTAAAAAATACAATTCAAAAGAAGTCCTTATGTCGACGCGTTTCGGTGTCAATTTCTGACTTTGTAAACACCTTCCTCAGGACAGATCAAGATTAAAAACATCAAATCTGAAAACAAATACATAAAATTAATATTTGGAAGATTCATGCGGGGTTTTTTGTACTATGTCAAAATTATATTAATGGCATACCAAGGTCAAGAGGATCTTACTTTTAAATATATATATCAAATTTTATATTCGAAGATGACCAGTAATCAACTTTTGGTCCTTCTACCAGGGGTTCGGCTAGACGTCCTTCTGTATTTAAAAAAGACAATGATAGGCTCTTAGATGTCGGCCTTCTAATGAGGGGTTCAACATTCTCTTTAGTAAATGTCCTACTAGTAGCTAGTTGGTTTACTTACAATTTTATCGTTGTTATCACCTCACACTGTTATCCTAATGCAGGGCGATGTTCAGTAATAATATTACTCCTGTAGGTGGAAACGATTTTTACTTGGCGTTTTTTTGGATTCTTATCCACTTATTTTTAAGGTACCACCATTCTCTCCTCAATGTATATATTCTGGAGAGCACCTACAGTCAAGGTGTAATATTATCACTGAACATCGCCCTGCATTAGGATAACAGTGTGAGGTGATAACAACGATAAAAAAGTAAGATCCTCTTGACCTTGGTATGCCATTAATATAATTTTGACATAGTACAAAAAACCCCGCATGAATCTTCCAAATATTAATTTTATGTATTTGTTTTCAGATTTGATGTTTTTAATCTTGATCTGTCCTGAGGAAGGTGTTTACAAAGTCAGAAATTGACACCGAAACGCGTCGACATAAGGACTTCTTTTGAATTGTATTTTTTAATTGTATTTTGTTTTTAATGATAGTACACTGTGTATTTGTCAATAATTCACAGCATTGGATATATTTTGTATATTGTATTGTTGCGTAAAGTATTATGAATTGTTGGCAGTTAATGCCTATTTTTAAATAAAATCAAGGTAATATATGCAATCTTGTGTGTGAAGATTATATGTCTAGGGGTTATTAAATTTGTATTACAAGGTCTTGAATAGAATCACATTGTTGAACACAGAAAGGAATCTCTTCTTTTGTACCGTTTGTATTACCCAGTCCTTTCTGGTTTATGGGTAACTCTCTTTTTTTTAAAAGAAATAGGTTGTTGCCTTGCCAGAACCTGAACAGTGCATCTATTGTGGATTCATTCCTAAACTCGTGCTACGTTTATTCTTTTACCTTGGGGTGAAAACATACCAGGCCTGGTGCCAAGCATTGTGAGTAAGTGTGGTTTTCTCTGCATATGTGTCTCTGAATGTATGCGCTCTGTGTCCTTACTGTCTATCTTGTTTCCTACATACAGCCCTTTGTGCCAGACAGAAACAGACGCCCCAGACCAGACCTGTGAAGCAACAGGATCTCTTTTGTTATTTTATCCCCTTCCCTTTTCCCTTGGGTACTTCCACTTCTGGCATTGTCTCTATACTTTGTGGAGGTGGTAGTGTTCAGGGTAGGAGGGAGGTTATTCTTCCCGACATCGTTCCCGCTGGCTGATCTTGACAGGTCAGTGGTAACCTCATACTTGGAGCTACTGACAACCCCGACACGCCCTCGCCACAGTCCCTCGAATCTGGAAAACCACAGCCGGTGGAAGATCCTTCTCCTACCTCGCCGCCAAGAACTGGAACACTCTCCCAACCAACCTACGACAGACTCAGGACCTACTGGCCTTCAGAAGACTCCTCAAGACCTGGCTCTTCGACCAGTAGCGCCCCCCCCCCCCCAGTGCCTTGAGACCCTCACGGGTATGTAGCGCGCTTTATAAATGTAATGATTGATTAATTGATTGATGTGGAGAAACAGCATAGCGATACTGACATATGGTGGACAATCATTGAAAAAGTGAAGGGAACCTGTAACTTACAGAAGAAACTTCTAGACAAGGAACAGCGGTGGGTGTACCGTCTAAAAACTCACGAAGTTGGACTTAACAATAGTATTCCATGGAGCCAACTAAATAAATGAGTACAACCAACGAAATGAATGATTTCATTCATATCTACACCTTGTACATTCTCCACACCTCCCTGTGGGTACCCACTTCTCAAGAACTATCTCACATACTGCCATATACAGCAGTAGCCTATAACTACACATCATCCTAGTCCAGCACCTTCCTCCCTATGTCTATAACTGATTGGAATACCTGGCCACCCGGTTATTGGTACTGGACACAATCTGTAGCCCCTGCCTTTTTGGAACTGTGAGTACGTTATAATTTGGCTGTACAGATGAGATAGTTACTGCCAATATGAAACTGAGATTATGCTATAATGTGGCTACACAGACGAGGTGGGACCATCCCAATTATCTTGACTTTCCAAACTTGCATTCCTGAGCTATGAGCCCCTCTGGCTATGTATCGGTATGCCAACAATCAACGTCTGTTGTGGCACATATGCCACAAACTTAGAAATATCCCTTTACACTCATTCATGTTTCCCAATTCCAGTCATGAGTCTGTGGCGCTTCACTTACACTTTTTTAATTTTCAATTGTCACGCTGTGTTTACCCTGGCGATATCATCTGTAAACCACATTGATATCTGTTCAAAACTTAGCGCAGTTTCTCGCTATTGTTAAGCATCTGGGACAACATCTCCCATGATTCTAATTCCCGGGGCCGGATACACTAGCGGACACGTCATGACGTTTTTATTACGTTGTGACATCACTTCCTGCCAGCACGGGAAAGACGCACCTCCTCCCAGCGTTTTTACAGCAAACCAGCGGTTATAATCCCTTACACCAAGCTATGCTTTCTCAAAAGCCAGGACCGGTGCCGCAACAGGTGGAATGGCTGGGTGAGATCTTGATTTTAAGTAAGTACGCTGGCGCTGGCTTTTGGCACAATGTGCATCTATGCATCAGGACGGTTTACCTTTACCACATACATTACTGGTAGCGGTGGAAGGCAGCCTATTTTGTTCTTAAAGCCCCCCGACCACTACCGCTTTTCTGACAGCCTCTTTAGGACCACCCATACCTTCAATCCGGTCCTGTGTGAAGTACGAAGCCCTCATAATTTGGGTAAGTGCCATTGTGATTAGTAACAGCCGAGTGGTGTGAATGAATGAGTACACACATATTTGTATGGTGATGTTAACCTCCTTAATAGCGGGTGTTCCACTATCTGCAATTTTAGACTAATTTTATTGGTAAAAACTTCTTTCTGCTACCCATCCTAACACGAAGTTAGTGTTAGAATGCGAGTAATATCGCCACTCCATAGGCCTGTCACAGTTAAACAATATGTCACAGAACGCCCATGATGAGTGGCACAGTGTGGGTGATTTCTCCACCATAGCGGCATGCACACTGAGTTTGGCATGCTACGCACAATTCACCCAACAAAAAAGCACTGATTAATCATTGGTGACTCATGCAATCGTATCAATTTGTGATTTCGCTCTACAGATGGAGCCTGACAACACACAGATACATTGACATTTTTACACGACGAGAGGAGGAACTACTCTTCCCTCGCCTCACGGAGAGGATAGGGACTTCCCATCTTATTATTCCCCACACATACAGGGGAATTCTTTCCTTGCCCTGAAGAAAGTCCTGGACCTTTATGGCCGCATTGGACTGAAACATGTCGGCACTAGGGTCTTAGGACCATTAAACTCCAACAAGACCCAATTTTTAGAATTTTATTGACCCAGCCAGACCCAAGAATAATGGGAAACTAGGGGTCTGACTGAGGTTTTTTAATCTTTAAGCCCCCCTTCCTTCATCTATCTGAAGAGCTCCAAACACTGTGGTCGAGCACCACGCCGACTTTTAGGGGTCGGGGTGACCCGGTGATGAAGCATGACACCACTAGGGTGTGTGAGGGTAATTAAAAACAAGAGGTGTCTTTTCCCCCAACACACGGTTATGGTTAGCATAACCTTTCATGGGCTTGAATAGCATAAACATTCTCTTGAAAGGTTCCCTGTAGCTATAGGTCCTTCTCATGCTGGGTTCCTGTACTTTAACGCAAAATCAGCATGAACAACACCATGCGGCTCTTTTTTGCTGCCACTTGAGTGGATTTTCTACCCGAGCAGCAGCTTTCTCATTGCGAACGGTTGCAACTCCCCGCGTTGAGAAAATCTGGCCAGGTGCCATGCTATTGCCTGAAAATTGCATTAGGGGACACCAAGCCTCACTAGCTGACTTATCACTGGTGGGCTGCAAGACAAAACTCTGCCATGCGGCAGTTGGCGTCGCAGAATTTACCGCCCAGACTTAATAGCAAGTCCTCTTCCTGGTTTGTGAATGTCATGTCGAGCGATCTTGTAGCCTGCTGGGATTGCCATAGCAATGTTGGGAACTGATGAGGGGTTGAGCCATGGTCTCCGCAATGAAGAGGATGTCTGAGGCGTTGCTACTCAGCAGGTCCCATATTTAGGTTTTGTGTTTGCTGACTGATCTTGTGTTAAGAAGCATGCATGTGAGTTGGTGTTGACGTGCAGGTTTGCTGTAGTATGTGGTGTAGCTGGAACAGAAAATAGGAATTATCAATAGCCCCAATGTCTTGTTGTCTAGTGTGTTTGTCACCTCAAACTGTGCGGCTCCCTGACCTTCCATCCTATTTAAAAGCCCTTTTACCTATGCAACACTGTGTCATTCCATTGCAAGGCTGGTCCGAGGGTTGCAGGCAGCAACCTAGAGATGCATGCATTCCAGAGCATAAAGCTGAGGCAATGCCTGATGGGAAAGGTAACAGACAGATGGCTAATGAGCAGATGTATGAAAGCCAGAGGTTTTCACGAGTGCATTACAGAATGGGTTGGAAGGGCTCTTCGACTAAGTAGCTCATTCTTGATAAAAAAAAGAGGCTAACAACACACACATCTTTTAGTGTAACACAGAGATCTGAATACCATAAGGGCAAGATATAAACATATTGCAATAACCAAAATAGGTAACAGAGTACGCAGCTGAATGCGCCAGCTACTCTTCATGTATGCGCTGTTCCCTTGATAGCGACACTTAGTCACACTGGGGTAGAGTGGGCAGGTCAAACTGCACAACTTGGCCCAGGTGACAGCAGGCCCAACAATCTAAACTTTAAAGAAAGGTTGGTTTAAATTGGAGTTGGCACAGCTGGAACAGAGGACAATAGAAGATGGTGGCACATAGAGGCTGTGCTAATAGATCTCATTGCCAAATTGGAAACTTCAAAGAAGCTAGCTTTGGGAAGGGGTTTCTCTACTGATAGCACAGCTGGTAGTAAAGACCCAGCTTCAAATCATTACCACAGCATGTCACCCTAGGGATGGTACACCAAAAGAAAAACTAGAACCCAGTGGCATAGTGTGAGTTTAATGCTATATAAATTTTGTGAGGACTTAGGTCTGCAAATTGTCAAATTGTATTCTACTCATGACATCATGTCTCCAGTGGGCATCAGTGAAGTGAAGTCTTGAACAGGTTCATTGGGCCCACACGCAGATTGATGTCATCTTGTTCAAAATGTAATATAAGTCTGAAATCCAAGAGAAGGCTATAAAATAAGCTCTCTCTCTCTCTCACTCTCTCTCTCTCTGTATATATATATATATATTTGGGAGGAATTCAAGCGAATGAATCAAACACAACAATTACAGAATTGGCAGATAGACCGGGGTCGGGGAAAAAGCAGAGGATTCAAAGGAAGAGGCAGAGGAAATCAAGGAGAAAGCGGAACCAAACCCAGCAACAAATCAGGCGAGGTGGAGGCTGCAAAAGGAAATTCAACGCCTATGGGAGTGGAAACACGGGGTCAGAAAAGAAGAGGACAATGAATCAGAAGAATGTGATCAATCTATCCTCTCGACCCCTCTCAAAAAGTGAGCATGAAGTTTTACAGTTTGGTCTTTCCTTTTGCCCTACTGCTAACTTTTGTTATTCACAAGAACGCATTGACCTTTTTAGATTTACAAGGAAATTACGTTTACACAAATGGAATAAGCTAAAGGTAAAAAGTACTGCCACCCCTCCATCGAATATAAAACCTGCCAATGAAAGTATAAATGAAGTTGAATCATTGATTGCGTTAAAATGCTTGGAGTTTGGAACCCCAGAAAATGATTCTATTGATGCTAAAACTATGGGTTTTATTACCAATCTTAACTGCCCAAACTCTTTCAAACCTAAATCTTCATTCAACCCGTCCTTACCCACTTGTAGCATTGACACCTTTGAATCACTAGTGATTGCTGACTTTAAGGAGATGGCCAAACAGAATCAATGGGTAAATGACAATTTGACCAAAAGTGAACGACAGGGCATTAGATCACTAGAAGATGGTCATTCTATTGTTATAAGACAATCAGACAAGGGGGGTAATGTCATAATCATGAATGTGCAGGATTACGTAACCGAAGGTATGCGACAAATAAATTGTGTGGATTGCTACGAGAGATCCTCGTTAGAGGCTATAGAAAATACCAACAAAATGTATTTTGAAATGCTTAAATTATGGAAAGATAAAGGTATTATTGAGTGGAATGAATACTCTTTTCTACTCAACCGTAACCCAAAAATCGCAGTATTGTATTTCCTACCCAAACTGCACAAAAGCTCCACTAATCCCCCGGGAAGACCTATTGTGTCCTCGATTGGCTCCCTATTGGAGAACACATTGAGGTACATCGATTATTTTTTGCGTCCTTTTGTTGAACAGGTCCCCTCTTACTTGAAAGACAGTAGGGATTTTATCAACAAAATTGAAAATTTCAGATGGCATGAAAGTTACTTGATCATTACGCTTGATGTGTGCAGTTTGTACACTTCAATTAAACACAAAGATGGAATTGAGGCTTGTCACATGTTCCTTAAAAGGAGATCCATCTCATATTTGGAACATACAGAAATGATCATTAAAATGATGACATTCTGCCTTGAACACAATTATTTCATCTTCAATGAGACCTATTTCCGGCAGATACAAGGGACGGCGATGGGAACTTGTTTTGCTCCCAGCTTCGCCAATTTATTTATGGCGAGCTGGGAGCAGCAAGTGGCCAGGACCAACACTCTGTACCGCGACCATGTGAGAGTATGGTTGCGGTACATAGACGACCTATTTATCATCTGGGATGGTCCTGGCGACCTCGCTGAACTATTCATTCAAGACTTGAACAGGAATGAACTCAATCTATCCCTGGATGGGAAGATGAGTGAATCTAATGCAATATTTCTTGATCTGTCAGTGGAAGTCCATGATTGTAGGTTGGTTACGAAGCTATTCCAGAAATCAACTGCAGGAAATACACTTCTGCATGCGGAGAGTAGTCACCCCAGGGCTCTGATCCGCAGCATCCCCTTTGGAGAGTTCCTCTGGGCTCGGAGGAACTGTAGTCAAGAACAAGACTTCCTGAATGAGAGTGAATGTATGAAGGAACGCTTCAAGGAGAGAGGGTATCACCAGACTATCATAGAGGAGGAAAGGCAAGGAAGATCAGTCACGCTTCACTAGTGAACCCAGAACAGAAGGGAGTGTGTGACGAAAAGGAAAGTATTAGATTTATTTCCACATTCCATTCTAAGTCATGGAAAGTCCAGAAAAGCCTTAACAAACACTGGAAGGTTCTTAAGACTGAACAGACTATATTGGAAGTTTTGGGTGACAGGCCGAGTATAACATACCGCAGAGCCAACACTCTTAGGAACAAAGTCAGTCAGAATGAGGTTAGTTTGACTAAATCTAAAACCAGTGACATTCAATGTTTTTTTACATGCATGAAATGCAAAGCGTGCAGGCATAGTACTAACGTGAAGAAGGTTCATTACCCAATAGAAGACAAAGACAAAAACATTGGGAAACATCTAACATGCCTGTCAGAATATTGTGTGTATGTTTTAAGCTGCCCATGTTCGAGAGATATGTAGGGAGCACTATGTTCCCGGCCAAAACAAGAGTCCTACAACATATGAGGGCAATCCAGAATAGAGATCAAACTTCACCTGTTGCCCGTCATTTTGAGGAATATCACGGAAGCAACCGTAACCTCCTCAAATTCTTTGTAATAGACAAACTGCCTACCATGAAAAGAGGGGGCGACAAAATTCGCAAATTGCGACAGCTTGAAAACAGGTTTATTGTAGATCTTAACACCTTGATCCCTGGTGGCCTTAATTCTGAGGAAGAAATTATATGGCATCTTGGGGAATGAATTGGGATGTTTTGTAGTGTTTCAGATTTATTAGACTGACTGGGATTGTTCATTATGTTCATATGAATTATAGCTTTTATAATGAATTTCGGTTAACAAACATAAGTCCCTGTTAGATTATCAGTATGGTTTTTAAATGTTTTTAACTTTCTTCACCGTATCACTTTGTTTGTGTTGGAACACTGTCATGGAACTAGTTCTAGTATATGAAATGAGGAGTATTGAAAATTGTCTCTGACGGGCACTATATTTTTTCTTTGTTTCTCTCTTCACTTATGTACAGGTGTGCGAAGAAACATATTCTGGGTTGACACCCTATCTTATTGGCAGCACTGATACGGATATATGACGTTAAAACGCATGTTTTTACAACGCATACCGTTACAACGGGACTTTTACAACGCCAATACTATTACCACGCATGTATTTACAACGCATTTTTTTACAACGCAGGTACTTTTACAACGCATACCATTACAACGTAAGTATTGGTAAGTATATATTTTTTTTTTAATTGTATATTATTTAAAATTAATATAATGTATTGTAATTGTATTTAATTTAATTTAATTTAATTTAATTTCATTTAATTAATTTAATTTAAATTTTTTTTTTTTTTTTTTACCCTGTACCCCTTTACCCAAAAACCCAAATCTGACCCTGAACCCTAAAAATACCCCTTTACCCAAAAACCCAAAACTGACCCTGAACCCTAAAAATACCCCTTTACCCAAAAACCCAAAACTGACCCTAAACCCTAAAAATACCCCTTTACCCAAAAACCCAAAACTGACCCTAAATCCTAAAAATACCCCTTTACCCAAAAACTGAAAACTGACCCTGAACCCTAAAAATACCCCTTTACCCAAAAACTGAAAACTGACCCTGAACCCTAAAAATACCCCTTTACCCAAAAACTGAAAACTGACCCTGAACCCTAAAAATACCCCTTTATCAAAATACTGAAAACTGACCCTGAACCCTAAAAATACCCCTTTACCCAAAAACTGAAAACTGACCCTGAACCCTAAAAATACCCCTTTACCCAAAAACTGAAAACTGACCCTGAACCCTAAAAATACCCCTTTACCCAAAAACTGAAAACTGACCCTGAACCCTAAAAATACCCCTTTACCCAAAAACCCAAAACTGACCCTGAACCCTAAAAATACCCCATTACCCAAAAACCCATAACTGACCCTGAACCCTAAAAATACCCCTTTACCCAAAAACCCAAAACTGACCCTGAACCCTAAAAATACCCCATTACCCAAAAACCCATAACTGACCCTGAACCCTAAAAATACCCCTTTACCCAAAAACCTAAAACTGACCCTGAACCCTAAAAATACCCCTTTACCCAAAAACCCAAAACTGACCCTAAACCCTAAAAATACCCCTTTACCCAAAAACCCAAAACTGACCCTAAACCCTAAAAATACCCCTTTTAAAAAAACCTAACATATAACATTTTAAATATAATTATATACTTACCAATACTTACGTTGTAATGGTATGCGTTGTAAAAGTACCTGCGTTGTAAAAACATGCGTTGTAAATAAATGCGTGGTAATGGTATTTGCGTTGTAAAAGTTCCGTTGTAATGGTAGTGCGTTGTAAAAAATGCGTTGTAATGTGTGTTTACCCACTGATACTCTCTATGAAACTATGTTGGGTCCCATTTGGGAAGATGGATGACAGCAGTATTGTATTGCAGTATAATGTGTAGTTGTGTGCTGGTTTGCTACATAATAATATGCTTCTTCATTATTACGGGTTACTGTATGATTTAAATCTCATTGGTGGTTTATGTACAATACAAAACGCACTGGCGATTTACAATTTGAGTTAACAAATACTACTGTGCAGTTATGTTCATGAACTAGAATGGTTTTGAGAAGATTCTCAAAATATCATTGATATACGTATTTCGTGAAATTGAAAATATATATATAAAGTGACATCTGAAACAAGATGAGGGAGCTAATAATTTTATCATTCCGGAAGGAAGAGTATTTTTATGTTTTATGAGTTGGCACAATAGTCCATTAGCCTGATTTGGTTACAAACTTTCCCACTGGGGTCGTTACTTAATAAGTTCATTACTGTGACTTAAAATGAATAAGATGTCAGACACATTGATTTTCCACATCAAATGGGACATTTTCTTATTGAATATTTACTCCTCTGTAAGATGGCCGCTAACGAAGTAGTTCCATGTCCTTTGTTTATGTCTAATGTTAGACTGATCCGATCACATGAGCACTTTTGAACAAAATGGAAACTTTATTTAATGTATTGTTTGTGAACAAGTTACCAATGCGTGACCAAGGCGAGTGTTTTATCGCCGAAACACGTTGGGTTTGTTAATGATTCCGTTTCATATGCTGGAACCGCAATAAATATGTGAAACCGTTCAAAGGCGTCTTGAAGACTTGTGAGAAGGCTGGAATTTGGAGTGCATGCGCACAGCGGCTGCTGTGCTGGGTGAGAGTTCATAGTTTACAGGGCAACCTCCGTCCCTGTCTTTGCACCGCAGTTCCGGGTCCCGGTGTTTAATGGAGGATGTGACTTTGAAATATATATATATACCATAGGTTTTAGGGGTGTTCTAGTTAGCTGGACATTTCACTTGTACAAAACCATTGAAATTCCTCCGATATAGTTAGTCGTACTAACTATAACTCGAGCGCCTGTAATCCACTGCTGATGATGTCACATATTACATCATTCATGACATGGTCAGTGACATCACTGATGACATCACAGATTACATCACTGATGACATCATCCAGTGAATTTGGTTTGGTTTGATATTTAAATAAGTATTATATATATACAGCAATGTGCATTGAAGACTGAGTGGATGTATAAGTGTCTGGATGGAGGATTTAGTAGCACTGTGATTGACTGTCTAAGTGATATTTTAAGTGTTTCTCTAAATATATGGGATAGTGATTAAACAGTGTAAATATCTATATCACTCTATCTCTTGTTACGTAAACTACTACATAAGTTGGCTACCAGCTATTTGAAAGTCTATATTACTTATTAATTAGTTAATCCCTTGACCGCAGGGGTAATTCCCCTCCTGTGCGGGGGGGAGTGGGGTGGCGCTCGTGGCGCCGTGGTGCTCATGCCGAGCCCAGCTCGTCATGAGGCTCAGTGCAGCTGTGCTCATGACGAGCTGGGCTCGTCATGACTCAGCCCGCTCCCGTAGAACGTCCGCACAGGTGAGGAATTTGTCACACGCTGGAGTGGCGCGGCCGTTATGACGAGCTGGGCTCATCATCAGCAGGCAAGGGGTTAAGTGAGTATTTGTATGGGATAGTGAATGTGTGTGTAGTTAGGTGGGAGGTGTGTGACTGCCCAAAGATGTGTAAATAGCTGATTTAGTAGGAATATGAGGTTAAAACTGTATGTGGAAACATTTGTTTGGATGAGTGAATGTCTTTATAGGTGTGGTGATGAGTAAATATATTTCTCAATGATACATGTCCAACAAACTAGAAATATAAAAGGCAGTGTACGTGACAGTTGTATATAAATAAGTATACATAAGACTCAGTGATTGTATGAGTGACTGTATCGAAAACTTCATACATGCAATAGTGATTATATAACACACTAAGTATGAGTTACTATCTGAGTTACTATATGAATCATTAGAGTGGTGTTTGTATAAGTGGTTAGCTGAGTAAATGTAAGTATGATCAAATATTTGCATAAGTGAGTAGGATGACTGCATAAGGTAATATGATGAGTGCTGGTGTGTAATGTCGATGTAGGTGTATAAGTATATTTAATAGTGTTCTATTGATCTTTGTTAGCATGTATGAGTGAATCTGTAGGTAAGTGTTTAGATGTGTGTGTAGATGTAGTAATCACTGAGTGGGTTTTTAGAAACTTGTATTGGTGTGACAATGGTTTCAAATATGGTACTCCATATTTTATAAGGAGTGTCGAAAGGTTATACTAGTGTATGATGAGATGTATCAGATTGTCACGTGGATTATGTCATCAGTGATGTCATTTGAGATGCCATCTGTGATGTCACTGACCATATCATGAATGATGTAATATGTGACATCATCAGCAGTGGATTGCAGGAGCGCGAGTTATAGGTAGTACAACTAACTATATCAAAGGAATTTCTATGATTTTGTACGAGTGAAATGTCCAGCTAACTAGAACACCCCTAAAACCTATGGTTTTTTCAGTGAATTTCAAAGGTTTTTTAAATGCTAATTCCTAACTATAACACCCCTAAAACCTATGGTTTTTTCAGTGAATTTCAAAGGTTTTTTAAACGCTTATTCCTAACTATATCAAGCCTTGTTAGAATTGGGGGTCTCTGGTTGGCACAGGTAGGTACTTGTGACAAGCAGGGACCTTCTCCTCTAGTCAGGGCAAAGTAATTACTCTCTCCAAATAACCCCTGCTCACCCTCTAGGCGGCGTGGCGCGAGCAGTCAAGGCTTATTTCAGAGGCGATGTAAGTTAAGCAGTTGTGACCACATACAGTAACCCAGTGACAACACTACAAATGGACACCACACAGGTTTTATATAAAAAAATAAGTATACTTTATATAGAGTTATCACAAGACCAATAAACGACAAAAAGAATCCACAGTACTATTAAGTTTAAAGAGTTCAGGTTAAAAAGGCTTAATTCAAGGTTCTGTGCAAGTTGGCAGCCTTGTCCGGCTTCAGCGTTGCTGAAAAGAACACAGAGTCTAACAAATCCAGTGGACCGCGGCGGTCCGGGCCCACTCAAATGTCGACAGACTCAGTCACAGTACCTTTTCCTTGAGGTGGCTGGCACGTATGTGCGAGCCGGTTCCGGGGGTCGTCGCGGTGTAGAAGAAGAAAGCGTTGCAGGTCATGGTGTCCTTCCAGTCGCGGTGCAGGCTACGGCTCGTTGACGGCATCGAGATGGAGTCGAAGAGCTCAGAGCTTGTGTTGTTCGAGGCGGATATTGCTCGTTGCGGTGCTTCCAGCTTTACGGTGTGGCGACAGAGCCGGAGTTCGGGAGCTGCCATCGGTCAGTCTGGAGAGCGGTGCAAGTCGGGCGGTGCGTCGCGAAGCGTGCGAGGCGGTGCCCAACTCCGGTGCAATCACAGGACTCGAAGTCAGCAGCAGTGACTGCGTCGGTCAGACCAGTTCAATTCGGTGTAGTGAGGCGTTGCACGTCGCGGTGTCCTTACAGTCGTGGTGCAGGCTACGGCTCGTTGACGGCGTCAGGACGGAGTCGGTGAGCGCAGAGCTTGCGTTGTTCGAAGCGGACGTTGCTTGGTGCGGTGCCTACAGGACACCGGGCCGCTCGTGAGAGTGGGTCACAGCTCCCTGCTTCTGTAGCCACTTGTTTCCAGCAGCAATTAACAAAGGCTGATGAAGTCCACTGGTCCTGGGACTTCGGTCAGGGGGCAAGCTCTCTTCGAAGCCCTTGGAGATCTTTGCACAAGTTGAAAGAAAAGTCCACAAAGTTCTTTCTCCTCTCTTTGGCAGTCAGGCAACCATTGCAGGCCAATCCCCCAAGCAGCACTTCAGCTTGGGAATATTCTCTCCTCAGTTTCTTCAGGTTCCTTCTCCTCAGCAGAGGTTTTGTCTTGTAAGTCCAGAAGTGATCTAATTTCATGGGATCAGGGTCCCAATACTTATACCCCAAAATACTTTGTTCTCTGAGGGGAGAGGGGCCTGTGCTCAGTTCAAGCCAGTTCTGAAGCACTCTGTTTACCAGACTTCTCCTTCCCTTTCACAGCACAGGGCAGGCACATCAGACGCCCCACAGGAGGAGGAGCCAGCATTGTGGAAGGCAAGTATAGTCCTGGAGCACTTTGTTGACAGTCTTCCTTCTCTTCTTTGAGGGTGCAGGACATCAGACGCACCACAGGGGGTGGAGCCAGCATTGTAGAGGGAAGGCCCAGCCCTATTCAGGTCCCAGGTGCAACTCCTTCCTCCCATCTAGATGCAGATCTCTCTATTTACCAACGGGCTGCCCCAGCCTGTCTCCTGGAATTCCCCAGCCCTGTCACACACAAACCCAGACAAGGCAAACACAACCTCGCAGAGGCAGGCTCAAATGGTTAGGCAAGCAAATACTTACTTTCTAAAAGTGGTATTTGCAAACACAGAATAATAAAATAAACTTCACTAAAAGACTTATTTTATTATTCTGAGTCCAGGCATACTAAACTCGAATTTCTACCATGTTCTCTGAGTCTGCTAGGATTATAAAGTGTAATAATTGTAACAGCCCATTCTGGCCTATGGAGAACAGGTAGCCTTGCAATAGTGAAAAACGAAAATGGCTGTAATTCACTATTAGGACATGACACACACATCAGGGCTTGTCCTACCTTATACTTACAATGCGCCCTGCCCTTGGGCCTACCATAGGGGTGACTAATATGAAGAAAAGGGAAGGTTTAGGGACGGGCAAGTAGGTGCACTTGCCCTGTCAGCATGACAGTAGCAGACTGCATGCAGGCTCTGCAATGGCAGACCTTAGACACATTTTACAAGGCCGCTTCTGTGGGTGGCACAATCAGTGCTGCAAGCCCACTAGCAGCATTTGGATTTACACGCCCTGGGCACACTCAGTGCACTGTACTAGGGTCGGACAATAAACCAAATATCCAATCAGGGAACCACTAATCAATACATCAATTTACAGCAGGGAGCACTCGCACTGTGGCACTGGACAGCAGTGGCACAGTGCCCAAAGCATCTAACACCAGCAAGAACACATGAGGCAACAGCAAAAAATGGAAGGGAGACCCACGCCAATGGTGCCAGGTCTAACACGTGTCCCCTCCAGCTGAAATGTGGGGAGAACTACCCCACCTCCTGGGAGTTCTCATCACTAAGGCAGAAAAATCTGGACAGACCATCAGCGTTGGCGTGTTCTGTACCAGGGTGGTGTTCCACCGTAAAGTCCATACCCTTTAGGGAAATGGACCACCTCAACAGCTTTGGATTCACACCCCTCATCTGCATCAACCATCTGAGGGCCCTGTGGTCTGTCTGAACCTGGAAGTGAGTCCCAAACAGGTATGGTCTCAGCTTCTTCAGTGCCCAGACCACAGCAATTGCCTCACGCTCAATAGCACTCCACCTCTGTTCCCGTGGAAGTAACCTCCTACTGATGAAGGCTACAGGTTGATCTAGGCCCTCTTCATTCATCTGTGACAAAACAGCCCCCACACCATGCTCTGAAGGGTCTGTTTGAATGATGAACTCTTTGGAGAAGTTGGGTGCCAGGAGCACGGGCGCCGTGCACATGGCAGCTTTCAGAGCCTCAATAGCTTTCTGACAGGTGTCAGTCCAAATCACTTTCTTGGGCTGCTTCTGGGAAGTCAGCTCTGTCAAGGGTGCAAACATGTTGCCATACCCCTTGACAAACCTCCTGTAGTACCCGGTGAGTCCTAAGAAAGCCCTCACCTCTGTCTGGGTTTTGGGGGGTTCCCAAGCCAGGATGGTTTCAATCTTGGGTTGTAGGGTCGCCATCTGGCCGCTCCCAACTTGGTGTCCCAAGTACACCACAGAACCCTGCCCGATCTGGCACTTACTGGCCTTGATCGTGAGGCCTGCCTTCCGCAGTGCCAACAATACTTCCCAGAGGTGGCGCAGATGTTCCTCCCAAGTGACACTGAACACTGCGATGTCATCCAGGTAGGCGGCACTGAACTCATCCAGTCCAACCAACACCTGGTTGACCAACCTCTGAAAGGTGGCAGGGGCATTCTTCATCCCAAAGGGCATAACCCGTAACTGTAAATGCCCATCTGGTGCGGAGAATGCTGACCTCTCTTTTGCCCCATCAGTCAAGGCGATCTTCCAATACCCAGACGTCAAGTCAAACGTGCTGAGGTACCGTGCAGCCCCTAACCGATCAATGAGCTCATCAGCTCTGGGGATGGGGTGTGCGTCGATCTTCATGACCGAATTGAGCCCTCGGTAGTCCACACAGAACCGGAGTTCGGGTGTGGCGTCTGGCGCCTGGCGCCGCAGCATTTGGGACCAAGACCACTGGGCTGGCCCAAGAACTGCTGGAGGACTCAATCACCCCTAGTGCAAGCATCTTTGAGACCTCCTCTTTGATGCAAGCCCTTACCCTGTCAGTTACTCTGTAAGACTTGTGCTTCACAGGTAAGCTGTCTCCTGTATCCACATCATGGACGCACCAATCTGGGATAATAGGAACCAGGGAGAACAGATCAGAAAACTGTCCCAGCAACTGGCTGCAGTCATTCTGTTCCTCAGGGGTCAGGGTGGAAGAGAGGTTAACACCATCCACTGACCCATCTTGCTCTGTGGCCGCCAGGAGGTCAGGAAGAGGCTCAGTCTCCTCTTCCATTCCAGCATCTGTCGCCAAGAGCATGCCCACTTCAGACCTCTCTAAGTGGGGCTTAAGGCGGTTGACATGCAGGACCTTCAATGGGTTCTTGGGAGACCGCAAGTTCACCAAGTAGGTAACTGGACTCTTGCGCTCCACAACCTCAAATGGTCCATCCACTTATCTTGGAGCCCACAGGGCTCCACTGGGGCCATGACCCACACTTTCTGACCAGGTTGAAGCTCTACCAGAGTGGCATTCTGGTCGTACCACCGCTTCATCTCCTCCTGGCTGGCTTCCAGATTCACCTCAGCGAGTTGCCTGAAGCGCCTAGTCTGGTCCCTGAAGGCCAGCATGTAGCTATATATATCCTGGGGAGGTTTCCTGGGAGATTTCTCCCGGCCTTCAGGGACCAGACTCAGAGGTCCTCGGACCGGGTGCCCATACAGAAGCTCAAAGGGACTGAACCCTAGAGATTTCTGTGGCACCTCCCGGTATGCAAACAACTGGCATGGTAAGAGGACGTCCCACTTACGCCTCATGGGTTCCTCAAGACCCATAATCATGCCCTTCAGGGTTCGGTTTAACCTTTCAACCAACCCATTTCCTTGGGGGTGGTAAGGAGTGGTGAACTTGTAAGTTACCCCACACTCCTGCCACAGGGACTTCATGTACTTAGAAATTAAGTTGGTGCCCCGATCAGACACAACCTCTCGAGGGAATCCTATTCGTGAGAAAATTCCCATCAGTATTCTTCCCACCACGGGGGCCGTCACTGTCCTCAGAGGTATGGCTTCCGGGTACCGGGTGGCATGGTCCACCAAGACCAGGATGTACATGTTGCCCATGGCTGTCTTGGAGTCCAGTATACGCAGAAACTGTCCAAAGGGCAGTCCGTCTCTGAGGGCTCTGGGATGATGGCTTTGATATGATAGCAGAGTATTTCTCTCTGTTGGCTTCCTATGCAGGGATGTGTATAGTATGCCCTCTGTGTGTTGGATATTGAGATCTAGAAAGGCTAGAGATGATTTGTGTATTGTAGCCGTAAACGTCAAATGAGTTTGATTCTAATTGAGGTAGGTGACAAAATTATGGAAATCATCTTGACTGCTGCTCCAGACTAGGAAGATGTCGTCAATGTACCTGTGCCAACATTTAATGTACAGTCGCTGAGGGTTTGTGTCGCTTAGTGCATATGTCTTTTCAATGTGATTCATATAAATATTTGCCAAATTTGGGGTAAAAACTGCGCCCATACTGGTCCCGGATCATTGCTGATAGAACTGCCCATTGGAAACAAAATAGTTGGTCTGAAGGGCCACACGTAGTAGTGATATTATGAATGAGGTCGGGACAGCCACAGGTCTGGGTCTTGTGTCTAGCAACACTTCAATCGCTTTTATACTTTCCTTTTGGGGGACGCCGAGATGGAGTCGGTGAGCTCAGAGCTTGCGTTGTTCGAGGCGGATGTTGCTCGCTGCGGTGCTCTCAGCTTTACGGTGCAGCGACAGAGCCGGAGTTCGGGGGCTGGTGTCGGTCAGTCCGGATAGCGGTGTGAGTCAGGCGGTGCGTCGTGAAGCGTGCGAGGTGGTGCCCAACTCCGGTTCGATCACAGGACTTGAAGTCAGCAGCAGTGACCATGTCGGTCAGACCAGTTCGATTCGGTGTAGCGAGGCGTTGCACATCGCGGTGTCTTTCCAGTCGCGGTGCAGGCTACGGCTCGTTGACGGCGTCAGGACGGAGTCAGTTTATTTATTTATTTATTTATTATGCATCTTGTATTGCGCAAAACTAAACCCGAAGGTGTCAAGGCGCCTAACAGAAAAGATCAAAAATGCAGGGCACAGCTACTCATAAGCTTGAACAAAGAGACGAGTTTTAAGGGCAGATCTGAAACTCTGTAAGGAGGGAAGGGACCTTAGTTCTATCGGGAGATCATTCCACCATTTGGGGGCCAGATGGGAAAAAGCCCTACCACCCCATCTGGTTTTCCGGATACGCGGAACACGAAGAAAAAGATGATGGGAGGAGCGGAGGTGTCTGCCCGGATGATAGTAAGACAGGGCAGATCCAATCCCTGTGAGGCAATTTCTCGCCAAAGCCTTATAGACCATGCACATGGACTTAAAAACTATCCTCTCCTTGATCGGAAGCCAGTGAAGCTGCTTCCTAGCTAGCGTGGCCGAAGACCGGTTGGGAAGATCTAGGACAAATCTGGCTGCCGCATTCTGGACTACCTGCAAGCGCTGCAGCTGGCTCTTATTAAGTCCAGCATACAGCGCATTGCAGTAGTCCAGGCGGGAACCCAAAAGGGCAACGGCAAGTTGCCTTCTTGCCTGCGGGGAAAGGTAGTGCCTAATTTTCCTTATTATGTGGATTATACCCCAACAGGTGGAGACAGTCCTGTTGACCTGTTGGCACATATCAAGGTTGGGATCTATAATGACCCCTAGATTTTTGGCCGAAGATGTAGGATTAGGGCAGGCACCCAGCGAGTCGGGCCACCACTCCATGGACCAGATCTCCTCCTTTCCACCAAACACCATAACCTCGGTCTTCTCCCCATTCAATTTCAGTGAATTGTAAATCATCCACTTACTGACAGCCTCCATACAAGATCTAAAATTGGAGGCTGTCAGCTCGGTAGACTGAGAGAGAGACACGAGGATCTGGGTGTCATCCGCGTAGGAAACTACCTCCATCCCAAAAGATCTAATAAGTCTGGCAAGGGGGGTCACAGTGAGCGCAGAGCTTGCGTTGTTCGAGGCGGGCGTTGCTTGGTGCGGTGCCTACTGGACAACGGGCCGGTCGTGAGAGTCGGTCACAGCTCCCTGCCTCTGTAGCCACTTGTTTCCAGCAGCAATTCACAAAGGCTGGTGATGTCCACTGGTCCTGGGACTTCGGTCAGGGGGCAAGCTCTCTTCCAAGCCCTTGGAGATCTTTGCACAAGTTGAAAGAAAAGTCCACAAAGTTCTTTCTCCTCTCTTTGGCAGTCAGGCAACCACTGCAGGCCAATCCCCCAAGCAGCACTTCAGCTTGGGAATAGTCTCTCCTCAGTTTCTTCAGGTTCCTTCTCCTCAGCAGAGGTTTCATCTTGTATGTCCAGAAGTGATCTAATTTCATGGGATCAGGGTCCCAATACTTATACCCCAAAATCCTTTGTTCTCTGAAGGGAGAGGGGCCTGTGCCCAGTTCAAGCCAGTTCTGAAGCACTCTGTTTACCAGACTTCTCCTTCCCTTTCACAGCACAGGGCAGGCACATCAGATGCCCCACAGGAGGTGGAGCCAGCATTGTGGAAGGCAAATACAGTCCTGGAGCACTTTGTTGACAGTTGTCCTTCTCTTCTTTCAGTGTGCAGGGCAGAGACATCAGACACACCACAGGGGGTGGAGCCAGCATTGTAGAGGGAAGGCCCAGCTCTATTCAGGTCCAAGGTGCAACTCCCCCTCCCATCTAGATACAGATCTCTCTATTACCCACCGGGCTGCCTCAGCCTGTCTCCTGGAATTCCCCAGCCCTGTCACACACAAACCCAGACAAGGAATACACAACCTCCCAGAGGCAGGCTCAAATGGTTAGGCAAGCAAATACCTACTTTCTAAAAGTGGTATTTGCAAACACAGAATATTAAAATAAACTTCACTAAAATATGTATTTTATTATTCTGAGTCCAGGCATACTAAACTCGAATTTCTACCAAGTTCTATGAGTCTGCTAGGATTATAAAGTGTAATAATTCTAACCGCCCATTTTGGCCTATTGAGAACAGGTAGCCTTGCAATAGTGAAAAACGAAAATGGCTGTAATTCACTATTAGGACATGCCACTCACATCAGGGCTTGTCCTAGCTTATACTTACAATGCACCCTGCCCATGGGGCTACCACAGGGGTGAATAATATGAAGAAAAGGGAAAGTTTAGGGACGGGCAAGTGGGTGCACTTGCCCAGTCAGCATGACAGTACCAGACTGCACGCAGGCTCTGAAATTGCAGACCTTAGACACATTTTACAAGGCTGCTTCTGTGGGTGGCACAATCAGTGCTGCAAGCCCACTAGCAGCATTTGGATTTACACACCCTGGGCACACTCAGTGCACTGTACTAGGGTCTGACAAGTAAACCAAATTTCCAATCAGGGAACCACTAATCAATACATCAATTTACAGTAGGGAGCACTCGCACTGTGGCACTGGACAGCAGTGGCACAGTGCCCAAAGCATCTAACACCAGCAAAAACACATGAGGCAACAGCAAAAAATGAATACTGAGGGTCCCTGGGGTGCAACTAGACCACCAGCTACCTTCAGTAAGCACCACAGGGCTGAGTTGCAGAGCGGTGTAAAAAGGGGAGGTGTTTGAAATGGGGGTCTCTAGTTGGCAGGGGTATCAATCAATCAATCAATCAATCAGGAGTTTGTTAAAGCGCGACTACTCACCCGTAAGGGTCTCAAGGCGCTAGGGGTGGGGGGGTTGGGGGGGTGCAGGTTCCATTCCATCAAGGAGGGGGTCTGTCGAAGAGCCAGGTTTTGAGGTTTCTTGCGAAGATGGGGAGCGATGTTGTCTGTCTGAGGTGGAGCGGAAGGGCGTTCCATGCTTTGGCCGCGAGGAAGGAGAAGGAGCGGCCTCCCGATCTGGTCTTTCTGGTGCGGGGGACCACAGCATAGGAAAGCTGGGCTGATCGTAGGGTCCTTTGGGGTGCGTGGAATTTGAGTCGGCTGTTCAGGTATGCTGGTCCGGTGCCGTGGAGGGCCTTGTGTGCGTGGGTGAGCATCTTAAAGGTGATTCTCGCCTCGACGGGGAGCCAGTGGAGTGTGCGCAGGTGCTGGGAGATGTGGCAGTGTTTTGGCAGGTTGAGGACCAGTCTTGCGGCGGCGTTCTGGATGTTCTGTAGCTTGCGGATGAGGTTTTTGTTTATTCCGGCGTAGAGTGCGTTGCCGTAGTCGAGTCTGCTGGTGACCAGGGCGTGAGTGACTGTCTTTCGGTGTTCGAGGGGGATCCATTTGAAGGTCTTACGAAGGAGGCGGAGGGTGTGGAAGCAGGAAGATGAGACAGAGTTGATCTGGCGGTCCATTTTGAGCTCGGAGTCCAGGATGATTCCCAGGTTGCGTGCGTGGTCTGTGGGGGTTGGCGGGTTTCCGAGGGCGGTGGGCCACCAGGTGTCACTCCAGGTGTCGGGGTTTGGGCCCATGATGAGTACTTCTGTTTTGTTGGTGTTTAGTTGTAGGCAGCTGTTTTTCATCCATTTGGCGACGGCTTCCATGCCTTCTCGAAAGTTGCGTCTGGCGGTGTTGGGCTCGTTGGATAGGGAGAGGATGAGCTGGGTGTTGTCTGCATATGACACGATGTTGAGTCCGTAGGTTCTGACGATGGGGGCAAGTGGAGCCATGTAGACGTTGAAGAGCGTCGGGCTGAGGGAGGAGCCCTGGGGGACTCCGCAGGTGATAGGTGTGGGGTCCGAGAGGAAAGGGGGGAGTCTGACCCGCTGCGTCCTGCTGGAGAGGAAGGAGCAGATCCAGTCGAGGGCCTTGTCCTGGATTCCTGCATCGTAGAGTCTGCGTATTAGGGTGCGGTGGGAGACTGTGTCGAACGCCGCTGATAGGTCGAGGAGGATGAGGGCTACTGTTTCTCCTTTGTCCAGTAAGGTGCGGATGTCGTCTGTTGCGGCGAGGAGGGCGGTTTCCGTACTGTGGTTTTTTCTGAAGCCGGATTGGGAGGAGTCGAGGATGTTATGTTCTTCAATGAATGTGGCGAGTTGGCTGTTGATGGCTTTCTCGATGACTTTCGCTGGGAACGGGAGCAGGGAGATGGGTCTGTAGTTTTTGAGGTCGGTGGGGTCCGCTGAGGGTTTCTTTAGGAGGGGGTTGACCTCGGCGTGTTTCCAGTCGTCAGGGAATGAGGCGGTCGCCAGGGAGCGGTTGATGGTTTGGCGGAGCATGGGTGCGATGGTGTTGGCGGCTCTGTTGAAGATGTGGTGGGGGCAGGGGTCCGTGGGGGCCCCTGAGTGGATTGACTTCATTGTCTTCAGTGTGTCTTCGGTGGTGAGTGCTGTCCAGTCATCAATCGCTGGTTTCCGGGTGTCGGGGGTGGTTGGTGAGGGTTCAGTGTGTTGGTTGTCTTCGTCGAAGTTGTCGTAGATGCTCTTGATTTTGTGGTGGAAAAAGATGCTAAGTTTGTCGCAGAGGTCTTGTGAGGGAGGGATGTCGGTAGACTCGCTGGTGGGTTGGGCGAACTCCTTGATGATGCTGAAGAGTTCTTTGCTGTTGTGTGCGTGGGTGGAGATTCTGTCTTCAATCGCTTTTTTCCTCGTTTCTCTGATGAGTTGATGGTGAGCGTTGGTGGCGGCTCTGAAGTTGTTGTGGGCTTCTGTGGATTTGGTGTTTCTCCAGGCCTTTTCGAGGCGGCGGCATGTGCGCCTGGACTCTCGAAGTTCGGTGGTAAACCATCTGGCTTTCTTGGCACGGGTATTGTTGTTTTTCTTGAGGGGGGCTATGGTGTTGGTGCTGTCCGAGATCCATCTATGCAGGGTTCGGGCTGCGGTGTTGGGGTCGTCGTTTTCCGCGATGGTTGGGGTGGAGTTGTTGAGTGAGGAGGTGAGCTGGTCATCGGTGATTTTGGTCCAGTTTCTTTGTGGAAGCAGGTGCTGGTGTCTGTGGATGGTGGGTGTTCTGAAGGTGAAGTGGACGCAACGATGGTCGGTCCATGGGAGTTCGGTGGTGTGGCTGAAGGTGATGGAGTTTCCTGTAGTGAAGAGGGGGTCGAGGGTGTGTCCTGCTGAGTGCGTGGGCTCGGTCACGATCTGGCGGAGTCCAATGTTGTGGAGGTTGTCCAGGAGGGATGTGGTGTTGGGGTCCAGTTGATTGTCGAGGTGGAAGTTGAGGTCTCCCAGCAGGGTGTAGTTGGTGGATGCGATGGCCTGAAGGGAGATAATGTCCGTAATGGAGTTGGCGAAGGGTCTGCGGGGTCCAGGAGGTCGGTAGATGAGGGTTCCTCGGAGGGCGGCGGTGGGGCTGGCCAGTATCTTGAAGTGAAGGTGTTCCATCAGTTCTCTGGACTCGTCAGAGAGTGTGCTCAGGCGGAGGCTGGATTTGTGGATGATGGCGATTCCTCCTCCTGGGTGGATGGGGCGGTCCTTCCTGGAGATCTTGTATCCTTGGGGGATGGCGATGGCGATGTCCGGTCCCGAGGTGGTGTTGGTCCAGGTTTCGGTGAAGAATGCTACGTCTGGGGTTGTGCTGTCGAGGAGGTCCCAGATTTCTGTGGCGTGTTTGTGGAGGGATCGGACGTTGAGGAGGATGCATTGCAGGGTCTTCGGTTCGGTTGTGTTCTTGTGGGCGGGTTGTGCTGGATCCGTGTTCTTGGCGGTGCTGCAGGTGTGCCGGCAGCGGTGACAGCTGAAGGGTCCATGGGTGTCGGCTGGTGATGCTAGCTTGCAGTTGTTGTTGCAGCCTGGGTTGAGTGCGTGGAGTGCTGCTGGGTCGTAGCGTTGGCGGGGCGGAGACGAGCGCAGACGTGCTTGCCTTTGACGCACCTTCGGTGCACCAGCGGCGCGCCCGCAGCCCGCGGCCGCTGCGCGGCCGCGCAGTGGCCGCCATTAAGTAGGGGTCGGGGAGGGCTGGACAGCTGGGAGGCGGGAGCGGGGAGGGGAGCTGGATTGGGCCGGTCGTGCTGGGGGGGGGAGGGGCCGCGGGGGCAGCAGCGGCGGGGAAAGGTAAAGGGAGGAAAGAAGGGATAAAGAAAAAAGGGAGAATAAGCAGAAATAAGGCACAAAAGAGCAGAGATGCAGAAAAGAGCAGAAAGGAGAAAGATAGAAAGGGTAAAAAAACGAGTGAAAACGGGTGAAGGAGCAGAGGGAGAGAAAGGGAAAATGGGCAAAAATAAGGCACAAAAGAGCAGAGGTGCAGAAAGGTGAAAGATAGAAAGGGAAAAAAAACGAGTGAAGGAGCAGAGGGAGAGAAAGGGAAATGGGCAGAAATAAGGCGCAAAAGAGCAGAGGTGCAGAAAGGTGAAAGATAGAAAGGGGAGAAAAAGGAGTGAAGGAGCAGAAAGAAAGAAAGGAGACAGAGGTCCACTGGACCACCTGGGATGAGGCGCAGGGAAACCTGCGGGTGGAGGAGGGCCTCGATCACCAACACTCAAGAGTGCAGGGGCAGGGGCACCTCACTTAATGGTGGAGCTGCGAGGGTGGGAGAGCAATTTCACTGACAATGAGTCAGTGGTCTTGCTCGCCTGTCCCCGCAGTGGCCGCTATTAAGTAGGGGTCGGGGAGGGCTGGACAGCTGGGAGGCGGGAGCGGGGAGGGGAGCTGGATTGGGCCGGTCGTGCTGGGGGGGGGAGGGGCCGCGGGGGCAGCAGCGGCGGGGAAAGGTAAAGGGAGGAAAGAAGGGATAAAGAAAAAAGGGAGAATAAGCAGAAATAAGGCACAAAAGAGCAGAGATGCAGAAAAGAGCAGAAAGGAGAAAGATAGAAAGGGTAAAAAAACGAGTGAAAACGGGTGAAGGAGCAGAGGGAGAGAAAGGGAAAATGGGCAAAAATAAGGCACAAAAGAGCAGAGGTGCAGAAAGGTGAAAGATAGAAAGGGAAAAAAAACGAGTGAAGGAGCAGAGGGAGAGAAAGGGAAATGGGCAGAAATAAGGCGCAAAAGAGCAGAGGTGCAGAAAGGTGAAAGATAGAAAGGGGAGAAAAAGGAGTGAAGGAGCAGAAAGAAAGAAAGGAGACAGAGGTCCACTGGACCACCTGGGATGAGGCGCAGGGAAACCTGCGGGTGGAGGAGGGCCTCGATCACCAACACTCAAGAGTGCAGGGGCAGGGGCACCTCACTTAATGGTGGAGCTGCGAGGGTGGGAGAGCAATTTCACTGACAATGAGTCAGTGGTCTTGCTCGCCTGTCCCCGCAGTGGCCGCTATTAAGTAGGGGTCGGGGAGGGCTGGACAGCTGGGAGGCGGGAGCGGGGAGGGGAGCTGGATTGGGCCGGTCGTGCTGGGGGGGGAGGGGCCGCGGGGGCAGCAGCGGCGGGGAAAGGTAAAGGGAGGAAAGAAGGGATAAAGAAAAAAGGGAGAATAAGCAGAAATAAGGCACAAAAGAGCAGAGATGCAGAAAAGAGCAGAAAGGAGAAAGATAGAAAGGGTAAAAAAACGAGTGAAAACGGGTGAAGGAGCAGAGGGAGAGAAAGGGAAAATGGGCAAAAATAAGGCACAAAAGAGCAGAGGTGCAGAAAGGTGAAAGATAGAAAGGGAAAAAAAACGAGTGAAGGAGCAGAGGGAGAGAAAGGGAAATGGGCAGAAATAAGGCGCAAAAGAGCAGAGGTGCAGAAAGGTGAAAGATAGAAAGGGGAGAAAAAGGAGTGAAGGAGCAGAAAGAAAGAAAGGAGACAGAGGTCCACTGGACCACCTGGGATGAGGCGCAGGGAAACCTGCGGGTGGAGGAGGGCCTCGATCACCAACACTCAAGAGTGCAGGGGCAGGGGCACCTCACTTAATGGTGGAGCTGCGAGGGTGGGAGAGCAATTTCACTGACAATGAGTCAGTGGTCTTGCTCGCCTGTCCCCGCAGTGGCCGCTATTAAGTAGGGGTCGGGGAGGGCTGGACAGCTGGGAGGCGGGAGCGGGGAGGGGAGCTGGATTGGGCCGGTCGTGCTGGGGGGGGGAGGGGCCGCGGGGGCAGCAGCGGCGGGGAAAGGTAAAGGGAGGAAAGAAGGGATAAAGAAAAAAGGGAGAATAAGCAGAAATAAGGCACAAAAGAGCAGAGATGCAGAAAAGAGCAGAAAGGAGAAAGATAGAAAGGGTAAAAAAACGAGTGAAAACGGGTGAAGGAGCAGAGGGAGAGAAAGGGAAAATGGGCAAAAATAAGGCACAAAAGAGCAGAGGTGCAGAAAGGTGAAAGATAGAAAGGGAAAAAAAACGAGTGAAGGAGCAGAGGGAGAGAAAGGGAAATGGGCAGAAATAAGGCGCAAAAGAGCAGAGGTGCAGAAAGGTGAAAGATAGAAAGGGGAGAAAAAGGAGTGAAGGAGCAGAAAGAAAGAAAGGAGACAGAGGTCCACTGGACCACCTGGGATGAGGCGCAGGGAAACCTGCGGGTGGAGGAGGGCCTCGATCACCAACACTCAAGAGTGCAGGGGCAGGGGCACCTCACTTAATGGTGGAGCTGCGAGGGTGGGAGAGCAATTTCACTGACAATGAGTCAGTGGTCTTGCTCGCCTGTCCCCGCAGTGGCCGCTATTAAGTAGGGGTCGGGGAGGGCTGGACAGCTGGGAGGCGGGAGCGGGGAGGGGAGCTGGATTGGGCCGGTCGTGCTGGGGGGGGAGGGGCCGCGGGGGCAGCAGCGGCGGGGAAAGGTAAAGGGAGGAAAGAAGGGATAAAGAAAAAAGGGAGAATAAGCAGAAATAAGGCACAAAAGAGCAGAGATGCAGAAAAGAGCAGAAAGGAGAAAGATAGAAAGGGTAAAAAAACGAGTGAAAACGGGTGAAGGAGCAGAGGGAGAGAAAGAGAAAATGGGCAAAAATAAGGCACAAAAGAGCAGAGGTGCAGAAAGGTGAAAGATAGAAAGGGAAAAAAAACGAGTGAAGGAGCAGAGGGAGAGAAAGGGAAATGGGCAGAAATAAGGCGCAAAAGAGCAGAGGTGCAGAAAGGTGAAAGATAGAAAGGGGAGAAAAAGGAGTGAAGGAGCAGAAAGAAAGAAAGGAGACAGAGGTCCACTGGACCACCTGGGATGAGGCGCAGGGAAACCTGCGGGTGGAGGAGGGCCTCGATCACCAACACTCAAGAGTGCAGGGGCAGGGGCACCTCACTTAATGGTGGAGCTGCGAGGGTGGGAGAGCAATTTCACTGACAATGAGTCAGTGGTCTTGCTCGCCTGTCCCCGCAGTGGCCGCCATTAAGTAGGGGTCGGGGAGGGCTGGACAGCTGGGAGGCGGGAGGGGAGCTGGATTGGGCCGGTCGTGCTGGGGGGGGAGGGGCCGCGGGGGCAGCAGCGGCGGGGAAAGGTAAGGGGAGGAAAGAAGGGATAAAGAAAAAAGGGAGAATAAGCAGAAATAAGGCACAAAAGAGCAGAGATGCAGAAAAGAGCAGAAAGGAGAAAGATAGAAAGGGTAAAAAAACGAGTGAAAACGGGTGAAGGAGCAGAGGGAGAGAAAGGGAAAATGGGCAAAAATAAGGCACAAAAGAGCAGAGGTGCAGAAAGGTGAAAGATAGAAAGGGAAAAAAAACGAGTGAAGGAGCAGAGGGAGAGAAAGGGAAATGGGCAGAAATAAGGCGCAAAAGAGCAGAGGTGCAGAAAGGTGAAAGATAGAAAGGGGAGAAAAAGGAGTGAAGGAGCAGAAAGAAAGAAAGGAGACAGAGGTCCACTGGACCACCTGGGATGAGGCGCAGGGAAACCTGCGGGTGGAGGAGGGCCTCGATCACCAACACTCAAGAGTGCAGGGGCAGGGGCACCTCACTTAATGGTGGAGCTGCGAGGGTGGGAGAGCAATTTCACTGACAATGAGTCAGTGGTCTTGCTCGCCTGTCCCCGCAGTGGCCGCCATTAAGTAGGGGTCGGGGAGGGCTGGACAGCTGGGAGGCGGGAGCGGGGAGGGGAGCTGGATTGGGCCGGTCGTGCTGGGGGGGGGGGAGGGGCCGCGGGGGCAGCAGCGGCGGGGAAAGGTAAAGGGAGGAAAGAAGGGATAAAGAAAAAAGGGAGAATAAGCAGAAATAAGGCACAAAAGAGCAGAGATGCAGAAAAGAGCAGAAAGGAGAAAGATAGAAAGGGTAAAAAAACGAGTGAAAACGGGTGAAGGAGCAGAGGGAGAGAAAGGGAAAATGGGCAAAAATAAGGCACAAAAGAGCAGAGGTGCAGAAAGGTGAAAGATAGAAAGGGAAAAAAAACGAGTGAAGGAGCAGAGGGAGAGAAAGGGAAATGGACAGAAATAAGGCGCAAAAGAGCAGAGGTGCAGAAAGGTGAAAGATAGAAAGGGGAGAAAAAGGAGTGAAGGAGCAGAAAGAAAGAAAGGA
This sequence comes from Lissotriton helveticus, assembly GCF_964261635.1. Taxonomy (NCBI): domain Eukaryota; kingdom Metazoa; phylum Chordata; class Amphibia; order Caudata; family Salamandridae; genus Lissotriton; species Lissotriton helveticus. Next base: position 619,297,637 of record NC_136071.1, read on the forward strand.
GACAGAGGTCCACTGGACCACCTGGGATGAGGCGCAGGGAAACCTGCGGGTGGAGGAGGGCCTCGATCACCAACACTCAAGAGTGCAGGGGCAGGGGCACCTCACTTAATGGTGGAGCTGCGAGGGTGGGAGAGCAATTTCACTGACAATGAGTCAGTGGTCTTGCTCGCCTGTCCCCGCAGTGGCCGCCATTAAGTAGGGGTCGGGGAGGGCTGGACAGCTGGGAGGCGGGAGCGGGGAGGGGAGCTGGATTGGGCAGGTCGTGCTGGGGGGGGGGGAGGGGCCGCGGGGGCAGCAGCGGCGGGGAAAGGTAAAGGGAGGAAAGAAGGGATAAAGAAAAAAGGGAGAATAAGCAGAAATAAGGCACAAAAGAGCAGAGATGCAGAAAAGAGCAGAAAGGAGAAAGATAGAAAGGGTAAAAAAACGAGTGAAAACGGGTGAAGGAGCAGAGGGAGAGAAAGGGAAAATGGGCAAAAATAAGGCACAAAAGAGCAGAGGTGCAGAAAGGTAAAAGATAGAAAGGGAAAAAAAACGAGTGAAGGAGCAGAGGGAGAGAAAGGGAAATGGGCAGAAATAAGGCGCAAAAGAGCAGAGGTGCAGAAAGGTGAAAGATAGAAAGGGGAGAAAAAGGAGTGAAGGAGCAGAAAGAAAGAAAGGAGACAGAGGTCCACTGGACCACCTGGGATGAGGCGCAGGGAAACCTGCGGGTGGAGGAGGGCCTCGATCACCAACACTCAAGAGTGCAGGGGCAGGGGCACCTCACTTAATGGTGGAGCTGCGAGGGTGGGAGAGCAATTTCACTGACAATGAGTCAGTGGTCTTGCTCGCCTGTCCCCGCAGTGGCCGCCATTAAGTAGGGGTCGGGGAGGGCTGGACAGCTGGGAGGCGGGAGCGGGGAGGGGAGCTGGATTGGGCCGGTCGTGCTGGGGGGGGGAGGGGCCGCGGGGGCAGCAGCGGCGGGGAAAGGTAAAGGGAGGAAAGAAGGGATAAAGAAAAAAGGGAGAATAAGCAGAAATAAGGCACAAAAGAGCAGAGATGCAGAAAAGAGCAGAAAGGAGAAAGATAGAAAGGGTAAAAAAACGAGTGAAAACGGGTGAAGGAGCAGAGGGAGAGAAAGGGAAAATGGGCAAAAATAAGGCACAAAAGAGCAGAGGTGCAGAAAGGTGAAAGATAGAAAGGGAAAAAAAACGAGTGAAGGAGCAGAGGGAGAGAAAGGGAAATGGGCAGAAATAAGGCACAAAAGAGCAGAGGTGCAGAAAGGTGAAAGATAGAAAGGGAAAAAAAACGAGTGAAGGAGCAGAGGGAGAGAAAGGGAAATGGGCAGAAATAAGGCGCAAAAGAGCAGAGGTGCAGAAAGGTGAAAGATAGAAAGGGGAGAAAAAGGAGTGAAGGAGCAGAAAGAAAGAAAGGAGACAGAGGTCCACTGGACCACCTGGGATGAGGCGCAGGGAAACCTGCGGGTGGAGGAGGGCCTCGATCACCAACACTCAAGAGTGCAGGGGCAGGGGCACCTCACTTAATGGTGGAGCTGCGAGGGTGGGAGAGCAATTTCACTGACAATGAGTCAGTGGTCTTGCTCGCCTGTCCCCGCAGTGGCCGCCATTAAGTAGGGGTCGGGGAGGGCTGGACAGCTGGGAGGCGGGAGCGGGGAGGGGAGCTGGATTGGGCCGGTCGTGCTGGGGGGGAGGGGCCGCGGGGGCAGCAGCGGCGGGGAAAGGTAAAGGGAGGAAAGAAGGGATAAAGAAAAAAGGGAGAATAAGCAGAAATAAGGCACAAAAGAGCAGAGATGCAGAAAAGAGCAGAAAGGAGAAAGATAGAAAGGGTAAAAAAACGAGTGAAAACGGGTGAAGGAGCAGAGGGAGAGAAAGGGAAAATGGGCAAAAATAAGGCACAAAAGAGCAGAGGTGCAGAAAGGTGAAAGATAGAAAGGGAAAAAAAACGAGTGAAGGAGCAGAGGGAGAGAAAGGGAAATGGGCAGAAATAAGGCGCAAAAGAGCAGAGGTGCAGAAAGGTGAAAGATAGAAAGGGGAGAAAAAGGAGTGAAGGAGCAGAAAGAAAGAAAGGAGACAGAGGTCCACTGGACCACCTGGGATGAGGCGCAGGGAAACCTGCGGGTGGAGGAGGGCCTCGATCACCAACACTCAAGAGTGCAGGGGCAGGGGCACCTCACTTAATGGTGGAGCTGCGAGGGTGGGAGAGCAATTTCACTGACAATGAGTCAGTGGTCTTGCTCCCCTGTCCCCGCAGTGGCCGCCATTAAGTAGGGGTCGGGGAGGGCTGGACAGCTGGGAGGCGGGAGGGGAGCTGGATTGGGCCGGTCGTGCTGGGGGGGAGGGGCCGCGGGGGCAGCAGCGGCGGGGAAAGGTAAAGGGAGGAAAGAAGGGATAAAGAAAAAAGGGAGAATAAGCAGAAATAAGGCACAAAAGAGCAGAGATGCAGAAAAGAGCAGAAAGGAGAAAGATAGAAAGGGTAAAAAAACGAGTGAAAACGGGTGAAGGAGCAGAGGGAGAGAAAGGGAAAATGGGCAAAAATAAGGCACAAAAGAGCAGAGGTGCAGAAAGGTGAAAGATAGAAAGGGAAAAAAAACGAGTGAAGGAGCAGAGGGAGAGAAAGGGAAATGGGCAGAAATAAGGCGCAAAAGAGCAGAGGTGCAGAAAGGTGAAAGATAGAAAGGGGAGAAAAAGGAGTGAAGGAGCAGAAAGAAAGAAAGGAGACAGAGGTCCACTGGACCACCTGGGATGAGGCGCAGGGAAACCTGCGGGTGGAGGAGGGCCTCGATCACCAACACTCAAGAGTGCAGGGGCAGGGGCACCTCACTTAATGGTGGAGCTGCGAGGGTGGGAGAGCAATTTCACTGACAATGAGTCAGTGGTCTTGCTCGCCTGTCCCCGCAGTGGCCGCCATTAAGTAGGGGTCGGGGAGGGCTGGACAGCTGGGAGGCGGGAGCGGGGAGGGGAGCTGGATTGGGCCGGTCGTGCTGGGGGGGGGAGGGGCCGCGGGGGCAGCAGCGGCGGGGAAAGGTAAAGGGAGGAAAGAAGGGATAAAGAAAAAAGGGAGAATAAGCAGAAATAAGGCACAAAAGAGCAGAGATGCAGAAAAGAGCAGAAAGGAGAAAGATAGAAAGGGTAAAAAAACGAGTGAAAACGGGTGAAGGAGCAGAGGGAGAGAAAGGGAAAATGGGCAAAAATAAGGCACAAAAGAGCAGAGGTGCAGAAAGGTGAAAGATAGAAAGGGAAAAAAAACGAGTGAAGGAGCAGAGGGAGAGAAAGGGAAATGGGCAGAAATAAGGCGCAAAAGAGCAGAGGTGCAGAAAGGTGAAAGATAGAAAGGGGAGAAAAAGGAGTGAAGGAGCAGAAAGAAAGAAAGGAGACAGAGGTCCACTGGACCACCTGGGATGAGGCGCAGGGAAACCTGCGGGTGGAGGAGGGCCTCGATCACCAACACTCAAGAGTGCAGGGGCAGGGGCACCTTACTTAATGGTGGAGCTGCGAGGGTGGGAGAGCAATTTCACTGACAATGAGTCAGTGGTCTTGCTCGCCTGTCCCCGCAGTGGCCGCCATTAAGTAGGGGTCGGGGAGGGCTGGACAGCTGGGAGGCGGGAGCGGGGAGGGGAGCTGGATTGGGCCGGTCGTGCTGGGGGGGGGGAGGGGCCGCGGGGGCAGCAGCGGCGGGGAAAGGTAAAGGGAGGAAAGAAGGGATAAAGAAAAAAGGGAGAATAAGCAGAAATAAGGCACAAAAGAGCAGAGATGCAGAAAAGAGCAGAAAGGAGAAAGATAGAAAGGGTAAAAAAACGAGTGAAAACGGGTGAAGGAGCAGAGGGAGAGAAAGGGAAAATGGGCAAAAATAAGGCACAAAAGAGCAGAGGTGCAGAAAGGTGAAAGATAGAAAGGGAAAAAAAACAAGTGAAGGAGCAGAGGGAGAGAAAGGGAAATGGGCAGAAATAAGGCGCAAAAGAGCAGAGGTGCAGAAAGGTGAAAGATAGAAAGGGGAGAAAAAGGAGTGAAGGAGCAGAAAGAAAGAAAGGAGACAGAGGTCCACTGGACCACCTGGGATGAGGCGCAGGGAAACCTGCGGGTGGAGGAGGGCCTCGATCACCAACACTCAAGAGTGCAGGGGCAGGGGCACCTCACTTAATGGTGGAGCTGCGAGGGTGGGAGAGCAATTTCACTGACAATGAGTCAGTGGTCTTGCTCGCCTGTCCCCGCAGTGGCCGCCATTAAGTAGGGGTCGGGGAGGGCTGGACAGCTGGGAGGCGGGAGCGGGGAGGGGAGCTGGATTGGGCCGGTCGTGCTGGGGGGGGGAGGGGCCGCGGGGGCAGCAGCGGCGGGGAAAGGTAAAGGGAGGAAAGAAGGGATAAAGAAAAAAGGGAGAATAAGCAGAAATAAGGCACAAAAGAGCAGAGATGCAGAAAAGAGCAGAAAGGAGAAAGATAGAAAGGGTAAAAAAACGAGTGAAAACGGGTGAAGGAGCAGAGGGAGAGAAAGGGAAAATGGGCAAAAATAAGGCACAAAAGAGCAGAGGTGCAGAAAGGTGAAAGATAGAAAGGGAAAAAAAACGAGTGAAGGAGCAGAGGGAGAGAAAGGGAAATGGGCAGAAATAAGGCGCAAAAGAGCAGAGGTGCAGAAAGGTGAAAGATAGAAAGGGGAGAAAAAGTAGTGAAGGAGCAGAAAGAAAGAAAGGAGACAGAGGTCCACTGGACCACCTGGGATGAGGCGCAGGGAAACCTGCGGGTGGAGGAGGGCCTCGATCACCAACACTCAAGAGTGCAGGGGCAGGGGCACCTCACTTAATGGTGGAGCTGCGAGGGTGGGAGAGCAATTTCACTGACAATGAGTCAGTGGTCTTGCTCGCCTGTCCCCGCAGTGGCCGCCATTAAGTAGGGGTCGGGGAGGGCTGGACAGCTGGGAGGCGGGAGCGGGGAGGGGAGCTGGATTGGGCCGGTCGTGCTGGGGGGGGAGGGGCCGCGGGGGCAGCAGCGGCGGGGAAAGGTAAAGGGAGGAAAGAAGGGATAAAGAAAAAAGGGAGAATAAGCAGAAATAAGGCACAAAAGAGCAGAGATGCAGAAAAGAGCAGAAAGGAGAAAGATAGAAAGGGTAAAAAAACGAGTGAAAACGGGTGAAGGAGCAGAGGGAGAGAAAGGGAAAATGGGCAAAAATAAGGCACAAAAGAGCAGAGGTGCAGAAAGGTGAAAGATAGAAAGGGAAAAAAAACGAGTGAAGGAGCAGAGGGAGAGAAAGGGAAATGGGCAGAAATAAGGCGCAAAAGAGCAGAGGTGCAGAAAGGTGAAAGATAGAAAGGGGAGAAAAAGGAGTGAAGGAGCAGAAAGAAAGAAAGGAGACAGAGGTCCACTGGACCACCTGGGATGAGGCGCAGGGAAACCTGCGGGTGGAGGAGGGCCTCGATCACCAACACTCAAGAGTGCAGGGGCAGGGGCACCTCACTTAATGGTGGAGCTGCGAGGGTGGGAGAGCAATTTCACTGACAATGAGTCAGTGGTCTTGCTCGCCTGTCCCCGCAGTGGCCGCCATTAAGTAGGGGTCGGGGAGGGCTGGACAGCTGGGAGGCGGGAGGGGAGCTGGATTGGGCCGGTCGTGCTGGGGGGGGGAGGGGCCGCGGGGGCAGCAGCGGCGGGGAAAGGTAAAGGGAGGAAAGAAGGGATAAAGAAAAAAGGGAGAATAAGCAGAAATAAGGCACAAAAGAGCAGAGATGCAGAAAAGAGCAGAAAGGAGAAAGATAGAAAGGGTAAAAAAACGAGTGAAAACGGGTGAAGGAGCAGAGGGAGAGAAAGGGAAAATGGGCAAAAATAAGGCACAAAAGAGCAGAGGTGCAGAAAGGTGAAAGATAGAAAGGGAAAAAAAACGAGTGAAGGAGCAGAGGGAGAGAAAGGGAAATGGGCAGAAATAAGGCGCAAAAGAGCAGAGGTGCAGAAAGGTGAAAGATAGAAAGGGGAGAAAAAGGAGTGAAGGAGCAGAAAGAAAGAAAGGAGACAGAGGTCCACTGGACCACCTGGGATGAGGCGCAGGGAAACCTGCGGGTGGAGGAGGGCCTCGATCACCAACACTCAAGAGTGCAGGGGCAGGGGCACCTCACTTAATGGTGGAGCTGCGAGGGTGGGAGAGCAATTTCACTGACAATGAGTCAGTGGTCTTGCTCGCCTGTCCCCGCAGTGGCCGCCATTAAGTAGGGGTCGGGGAGGGCTGGACAGCTGGGAGGCGGGAGCGGGGAGGGGAGCTGGATTGGGCCGGTCGTGCTGGGGGGGGGAGGGGCCGCGGGGGCAGCAGCGGCGGGGAAAGGTAAAGGGAGGAAAGAAGGGATAAAGAAAAAAGGGAGAATAAGCAGAAATAAGGCACAAAAGAGCAGAGATGCAGAAAAGAGCAGAAAGGAGAAAGATAGAAAGGGTAAAAAAACGAGTGAAAACGGGTGAAGGAGCAGAGGGAGAGAAAGGGAAAATGGGCAAAAATAAGGCACAAAAGAGCAGAGGTGCAGAAAGGTGAAAGATAGAAAGGGAAAAAAAACGAGTGAAGGAGCAGAGGGAGAGAAAGGGAAATGGGCAGAAATAAGGCGCAAAAGAGCAGAGGTGCAGAAAGGTGAAAGATAGAAAGGGGAGAAAAAGGAGTGAAGGAGCAGAAAGAAAGAAAGGAGACAGAGGTCCACTGGACCACCTGGGATGAGGCGCAGGGAAACCTGCGGGTGGAGGAGGGCCTCGATCACCAACACTCAAGAGTGCAGGGGCAGGGGCACCTCACTTAATGGTGGAGCTGCGAGGGTGGGAGAGCAATTTCACTGACAATGAGTCAGTGGTCTTGCTCGCCTGTCCCCGCAGTGGCCGCCATTAAGTAGGGGTCGGGGAGGGCTGGACAGCTGGGAGGCGGGAGCGGGGAGGGGAGCTGGATTGGGCCGGTCGTGCTGGGGGGGGGAGGGGCCGCGGGGGCAGCAGCGGCGGGGAAAGGTAAAGGGAGGAAAGAAGGGATAAAGAAAAAAGGGAGAATAAGCAGAAATAAGGCACAAAAGAGCAGAGATGCAGAAAAGAGCAGAAAGGAGAAAGATAGAAAGGGTAAAAAAACGAGTGAAAACGGGTGAAGGAGCAGAGGGAGAGAAAGGGAAAATGGGCAAAAATAAGGCACAAAAGAGCAGAGGTGCAGAAAGGTGAAAGATAGAAAGGAAAAAAAACGAGTGAAGGAGCAGAGGGAGAGAAAGGGAAATGGGCAGAAATAAGGCGCAAAAGAGCAGAGGTGCAGAAAGGTGAAAGATAGAAAGGGGAGAAAAAGGAGTGAAGGAGCAGAAAGAAAGGAGACAGAGGTCCACTGGACCACCTGGGATGAGGCGCAGGGAAACCTGCGGGTGGAGGAGGGCCTCGATCACCAACACTCAAGAGTGCAGGGGCAGGGGCACCCCACTTAATGGTGGAGCTGCGAGGGTGGGAGAGCAATTTCACTGACAATGAGTCAGTGGTCTTGCTCGCCTGTCCCCGCAGTGGCCGCCATTAAGTAGGGGTCGGGGAGGGCTGGACAGCTGGGAGGCGGGAGCGGGGAGGGGAGCTGGATTGGGCCGGTCGTGCTGGGGGGGGGGAGGGGCCGCGGGGGCAGCAGCGGCGGGGAAAGGTAAAGGGAGGAAAGAAGGGATAAAGAAAAAAGGGAGAATAAGCAGAAATAAGGCACAAAAGAGCAGAGATGCAGAAAAGAGCAGAAAGGAGAAAGATAGAAAGGGTAAAAAAACGAGTGAAAACGGGTGAAGGAGCAGAGGGAGAGAAAGGGAAAATGGGCAAAAATAAGGCACAAAAGAGCAGAGGTGCAGAAAGGTGAAAGATAGAAAGGGAAAAAAAACGAGTGAAGGAGCAGAGGGAGAGAAAGGGAAATGGGCAGAAATAAGGCGCAAAAGAGCAGAGGTGCAGAAAGGTGAAAGATAGAAAGGGGAGAAAAAGGAGTGAAGGAGCAGAAAGAAAGAAAGGAGACAGAGGTCCACTGGACCACCTGGGATGAGGCGCAGGGAAACCTGCGGGTGGAGGAGGGCCTCGATCACCAACACTCAAGAGTGCAGGGGCAGGGGCACCTCACTTAATGGTAGAGCTGCGAGGGTGGGAGAGCAATTTCACTGACAATGAGTCAGTGGTCTTGCTCGCCTGTCCCCGCAGTGGCCGCCATTAAGTAGGGGTCGGGGAGGGCTGGACAGCTGGGAGGCGGGAGGGGAGCTGGATTGGGCCGGTCGTGCTGGGGGGGGAGGGGCCGCGGGAGCAGCGGCGGGGAAAGGTAAAGGGAGGAAAGAAGGGATAAAGAAAAAAGGGAGAATAAGCAGAAATAAGGCACAAAAGAGCAGAGATGCAGAAAAGAGCAGAAAGGAGAAAGATAGAAAGGGTAAAAAAACGAGTGAAAACGGGTGAAGGAGCAGAGGGAGAGAAAGGGAAAATGGGCAAAAATAAGGCACAAAAGAGCAGAGGTGCAGAAAGGTGAAAGATAGAAAGGGAAAAAAAACGAGTGAAGGAGCAGAGGGAGAGAAAGGGAAATGGGCAGAAATAAGGCGCAAAAGAGCAGAGGTGCAGAAAGGTGAAAGATAGAAAGGGGAGAAAAAGGAGTGAAGGAGCAGAAAGAAAGAAAGGAGACAGAGGTCCACTGGACCACCTGGGATGAGGCGCAGGGAAACCTGCGGGTGGAGGAGGGCCTCGATCACCAACACTCAAGAGTGCAGGGGCAGGGGCACCTCACTTAATGGTGGAGCTGCGAGGGTGGGAGAGCAATTTCACTGACAATGAGTCAGTGGTCTTGCTCGCCTGTCCCCGCAGTGGCCGCCATTAAGTAGGGGTCGGGGAGGGCTGGACAGCTGGGAGGCGGGAGCGGGGAGGGGAGCTGGATTGGGCCGGTCGTGCTGGGGGGGGGGAGGGGCCGCGGGGGCAGCAGCGGCGGGGAAAGGTAAAGGGAGGAAAGAAGGGATAAAGAAAAAAGGGAGAATAAGCAGAAATAAGGCACAAAAGAGCAGAGATGCAGAAAAGAGCAGAAAGGAGAAAGATAGAAAGGGTAAAAAAACGAGTGAAAACGGGTGAAGGAGCAGAGGGAGAGAAAGGGAAAATGGGCAAAAATAAGGCACAAAAGAGCAGAGGTGCAGAAAGGTGAAAGATAGAAAGGGAAAAAAAACGAGTGAAGGAGCAGAGGGAGAGAAAGGGAAATGGGCAGAAATAAGGCGCAAAAGAGCAGAGGTGCAGAAAGGTGAAAGATAGAAAGGGGAGAAAAAGGAGTGAAGGAGCAGAAAGAAAGAAAGGAGACAGAGGTCCACTGGACCACCTGGGATGAGGCGCAGGGAAACCTGCGGGTGGAGGAGGGCCTCGATCACCAACACTCAAGAGTGCAGGGGCAGGGGCACCTCACTTAATGGTGGAGCTGCGAGGGTGGGAGAGCAATTTCACTGACAATGAGTCAGTGGTCTTGCTCGCCTGTCCCCGCAGTGGCCGCCATTAAGTAGGGGTCGGGGAGGGCTGGACAGCTGGGAGGCGGGAGCGGGGAGGGGAGCTGGATTGGGCCGGTCGTGCTGGGGGGGGGGAGGGGCCGCGGGGGCAGCAGCGGCGGGGAAAGGTAAAGGGAGGAAAGAAGGGATAAAGAAAAAAGGGAGAATAAGCAGAAATAAGGCACAAAAGAGCAGAGATGCAGAAAAGAGCAGAAAGGAGAAAGATAGAAAGGGTAAAAAAACGAGTGAAAACGGGTGAAGGAGCAGAGGGAGAGAAAGGGAAAATGGGCAAAAATAAGGCACAAAAGAGCAGAGGTGCAGAAAGGTGAAAGATAGAAAGGGAAAAAAAACGAGTGAAGGAGCAGAGGGAGAGAAAGGGAAATGGGCAGAAATAAGGCGCAAAAGAGCAGAGGTGCAGAAAGGTGAAAGATAGAAAGGGGAGAAAAAGGAGTGAAGGAGCAGAAAGAAAGAAAGGAGACAGAGGTCCACTGGACCACCTGGGATGAGGCGCAGGGAAACCTGCGGGTGGAGGAGGGCCTCGATCACCAACACTCAAGAGTGCAGGGGCAGGGGCACCTCACTTAATGGTGGAGCTGCGAGGGTGGGAGAGCAATTTCACTGACAATGAGTCAGTGGTCTTGCTCGCCTGTCCCCGCAGTGGCCGCCATTAAGTAGGGGTCGGGGAGGGCTGGACAGCTGGGAGGCGGGAGCGGGGAGGGGAGCTGGATTGGGCCGGTCGTGCTGGGGGGGGGAGGGGCCGCGGGGGCAGCAGCGGCGGGGAAAGGTAAAGGGAGGAAAGAAGGGATAAAGAAAAAAGGGAGAATAAGCAGAAATAAGGCACAAAAGAGCAGAGATGCAGAAAAGAGCAGAAAGGAGAAAGATAGAAAGGGTAAAAAAACGAGTGAAAACGGGTGAAGGAGCAGAGGGAGAGAAAGGGAAAATGGGCAAAAATAAGGCACAAAAGAGCAGAGGTGCAGAAAGGTGAAAGATAGAAAGGGAAAAAAAACGAGTGAAGGAGCAGAGGGAGAGAAAGGGAAATGGGCAGAAATAAGGCGCAAAAGAGCAGAGGTGCAGAAAGGTGAAAGATAGAAAGGGGAGAAAAAGGAGTGAAGGAGCAGAAAGAAAGAAAGGAGACAGAGGTCCACTGGACCACCTGGGATGAGGCGCAGGGAAACCTGCGGGTGGAGGAGGGCCTCGATCACCAACACTCAAGAGTGCAGGGGCAGGGGCACCTCACTTAATGGTGGAGCTGCGAGGGTGGGAGAGCAATTTCACTGACAATGAGTCAGTGGTCTTGCTCGCCTGTCCCCGCAGTGGCCGCCATTAAGTAGGGGTCGGGGAGGGCTGGACAGCTGGGAGGCGGGAGCGGGGAGGGGAGCTGGATTGGGCCGGTCGTGCTGGGGGGGAGGGGCCGCGGGGGCAGCAGCGGCGGGGAAAGGTAAAGGGAGGAAAGAAGGGATAAAGAAAAAAGGGAGAATAAGCAGAAATAAGGCACAAAAGAGCAGAGATGCAGAAAAGAGCAGAAAGGAGAAAGATAGAAAGGGTAAAAAAACGAGTGAAAACGGGTGAAGGAGCAGAGGGAGAGAAAGGGAAAATGGGCAAAAATAAGGCACAAAAGAGCAGAGGTGCAGAAAGGTGAAAGATAGAAAGGGAAAAAAAACGAGTGAAGGAGCAGAGGGAGAGAAAGGGAAATGGGCAGAAATAAGGCGCAAAAGAGCAGAGGTGCAGAAAGGTGAAAGATAGAAAGGGGAGAAAAAGGAGTGAAGGAGCAGAAAGAAAGAAAGGAGACAGAGGTCCACTGGACCACCTGGGATGAGGCGCAGGGAAACCTGCGGGTGGAGGAGGGCCTCGATCACCAACACTCAAGAGTGCAGGGGCAGGGGCACCTCACTTAATGGTGGAGCTGCGAGGGTGGGAGAGCAATTTCACTGACAATGAGTCAGTGGTCTTGCTCGCCTGTCCCCGCAGTGGCCGCCATTAAGTAGGGGTCGGGGAGGGCTGGACAGCTGGGAGGCGGGAGGGGAGCTGGATTGGGCCGGTCGTGCTGGGGGGGGAGGGGCCGCGGGGGCAGCAGCGGCGGGGAAAGGTAAAGGGAGGAAAGAAGGGATAAAGAAAAAAGGGAGAATAAGCAGAAATAAGGCACAAAAGAGCAGAGATGCAGAAAAGAGCAGAAAGGAGAAAGATAGAAAGGGTAAAAAAACGAGTGAAAACGGGTGAAGGAGCAGAGGGAGAGAAAGGGAAAATGGGCAAAAATAAGGCACAAAAGAGCAGAGGTGCAGAAAGGTGAAAGATAGAAAGGGAAAAAAAACGAGTGAAGGAGCAGAGGGAGAGAAAGGGAAATGGGCAGAAATAAGGCGCAAAAGAGCAGAGGTGCAGAAAGGTGAAAGATAGAAAGGGGAGAAAAAGGAGTGAAGGAGCAGAAAGAAAGAAAGGAGACAGAGGTCCACTGGACCACCTGGGATGAGGCGCAGGGAAACCTGCGGGTGGAGGAGGGCCTCGATCACCAACACTCAAGAGTGCAGGGGCAGGGGCACCTCACTTAATGGTGGAGCTGCGAGGGTGGGAGAGCAATTTCACTGACAATGAGTCAGTGGTCTTGCTCGCCTGTCCCCGCAGTGGCCGCCATTAAGTAGGGGTCGGGGAGGGCTGGACAGCTGGGAGGCGGGAGCGGGGAGGGGAGCTGGATTGGGCCGGTCGTGCTGGGGGGGGGGAGGGGCCGCGGGGGCAGCAGCGGTGGGGAAAGGTAAAGGGAGGAAAGAAGGGATAAAGAAAAAAGGGAGAATAAGCAGAAATAAGGCACAAAAGAGCAGAGATGCAGAAAAGAGCAGAAAGGAGAAAGATAGAAAGGGTAAAAAAACGAGTGAAAACGGGTGAAGGAGCAGAGGGAGAGAAAGGGAAAATGGGCAAAAATAAGGCACAAAAGAGCAGAGGTGCAGAAAGGTGAAAGATAGAAAGGGAAAAAAAACGAGTGAAGGAGCAGAGGGAGAGAAAGGGAAATGGGCAGAAATAAGGCGCAAAAGAGCAGAGGTGCAGAAAGGTGAAAGATAGAAAGGGGAGAAAAAGGAGTGAAGGAGCAGAAAGAAAGAAAGGAGACAGAGGTCCACTGGACCACCTGGGATGAGGCGCAGGGAAACCTGCGGGTGGAGGAGGGCCTCGATCACCAACACTCAAGAGTGCAGGGGCAGGGGCACCTCACTTAATGGTGGAGCTGCGAGGGTGGGAGAGCAATTTCACTGACAATGAGTCAGTGGTCTTGCTCGCCTGTCCCCGCAGTGGCCGCCATTAAGTAGGGGTCGGGGAGGGCTGGACAGCTGGGAGGCGGGAGCGGGGAGGGGAGCTGGATTGGGCCAGTCGTGCTGGGGGGGGGGGGGGGCCGCGGGGGCAGCAGCGGCGGGGAAAGGTAAAGGGAGGAAAGAAGGGATAAAGAAAAAAGGGAGAATAAGCAGAAATAAGGCACAAAAGAGCAGAGATGCAGAAAAGAGCAGAAAGGAGAAAGATAGAAAGGGTAAAAAAACGAGTGAAAACGGGTGAAGGAGCAGAGGGAGAGAAAGGGAAAATGGGCAAAAATAAGGCACAAAAGAGCAGAGGTGCAGAAAGGTGAAAGATAGAAAGGGAAAAAAAACGAGTGAAGGAGCAGAGGGAGAGAAAGGGAAATGGGCAGAAATAAGGCGCAAAAGAGCAGAGGTGCAGAAAGGTGAAAGATAGAAAGGGGAGAAAAAGGAGTGAAGGAGCAGAAAGAAAGAAAGGAGACAGAGGTCCACTGGACCACCTGGGATGAGGCGCAGGGAAACCTGTGGGTGGAGGAGGGCCTCGATCACCAACACTCAAGAGTGCAGGGGCAGGGGCACCTCACTTAATGGTGGAGCTGCGAGGGTGGGAGAGCAATTTCACTGACAATGAGTCAGTGGTCTTGCTCGCCTGTCCCCGCAGTGGCCGCCATTAAGTAGGGGTCGGGGAGGGCTGGACAGCTGGGAGGCGGGAGCGGGGAGGGGAGCTGGATTGGGCCGGTCGTGCTGGGGGGGGGGGAGGGGCCGCGGGGGCAGCAGCGGCGGGGAAAGGTAAAGGGAGGAAAGAAGGGATAAAGAAAAATGGGAGAATAAGCAGAAATAAGGCACAAAAGAGCAGAGATGCAGAAAAGAGCAGAAAGGAGAAAGATAGAAAGGGTAAAAAAACGAGTGAAAACGGGTGAAGGAGCAGAGGGAGAGAAAGGGAAAATGGGCAAAAATAAGGCACAAAAGAGCAGAGGTGCAGAAAGGTGAAAGATAGAAAGGGAAAAAAAACGAGTGAAGGAGCAGAGGGAGAGAAAGGGAAATGGGCAGAAATAAGGCGCAAAAGAGCAGAGGTGCAGAAAGGTGAAAGATAGAAAGGGGAGAAAAAGGAGTGAAGGAGCAGAAAGAAAGAAAGGAGACAGAGGTCCACTGGACCACCTGGGATGAGGCGCAGGGAAACCTGCGGGTGGAGGAGGGCCTCGATCACCAACACTCAAGAGTGCAGGGGCAGGGGCACCTCACTTAATGGTGGAGCTGCGAGGGTGGGAGAGCAATTTCACTGACAATGAGTCAGTGGTCTTGCTCGCCTGTCCCCGCAGTGGCCGCCATTAAGTAGGGGTCGGGGAGGGCTGGACAGCTGGGAGGCGGGAGCGGGGAGGGGAGCTGGATTGGGCCGGTCGTGCTGGGGGGGGGAGGGGCCGCGGGGGCAGCAGCGGCGGGGAAAGGTAAAGGGAGGAAAGAAGGGATAAAGAAAAAAGGGAGAATAAGCAGAAATAAGGCACAAAAGAGCAGAGATGCAGAAAAGAGCAGAAAGGAGAAAGATAGAAAGGGTAAAAAAACGAGTGAAAACGGGTGAAGGAGCAGAGGGAGAGAAAGGGAAAATGGGCAAAAATAAGGCACAAAAGAGCAGAGGTGCAGAAAGGTGAAAGATAGAAAGGGAAAAAAAACGAGTGAAGGAGCAGAGGGAGAGAAAGGGAAATGGGCAGAAATAAGGCGCAAAAGAGCAGAGGTGCAGAAAGGTGAAAGATAGAAAGGGGAGAAAAAGGAGTGAAGGAGCAGAAAGAAAGAAAGGAGACAGAGGTCCACTGGACCACCTGGGATGAGGCGCAGGGAAACCTGCGGGTGGAGGAGGGCCTCGATCACCAACACTCAAGAGTGCAGGGGCAGGGGCACCTCACTTAATGGTGGAGCTGCGAGGGTGGGAGAGCAATTTCACTGACAATGAGTCAGTGGTCTTGCTCGCCTGTCCCCGCAGTGGCCGCCATTAAGTAGGGGTCGGGGAGGGCTGGACAGCTGGGAGGCGGGAGCGGGGAGGGGAGCTGGATTGGGCCGGTCGTGCTGGGGGGGGAGGGGCCGCGGGGGCAGCAGCGGCGGGGAAAGGTAAAGGGAGGAAAGAAGGGATAAAGAAAAAAGGGAGAATAAGCAGAAATAAGGCACAAAAGAGCAGAGATGCAGAAAAGAGCAGAAAGGAGAAAGATAGAAAGGGTAAAAAAACGAGTGAAAACGGGTGAAGGAGCAGAGGGAGAGAAAGGGAAAATGGGCAAAAATAAGGCACAAAAGAGCAGAGGTGCAGAAAGGTGAAAGATAGAAAGGGAAAAAAAACGAGTGAAGGAGCAGAGGGAGAGAAAGGGAAATGGGCAGAAATAAGGCGCAAAAGAGCAGAGGTGCAGAAAGGTGAAAGATAGAAAGGGGAGAAAAAGGAGTGAAGGAGCAGAAAGAAAGAAAGGAGACAGAGGTCCACTGGACCACCTGGGATGAGGCGCAGGGAAACCTGCGGGTGGAGGAGGGCCTCGATCACCAACACTCAAGAGTGCAGGGGCAGGGGCACCTCACTTAATGGTGGAGCTGCGAGGGTGGGAGAGCAATTTCACTGACAATGAGTCAGTGGTCTTGCTCGCCTGTCCCCGCAGTGGCCGCCATTAAGTAGGGGTCGGGGAGGGCTGGACAGCTGGGAGGCGGGAGCGGGGAGGGGAGCTGGATTGGGCCGGTCGTGCTGGGGGGGGGAGGGGCCGCGGGGGCAGCAGCGGCGGGGAAAGGTAAAGGGAGGAAAGAAGGGATAAAGAAAAAAGGGAGAATAAGCAGAAATAAGGCACAAAAGAGCAGAGATGCAGAAAAGAGCAGAAAGGAGAAAGATAGAAAGGGTAAAAAAACGAGTGAAAACGGGTGAAGGAGCAGAGGGAGAGAAAGGGAAAATGGGCAAAAATAAGGCACAAAAGAGCAGAGGTGCAGAAAGGTGAAAGATAGAAAGGGAAAAAAAACGAGTGAAGGAGCAGAGGGAGAGAAAGGGAAATGGGCAGAAATAAGGCGCAAAAGAGCAGAGGTGCAGAAAGGTGAAAGATAGAAAGGGGAGAAAAAGGAGTGAAGGAGCAGAAAGAAAGAAAGGAGACAGAGGTCCACTGGACCACCTGGGATGAGGCGCAGGGAAACCTGCGGGTGGAGGAGGGCCTCGATCACCAACACTCAAGAGTGCAGGGGCAGGGGCACCTCACTTAATGGTGGAGCTGCGAGGGTGGGAGAGCAATTTCACTGACAATGAGTCAGTGGTCTTGCTCGCCTGTCCCCGCAGTGGCCGCCATTAAGTAGGGGTCGGGGAGGGCTGGACAGCTGGGAGGCGGGAGCGGGGAGGGGAGCTGGATTGGGCCGGTCGTGCTGGGGGGGGGAGGGGTCGCGGGGGCAGCAGCGGCGGGGAAAGGTAAAGGGAGGAAAGAAGGGATAAAGAAAAAAGGGAGAATAAGCAGAAATAAGGCACAAAAGAGCAGAGATGCAGAAAAGAGCAGAAAGGAGAAAGATAGAAAGGGTAAAAAAACGAGTGAAAACGGGTGAAGGAGCAGAGGGAGAGAAAGGGAAAATGGGCAAAAATAAGGCACAAAAGAGCAGAGGTGCAGAAAGGTGAAAGATAGAAAGGGAAAAAAAACGAGTGAAGGAGCAGAGGGAGAGAAAGGGAAATGGGCAGAAATAAGGCGCAAAAGAGCAGAGGTGCAGAAAGGTGAAAGATAGAAAGGGGAGAAAAAGGAGTGAAGGAGCAGAAAGAAAGAAAGGAGACAGAGGTCCACTGGACCACCTGGGATGAGGCGCAGGGAAACCTGCGGGTGGAGGAGGGCCTCGATCACCAACACTCAAGAGTGCAGGGGCAGGGGCACCTCACTTAATGGTGGAGCTGCGAGGGTGGGAGAGCAATTTCACTGACAATGAGTCAGTGGTCTTGCTCGCCTGTCCCCGCAGTGGCCGCCATTAAGTAGGGGTCGGGGAGGGCTGGACAGCTGGGAGGCGGGAGCGGGGAGGGGAGCTGGATTGGGCCGGTCGTGCTGGGGGGGGGAGGGGCCGCGGGGGCAGCAGCGGCGGGGAAAGGTAAAGGGAGGAAAGAAGGGATAAAGAAAAAAGGGAGAATAAGCAGAAATAAGGCACAAAAGAGCAGAGATGCAGAAAAGAGCAGAAAGGAGAAAGATAGAAAGGGTAAAAAAACGAGTGAAAACGGGTGAAGGAGCAGAGGGAGAGAAAGGGAAAATGGGCAAAAATAAGGCACAAAAGAGCAGAGGTGCAGAAAGGTGAAAGATAGAAAGGGAAAAAAAACGAGTGAAGGAGCAGAGGGAGAGAAAGGGAAATGGGCAGAAATAAGGCGCAAAAGAGCAGAGGTGCAGAAAGGTGAAAGATAGAAAGGGGAGAAAAAGGAGTGAAGGAGCAGAAAGAAAGAAAGGAGACAGAGGTCCACTGGACCACCTGGGATGAGGCGCAGGGAAACCTGCGGGTGGAGGAGGGCCTCGATCACCAACACTCAAGAGTGCAGGGGCAGGGGCACCTCACTTAATGGTGGAGCTGCGAGGGTGGGAGAGCAATTTCACTGACAATGAGTCAGTGGTCTTGCTCGCCTGTCCCCGCAGTGGCCGCCATTAAGTAGGGGTCGGGGAGGGCTGGACAGCTGGGAGGCGGGAGCGGGGAGGGGAGCTGGATTGGGCCGGTCGTGCTGGGGGGGGGGAGGGGCCGCGGGGGCAGCAGCGGCGGGGAAAGGTAAAGGGATGAAAGAAGGGATAAAGAAAAAAGGGAGAATAAGCAGAAATAAGGCACAAAAGAGCAGAGATGCAGAAAAGAGCAGAAAGGAGAAAGATAGAAAGGGTAAAAAAACGAGTGAAAACGGGTGAAGGAGCAGAGGGAGAGAAAGGGAAAATGGGCAAAAATAAGGCACAAAAGAGCAGAGGTGCAGAAAGGTGAAAGATAGAAAGGGAAAAAAAACGAGTGAAGGAGCAGAGGGAGAGAAAGGGAAATGGGCAGAAATAAGGCGCAAAAGAGCAGAGGTGCAGAAAGGTGAAAGATAGAAAGGGGAGAAAAAGGAGTGAAGGAGCAGAAAGAAAGAAAGGAGACAGAGGTCCACTGGACCACCTGGGATGAGGCGCAGGGAAACCTGCGGGTGGAGGAGGGCCTCGATCACCAACACTCAAGAGTGCAGGGGCAGGGGCACCTCACTTAATGGTGGAGCTGCGAGGGTGGGAGAGCAATTTCACTGACAATGAGTCAGTGGTCTTGCTCGCCTGTCCCCGCAGTGGCCGCCATTAAGTAGGGGTCGGGGAGGGCTGGACAGCTGGGAGGCGGGAGCGGGGAGGGGAGCTGGATTGGGCCGGTCGTGCTGGGGGGGGGAGGGGCCGTGGGGGCAGCAGCGGCGGGGAAAGGTAAAGGGAGGAAAGAAGGGATAAAGAAAAAAGGGAGAATAAGCAGAAATAAGGCACAAAAGAGCAGAGATGCAGAAAAGAGCAGAAAGGAGAAAGATAGAAAGGGTAAAAAAACGAGTGAAAACGGGTGAAGGAGCAGAGGGAGAGAAAGGGAAAATGGGCAAAAATAAGGCACAAAAGAGCAGAGGTGCAGAAAGGTGAAAGATAGAAAGGGAAAAAAAACGAGTGAAGGAGCAGAGGGAGAGAAAGGGAAATGGGCAGAAATAAGGCGCAAAAGAGCAGAGGTGCAGAAAGGTGAAAGATAGAAAGGGGAGAAAAAGGAGTGAAGGAGCAGAAAGAAAGAAAGGAGACAGAGGTCCACTGGACCACCTGGGATGAGGCGCAGGGAAACCTGCGGGTGGAGGAGGGCCTCGATCACCAACACTCAAGAGTGCAGGGGCAGGGGCACCTCACTTAATGGTGGAGCTGCGAGGGTGGGAGAGCAATTTCACTGACAATGAGTCAGTGGTCTTGCTCGCCTGTCCCCGCAGTGGCCGCCATTAAGTAGGGGTCGGGGAGGGCTGGACAGCTGGGAGGCGGGAGCGGGGAGGGGAGCTGGATTGGGCCGGTCGTGCTGGGGGGGGGAGGGGCCGCGGGGGCAGCAGCGGCGGGGAAAGGTAAAGGGAGGAAAGAAGGGATAAAGAAAAAAGGGAGAATAAGCAGAAATAAGGCACAAAAGAGCAGAGATGCAGAAAAGAGCAGAAAGGAGAAAGATAGAAAGGGTAAAAAAACGAGTGAAAACGGGTGAAGGAGCAGAGGGAGAGAAAGGGAAAATGGGCAAAAATAAGGCACAAAAGAGCAGAGGTGCAGAAAGGTGAAAGATAGAAAGGGAAAAAAACGAGTGAAGGAGCAGAGGGAGAGAAAGGGAAATGGGCAGAAATAAGGCGCAAAAGAGCAGAGGTGCAGAAAGGTGAAAGATAGAAAGGGGAGAAAAAGGAGTGAAGGAGCAGAAAGAAAGAAAGGAGACAGAGGTCCACTGGACCACCTGGGATGAGGCGCAGGGAAACCTGCGGGTGGAGGAGGGCCTCGATCACCAACACTCAAGAGTGCAGGGGCAGGGGCACCTCACTTAATGGTGGAGCTGCGAGGGTGGGAGAGCAATTTCACTGACAATGAGTCAGTGGTCTTGCTCGCCTGTCCCCGCAGTGGCCGCCATTAAGTAGGGGTCGGGGAGGGCTGGACAGCTGGGAGGCGGGAGCGGGGAGGGGAGCTGGATTGGGCCGGTCGTGCTGGGGGGGGAGGGGCCGCGGGGGCAGCAGCGGCGGGGAAAGGTAAAGGGAGGAAAGAAGGGATAAAGAAAAAAGGGAGAATAAGCAGAAATAAGGCACAAAAGAGCGGAGATGCAGAAAAGAGCAGAAAGGAGAAAGATAGAAAGGGTAAAAAAACGAGTGAAAACGGGTGAAGGAGCAGAGGGAGAGAAAGGGAAAATGTGCAAAAATAAGGCACAAAAGAGCAGAGGTGCTGAAAGGTGAAAGATAGAAAGGGAAAAAAAACGAGTGAAGGAGCAGAGGGAGAGAAAGGGAAATGGGCAGAAATAAGGCGCAAAAGAGCAGAGGTGCAGAAAGGTGAAAGATAGAAAGGGGAGAAAAAGGAGTGAAGGAGCAGAAAGAAAGAAAGGAGACAGAGGTCCACTGGACCACCTGGGATGAGGCGCAGGGAAACCTGCGGGTGGAGGAGGGCCTCGATCACCAACACTCAAGAGTGCAGGGGCAGGGGCACCTCACTTAATGGTGGAGCTGCGAGGGTGGGAGAGCAATTTCACTGACAATGAGTCAGTGGTCTTGCTCGCCTGTCCCCGCAGTGGCCGCCATTAAGTAGGGGTCGGGGAGGGCTGGACAGCTGGGAGGCGGGAGCGGGGAGGGGAGCTGGATTGGGCCGGTCGTGCTGGGGGGGGGAGGGGCCGCGGGGGCAGCAGCGGCGGGGAAAGGTAAAGGGAGGAAAGAAGGGATAAAGAAAAAAGGGAGAATAAGCAGAAATAAGGCACAAAAGAGCAGAGATGCAGAAAAGAGCAGAAAGGAGAAAGATAGAAAGGGTAAAAAAACGAGTGAAAACGGGTGAAGGAGCAGAGGGAGAGAAAGGGAAAATGGGCAAAAATAAGGCACAAAAGAGCAGAGGTGCAGAAAGGTGAAAGATAGAAAGGGAAAAAAACGAGTGAAGGAGCAGAGGGAGAGAAAGGGAAATGGGCAGAAATAAGGCGCAAAAGAGCAGAGGTGCAGAAAGGTGAAAGATAGAAAGGGGAGAAAAAGGAGTGAAGGAGCAGAAAGAAAGAAAGGAGACAGAGGTCCACTGGACCACCTGGGATGAGGCGCAGGGAAACCTGCGGGTGGAGGAGGGCCTCGATCACCAACACTCAAGAGTGCAGGGGCAGGGGCACCTCACTTAATGGTGGAGCTGCGAGGGTGGGAGAGCAATTTCACTGACAATGAGTCAGTGGTCTTGCTCGCCTGTCCCCGCAGTGGCCGCCATTAAGTAGGGGTCGAGAAGGGCTGGACAGCTGGGAGGCGGGAGCGGGGAGGGGAGCTGGATTGGGCCGGTCGTGCTGGGGGGGGAGGGGCCGCGGGGGCAGCAGCGGCGGGGAAAGGTAAAGGGAGGAAAGAAGGGATAAAGAAAAAAGGGAGAATAAGCAGAAATAAGGCACAAAAGAGCAGAGATGCAGAAAAGAGCAGAAAGGAGAAAGATAGAAAGGGTAAAAAAACGAGTGAAAACGGGTGAAGGAGCAGAGGGAGAGAAAGGGAAAATGGGCAAAAATAAGGCACAAAAGAGCAGAGGTGCAGAAAGGTGAAAGATAGAAAGGGAAAAAAAACGAGTGAAGGAGCAGAGGGAGAGAAAGGGAAATGGGCAGAAATAAGGCGCAAAAGAGCAGAGGTGCAGAAAGGTGAAAGATAGAAAGGGGAGAAAAAGGAGTGAAGGAGCAGAAAGAAAGAAAGGAGACAGAGGTCCACTGGACCACCTGGGATGAGGCGCAGGGAAACCTGCGGGTGGAGGAGGGCCTCGATCACCAACACTCAAGAGTGCAGGGGCACCTCACTTAATGGTGGAGCTGCGAGGGTGGGAGAGCAATTTCACTGACAATGAGTCAGTGGTCTTGCTCGCCTGTCCCCGCAGTGGCCGCCATTAAGTAGGGGTCGGGGAGGGCTGGACAGCTGGGAGGCGGGAGCGGGGAGGGGAGCTGGATTGGGCCGGTCGTGCTGGGGGGGAGGGGCCGCGGGGGCAGCAGCGGCGGGGAAAGGTAAAGGGAGGAAAGAAGGGATAAAGAAAAAAGGGAGAATAAGCAGAAATAAGGCACAAAAGAGCAGAGATGCAGAAAAGAGCAGAAAGGAGAAAGATAGAAAGGGTAAAAAAACGAGTGAAAACGGGTGAAGGAGCAGAGGGAGAGAAAGGGAAAATGGGCAAAAATAAGGCACAAAAGAGCAGAGGTGCAGAAAGGTGAAAGATAGAAAGGGAAAAAAAACGAGTGAAGGAGCAGAGGGAGAGAAAGGGAAATGGGCAGAAATAAGGTGCAAAAGAGCAGAGGTGCAGAAAGGTGAAAGATAGAAAGGGGAGAAAAAGGAGTGAAGGAGCAGAAAGAAAGAAAGGAGACAGAGGTCCACTGGACCACCAGGGATGAGGCGCAGGGAAACCTGCGGGTGGAGGAGGGCCTCGATCACCAACACTCAAGAGTGCAGGGGCAGGGGCACCTCACTTAATGGTGGAGCTGCGAGGGTGGGAGAGCAATTTCACTGACAATGAGTCAGTGGTCTTGCTCGCCTGTCCCCGCAGTGGCCGCCATTAAGTAGGGGTCGGGGAGGGCTGGACAGCTGGGAGGCGGGAGCGGGGAGGGGAGCTGGATTGGGCCGGTCGTGCTGGGGGGGAGGGGCCGCGGGGGCAGCAGCGGCGGGGAAAGGTAAAGGGAGGAAAGAAGGGATAAAGAAAAAAGGGAGAATAAGCAGAAATAAGGCACAAAAGAGCAGAGGTGCAGAAAGGTGAAAGATAGAAAGGGTAAAAAAACGAGTGAAAACGGGTGAAGGAGCAGAGGGAGAGAAAGGGAAAATGGGCAAAAATAAGGCACAAAAGAGCAGA
The DNA here is from genome assembly GCF_964261635.1 of Lissotriton helveticus. NCBI lineage: Eukaryota > Metazoa > Chordata > Amphibia > Caudata > Salamandridae > Lissotriton > Lissotriton helveticus. The sequence goes on from NC_136071.1 coordinate 619,319,817, forward strand.
GGTGCAGAAAGGTGAAAGATAGAAAGGGAAAAAAAACGAGTGAAGGAGCAGAGGGAGAGAAAGGGAAATGGGCAGAAATAAGGCGCAAAAGAGCAGAGGTGCAGAAAGGTGAAAGATAGAAAGGGGAGAAAAAGGAGTGAAGGAGCAGAAAGAAAGAAAGGAGACAGAGGTCCACTGGACCACCTGGGATGAGGCGCAGGAAAACCTGCGGGTGGAGGAGGGCCTCGATCACCAACACTCAAGAGTGCAGGGGCAGGGGCACCTCACCTAATGGTGGAGCTGCGAGGGTGGGAGAGCAATTTCACTGACAATGAGTCAGTGGTCTTGCTCGCCTGTCCCCGCAGTGGCCGCCATTAAGTAGGGGTCGGGGAGGGCTGGACAGCTGGGAGGCGGGAGCGGGGAGGGGAGCTGGATTGGGCCGGTCGTGCTGGGGGGGGGAGGGGCCGCGGGGGCAGCAGTGGCGGGGAAAGGTAAAGGGAGGAAAGAAGGGATAAAGAAAAAAGGGAGAATAAGCAGAAATAAGGCACAAAAGAGCAGAGATGCAGAAAAGAGCAGAAAGGAGAAAGATAGAAAGGGTAAAAAAACGAGTGAAAACGGGTGAAGGAGCAGAGGGAGAGAAAGGGAAAATGGGCAAAAATAAGGCACAAAAGAGCAGAGGTGCAGAAAGGTGAAAGATAGAAAGGGAAAAAAACGAGTGAAGGAGCAGAGGGAGAGAAAGGGAAATGGGCAGAAATAAGGCGCAAAAGAGCAGAGGTGCAGAAAGGTGAAAGATAGAAAGGGGAGAAAAAGGAGTGAAGGAGCAGAAAGAAAGAAAGGAGACAGAGGTCCACTGGACCACCTGGGATGAGGCGCAGGGAAACCTGCGGGTGGAGGAGGGCCTCGATCACCAACACTCAAGAGTGCAGGGGCAGGGGCACCTCACTTAATGGTGGAGCTGCGAGGGTGGGAGAGCAATTTCACTGACAATGAGTCAGTGGTCTTGCTCGCCTGTCCCCGCAGTGGCCGCCATTAAGTAGGGGTCGGGGAGGGCTGGACAGCTGGGAGGCGGGAGCGGGGAGGGGAGCTGGATTGGGCCGGTCGTGCTGGGGGGGGGGAGGGGCCGCGGGGGCAGCAGCGGCGGGGAAAGGTAAAGGGAGGAAAGAAGGGATAAAGAAAAAAGGGAGAATAAGCAGAAATAAGGCACAAAAGAGCAGAGATGCAGAAAGGAGAAAGATAGAAAGGGTAAAAAAACGAGTGAAAACGGGTGAAGGAGCAGAGGGAGAGAAAGGGAAAATGGGCAAAAATAAGGCACAAAAGAGCAGAGGTGCAGAAAGGTGAAAGATAGAAAGGGAAAAAAAACGAGTGAAGGAGCAGAGGGAGAGAAAGGGAAATGGGCAGAAATAAGGCGCAAAAGAGCAGAGGTGCAGAAAGGTGAAAGATAGAAAGGGGAGAAAAAGGAGTGAAGGAGCAGAAAGAAAGAAAGGAGACAGAGGTCCACTGGACCACCTGGGATGAGGCGCAGGGAAACCTGCGGGTGGAGGAGGGCCTCGATCACCAACACTCAAGAGTGCAGGGGCAGGGGCACCTCACTTAATGGTGGAGCTGCGAGGGTGGGAGAGCAATTTCACTGACAATGAGTCAGTGGTCTTGCTCGCCTGTCCCCGCAGTGGCCGCCATTAAGTAGGGGTCGGGGAGGGCTGGACAGCTGGGAGGCGGGAGCGGGGAGGGGAGCTGGATTGGGCCGGTCGTGCTGGGGGGGGGAGGGGCCGCGGGGGCAGCAGCGGCGGGGAAAGGTAAAGGGAGGAAAGAAGGGATAAAGAAAAAAGGGAGAATAAGCAGAAATAAGGCACAAAAGAGCAGAGATGCAGAAAAGAGCAGAAAGGAGAAAGATAGAAAGGGTAAAAAAACGAGTGAAAACGGGTGAAGGAGCAGAGGGAGAGAAAGGGAAAATGGGCAAAAATAAGGCACAAAAGAGCAGAGGTGCAGAAAGGTGAAAGATAGAAAGGGAAAAAAAACGAGTGAAGGAGCAGAGGGAGAGAAAGGGAAATGGGCAGAAATAAGGCGCAAAAGAGCAGAGGTGCAGAAAGGTGAAAGATAGAAAGGGGAGAAAAAGGAGTGAAGGAGCAGAAAGAAAGAAAGGAGACAGAGGTCCACTGGACCACCTGGGATGAGGCGCAGGGAAACCTGCGGGTGGAGGAGGGCCTCGATCACCAACACTCAAGAGTGCAGGGGCAGGGGCACCTCACTTAATGGTGGAGCTGCGAGGGTGGGAGAGCAATTTCACTGACAATGAGTCAGTGGTCTTGCTCGCCTGTCCCCGCAGTGGCCGCCATTAAGTAGGGGTCGGGGAGGGCTGGACAGCTGGGAGGCGGGAGCGGGGAGGGGAGCTGGATTGGGCCGGTCGTGCTGGGGGGGGGAGGGGCCGCGGGGGCAGCAGCGGCGGGGAAAGGTAAAGGGAGGAAAGAAGGGATAAAGAAAAAAGGGAGAATAAGCAGAAATAAGGCACAAAAGAGCAGAGATGCAGAAAAGAGCAGAAAGGAGAAAGATAGAAAGGGTAAAAAAACGAGTGAAAACGGGTGAAGGAGCAGAGGGAGAGAAAGGGAAAATGGGCAAAAATAAGGCACAAAAGAGCAGAGGTGCAGAAAGGTGAAAGATAGAAAGGGAAAAAAAACGAGTGAAGGAGCAGAGGGAGAGAAAGGGAAATGGGCAGAAATAAGGCGCAAAAGAGCAGAGGTGCAGAAAGGTGAAAGATAGAAAGGGGAGAAAAAGGAGTGAAGGAGCAGAAAGAAAGAAAGGAGACAGAGGTCCACTGGACCACCTGGGATGAGGCGCAGGAAAACCTGCGGGTGGAGGAGGGCCTCGATCACCAACACTCAAGAGTGCAGGGGCAGGGGCACCTCACTTAATGGTGGAGCTGCGAGGGTGGGAGAGCAATTTCACTGACAATGAGTCAGTGGTCTTGCTCGCCTGTCCCCGCAGTGGCCGCCATTAAGTAGGGGTCGGGGAGGGCTGGACAGCTGGGAGGCGGGAGCGGGGAGGGGAGCTGGATTGGGCCGGTCGTGCTGGGGGGGGGAGGGGCCGCGGGGGCAGCAGCGGCGGGGAAAGGTAAAGGGAGGAAAGAAGGGATAAAGAAAAAAGGGAGAATAAGCAGAAATAAGGCACAAAAGAGCAGAGATGCAGAAAAGAGCAGAAAGGAGAAAGATAGAAAGGGTAAAAAAACGAGTGAAAACGGGTGAAGGAGCAGAGGGAGAGAAAGGGAAAATGGGCAAAAATAAGGCACAAAAGAGCAGAGGTGCAGAAAGGTGAAAGATAGAAAGGGAAAAAAACGAGTGAAGGAGCAGAGGGAGAGAAAGGGAAATGGGCAGAAATAAGGCGCAAAAGAGCAGAGGTGCAGAAAGGTGAAAGATAGAAAGGGGAGAAAAAGGAGTGAAGGAGCAGAAAGAAAGAAAGGAGACAGAGGTCCACTGGACCACCTGGGATGAGGCGCAGGGAAACCTGCGGGTGGAGGAGGGCCTCGATCACCAACACTCAAGAGTGCAGGGGCAGGGGCACCTCACTTAATGGTGGAGCTGCGAGGGTGGGAGAGCAATTTCACTGACAATGAGTCAGTGGTCTTGCTCGCCTGTCCCCGCAGTGGCCGCCATTAAGTAGGGGTCGGGGAGGGCTGGACAGCTGGGAGGCGGGAGCGGGGAGGGGAGCTGGATTGGGCCGGTCGTGCTGGGGGGGGAGGGGCCGCGGGGGCAGCAGCGGCGGGGAAAGGTAAAGGGAGGAAAGAAGGGATAAAGAAAAAAGGGAGAATAAGCAGAAATAAGGCACAAAAGAGCAGAGATGCAGAAAAGAGCAGAAAGGAGAAAGATAGAAAGGGTAAAAAAACGAGTGAAAACGGGTGAAGGAGCAGAGGGAGAGAAAGGGAAAATGGGCAAAAATAAGGCACAAAAGAGCAGAGGTGCAGAAAGGTGAAAGATAGAAAGGGAAAAAAAACGAGTGAAGGAGCAGAGGGAGAGAAAGGGAAATGGGCAGAAATAAGGCGCAAAAGAGCAGAGGTGCAGAAAGGTGAAAGATAGAAAGGGGAGAAAAAGGAGTGAAGGAGCAGAAAGAAAGAAAGGAGACAGAGGTCCACTGGACCACCTGGGATGAGGCGCAGGGAAACCTGCGGGTGGAGGAGGGCCTCGATCACCAACACTCAAGAGTGCAGGGGCAGGGGCACCTCACTTAATGGTGGAGCTGCGAGGGTGGGAGAGCAATTTCACTGACAATGAGTCAGTGGTCTTGCTCGCCTGTCCCCGCAGTGGCCGCCATTAAGTAGGGGTCGGGGAGGGCTGGACAGCTGGGAGGCGGGAGCGGGAAGGGGAGCTGGATTGGTCCGGTCGTGCTGGGGGGGGGAGGGGCCGCGGGGGCAGCAGCGGCGGGGAAAGGTAAAGGGAGGAAAGAAGGGATAAAGAAAAAAGGGAGAATAAGCAGAAATAAGGCACAAAAGAGCAGAGATGCAGAAAAGAGCAGAAAGGAGAAAGATAGAAAGGGTAAAAAAACGAGTGAAAACGGGTGAAGGAGCAGAGGGAGAGAAAGGGAAAATGGGCAAAAATAAGGCACAAAAGAGCAGAGGTGCAGAAAGGTGAAAGATAGAAAGGGAAAAAAAACGAGTGAAGGAGCAGAGGGAGAGAAAGGGAAATGGGCAGAAATAAGGCGCAAAAGAGCAGAGGTGCAGAAAGGTGAAAGATAGAAAGGGGAGAAAAAGGAGTGAAGGAGCAGAAAGAAAGAAAGGAGACAGAGGTCCACTGGACCACCTGGGATGAGGCACAGGGAAACCTGCGGGTGGAGGAGGGCCTCGATCACCAACACTCAAGAGTGCAGGGGCAGGGGCACCTCACTTAATGGTGGAGCTGCGAGGGTGGGAGAGCAATTTCACTGACAATGAGTCAGTGGTCTTGCTCGCCTGTCCCCGCAGTGGCCGCCATTAAGTAGGGGTCGGGGAGGGCTGGACAGCTGGGAGGCGGGAGCGGGAAGGGGAGCTGGATTGGGCCGGTCGTGCTGGGGGGGGGAGGGGCCGCGGGGGCAGCAGCGGCGGGGAAAGGTAAAGGGAGGAAAGAAGGGATAAAGAAAAAAGGGAGAATAAGCAGAAATAAGGCACAAAAGAGCAGAGATGCAGAAAAGAGCAGAAAGGAGAAAGATAGAAAGGGTAAAAAAACGAGTGAAAACGGGTGAAGGAGCAGAGGGAGAGAAAGGGAAAATGGGCAAAAATAAGGCACAAAAGAGCAGAGGTGCAGAAAGGTGAAAGATAGAAAGGGAAAAAAAACGAGTGAAGGAGCAGAGGGAGAGAAAGGGAAATGGGCAGAAATAAGGCGCAAAAGAGCAGAGGTGCAGAAAGGTGAAAGATAGAAAGGGGAGAAAAAGGAGTGAAGGAGCAGAAAGAAAGAAAGGAGACAGAGGTCCACTGGACCACCTGGGATGAGGCGCAGGGAAACCTGCGGGTGGAGGAGGGCCTCGATCACCAACACTCAAGAGTGCAGGGGCAGGGGCACCTCACTTAATGGTGGAGCTGCAAGGGTGGGAGAGCAATTTCACTGACAATGAGTCAGTGGTCTTGCTCGCCTGTCCCCGCAGTGGCCGCCATTAAGTAGGGGTCGGGGAGGGCTGGACAGCTGGGAGGCGGGAGCGGGGAGGGGAGCTGGATTGGGCCGGTCGTGCTGGGGGGGGAGGGGCCGCGGGGGCAGCAGCGGCGGGGAAAGGTAAAGGGAGGAAAGAAGGGATAAAGAAAAAAGGGAGAATAAGCAGAAATAAGGCACAAAAGAGCAGAGATGCAGAAAAGAGCAGAAAGGAGAAAGATAGAAAGGGTAAAAAAACGAGTGAAAACGGGTGAAGGAGCAGAGGGAGAGAAAGGGAAAATGGGCAAAAATAAGGCACAAAAGAGCAGAGGTGCAGAAAGGTGAAAGATAGAAAGGGAAAAAAAACGAGTGAAGGAGCAGAGGGAGAGAAAGGGAAATGGGCAGAAATAAGGCGCAAAAGAGCAGAGGTGCAGAAAGGTGAAAGATAGAAAGGGGAGAAAAAGGAGTGAAGGAGCAGAAAGAAAGAAAGGAGACAGAGGTCCACTGGACCACCTGGGATGAGGCGCAGGGAAACCTGCGGGTGGAGGAGGGCCTCGATCACCAACACTCAAGAGTGCAGGGGCAGGGGCACCTCACTTAATGGTGGAGCTGCGAGGGTGGGAGAGCAATTTCACTGACAATGAGTCAGTGGTCTTGCTCGCCTGTCCCCGCAGTGGCCGCCATTAAGTAGGGGTCGGGGAGGGCTGGACAGCTGGGAGGCGGGAGCGGGAAGGGGAGCTGGATTGGTCCGGTCGTGCTGGGGGGGGGAGGGGCCGCGGGGGCAGCAGCGGCGGGGAAAGGTAAAGGGAGGAAAGAAGGGATAAAGAAAAAAGGGAGAATAAGCAGAAATAAGGCACAAAAGAGCAGAGATGCAGAAAAGAGCAGAAAGGAGAAAGATAGAAAGGGTAAAAAAACGAGTGAAAACGGGTGAAGGAGCAGAGGGAGAGAAAGGGAAAATGGGCAAAAATAAGGCACAAAAGAGCAGAGGTGCAGAAAGGTGAAAGATAGAAAGGGAAACAAAACGAGTGAAGGAGCAGAGGGAGAGAAAGGGAAATGGGCAGAAATAAGGCGCAAAAGAGCAGAGGTGCAGAAAGGTGAAAGATAGAAAGGGGAGAAAAAGGAGTGAAGGAGCAGAAAGAAAGAAAGGAGACAGAGGTCCACTGGACCACCTGGGATGAGGCACAGGGAAACCTGCGGGTGGAGGAGGGCCTCGATCACCAACACTCAAGAGTGCAGGGGCAGGGGCACCTCACTTAATGGTGGAGCTGCGAGGGTGGGAGAGCAATTTCACTGACAATGAGTCAGTGGTCTTGCTCGCCTGTCCCCGCAGTGGCCGCCATTAAGTAGGGGTCGGGGAGGGCTGGACAGCTGGGAGGCGGGAGCGGGAAGGGGAGCTGGATTGGGCCGGTCGTGCTGGGGGGGGGAGGGGCCGCGGGGGCAGCAGCGGCGGGGAAAGGTAAAGGGAGGAAAGAAGGGATAAAGAAAAAAGGGAGAATAAGCAGAAATAAGGCACAAAAGAGCAGAGATGCAGAAAAGAGCAGAAAGGAGAAAGATAGAAAGGGTAAAAAAACGAGTGAAAACGGGTGAAGGAGCAGAGGGAGAGAAAGGGAAAATGGGCAAAAATAAGGCACAAAAGAGCAGAGGTGCAGAAAGGTGAAAGATAGAAAGGGAAAAAAAACGAGTGAAGGAGCAGAGGGAGAGAAAGGGAAATGGGCAGAAATAAGGCGCAAAAGAGCAGAGGTGCAGAAAGGTGAAAGATAGAAAGGGGAGAAAAAGGAGTGAAGGAGCAGAAAGAAAGAAAGGAGACAGAGGTCCACTGGACCACCTGGGATGAGGCGCAGGGAAACCTGCGGGTGGAGGAGGGCCTCGATCACCAACACTCAAGAGGAGCAGGGGCAGGGGCACCTCACTTAATGGTGGAGCTGCGAGGGTGGGAGAGCAATTTCACTGACAATGAGTCAGTGGTCTTGCTCGCCTGTCCCCGCAGTGGCCGCCATTAAGTAGGGGTCGGGGAGGGCTGGACAGCTGGGAGGCGGGAGCGGGGAGGGGAGCTGGATTGGGCCGGTCGTGCTGGGGGGGGAGGGGCCGCGGGGGCAGCAGCGGCGGGGAAAGGTAAAGGGAGGAAAGAAGGGATAAAGAAAAAAGGGAGAATAAGCAGAAATAAGGCACAAAAGAGCAGAGATGCAGAAAAGAGCAGAAAGGAGAAAGATAGAAAGGGTAAAAAAACGAGTGAAAACGGGTGAAGGAGCAGAGGGAGAGAAAGGGAAAATGGGCAAAAATAAGGCACAAAAGAGCAGAGGTGCAGAAAGGTGAAAGATAGAAAGGGAAAAAAAACGAGTGAAGGAGCAGAGGGAGAGAAAGGGAAATGGGCAGAAATAAGGCGCAAAAGAGCAGAGGTGCAGAAAGGTGAAAGATAGAAAGGGGAGAAAACGGAGTGAAGGAGCAGAAAGAAAGAAAGGAGACAGAGGTCCACTGGACCACCTGGGATGAGGCGCAGGGAAACCTGCGGGTGGAGGAGGGCCTCGATCACCAACACTCAAGAGTGAAGGGGCAGGGGCACCTCACTTAATGGTGGAGCTGCGAGGGTGGGAGAGCAATTTCACTGACAATGAGTCAGTGGTCTTGCTCGCCTGTCCCCGCAGTGGCCGCCATTAAGTAGGGGTCGGGGAGGGCTGGACAGCTGGGAGGCGGGAGCGGGGAGGGGAGCTGGATTGGGCCGGTCGTGCTGGGGGGGAGGGGCCGCGGGGGCAGCAGCAACGGGGAAAGGTAAAGGGAAGAAAGAAGGGATAAAGAAAAAAGGGAGAATAAGCAGAAATAAGGCACAAAAGAGCAGAGATGCAGAAAAGAGCAGAAAGGAGAAAGATAGAAAGGGTAAAAAAACGAGTGAAAACGGGTGAAGGAGCAGAGGGAGAGAAAGGGAAAATGGGCAAAAATAAGGCACAAAAGAGCAGAGGTGCAGAAAGGTGAAAGATAGAAAGGGAAAAAAAACGAGTGAAGGAGCAGAGGGAGAGAAAGGGAAAATGGGCAAAAATAAGGCACAAAAGAGCAGAGGTGCAGAAAGGTGAAAGATAGAAAGGGAAAAAAAACGAGTGAAGGAGCAGAGGGAGAGAAAGGGAAATGGGCAGAAATAAGGTGCAAAAGAGCAGAGGTGCAGAAAGGTGAAAGATAGAAAGGGGAGAAAAAGGAGTGAAGGAGCAGAAAGAAAGAAAGGAGACAGAGGTCCACTGGACCACCAGGGATGAGGCGCAGGGAAACCTGCGGGTGGAGGAGGGCCTCGATCACCAACACTCAAGAGTGCAGGGGCAGGGGCACCTCACTTAATGGTGGAGCTGCGAGGGTGGGAGAGCAATTTCACTGACAATGAGTCAGTGGTCTTGCTCGCCTGTCCCCGCAGTGGCCGCCATTAAGTAGGGGTCGGGGAGGGCTGGACAGCTGGGAGGCGGGAGCGGGGAGGGGAGCTGGATTGGGCCGGTCGTGCTGGGGGGGAGGGGCCGCGGGGGCAGCAGCGGCGGGGAAAGGTAAAGGGAGGAAAGAAGGGATAAAGAAAAAAGGGAGAATAAGCAGAAATAAGGCACAAAAGAGCAGAGGTGCAGAAAGGTGAAAGATAGAAAGGGTAAAAAAACGAGTGAAAACGGGTGAAGGAGCAGAGGGAGAGAAAGGGAAAATGGGCAAAAATAAGGCACAAAAGAGCAGAGGTGCAGAAAGGTGAAAGATAGAAAGGGAAAAAAAACGAGTGAAGGAGCAGAGGGAGAGAAAGGGAAATGGGCAGAAATAAGGCGCAAAAGAGCAGAGGTGCAGAAAGGTGAAAGATAGAAAGGGGAGAAAAAGGAGTGAAGGAGCAGAAAGAAAGAAAGGAGACAGAGGTCCACTGGACCACCTGGGATGAGGCGCAGGAAAACCTGCGGGTGGAGGAGGGCCTCGATCACCAACACTCAAGAGTGCAGGGGCAGGGGCACCTCACTTAATGGTGGAGCTGCGAGGGTGGGAGAGCAATTTCACTGACAATGAGTCAGTGGTCTTGCTCGCCTGTCCCCGCAGTGGCCGCCATTAAGTAGGGGTCGGGGAGGGCTGGACAGCTGGGAGGCGGGAGCGGGGAGGGGAGCTGGATTGGGCCGGTCGTGCTGGGGGGGGGAGGGGCCGCGGGGGCAGCAGCGGCGGGGAAAGGTAAAGGGAGGAAAGAAGGGATAAAGAAAAAAGGGAGAATAAGCAGAAATAAGGCACAAAAGAGCAGAGATGCAGAAAAGAGCAGAAAGGAGAAAGATAGAAAGGGTAAAAAAACGAGTGAAAACGGGTGAAGGAGCAGAGGGAGAGAAAGGGAAAATGGGCAAAAATAAGGCACAAAAGAGCAGAGGTGCAGAAAGGTGAAAGATAGAAAGGGAAAAAAACGAGTGAAGGAGCAGAGGGAGAGAAAGGGAAATGGGCAGAAATAAGGCGCAAAAGAGCAGAGGTGCAGAAAGGTGAAAGATAGAAAGGGGAGAAAAAGGAGTGAAGGAGCAGAAAGAAAGAAAGGAGACAGAGGTCCACTGGACCACCTGGGATGAGGCGCAGGGAAACCTGCGGGTGGAGGAGGGCCTCGATCACCAACACTCAAGAGTGCAGGGGCAGGGGCACCTCACTTAATGGTGGAGCTGCGAGGGTGGGAGAGCAATTTCACTGACAATGAGTCAGTGGTCTTGCTCGCCTGTCCCCGCAGTGGCCGCCATTAAGTAGGGGTCGGGGAGGGCTGGACAGCTGGGAGGCGGGAGCGGGGAGGGGAGCTGGATTGGGCCGGTCGTGCTGGGGGGGGGGAGGGGCCGCGGGGGCAGCAGCGGCGGGGAAAGGTAAAGGGAGGAAAGAAGGGATAAAGAAAAAAGGGAGAATAAGCAGAAATAAGGCACAAAAGAGCAGAGATGCAGAAAAGAGCAGAAAGGAGAAAGATAGAAAGGGTAAAAAAACGAGTGAAAACGGGTGAAGGAGCAGAGGGAGAGAAAGGGAAAATGGGCAAAAATAAGGCACAAAAGAGCAGAGGTGCAGAAAGGTGAAAGATAGAAAGGGAAAAAAAACGAGTGAAGGAGCAGAGGGAGAGAAAGGGAAATGGGCAGAAATAAGGCGCAAAAGAGCAGAGGTGCAGAAAGGTGAAAGATAGAAAGGGGAGAAAAAGGAGTGAAGGAGCAGAAAGAAAGAAAGGAGACAGAGGTCCACTGGACCACCTGGGATGAGGCGCAGGGAAACCTGCGGGTGGAGGAGGGCCTCGATCACCAACACTCAAGAGTGCAGGGGCAGGGGCACCTCACTTAATGGTGGAGCTGCGAGGGTGGGAGAGCAATTTCACTGACAATGAGTCAGTGGTCTTGCTCGCCTGTCCCCGCAGTGGCCGCCATTAAGTAGGGGTCGGGGAGGGCTGGACAGCTGGGAGGCGGGAGCGGGGAGGGGAGCTGGATTGGGCCGGTCGTGCTGGGGGGGGGAGGGGCCGCGGGGGCAGCAGCGGCGGGGAAAGGTAAAGGGAGGAAAGAAGGGATAAAGAAAAAAGGGAGAATAAGCAGAAATAAGGCACAAAAGAGCAGAGATGCAGAAAAGAGCAGAAAGGAGAAAGATAGAAAGGGTAAAAAAACGAGTGAAAACGGGTGAAGGAGCAGAGGGAGAGAAAGGGAAAATGGGCAAAAATAAGGCACAAAAGAGCAGAGGTGCAGAAAGGTGAAAGATAGAAAGGGAAAAAAAACGAGTGAAGGAGCAGAGGGAGAGAAAGGGAAATGGGCAGAAATAAGGCGCAAAAGAGCAGAGGTGCAGAAAGGTGAAAGATAGAAAGGGGAGAAAAAGGAGTGAAGGAGCAGAAAGAAAGAAAGGAGACAGAGGTCCACTGGACCACCTGGGATGAGGCGCAGGAAAACCTGCGGGTGGAGGAGGGCCTCGATCACCAACACTCAAGAGTGCAGGGGCAGGGGCACCTCACTTAATGGTGGAGCTGCGAGGGTGGGAGAGCAATTTCACTGACAATGAGTCAGTGGTCTTGCTCGCCTGTCCCCGCAGTGGCCGCCATTAAGTAGGGGTCGGGGAGGGCTGGACAGCTGGGAGGCGGGAGCGGGGAGGGGAGCTGGATTGGGCCGGTCGTGCTGGGGGGGGGAGGGGCCGCGGGGGCAGCAGCGGCGGGGAAAGGTAAAGGGAGGAAAGAAGGGATAAAGAAAAAAGGGAGAATAAGCAGAAATAAGGCACAAAAGAGCAGAGATGCAGAAAAGAGCAGAAAGGAGAAAGATAGAAAGGGTAAAAAAACGAGTGAAAACGGGTGAAGGAGCAGAGGGAGAGAAAGGGAAAATGGGCAAAAATAAGGCACAAAAGAGCAGAGGTGCAGAAAGGTGAAAGATAGAAAGGGAAAAAAACGAGTGAAGGAGCAGAGGGAGAGAAAGGGAAATGGGCAGAAATAAGGCGCAAAAGAGCAGAGGTGCAGAAAGGTGAAAGATAGAAAGGGGAGAAAAAGGAGTGAAGGAGCAGAAAGAAAGAAAGGAGACAGTGGTCCACTGGACCACCTGGGATGAGGCGCAGGGAAACCTGCGGGTGGAGGAGGGCCTCAATCACCAACACTCAAGAGTGCAGGGGCAGGGGCACCTCACTTAATGGTGGAGCTGCGAGGGTGGGAGAGCAATTTCACTGACAATGAGTCAGTGGTCTTGCTCGCCTGTCCCCGCAGTGGCCGCCATTAAGTAGGGGTCGGGGAGGGCTGGACAGCTGGGAGGCGGGAGCGGGGAGGGGAGCTGGATTGGGCCGGTCGTGCTGGGGGGGAGGGGCCGCGGGGGCAGCAGCGGCGGGGAAAGGTAAAGGGAGGAAAGAAGGGATAAAGAAAAAAGGGAGAATAAGCAGAAATAAGGCACAAAAGAGCAGAGATGCAGAAAAGAGCAGAAAGGAGAAAGATAGAAAGGGTAAAAAAACGAGTGAAAACGGGTGAAGGAGCAGAGGGAGAGAAAGGGAAAATGGGCAAAAATAAGGCACAAAAGAGCAGAGGTGCAGAAAGGTGAAAGATAGAAAGGGAAAAAAAACGAGTGAAGGAGCAGAGGGAGAGAAAGGGAAATGGGCAGAAATAAGGCGCAAAAGAGCAGAGGTGCAGAAAGGTGAAAGATAGAAAGGGGAGAAAAAGGAGTGAAGGAGCAGAAAGAAAGAAAGGAGACAGAGGTCCACTGGACCACCTGGGATGAGGCGCAGGGAAACCTGCGGGTGGAGGAGGGCCTCGATCACCAACACTCAAGAGTGCAGGGGCAGGGGCACCTCACTTAATGGTGGAGCTGCGAGGGTGGGAGAGCAATTTCACTGACAATGAGTCAGTGGTCTTGCTCGCCTGTCCCCGCAGTGGCCGCCATTAAGTAGGGGTCGGGGAGGGCTGGACAGCTGGGAGGCGGGAGCGGGAAGGGGAGCTGGATTGGGCCGGTCGTGCTGGGGGGGGGAGGGGCCGCGGGGGCAGCAGCGGCGGGGAAAGGTAAAGGGAGGAAAGAAGGGATAAAGAAAAAAGGGAGAATAAGCAGAAATAAGGCACAAAAGAGCAGAGATGCAGAAAAGAGCAGAAAGGAGAAAGATAGAAAGGGTAAAAAAACGAGTGAAAACGGGTGAAGGAGCAGAGGGAGAGAAAGGGAAAATGGGCAAAAATAAGGCCCAAAAGAGCAGAGGTGCAGAAAGGTGAAAGATAGAAAGGGAAAAAAAACGAGTGAAGGAGCAGAGGGAGAGAAAGGGAAATGGGCAGAAATAAGGCGCAAAAGAGCAGAGGTGCAGAAAGGTGAAAGATAGAAAGGGGAGAAAAAGGAGTGAAGGAGCAGAAAGAAAGAAAGGAGACAGAGGTCCACTGGACCACCTGGGATGAGGCACAGGGAAACCTGCGGGTGGAGGAGGGCCTCGATCACCAACACTCAAGAGTGCAGGGGCAGGGGCACCTCACTTAATGGTGGAGCTGCGAGGGTGGGAGAGCAATTTCACTGACAATGAGTCAGTGGTCTTGCTCGCCTGTCCCCGCAGTGGCCGCCATTAAGTAGGGGTCGGGGAGGGCTGGACAGCTGGGAGGCGGGAGCGGGGAGGGGAGCTGGATTGGGCCGGTCGTGCTGGGGGGGGAGGGGCCGCGGGGGCAGCAGCGGCGGGGAAAGGTAAAGGGAGGAAAGAAGGGATAAAGAAAAAAGGGAGAATAAGCAGAAATAAGGCACAAAAGAGCAGAGATGCAGAAAAGAGCAGAAAGGAGAAAGATAGAAAGGGTAAAAAAACGAGTGAAAACGGGTGAAGGAGCAGAGGGAGAGAAAGGGAAAATGGGCAAAAATAAGGCACAAAAGAGCAGAGGTGCAGAAAGGTGAAAGATAGAAAGGGAAAAAAAACGAGTGAAGGAGCAGAGGGAGAGAAAGGGAAATGGGCAGAAATAAGGCGCAAAAGAGCAGAGGTGCAGAAAGGTGAAAGATAGAAAGGGGAGAAAAAGGAGTGAAGGAGCAGAAAGAAAGAAAGGAGACAGAGGTCCACTGGACCACCTGGGATGAGGCGCAGGGAAACCTGCGGGTGGAGGAGGGCCTCGATCACCAACACTCAAGAGGAGCAGGGGCAGGGGCACCTCACTTAATGGTGGAGCTGCGAGGGTGGGAGAGCAATTTCACTGACAATGAGTCAGTGGTCTTGCTCGCCTGTCCCCGCAGTGGCCGCCATTAAGTAGGGGTCGGGGAGGGCTGGACAGCTGGGAGGCGGGAGCGGGGAGGGGAGCTGGATTGGGCCGGTCGTGCTGGGGGGGGAGGGGCCGCGGGGGCAGCAGCGGCGGGGAAAGGTAAAGGGAGGAAAGAAGGGATAAAGAAAAAAGGGAGAATAAGCAGAAATAAGGCACAAAAGAGCAGAGATGCAGAAAAGAGCAGAAAGGAGAAAGATAGAAAGGGTAAAAAAACGAGTGAAAACGGGTGAAGGAGCAGAGGGAGAGAAAGGGAAAATGGGCAAAAATAAGGCACAAAAGAGCAGAGGTGCAGAAAGGTGAAATATAGAAAGGGAAAAAAACGAGTGAAGGAGCAGAGGGAGAGAAAGGGAAATGGGCAGAAATAAGGCGCAAAAGAGCAGAGGTGCAGAAAGGTGAAAGATAGAAAGGGGAGAAAAAGGAGTGAAGGAGCAGAAAGAAAGAAAGGAGACAGAGGTCCACTGGACCACCTGGGATGAGGCGCAGGGAAACCTGCGGGTGGAGGAGGGCCTCGATCACCAACACTCAAGAGTGCAGGGGCAGGGGCACCTCACTTAATGGTGGAGCTGCGAGGGTGGGAGAGCAATTTCACTGACAATGAGTCAGTGGTCTTGCTCGCCTGTCCCCGCAGTGGCCGCCATTAAGTAGGGGTCGGGGAGGGCTGGACAGCTGGGAGGCGGGAGCGGGGAGGGGAGCTGGATTGGGCCGGTCGTGCTGGGGGGGGAGGGGCCGCGGGGGCAGCAGCGGCGGGGAAAGGTAAAGGGAGGAAAGAAGGGATAAAGAAAAAAGGGAGAATAAGCAGAAATAAGGCACAAAAGAGCAGAGATGCAGAAAAGAGCAGAAAGGAGAAAGATAGAAAGGGTAAAAAAACGAGTGAAAACGGGTGAAGGAGCAGAGGGAGAGAAAGGGAAAATGGGCAAAAATAAGGCACAAAAGAGCAGAGGTGCAGAAAGGTGAAAGATAGAAAGGGAAAAAAAACGAGTGAAGGAGCAGAGGGAGAGAAAGGGAAATGGGCAGAAATAAGGCGCAAAAGAGCAGAGGTGCAGAAAGGTGAAAGATAGAAAGGGGAGAAAACGGAGTGAAGGAGCAGAAAGAAAGAAAGGAGACAGAGGTCCACTGGACCACCTGGGATGAGGCGCAGGGAAACCTGCGGGTGGAGGAGGGCCTCGATCACCAACACTCAAGAGTGAAGGGGCAGGGGCACCTCACTTAATGGTGGAGCTGCGAGGGTGGGAGAGCAATTTCACTGACAATGAGTCAGTGGTCTTGCTCGCCTGTCCCCGCAGTGGCCGCCATTAAGTAGGGGTCGGGGAGGGCTGGACAGCTGGGAGGCGGGAGCGGGGAGGGGAGCTGGATTGGGCCGGTCGTGCTGGGGGGGAGGGGCCGCGGGGGCAGCAGCGGCGGGGAAAGGTAAAGGGAAGAAAGAAGGGATAAAGAAAAAAGGGAGAATAAGCAGAAATAAGGCACAAAAGAGCAGAGATGCAGAAAAGAGCAGAAAGGAGAAAGATAGAAAGGGTAAAAAAACGAGTGAAAACGGGTGAAGGAGCAGAGGGAGAGAAAGGGAAAATGGGCAAAAATAAGGCACAAAAGAGCAGAGGTGCAGAAAGGTGAAAGATAGAAAGGGAAAAAAAACGAGTGAAGGAGCAGAGGGAGAGAAAGGGAAATGGGCAGAAATAAGGTGCAAAAGAGCAGAGGTGCAGAAAGGTGAAAGATAGAAAGGGGAGAAAAAGGAGTGAAGGAGCAGAAAGAAAGAAAGGAGACAGAGGTCCACTGGACCACCAGGGATGAGGCGCAGGGAAACCTGCGGGTGGAGGAGGGCCTCGATCACCAACACTCAAGAGTGCAGGGGCAGGGGCACCTCACTTAATGGTGGAGCTGCGAGGGTGGGAGAGCAATTTCACTGACAATGAGTCAGTGGTCTTGCTCGCCTGTCCCCGCAGTGGCCGCCATTAAGTAGGGGTCGGGGAGGGCTGGACAGCTGGGAGGGGGGAGCGGGGAGGGGAGCTGGATTGGGCCGGTCGTGCTGGGGGGGAGGGGCCGCGGGGGCAGCAGCGGCGGGGAAAGGTAAAGGGAGGAAAGAAGGGATAAAGAAAAAAGGGAGAATAAGCAGAAATAAGGCACAAAAGAGCAGAGGTGCAGAAAGGTGAAAGATAGAAAGGGTAAAAAAACGAGTGAAAACGGGTGAAGGAGCAGAGGGAGAGAAAGGGAAAATGGGCAAAAATAAGGCACAAAAGAGCAGAGGTGCAGAAAGGTGAAAGATAGAAAGGGAAAAAAAACGAGTGAAGGAGCAGAGGGAGAGAAAGGGAAATGGGCAGAAATAAGGCGCAAAAGAGCAGAGGTGCAGAAAGGTGAAAGATAGAAAGGGGAGAAAAAGGAGTGAAGGAGCAGAAGGAAAGAAAGGAGACAGAGGTCCACTGGACCACCTGGGATGAGGCGCAGGGAAACCTGCGGGTGGAGGAGGGCCTCGATCACCAACACTCAAGAGTGCAGGGGCAGGGGCACCTCACTTAATGGTGGAGCTGCGAGGGTGGGAGAGCAATTTCACTGACAATGAGTCAGTGGTCTTGCTCGCCTGTCCCCGCAGTGGCCGCCATTAAGTAGGGGTCGGGGAGGGCTGGACAGCTGGGAGGCGGGAGCGGGGAGGGGAGCTGGATTGGGCCGGTCGTGCTGGGGGGGGGAGGGGCCGCGGGGGCAGCAGCGGCGGGGAAAGGTAAAGGGAGGAAAGAAGGGATAAAGAAAAAAGGGAGAATAAGCAGAAATAAGGCACAAAAGAGCAGAGATGCAGAAAAGAGCAGAAAGGAGAAAGATAGAAAGGGTAAAAAAACGAGTGAAAACGGGTGAAGGAGCAGAGGGAGAGAAAGGGAAAATGGGCAAAAATAAGGCACAAAAGAGCAGAGGTGCAGAAAGGTGAAAGATAGAAAGGGAAAAAAAACGAGTGAAGGAGCAGAGGGAGAGAAAGGGAAATGGGCAGAAATAAGGCGCAAAAGAGCAGAGGTGCAGAAAGGTGAAAGATAGAAAGGGGAGAAAAAGGAGTGAAGGAGCAGAAAGAAAGAAAGGAGACAGAGGTCCACTGGACCACCTGGGATGAGGCGCAGGGAAACCTGCGGGTGGAGGAGGGCCTCGATCACCAACACTCAAGAGTGCAGGGGCAGGGGCACCTCACTTAATGGTGGAGCTGCGAGGGTGGGAGAGCAATTTCACTGACAATGAGTCAGTGGTCTTGCTCGCCTGTCCCCGCAGTGGCCGCCATTAAGTAGGGGTCGGGGAGGGCTGGACAGCTGGGAGGCGGGAGCGGGGAGGGGAGCTGGATTGGGCCGGTCGTGCTGGGGGGGGAGGGGCCACGGGGGCAGCAGCGGCGGGGAAAGGTAAAGGGAGGAAAGAAGGGATAAAGAAAAAAGGGAGAATAAGCAGAAATAAGGCACAAAAGAGCAGAGGTGCAGAAAGGTGAAAGATAGAAAGGGAAAAAAAACGAGTGAAGGAGCAGAGGGAGAGAAAGGGAAATGGGCAGAAATAAGGCGCAAAAGAGCAGAGGTGCAGAAAGGTGAAAGATAAAAAGGGGAGAAAAAGGAGTGAAGGAGCAGAAAGAAAGAAAGGAGACAGAGGTCCACTGGACCACCAGGGATGAGGCGCAGGGAAACCTGCGGGTGGAGGAGGGCCTCGATCACCAACACTCAAGAGTGCAGGGGCAGGGGCACCTCACTTAATGGTGGAGCTGCGAGGGTGGGAGAGCAATTTCACTGACAATGAGACAATGAGACACCATTGTCCAAGTAGGGACCCTTGCTTCTAGTCAGGGTAAGGAGGAAACCCTCTGAGATAACCCCTGCTCACCCTCTAGGTAGCTTGGCACAAGCAGTCTAGGCTAACCAGAGGCAATGTGTAAAGTATTTGTACCAACACTCACAGTAACACAGGGATAACACCACAAACTGACTCCACAACAGTTTAGAAAAATAAAGGTATTTTAATCTAAACTACACAAGACCAAAACGACAAAAATCCAACATACACAGTTCAAGAATATGGTTTCAAAAGCGTTCTTAAGGTTGCGATAAAAATTCTTCAGGTTGCGATAAAATTCTTTAGGTTGCGATAAAATATTCCACAGTTACGTGAAAAGTTCACAGTTGCGTCACGTTTAGCTCACAGTACCTTTAGTTGCGACAAAGTTCCAAAAGCAGAAGCTGGTGCGGTGGAAAACAAGCGATGCGTTGCTCCTAAGACCCTGGGGAGGCGTTTGCGACAGCCCCGCTGCAGCAGCGGGCGTGTTGCGATGAATCCGGTCTGTATGGGGAGGAAGGCCACTTGTATGGATTCCGGTTCGTAGGTTCCGTAGGAAGTTTGTTCTCGCAAAGGCACGATGCGACGATCTTTGGAGGTGCGGCGATCTCCGGGGCGACGATGCACGGACCAAAGGTTATCCTCTCTCTTGCAGCTCCTCGATGCGTTGGCTTCGGCGATGACTCTCGCAGCGACGTGATGCAGTCCACAAGCAGGCGGTGCGGCGATCTCACCCAGCGACGACAGGCTCTGCGACCACACTCACAGCGATGTTAGATTTCCCGCACCGATCGGGTGCGTCCCACAAACGAAGGATGCAACGGCTCTGACAGCAGCAACAGGCGCTGCGACGATCTCGACCTCCGTAGCGGCGGGAATCTTCTCGCACTGTTGGGGATGCGCTCCGCAGCGAGCGATGCAATAACTTTTCTTTAGCATAGTCTTTCAAGCTTAGTTTCCAGCTTCCCAACACAGGTACAACTTCCAGAGGCACCACACATGGGCCCAGCACTCCACGAAGGACAGAACTCTCTCAGTAGAGCTCAGGGGAAGCTGGGGGTGAAGTCCTTTTGTTCCTGGGACTTCAGAACAGGGAGCCAGCTCTTCTCAGGCTCTTGGAGATTCCTTCAAGCAAGGGTACACAGCACAAAGCAAAGTCCTTCCCCTCTCCTTGGCAGCAAAGCAACAGCAGGGCAATCCAGCAGTGCAACAGCTGGACAATCTTCCTTCTTCAGTTTCAGCTTTTTCCTTGGCAGAGGTTCCTTCTTGATTCCAGGATGATCTACTTTTCTGTTGTCAGGGGTCCTGTAGTTATACCCCAAAAAGTCTTTGATCCCTTTGTGCAGGAGGGCTCTGAGCCCGGTCTGAACCAGTTCTGGGTGTTTCCTGAGCACTTTGTTTTCCTGGCTTCTCCTTTCCTTTCAGAGTGAGGGGCAGGGTTGTCAGCCGCCCAGCAGGAGGTGGAGCCAGCATTGTGGAAGGCAGGCACAGCCCTATTCAGGCCCAGGTGCTATCTCCTCCCACCACTCAAGTTGCAAATGCAGTCATTCAGCCTAGGGCTGGCTCAGCCAGCCTCCTGGGGAATCCCCAGCCCATGTCACTCTCAAACCAGACAGTCAATACACAAACAGGCCCAGGCACACAGAAGGGTCAGACAAGAGAACAGCAACTTTCTAAAAGTGCTATTCTCAAACACAGGATTTAAAAACAACCTTTCCTAAAAGATGTGTTATTAAATTCTGAGTTCAGGGATACTAGACTCTTATGTCCTATCTTGTTCCTATGGGAATAAATGCTGGTAGCCACTGTAGCCAGCATCCCCCATGTTAATCTATGGAGCAAGATAGCCTTGCAGCAGTGAAAAACGAAAATGGCTGTAATTCACTACTAGAGCATGTCACCTGCACAAGTACATGCTCTACCTTTCACATACACTGCACCCTGCCCAGGGGGGTACCTTGGGCCTTCCATAGGGGTGACTAATGTGCACAAAAAAGGGAAGGGTTAGGCCTGGTCAGTGGAGACAGTCACCAGGAGGACATGGCAGTTCACAGACTGCACACAGGCACTGCGGTGGCAGGCCTGAGACACCATTTTAGGGCTACTCATGTGGGTGGCACAATCAGTGCTGCAGGCCCACTAGTAGCATTTGTCATCACCAGCCCTGGCACACCCAGTGCACTTTACTAGGGACTTCTTGGTGATACAAATATGCGAATCATGTATATCCAATCATAATAACAATTTACATAGGGAGCACTTACACTCTGGCACTGATCAGCAGTGGCAGAGTGTCCAAAGCATCTAAAGCAGCAAAAACGAAATCCAGCACAGCATAAAAAATACAGGAGGTAGAGGCAAAAAGATAGGGGGAAACCACGCCAAAGATGCCAGGTCTAACACGTGTCCCCTCCAGCTGAGAGTGGGGAGAACTACCCACCCACTTGGGAGTCCTCATCATTAAGGCGGAAAAATCTGGACAGACCATCAGCATTGGCGTGTTCTGTACCAGGGCGGTGTTCCACCGTAAAGTCCATTCCCTGTAGGGAGATGGACCACCTCAACAGTTTTGGGTTCTCACCCCTCATTTGCATTAACCATCTGAGGGGCCTGTGGTCGGTCTGAACACGGAAGTGAGTCTCAAACAGGTAGGGCCTCAGCTTCTTCAGAGCCCAGACCACAGCAAAAGCTTCCCTTTCAATCGCACTCCACCTCCGTTCCCTGCGGAGTAGCCTCCTACTAATGAAAGCTACAGGCTGGTCTCCAGCCTCCTCAGTGACTTGTGAGAGTACTGCTCCCACACCATGCTCTGAAGCGTCTGTCTGCACTATGAACTCACTGGAAAAATCGAGTGTCTTGAGCACCGGTGCTGTGCACATGGCAGTCTTCAGGGTTTCAAAAGCAGTCTGGCAGGCTTCGGTCCAGTCCACTCTTTTGGGCAACTTCTTAGAAGTGAGTTCTGTCAAGGGGCGACAATGGTGTCATATCCCTTGACAAACCGTCTGTAATACCCGGTCAGTCCAAAAAAGGCTCTCACCTCTGTCTGGGTCTTGGGGGGCTCCCAAGCCACAATGGTATCAATCTTTGCTTGGGGGGGCGCCACCTGGCCGCTCCCCACCTGGTGTCCCAAATACACCACAGATCCCTTCCCTATCTGGCACTTGCTGGCCTTGATAGTGAGGCCTGCCCTTTGCAGAGCCTTCAACACTTCACAGAGGTGTTGCAAGTGTTCCTCCCACGTGGAGATGAACACAGCAATGTCATCCAGGTATGCGGCGCTGAATTCCTCCAGCCCGGACAGAACCTGGTTAACCAGTCTCTGGAAGGTGGCGGGGGCATTCTTCAACCCAAAGGGCATGACTCGGAACTGGAAGTGCCCCTCTGGCGTTGAGAATGCAGACCTCTCTTTGGCCCCATCAGTTAAGGCAATCTGCCAGTACCCAGAAGTCAAATCAAAGGTACTGAGGTACTGGGCAGCTCCTAACCGATCCACGAGCTCATCAGCTCTGGGGATGGGGTGTGCGTCAGTCTTCGTGACCGCATCGACTCCACGGTAGTCCACACAAAACCTGAGTTCTGGAGTGGCACCGGGCGCAGCAGCTTTGGGTACCAAGACCACTGGGCTAGCCCAGGGGCTGCTGGAGGGCTCAATCACCCCTAGCGCCAACATCTTGGAAACTTCTTCCTTGATGCTGGCCCTGACCTTGTCAGCTACCCTGTAAAATTTCTGTTTCACAGGCAGACTATCCCCAGTGTCCACATCATGGATGCACCAATTGGTGACACCTGGGGTCAGGGAGAACAGAGAGGAAAACTGACCCAACACCTGGCGACAGTCCCTTAGCTGTTCTGGGGTCAGGGTGGGTGAGAGGACCACACCATCCATTGACCCGTCTTGCTCCTTAGCTGCCAGGAGGTCAGGGAGAGGATCACTATCCTCCTCCCCTCCTGCATCTGTAGCCAGGAGCATTGTCACTTCAGGCCTCTCAAAGTGTGGTTTGAGGCGGTTCACATGCAAGACTCTCAGGGGCTGCCTGGGAGTCCTCAGGTTAACCAGTTAGGTTACTTCACTTTTCCTTTCCACCACCTCATATGGCCCAGTCCACTTGTCTTGGAGCGCGCAAGGCTCCACTGGCGCCATCACCCACACTTTCTGCCCAGGTTGAAATTCGACCAGAGTGGTATTCTGGTCGTACCATCTTTTAATTTCTTCCTGGTTAGCTTCCAGGTTCTCCTGAGCGAGCTTCCTGAAGAGTTGTGTCTGGTTGCGGATGGCCAACACATAGCTGAACACATCCTGGGGGGTTTTCCCACGGGATTTCTCCCACCCCTCCTTCACCAGCGCGAGAGGTCCTCTAACAGGGTGGCCATACAGGAGTTCAAAGGGACTGAACCCTAAGGACTTCTGAGGCACCTCCCTGTAGGCAAACAACAGGCATGGTAACAAGACGTCCCACTTCCGTCTCATGGGCTCTTCAAGGCCCATAATCATACCCTTCAGGGTGCGGTTGAACCTTTCAACCAACCCATTTCCTTGAGGTTGGTAAGGAGTGGTGAACTTATGAGTTACCCCACACTGCTCCCACAGAGACTTCATGTTACTGGAGATGAAGTTGGTACCCCGGTCGGAGACTACCTCTCTGGGGAACCCCACACGGGAAAAGATCCCCATAAATGCACAGCCCACCACGGGGGCTGTGATTGTCCTGAGAGGGACTGCTTCCGGGTACCGGGTGGCATGGTCCACCAAGACCAGGATGAACCTGTTGCCTAGGGCTGTCTTGGGGTCCAGGGGCCCCACGATGTCGATGCCCACCCTCTCGAAAGGGGTGCCCACCACAGGGAAGGGTTGGAGGGGTGCCTTGCACTTTACTCCAGTCTTGCCACTGGCCTGACATGTTTGGCAAGACCTACAAAAGGAACCAACGTGCTTCCTCATCTGGGGCCAGTGGAAGTGGTGAGAAGCCTGTTTAGGGTCTTGTCTTGCCCCAGATGCCCCCGAGAGGCACGTCATGAACCAGACCCATTAGGAAGTTCCTGAAGCGCTCGGGTACCACCAGCACACGGGCTGCACCGGGCTCAGCAAACTTAGGCTCGCTATATAATAAGTCATCTTCCCAGTAGATGAAGTGATCTCTGGCTGCTCCACCTGCTGCCTGGTCTGCAGCCTGCTGCTGCAGACCCACGAGGTGGCAGAATTCCTCCCTGGAGGGCCCACCTTCTTGCTGCCAATGGGTCAGCTCGGGTAGGTCGCCCAGTTCAGCTACATGCTCCCCCGTAGGTTCCAGGGCATCCCCCTCAGGGTCTGCTTCCTCCTGGACCGTGGGAACGGCTGGGGCCGGTTTCCCGCGCCCTCTGCCCTGTCCTCTCCTGGCAGGTCTCTGGGCCACTGTTTCAGGCTCCAGTTCTGCTGAATCACCCCTACTGGCTGCCATAGCACGCGTGGTCACATAGATCCACGCAGGCAACCCCAACATCTCCAAATGAGTTTGGTGTTCTACGTCTTTCCATGGAGAACTCTTCAGGTCATTACCTAGCAGACAGTCTACAGGCAAGTCATTACTGACAACAACTTCCAAAAGACCAGATACTCCCCCCCACTCAAACGGAACACGTGCCACTTTGCAGAGGCGTACATTAGGGAGACACTGCTCTTCAGACACCCACTGACACCTCACGGATGTCACGCTGGCCCCTGTGTCTCTCAGAGCCTCTATCTCCCTCTCATTGACGGTCACCTTCTGCCCATATTTCTTAGTGTTCATGGGCAGTAAGGTTTCCTGGATTATTTCTTTGTCTCCTAAAGAGATAAGGGACATAACTGCTAGCCCCACCTCCCCACTAAAACCAAATCATCTCCCAAAGCTACACTGGCTAACCCTTGGGCTGGAGCACCAGTGGGTGCTGGGGGCCTCTGGGGGCACCGGCTGATAAAATGTCCCACCTCATTGCAGTGGAAGCAGGTAGGTGGGCCCCTGTTGTCCCTGGGATCCCTGTAGTCCCGCCTGCCCCTAGGGGGCCAAACCTGCTTAGTTTTGGGGGGTTGGGATTCCTTCTCCTGGGAATTATTTTGGGGCCCTGGTGTGGACTCCTTTTTGATTGCCCTTGTCCCCCCACTCTTCTGCTGGGGACCCTACCCACCTTTGGCTGTGGTACCCACAATTCCTCTGTGGACCCTGGTACTGGTCCAGCGGTCCGCCTCCTTAGCAAGCTCAATGGGGTCTATCAGCTTGCTGTCTAAAAGATGCTGGTGTAGCTCTGGAACACAAAGACTACTCAAGTGCTCCCAACTGATTAAATTTAACAACCCCTTAAAATCAGTTTACTGCCCTTCATCCAACCTTCAAGTGCACGCAAGTACAAATTCACACACTCCATCCAAGTCTCAGACTCTCTCTTCTTAGAGTTTCTAAACTACAGTCTATACTGCTCTGGAGTAAGGCCATACCTGAGACATAAGGCCTCCTTCATATTGGGGTAGGTCATGGCACCTGCCATCTCTAAGGGCTCCAGAGCACTCCTCCCAGAAGCCTCAAAATGTTTCCACAGGCCCGCCCCCCAATGTTGTTCAGGCACACCATTCATCCTCAATGCAATCTCATAGAAAGTAAACCAGGCATAAATATCCTCACTCCTATTGTAATTCTGTACCAGATCCTTGGGAATATATACTTTACCCCCATGCACTGGCTGCGCGCTGCCACCATTTGAATTGGCATCCACCTCCTTGGCTTTAAGATCCAGTTCTCTCATGCTCAACTCATGAGCCAAAAGCAATTTCTTCTCCTCCAGGGCACGGGCACTCTTACTCTCCTCCGCCGCCCTTTCTCTCTCAGCTCTTTGATTCTCTATTTCCATTTCCAATTGCTTCATTTTCATTTTCATGACTTCCAAGTCATATTCTCTTACTCTCTGATTTTCTTGTAACTCTTCTGGGGTGAGGCCCCTACCGGAATGGTTGCTGCCAGCTCCTGAGCCTACTCTGCCCACTGGCAGATCTGTGACTTGAAAACCATTCCCTGTACTAACATCATTTCCCTCTTGGGCCTCCCAATGGGCCTTCAAGATTCTTTGCAGCTCATCCTTCCTGTAGCCGCTCTTTATGGGGCACTCAAACTTGTTGCAGAATTACTGAAGCTGTGTAACTTTGTAAGAATACAGATCCTCAATGCGAAACTCTAATTCTGCCTCCATACTGGGTGCCTTTCCATTCATAGACATGTTAGAAGAGTTACTCAAAAATAGAACCAACCAAAAAACAGTAGTATGGGGTGGCATAGTGGTCTGCACTCACTAGTGATGTACACCAATCACTGTGGGTCTAGTACAAATACAAGTTAAATTTCCCACCGCTAAGCAACAATGTTAGAAATGGGGGTCTCTAGTTGGCAGGGGTAGGAACCACTGTCCAAGTAGGGACCCTTGCTTCTAGTCAGGGTAAGGAGGAAACCCTCTGAGATAACCCCTGCTCACCCTCTAGGTAGCTTGGCAGGAGCAGTCTAGGCTAACCAGAGGCAATGTGTAAAGTATCTGTACCAACACTCACAGTAACACAGTGAAAACACCACAAACTGACTCCACAGCAGTTTAGAAAAATAAAGGTATTTTACTCTCAACTACACAAGACCAAAACGACAAAAATCCAACATACACAGTTCAAGAATATGGTTTCAAAAGAGTTCTTTAGGTTGCGATAAAAATTCTTCAGGTTGCAATAAAATTCTTTAGGTTGCGATAAAATAATCCACAGTTACGTGAAAAGTTCACAGTTGCGTCACGTTTAGCTCACAGTACCTTTAGTTGCGACAAAGTTCCAAAAGCAGAAGCTGGTGCGGTGGAAAACAAGCGATGCGTTGCTCCTGAGACCCTGTTGAGGCGTTTGCGACAGCCCTGCTGCAGCAGCGGGCGTGTTGCGACTAATCCAGTCTGTATGGGGAGTAAGGCCACTTGTATGGATTCCGGTGCGTAGGTTCCGTAGGAAGTTTGTTCTCGCAAAGGCACGATGCGACGATCTTTGGAGGTGCGGCGATCTCCGGGGTGACGCTGCACGGACCAGCGGTGATCTTTTCTCTCGCAGCTCCTCGATGCGTTGGCTTCGGCGATGACTCTCGCAGCGACGTGATGCAGTCCGCAAGCAGGCGGTGCGGCGATCTCACCCAGCGACAACAGGCTCTGCGACGACACTTGCAGCAATGTTAGACTTCCCGCACCGATCAGGTGCGTCCCGCAAACAAAGGATGCGACGGCTCTGACAGCGGCAACAGGCGCTGCGACGATCTCGACCTTCGTAGCGGCGGGAATCTTCTCGCACTGTCGGGGATGCGCTCCGCAGCGAGCGATGCAATAACTTTTCTTTAGCAAAGTCTCTCAAGCTTAGTTTCCAGCTTCCCAACACAGGTACAACTTCCAGAGGCACCACACATGGGCCCAGCACTCCAGGAAGGACAGAACTCTCTCAGTAGAGCTCAGGGGAAGCTGGGGGTGAAGTCCTTGTGTTCATGGGACTTCAGAACAGGGAGACAGCTCTTCTCAGGCTCTTGGAGATTCCTTCAAGCAAGGGGACACAGCACAAAGCAAAGTCCTTCCCCTCTCCTTGGCAGCAAAGCAACAGCAGGGCAATCCAGCAGCGCAACAGCTAGACAATCTTCCTTCTACAGTTTCAGCTTTCTCCTTGGCAGAGGTTCCTTCTTGATTCCAGGATGATCTAATTTTCTGTTGTCAGGGGTCCTGTAGTTATACCCCAAAAAGTCTTTGATCCCTTTGTGCAGGAGGGCTCTGGGCCCGGTCTGAACCAGTTCTGGGTGTTTCCTGAGCACTTTGTTTTCCTGGCTTCTCCTTTCCTTTCAGAGTGAGGGGCAGGGTTGTCAGCCGCCCAGCAGGAGGTGGAGCCAGCATTGTGGAAGGCAGGCACAGCCCTATTCAGGCCCAGGTGCTATCTCCACCCACCACTCAAGTTGCAAATGCAGTCATTCAGCCTAGGGCTGGCTCAGCCAGCCTCCTGGGGAATCCCCAGCCCATGTCACTCTCAAACCAGACAGTCAATACACAAACAGGCCCAGGCACACAGAAGGGTCAGACAAGAGAACAGCAACTTTCTAAAAGTGCTATTCTCAAACACAGGATTTAAAAACAACCTTTCCTAAAAGATGTGTTATTAAATTCTGAGTTCAGGGATACTAGACTCTTATGTCCTATCTTGTTCCTATGGGAAGAAATGCTGGTAGCCACTGTAGCCAGCATCCCCCAGGATGTATGACGTTACAACGCACACTTTTACAACGCATACCTTTACAACGCATTTTTTAAACCGCAACATCCATTACAACGCACACTTTTACAACGCATACCATTACAACGAATTCTTTAAAAATACCTTTACAATGCATTCCACTACAACTCATACTACATTTACAACGCATACCACTACAACGCATTACATTACATTACAATTAAGGTAAGTGTTGGATAGTGTAGGGGTTAAAATTACTATTCTAACTCCAGGGGGTGCAACAGTAGGGAAAATATTGGATAGTGTAGGGGTTAAACTTACTATTCTAACTCCAGGGGGTGCAACAGTAGGGTAAGTATTGGATGGTAAGTTTTGCGTTGTAATGGTATGCGTTGTAATGACTGCGTTGTAATGGTATGCGTTGTAGTGGTATGCGTTGTAGTGTCATGCGTTGTAATGACTGCGTTGTAAAAGTGTGCATTGTAATGGTAGTGCGTTGTAAAAGTTGCATTGTAAATGTTGTTTCCCATCCCCCATGTTAATCTATGGAGCAAGATAGCCTTGCTGCAGTGAAAAACGAAAATGGCTGTAACTCACTACCAGAGCATGTCACCTGCACAAGTACATGCTCTACCTTTCACATACACTGCACCCATAGGGGTGACTAATGTGCACAAAAAAGGGAAGGGTTAGGCCTGGTCAGTGGGGACACTGACCAGGAAGACATGGCAGTTCACAGACTGCTCACAGGCACTGCGGTGGCAGGCCTGAGACACCATTTTAGGGCTACTCATGTGGGTGGCACAATCAGTGCTGCAGGCCCACTAGTAGCATTTGTCATCACCAGCCCTGGCACACCCAGTGCACTTTACTAGGGACTTGTTGGTGATCCAAATATGCCAATCATGTATATCCAATCATAATAAAATTTACATAGGGAGCACTTACACTCTGGCACTGATCAGCAAAAACGAAATCCAGCACAGCATCCAAAATACAGGACGTAGAGGCAAAAAGATAGGGGGAAACCACGCAAAGATGCCAGGTCTAACAGGCGGGCCTCAGAACACCTCTCTGCAACGCAGCTCCCTGGCACATACTGGAGGTACCTGGTGGGCTAGTTAGCCCACAGGGACCCTCAAGATTGAAGAGGAATTAATTCCTCAACTTAAAACGCACCACAGGGCAGTGGTGTTTGGGTAGTGTAGGGGGCCGTGCCGGGGGTAGTGTTTTAGAGTTTATGTTAGCGCAGTGGTGTTTGGGTAGTGTAGGAGGTCGTGCCGGGGGTAGTGTTTTAGGGTTTAGGGTTACGCAGTAGTGTTTGGGTAGTGTAGGGGGTCGTGCCAGGGGTAGTGTTTTATGGTTTAGGGTAGCGCAGTGGTGAATGGGTAGTGTAGGGGGCCGTAATGGGGGTAGATTTAGGGTTTAGGGTAGTGCATTGGAGGTCGGCGGGCTATCTATATTTGGAGAGACTTATCAAGGTCTCTGGTTGCATGCGTATAGATACTAAAGAGGGACCTCCACTCAGCAATAGCGTTAAACAGACTAAAGTGGGTGCTTATTCCCTTTCAGAACGCAGTGGAGCGGTATCCTAATAGTCTGAAATGGCGTATTTAGCCTTGAATTCTTACTACTGATCGTTCTTACTATTTGCGGTGCTGATACTTATCACGGGATATTGTGTAGTTTGACCTGGCTTCATTATACTCTGCAACATTTGATATATTGTAACCGCTGTCCATCAAGTGCTACTATTAGGTGAAGACTCTCCACACAGATCGAACCCTGAGGAGAGGAATTCTGGTTAGGTGGTCTACTTCACGACCGGCACTGAGGAGCCACACTTTGGTGGACACATGTCGACTTATAAAGGCGGACTATGAACCAAATATCCGACTACGTATCTACATTCCTTGCCTTGAAAAAGTCTCTATGTGACGAAACACGTGTCGGCGGTGTGAGCTGTGAAGTTTTTATATGCTTATGGATACACAATAAAGATTTGGAAGAATACGAATTGGCTTGGATCTCTGAATTTGGAGTTTGTGGGAAATATTGGACATTACATATTTTTGATTGTGGATGAACATAAGATATATCACTTGGTTTTGATACATTCTGAACACTAATCTAGGCTTTCCTAGATCAGTCAATAATTGGACATTAGGGGGAGTGCTGTGTGGCCTCCTCTCATTTTCATTTTGGTAGTGCAGTGGTGTTTGTGTAGTGTAGGGGGTTGTGCTGGGGTAGTGTTTTAGGGTTTAGGGTAGTGCAGTGGCATTTGTGTAGTGCATGGGGTAGTGTTTTAGGGTTTATGGTAGTGCAGTGGTGTTTGGGTAGTGTAGGGGTTCGTGCTGGAGGTTGATTTCCGGTTTAGGGTAGTGCAGTGGTGTTTAGGTAAGGTAGGGGATCGTGCTAGGGGTAGATTTAGGGTTTAGGGTAGTGCAGTGGTGTTTGTGTAGTCTTTGCGGGTTCATGCTGGGGGAAGTGTTTTAGGGTTTAGGGTAGTACAGTGTCGTTTGTGTAGTGTAGGGGGTCGTGCTGGGGGTAGTGTTTTAGGGTTTAGGGTAGTGCAGTGGTGTTTTGGTAGTGTAGAGGGTCGTGCAGGGGGTAGTGTTTTAGGGTTTAGGGAAGTACAGTGGTGTTTGTGAAATGTAAGGGCCATGCTGGGGGTTGTGTTTTAGGGTTTAGGGTAGTGCAATGGTGTTTGTGTAGAGTAGGGGGTCGTGCTGGGGGTAGATTTAGGGTTTAGGGTAGTGCAGTGGTGTTTATGTAGTGTAGGGGGTCGCGCTGGGGGTAGATTTAGAGTTTAGGGTAGTGCAGTGGTGTTTGTGTAGTGTAGGGGGTCATGCTGGGGTAGTGTGTTAGGGTTTAGGGTAGTACAGTATTGTTTGTGTAGTGTAGGGGGTCGTGATGGGGTGGTGTTTTAGGGTTTAGGGTAGTACAGTGGTGTTTGGGTAGTGTAGGGGTCTTGCTGGGGGTAGATTTAGTTTTTAGGGTAGTGCAGTGGTGTTTGGGTAGTGTAGGGGGTCGTGCTGGGGGTAGATTTAGGGTTTAGGTTAGTGCAATGGTGTTTGTGTAGTGTAGGGGGTCGTGCTGGTGGTAGAATTAGGGTTTAGGGTAGTGCAGTGGTGTTTGTGTAGTGTAGGGGGTCATGCTGGGGGTAGTGTTTTAGGGTTTAGGATAGTGCAGTGGTGTTTGTGTAGTGTATGGGTAGTGTTTTAGGGTTTATGGTAATGCAGTGGTGTTTGGGTAGTGTAGGGGTTTGTGCTGGGGGTAGATTTAGGGTTTAGGGTAGCGCAGTGGTGTTTGGGTAGTGTAGGGGGTCATGGTGGGTGTAGATGTAGAGTTTAGGGTGGTGCAGTGGTGTTTGTGTAGTGTAGGGGGTCGTGATGGGGTAGTGTTTTAGGGTTTAGGGTAGTGCAGTGGTGTTTGGGTAGTGTAGGGGTCGTGCTGGGGGTAGATTTCGTTTTTAGGGTAATGCAGTGGTGTTTGGATAGTGTAGGGGGTCGTGCTGGGGGTAGATTTAGGGTTTAGGTTAGTGCAGTGGTGTTTGTGTAGTGTAGGGGGTCATGCTGAGGGTAGTGTTTTAGGGTTCAGGGAAGCGCAGTGGCGTTTGTCTACTGTAGGGGGTAGTGTTTTAGGGTTTAGGGTAGTGCAGTGGTGTTTGTGTAGTGTTGGGGCTTGTGCTGGGGGCAGTGTTTTAGGGTTTAGGGTAGTGCAGTGGTGTTTGAGTAGTGTAGGGGGTAGTGCTCACCAGGGAGTTAACTGGAAGTCTACTGCTGGTATTGAAAGTGATTGTTCAGTCTGCATGTCAGAATTGTCAAATTAAATAGAATAGGAATTGAATATCTCTCTTAAAACATGCCCTAATTTTTCTTTCTACAACACTAACCATAATTTCTATGACATAATGAACCCCCTCAATTTTAAATTAAATGTTTTAAGTGTTACCAGTTTATTCCAATCAAGATGGCACCATCATTTTGTCATAAGTAAGACTGTTAGCGCTCTAGTTGTTCTTTAGAACACACTGGGTTGCTGCAGTAGAACACAAAGGAATCAACTGCCAGGCAGCTCCTGTTGAAATATAACAGGGTACTTCTATTGACACGCTTTGTTCTTAAATCAACTATTTTTCTATATTCTATTCAATACTCTTTTCTTGATATATTTAACAATTTTAGATTTTACAGATTAATTACTCCTCAAGGACTGAGATTTGTCATGTTACTATTTCCTATATTTGTAGTTATATATGCCCACATGCATCAAGGGTTTTTGCATTCGCAAACGGTGCGAATCGCAAAATTCGGCCGTTTGCGAATGCAAATCCCTTTTTTTGGATTCATAAAGCTTTTTGCTTTTTTCGCAATTTGAGAAATCGCAATTTATTTGCGATTTCTTAAATTGCGATTGCATTTAAGAAATCGCTATTTTGCGATTTCTTAAATGCAATGTATGATTTTTTTTAAATTGCGAAATCGCAAATAGGTAGTGGTAAATTACCATGACGTTAACCTTCATGGTAATTTGCGAAAACTTTCAAAAGTGCACAAAAGTGCATTTTTGAAAGTTTCATTTTACACACACACATGCGCTTGGGGCATGTGTGTGTGAAAAATGTACTTAAAGGTACATTTCAGGGGTGCAGGGGGGGTCCTTTGGACCCCCCTGCACCCTTGAAGTTGCATTCTCATTTTGCGATTCCTTAACTGCGAATCGCAAAATGACAATGCCTTCACATTCATTCCTATGGGCCTCTAGGCCCATAGGAATCAATGGAAAGGGATTCCTTAATTGCGATTCGCAAATTGTGAATCGCAATTAAGGAAAATTAAGAAATCGCAAAAAAAAATGTGATTTCTTGATGCATAGCCGTTTGCGAATTCTTAATTGCGATTCCTTAATTTTCGCAATTAAGAATTCGCAAACGGGAACATTGATGCATGTGGCCGTTAATGTTTAATTTATATACTCAATTGATATATCTATTGAGTTAACATATGATTCATTCTTTAAGATTTTTATTTTCCTTTTATATGCTGCTTGCATTATTTAAATATTTAACGTCTTTCACACCATATTTATTCAACTGTATACATTACTATTTATCTTTATAGTTGGAAGTGTAAATTATTGGTGCATAGTAATCATCATATATGCATTTTTTCTCTTTCTTTTCCATATATTCCGTATATTTATTCATATCATTCAAATTGTACGTTATTAATAACTTTATTGTACTTATGATGCAATTTTCTAAAAATGTCAATAAAAAATTACAACACAAAAAAGAAATATAACAGGGAAGATATTTGAGATCTCACTTAAACATGTCCTAATTTTTCATTCTACAGCATTAACCATAATTTCTAGGACAAAATGAACCCCCTCATTTTATTCCTTTTTAAATTAAATGTTTTAAGTTTAACCAGTTTATTCTAATCAAGATGGCTTCAGGTGTGCAATACTTTTGTCATTAGTGAGGCTGTTAGCACTCTAGTTGTTCTTTAGAAAACTCTGTGAAGCAGCAGTAGAACACAAAGCAATCAACTGACAGGCTGTTCCTGTTGAAATATAACAGGAAGATATTTGAGATCTCACTTAAAACATGTCCTATTTTTTCTTTCTACAGCACTAACCATAATTTCTAGGACAACATGACCCCCCTCATTTTATTCCTTTTTAAATTAAATGTTTTAAGTGTTACCAGTTTATTCCAATCAAGATGGCTTCAGGTGTGCAATAATTTTGTCAATAGGCTGTTAGCGCTCAAGTTGTTCTTCAGAACACTCTGGGAAGCTGCAGTAGAACACAAAGGAATCAACTGACAGTCTCTGCCCTTGTTGGATGTACATGTTTTACCGAGAATGTCAGACTTCATTATCACATGACTGAGAAAGATAATGTGAATTTACAGAAAATATGCTCTCATTTTAGCTTCTGGAGCACTCTCCAAACCTCTATGGGACAAGCATGAGAAAACAGTTTTCTCTCAAACATGATTCATGATATCCCAGCAGAAGGCTTTTTTACATGGTAAAATCACCTTAGAACACACCACAGTTCCTAAAATGAGTATGGCACCATCAACAAATGATGTATAATGTAACTAAAGTCTTGAAACCTTCTATTAACTGCAATGCTTTTTAATGAGGTGCTATCATGTATATTGGTCCCAAGATGGCTGCCAACACTTCTTGGATGAAGTGCTGACAGCCAATCAGATCTCACAATGAGATGTGTCCTTAGGCCCTGCCCAGATATATATGTCCTTTTCCCTTTAATATCTAAAAAACTACTGAACAGATTGACACCATTTAAGCTGTTGAACTGTATTTTAAAATGACCCACATGATTCCATTTTGTGTTGCCATGCTCTCGGCAACCTGGTGAAGAATTGCTTTCCACGTACCTGTTGAAACTTGCACAACCCTCCCCGCTCCTTGTGGTCGAGCCGATTCCAAGAAGCTGCCTGTGTGCCTCACCACCCCAGTTGTGCCAGAGGCTCAGCCACATCCTGTCCATTGTTGGCAACTCAGCCTGTCACGACCAACTGCCCTGTGACCACACCAACTGATAGAGGAAGCATGAGGCTGTGCCCTGTGACCACAACAACTGATAGAGGAAGCACGAGGCTGTGCCCCATAACCACACCAGTTGGGCAAGGAAGCACGGGGCTGCGTACATTGTGCAATCAGAGACAGATGTCCCCTGGCCACGATTGCACCACACAAGACTGACGAAGAACTTGTCAGATGAGGAACTTATCTGAATAAGGAACTTGTACTGTGCAAATGGGCGTGGTTAGCGCTATAAATATGTGTAGGCTGCGGAGTAAAGCAGCAGTCTCCATAGAATTGTCTTTGTGCCATTCTGGGACCCTGTCCTTAGCTCGAGCTAATAACTAACTTGCTTCCCTCCACGGCTGGTTGTCCTGGTCTCTTTGGTAATGTATTTATGCAAGAAAAACCTGTAGATTCTAAGGTGTCCCCTGCACCGCTGGCTTTAACTCTCCTAGTGGGGAGGGGTCTCCGAAAGCCGGTTCTACAATTTGGTGCCCAACATGGGCCGTCTTCGGTGGTCGTCATCGAGCCTGGTGGTCGTGAGGAGTCTGTGATAGAATTCTAAGGGAGGCGCGCCACTACATTGGCTGAAAATTGTCTTTGTGGGCCCGAGGACTCTGATTGCGTGATTCCTCCCGCCAGTGGGCTACCCGACTGCGTCCCCAACTGACGCCCCAGTTCTGGTTCCTAGTTTTGGAAGATCGGCACCTTTGTGACACTTGCCGTGAGATGGAAGATTAATGGTCAGGTAAGAATGGGAGTGGCCCACTTCTTTGGTGAATTGTATTTTTGTTTTGAGTATTGTTCGACTTTTGCAAAAGCCGAAAACCAAAGGGTAAGTACAGTTATATGCTGTAAACGTTAGATTTCACCCTTTGATGTTTGGAACCAGGATACACATCTAGAGATGCCTGGATTTAGTAAGTTCTGGAAATGGTGTTGTTGTTATTGTACACAGGACTCCGCATTGGAGGAATCTTGTTCGATTCCTCCTTTGGGGACCCCTAATCATGAAGTTTATGCTAAACATGGTGTTGGCCCGATTATGTTTTGCTCACTTTATACACACAGTATACAAAGGGTAATGCTGAGTTACAATGGCCAATATATGGTTGTTTTGAACTTCCTGTATCAGATAATTTAGAGAAGTTGTTTCAAAGAAAAGCTAGACCTGTGATGTTTGATTCCTTCCGGGTTTGGCGCAAGGAGTCCAAACAGAAAGGAATCAAACTCAAAAAGAGTGAAGCTAAAGTAATGCGCATGAGTGTGATTCAGAAGGCCCAGAATCATGATAATCAGAGAATAGAAGAAGGTATAATAATACATGATAGATTACATCGAATGCAGGTAGATGGATGTTACATTACAAAGAAGGTTCCCGAAAAGGCCCGGGACAACGAGGATGACCCTCCCATGTCCTCCATGTTAAACACCCCTCCACCCTATACCCCGCCATGTATCCGGCCCTTGATCCCACACAATTGACTTTTAATATTAGACAGTCAAAATTAAGGTGGTTTAACATGCTTACACGTTTTAGTCATTGCAAAGTCGACAAGATGGTTACAGTTAAGTATATATATTTACTATTTTGTGGTTTGTTATTGTGGATTATGTTTTGTCTCCTGATTAAAAGTTCCAGTTGATATTTTTATGTGTTATGTGAAGTGTCTCTTTTTTGTGTGTTGTGTATTTTTGCTTCTGCCCACAGATCATTCATGGATTTTTGCGTGTCAGCAGCGACACAGTAAGTTGTATTGACAGCCGATCACCACTAAGGTGACCTGCTGTCAAAAAGGGGGGTGAGGAAGGTGAAGAAATTGAATATTGATTTTAAACCTGACAAATTAAGCAGGCCAGAATATTGGGTTTTGGGCTGCAGGTTCACTGTGCATAAAGTGCATGACATAGTATTGTGTGTCACTGCTCATTTGCATGTGCTAATGTAATTTGTTTATGCTTTCTGTGCTTGGTATACAGCAAGTATACCTGATGGCTTGGCATGTGTGTTTTTATCTTATGTGTGTTTTTGTTTTTGCATTGTTTTGACAATTCTACTTTTGATACTATTACAAGCTCCCCTGTGTTGTGAGGGGATGGTCATGACGATGCCCATCGCTACGCAACAGTTGGTTGGACTTGTTCTGGTTACTAAATTCCACAGATATGATATTTCATGCTGTGAACATGAGAGACAACACTTCACCAGTGCATGTCTATTTGGCTATAATGGTATTGAAGAAAAATAAAAGAGTTATACAGGATTAAATGCGTGTCACCTGCAGTTAGTCACATTACTGCCCCTTCCTTTAAGGAATAAGCAGCCTTGATTGATTTTCCTTGATTGGACCCTAAGGATGAACTATAAATCTGTGGCTCTTGCTAAAGGGGACCTAATTTGTCTCATAATATTACACTAGTTAATCCTGTTCTGCTTCCTGAGCAGTGTATGGCTTTGTTCCTTAAAGGGAACTAAGTTTCATTTTCCCAGGGGAGGGAACTGGAACATTAGCTGAGATTACAGTATATGGTGTAGCAGCCGGTGGTAGAGTTAAAATCTGTGTATTACTTTGACTTTTGTGTATTGCTCGTACTCCTGGTGTTGTGTCCCATGCCTGACAATCACCCAAGTAATTTCTTGTTCTTCCTATAGATTTTTCTTTTGGCGCCCCCCCTGATCGATGTCGCATTTTGCCTAGTTATTGGGGATTTTAGCTGTGTCCTAGTCCCATTTACTTTTCCCGTATTCCTTTCACCTGTCAGCCCTTTTATTATTGTTGGTGTATTGTTCAAGTTCAGACTCCCAGACTGCAGTGATGTACTAGGGACCCCCATATTATGTATAATTCCCTTTTTGTATGACCAGGTTGGTTTTCGAGAATTTTCTCCATGCCCACTTTGTTGTTTTCCAGTCTGACTATCAGGGTAGTGATGGACTGGTTAACTGACTCAATAAGATCTTTTACTATAGTAGACACGTTTTCCACCTCAATAGGGGATACCTTACGTTTATTTTTTTGAACGTGACCTATTTTAATGCCTATTTTAGTTTGTTTTACCCTTTTGTCCCTGCTGTTTCGAGTTTCAGTGGGATCAGATGTGTTCTAATCATGGAAATACCAGGACTCTCTAGTCCTTGTCTTTTGTTTCCACATTTTGATCATTAGCCTGTGTATTGCATAGTGCACCTGATGCACAATTATTTAAGGGAGGTATCTACATGTCCCTGATAATCTTTATCATGCGTTTTTCCTTTTGAGATGTTCTAGAGGAGGAATGTAGGAACACACAGATGTAGTAATTCAAAAGATGTTGACCCCATTAGACAATGCCACTATGTGTGAGGACCTACATTCAGATAGAATTCCCATGTAGCTATCTACCCTTAGATGGCAGAGGATATGCTCTCACATTGAAGTTAGTGAGGATAATGAAGAGTACCCAATTGAAGAGACTAGAAGTACTGCCTTTGCCTTTTTATCCTTTGAGAGTGACAGTTCATTCTAGACCAGAGTAGTCCCATGGCGTCTGGCCACTCCCATGAAGATTGCAGGCCACCTGCTTGCAGTCCCATTGTTAAATACAATACATTGTTTTTGCGCTAATTTGAAGGAAACTAACAACTGTGTCATATTTCCTACATCACTAGGTTCTGCAGGATCTTCCAGAGTAAAAGGAAAAGTCATAATAACCTGCAGAACGGTGATAAAGATGAGTCCTAATTCCCATCAGTGACAGCTACAGATGAGGGGCAGACGTCTTGGACCTACAGTCCCAGCACCCAGAAAATAGCAAGCCTGGACAGGGATCGCCAGCACGACATCAATGGCATTTCCAAAGCATTGTGTTTGCTTCTTCAGACGGCGTTGGACATCAGAGAAGAAGGAGGAGCTGGTTCCCTGTTTGCCACAGAACAAGAATTTTAGTGCAAAGGAGCGAAAAAGAAGGATCCCTGTTGTTGACGGCAGGGTTGGTTTGAGGCTTCAGTTTTCTACCTGTCATGTGCTGGTAACCTCTGACGATTCAGAAAAGGGGGGGGGGGTGGTGATGAACAGAGTGTCTGAATTAAGCAGACCACTCTTACCCAGTCCAAAGATCAGGGCTTGATCCATCACCGTTATTTATCTCACTGCCCCATCCCAGCTCAGAACCTGGCTATATGCAAATTAGTCTGTCCCTGGCCCAGTGCATCATGGGAACAGGGCAGACCAAACTACCAAGCCAATTCTTCACCAGAAAGGAGACAAGCGTGGAAGGGTATACTCAGATGTGAGTCCCTTGCTCATTGCACCATCAGGATTCAAGCAAGCCGGGCCGAAGACGCCTGAAATGGCAGAAACCGGTCCCCGGAAGCTTGTTTCCTTCCCAGTACAAGAATTGGCTTGGTAGTTTGGTTTGCCCTGTTCCCATCATGCACTGGGACAGGAACAGACTAATTTGCATATAGCCAAGTTCTGAGCTGGGATGGTGCAGTGAGCTAAAAAACGGTGATGGATCAAGCCCTGATCTTTGGACTGGGTAAGAGTGGTCTGCTTAATTCAGGCACTCTGTTCATCACCACCCCCTTTTCGGTAACCTCTGACAGCGCGCGGTTCTTGGAGCCCCTTGGCCTAAGTTTTGGCCATACCCCCTCCTTTCCTTTGCTCCAACAGAAGGGCAGTGCACCGGAGGATCCAAGATTGGCAAGAGGCACTACATTCGTGATACCTATGTTGAAAGGAAAATTAGAATGAAAGAGCAGCCTGAGCATCCTCTGACACTGAATAACAAGTGTTGGAGCCTGAGAGTGTTGCTGAACGTGAAAGTCTGTTGCTCTTTCCTGATTGACAGTACTTGGGTCTGCACGATATGATCTGCGCCCACGACCACCGAAGAGCATGGTATCTGTAGTGCCTGCCGCAGAGGAGAGACATTGGTGCACTGCCCTGAGACATTGAGCATGAAAAGCAATGGAACGGTATGGGTGGGACAAAGTGACTGTGCCTACACGCTCCAGCTCAATGGTTCGACTCTCCCAGCTCTGGTGTCCTCACTGAATACGCACTTTGTGTGTGGGAGCAAGGCCTACACCTGGCTGCCCAAGTCTTGGGCCGGCACCTGTTACATTGCGTGGTTGCACAGCCGATGCAATACACCACATCCAGAAGAGAGGTGTCATTGACGCTGAAGACACAGCTGGCCAAGAGTTTGGGGACGTTGCTAAAGGGTTCCTCCCCTTTTGGGGCCCTATGGTCAATAGCCACAGTCTTCGACATCTCACAAGGGTGGTAGAGGCCACCATCAACGCAACTACCGGTGCCCTCAGTAACAACACGGCGGAACTTCAAGCCGGCCGCCTCATGACTTTACAGAACAGAATGGCGCTCAACATAATATTGGCAGACCGTGGGGGAGTCTGCACATTGATCAGGACAAGCTGCTGTATATACATACCTGATAATGCACCAACAGTCTATCAAGCAATATAGAGACTGCATAAAATTGCTTCCGACATCCATCAGGATGAGGGTTCATGGTCCCTAACCGGCTGGTTTTGAAGCATGATTTCTCAGTGGGGATGGAAGATAATAATTTTCATTGCCATCATTGCAGCCGCATTGTTCTCTTGCCGCCTCTGTGTTCAATGCATGCCAGCGCTATGTGGGCTCTGTGCCACCTCTTTGACACCCAAACAAATGAAATTACACCTTCACAATGCCATTATGATGATCGAGAGAGAGGTCCAGGAAATGATGGACATTGACCTAGACGACGATTGATTGTTGCCTCTGCATGGCAAAAGGAGGCACTGTTGAACTGTATTTTAAAATGACCCACATGACTCCATTTTGTGTTGCCATGCTCTCGGCAACCTGGTGAAGAATTGCTTTCCACGTCCCTGTTGAAACTTGCACAACCCTCCCCGCTCCTTCTGGTCGAGCCGATTCCAAGAAGCTGCCTGTGTGCCTCACCCCCCTCAGTTGTGCCAGAGACTCAGCCACATCCTGTTCATTGTTGGCAACTCAGCCTGTCACGACCAACTGCCCTGTGACCACACCAACTGATAGAGGAAGCACGAGGCTGTGCCCTGTGACCACACCAACTGATAGAGGAAGCACGAGGCTGTGCACTGTGACCACACCAACTGATAGAGGAAGCACGAGGCTGTGCCCCATGACCACACCAGTTGGGCAAGGAAGCACAGGGCTGCGTACATTGTGCAATCAGAGACAGATGTCCCCTGGCCACGATTGCACCACACAAGACTGACGAAGAACTTGTCAGATGGGGAACCTATCTGAATAAGGAACTTGTACTGTGCAAATGGGCGTGGCTAGCGCTATAAATATGTGTAGGCTGCGGAGTAAAGCAGCAGTCTCCGTAGAATTGTCTTTGTACCATTCTGGGACCCTGTCCTTAGCTCGAGCTAATAAATAACTAGCTTCCCTCCACGGCTGGTTGTCCTGGTCTCTTTGGTAATGTATTTATGCAAGAAGAACCCGTAGATTCTAAGGTGTCCCCTGCACCGCTGGCTTTGACTCTCCTAGTGGGGAGGGGTCTCCAAAAGCTGGTTCTACAAAGCAAAAGGCACGAGTCTGAACTGAGGACTACCTCTTTGCCAAATTTCGTGTAATTCCGTTCAGCAGTTCGGGCTGTAGCTGCGGCTAAAGGTCTCTATGGAAAATTGCATGGGGAAAACACGTTTTGGGACCCCCCTTCTTTCTTGGCCCCTGCTTCATGAATCACCAGTGACTTTCAGGATAGAAGCGGAGCGGACCTGGCCATTAGTTTTTAAAATTTCGCGAAGATTCGTCAACCGGCGCCAAAGTTATTCCAAATAGAATGTTGCGGATTTCCTATGGAAAATAGGTCCTATCTATATCCACCTACTGGCGACCGCCAGTAGGAGATATATATATATATATTCCAGGAAATTCGTCTAAACATCCTTCACACCGGACACAAAGAACGAACCGGACCCAATCAGGTGAATTTGCTGATTTTTATTTAGTGCAACCTTCCGTTCGCCATGACGCGTTTCGGGCCCTAAAGCCCTTGATCACATATATATATATACATATATATATATACAAAGGACAACTTTGTAAGTTGAGGAAAGTAGGAGCCACACAGATCCAGGTACGATAGAGTTGATTTATTTTAGGGCAAAAAACAGACGCGTTTCGAGCACACAAGCTCTTGGTCACATATATACATATATATATATGTATAATTTTCTTTCTTCCCCTTAGTGGTAAAAATGTGCGGATTCTACCATTTGAATATATACCAAAAACAATTCCTCTGTCTTTTTCTTTATTAAGCATAAGTTTTATTCACACAAGAAACCACCTTGTAGCCCCCACAATCCCCAATATGCTCAGAGAGTGGGCGGAATGCAACCTAGATTCCTCACGTAAGCGGGTCACCATCTTAGTTAAATATGGGGAGAGTGACCGTGCAGCGTTAGAGGAAAAAGTGGAGGAACTTAACGGTGAGATAAACGCTATGGAATCAGGGGCAGCGGCGGAGTGCGCGAAACTTAGAGATGAGATGCTGATCAGGGTACGTAAGGAAGAGTAAGTAATCAAAAAAAGGAAGGCTTTCAAATTTCAACGCGATAAAACGGACTACCAACTGGGCCGTATTTTCACATGCGCAAGGAAATTCGATGCCATCAAAGCCTCCAAAGCTCCTCTAGGCTCTCCATCAGCCATGGCCAGTACTAGTTCTGCAACAGTGTAGCAATTGTTGTCTTCTGCCTCAGATCTGAGCTCCCTGCCGGATAGTGAGTCGGACATGGAGCTAAGCAGAAATTACCCTCGATTAGGGTTTATCAGGTTCTCGCAAGCGTAGGAGGTGGACTGCCTGCACCAGGACAGGCGAGATACTCTGCGTCCCAGAAGTCCCAATTAGAGCGATGCAAGAGGAACAACAAAAAGGGCCGACAGCGCCGCAAAGCAGGTTCCAAACGAAAAACCAAAGAAAAGGAATTATTCCAACAAAAGGTGGAACCAAAAGAAGTACGTTTAGCTCACAGGAAAGAAAGCCATGATCCTAGTGACTCTTCTGTTATTAATCTCACCAGAGTTGCTCTTAGTACAGCAGAACTAAGAACCCTTTCGCTGGGACTAACTTTTCGTCCTGCGAGTGACTTCAATTATGCAAAGACCAGGATTGATCTTTTTAAATACACTCGCAAATTGAAGCTACAGAAACATTTTATTTGCAATAAATTCCAGCCCACAGCAAACATGACATCAACAACCAACGCGTTA
Source organism: Lissotriton helveticus (assembly GCF_964261635.1). Taxonomy (NCBI): domain Eukaryota; kingdom Metazoa; phylum Chordata; class Amphibia; order Caudata; family Salamandridae; genus Lissotriton; species Lissotriton helveticus. The sequence continues at coordinate 619,361,864 of NC_136071.1, forward strand.
CCTGGCTTAAATGTTAAGGATCTGGAATTGATTCAGGACTTGGAAGCACTGCGCAATGAAATCCCTAGTTCAGGCTTTTCAGAAGAACATTTGGTTTTAAATACTCCAGGCAACACCAAATGTAAACCCAAGTCTACTTTCACCCCACTAATGTTACATGATAACATCAACATCTTTCAGGAACTGGCCATCAAGCGGATTAAAGATCTTTATGTAACAACATTGAGAGAAAAACGCAAATATTCAGCACAAAACAACTGCTATGCGTATCTCGTCAAAAAACTACAAGCGGATAACAACATCGTAATCCGCCAATCAGATAAAGGGGGCAATGTTGTTCTTTGGCCACCCTCTTTATACATGGAAGAGGCCTACCTTCAGTTGAATGATTTGCTTTTTTACAAACGTTGTGATGTTAGCTCATTTAGAAAAGCACAAGCGGATTTCTACACACAACTGATGGGTTGGAGAAGTTCGGGGTTACTGAGTCAGGATGAATTCAAGTTCCTCAAAAATGAACATCCAGTAATCCCCGTCTTCTAGTTAATTCCAAAAGTCCACAAGAACGCTGAGAAACCCCCAGGCAGACCTATCATTTCTGCCCGCAGGGGACTGCTGGAAAATACTACCATGTATATTGATTCTTTTCTCCAAGAGTTTGTCAAGGCTTTGACATCCTATGTAGAGGATTCCGGTGATTTTCTAAGGAAACTGAACTGCGTAACATTGGACTCAGACTGTTGGCTAATAACTTTGGATGTTTCATCCTTATATACTAGCATTCACCACCTTGGCAGTCTGAGGGCTGCCCTTTTGCGCGCTCATTGATAGCACGGAGTACCATACTTAGCAGAGTTGATTACTGCAATGCCCTGCTTCTCAAGTCCCCAAAATTCCTTCTGGACAGGATGCAGAGGATACAGTCAACTGCAGCTAAATTAGTATTAGTTTGGTCTAGAAGGTCCTCTACCTCGTTGGCCCTGTCTGAGCTGCACTGGCTCCCTCTGAAACAAAGAATCAAGTTCAAATCACTTTGTTTAGTATTTAAGGCCCTGTATGGAATGGGTCCTACCTCCCTTCAAAGCAAGTTCGAGTGGTATGTTCCTACCCGAACTTTGCGCTCATCTGGGGCAAAACTGATAAAAATCCCTAGATTCAAAAAAGTTGGAGCAGGTGGTAGATCCTTTGGGGTCGTGGCTGCAAAGCACTGGAACACCTTACCTTTGGAACTGAGACAAATTAGTGATCTCCTTCCGTTTAGAAGGAGGTTACAAACATGGTTGTTTCCCAAAATTTAGGGGTTAGCTACAGTAGGGTCCAGCGGATGTATATCATGCTGAGCTACTAGCGCCAGGATGCCTGTCAGGTGATAGTGCGCTCTAGTAATAAATATTACTTGGGAAATAGACCTATCCAAATGTCTGAGCATAACAAGATGCTGCTAGCCATGATCTCCTACTGTCTGCACAACAACATTTTTATGTTCAGCAACCAGTATTTTCAACAGATCAGGGGTGTTGCTATGGGGGCCTGCTTCTCTCCCAGTTATGCCTGTTTGCATATGGGCTACTGGGAGGAGAAGGTCCTACATGGTACCTATCATGATATTTTTGTTGAACATGTTGTGCACTGGTACCGGTTTATCGACGACATATTTTTATTATGGCGAGGTACAAAAAAGCAGGTTGTGGATTTTATTGACTTGATTAACAACTATGCATTTAATCTTGCTTTCACTTCTAATATTAGCCAGGAAAGTGTTTGTTTTTTAGATGTGGAAATTGTCGCCAAAAACAACAAACTAGAGACAGTATTGTACAGGAAACCCACGGCAGGCAACACAGTGCTGCATGCCAAGAGTCACCAGGCGGCGCATCTGATACGCAGTTTCCCCCTATGGGGAGATGCTGCGTATCAGACGCATTTGCAGCACTGACTCTCAATGCCGTCAAGCTCAGGAGGCCAGTAAAGTACGATTCTTAGCTAGAGGGTATACTGGTACAGCAGTAGACAATGCTATCAGAAAGGCCAATCTCATCCCTAGGGAGGAGGCCCTGATATATAAAAGAACTTCGGTAGCAGACCCCAATACAACCATTCAGCCCGCTAGGCTTATCTTGACATATAATAGACAGCATCAAGCTCTCCGTAAGATCATCAATAGAAATTGGAGGCTGGTGCACAATGACCCTGTCATTGGAGACCTGATGACAGTCAAGCCTGCAATATCCTTCAGGAAAGCATGCTCTATGAGCGATGCTTTGGTCAAGTCTAGCCCTGAGGTTGCAGCAAACACAACATGGTTGCAGGCCAGTAAGGGCTTTAGAAAATGCTCCACTTGTAAAGCCTGCAAGCATGGGGTCAGTAGAACTGAGTATAAAACTCCTTTTTCTGATATCCCTTGTGCCATTCATAAACAGCTAACGTGCAAGACTGAGTTTGCAGTGTATGTGCTGGAGTGTCCGTGTGGCCTGCAATATGTTGGTAGTACCAAATTGCAGGTCCACAAACGGATATTCCAGCACATTAGGGCCATCAACACCAGCGACGCCGGTTATCCAGTCGCACGTCATTTCAAAGAGCAGCATGAAAACAAAAGTTCAGCTGCTACAGCACTTTGTCATCGATGCTGTTTCCCCCCTCAGTAGGGGAGGAAATGGGGAGGCCATCTTACGAGGACTGGAAACGAGGTACATTGTAGAATTAGCCTGCAAGACCCCTCTTGACCTTAACGCCAGTGAAGATTTTTTATACTTGTCTCTAGTCTTAATTTCCAGCATTTAACCACCATTGTGAGCTGAACACAATTAGAAATTCCCCACTGTCCTGACAACAAGCTGACTTTGGGATGGTCAATGGTGCGTCTTCCTCTCTACCGCAGATCACAATGTTTTTAAATTATCTGTTTTCATGATGAACTTTTTCAAAAAAATTAGTATCCTTTTACATTTTTTTATTAATTTTGCACATTTTTGCACCATTTTCACTTTGATTGCACTAGAATAACAGACGGGCGCAGTTGCCCTTAATACCATAGACTAGGTGTAATGTTCTCTCTTTCCCCCTTCAAGCACAAGCTGAGGCAGTGGAAGGTGTATAACTCGCCTTTATTTAATTATATAGGTTCTACAGAGCTTAGGGCGCCGAGCGTCTAACAGTGACCGCTCCGGTCGCCAACTGCCGCTTTTCCCGTTCGCGCCTTTCACCCGCCTTCTACTGCGCATGCGTGCGCCTCCTGCTCTAGTCTATGGCGTGACGCGTCATCGCGCACACGCTCATAGACTAGAGCGCATACCACATATCTCCCCCCTTTAATATAAACAACAAACAATTTCCCCCCTTAAGTTATGAGTCCCCAAGCAGGCGTATGAGTCTATGTTGGGGCACCTCGGGAGGTGGCACCAAAAGCTAGTGTCCATCCATCACAAAGTCTCTATAGCGAGAGGGCGCAGTGACTGCCCTTCCGCTGCGGGTGTGTCTTACCAGCATGTTCTCTCTCTCTTCTGTCTCTCCTCGGGACCTCTCATTTTCTCCCCCATCCGCACTCTGCTCTGCATTCACCGGTGCGCCATTTCCATCAGTAGGCCTTGCTCCCAGGCCATCCATCTCAGTGTCCTCACCTACACCTTCCCCACAGTCTCCTGTGCTGTGCCCCCCTTGGGGTCTTTCTTCCTGTAAGTCCATCCGTCTCTCGTCCTCTTCAGACTTGGGCCAAACTATTATTTTATTGACTCTGGCCATGCGGTCTTGCGACCAGACCTTGCCGTCACTGAGAAGAGCCGCCCTGCCTCGTACCTCCTGAACTTGTAGGGGCCGGCTGAACTTGCTTTCGCCTTTCTTTTGTAGGGTAGGGAGTTTAACCCTGACCCATTCCCCTTCTTCCAGCACGGTTTCCTTTGTGTTGCGTCGCTTGTCATAGTGTGCTGCGTAGATCTTCTGGGCCTTCTCCAAATTGTGCTGCACCACCGCTGGGGACCACTTGCTGGTGATGGTCTTCTCCCTCCATGCAACGTTGTCCCGGGTGAAGGGATGCCGTCCCCTTAGCACTTGGAACGGACTGTACCCCACCACTGAGGGCGTGATCCTGTAGGCCCATAGCATGCTCATTACTTCCACTTCCCAGTCCTTTCCTTGTGATATGGCTGCCTGAATGGAGCCCATGAGCACCCGATTGAACCTTTCGACCTGGCCGTTGCATGCCGGGTGATAAACGGCCGTGTGTTTCACCTCAATCCCATTCCTTTTCATATATCGACCCCACTTGTCTGATACAAATTGTGGTCCATTGTCACTGAGAATGGACTTGGGTATACCCTCACGTAGGAACACTGATGTCAGGAATCGCCTCTCTTTCCTGCGCCAACACCGCCCCTAATCCCTTGTCGCTTGCATCTGTCGTCACTATGGTCTTGCCGGTGGGGACGTACCCTTGCAGTGGGATGGCTTGGCTGATGCAGTCCTTTACTGTCTCAAATTCGGATTGAGCCTCTGCGTCCCATTCGAATTTTGCATTGTTTCTGATCAGTTGTCTCATCCTGTAGGTCCGAGTAGCAAAGTGTCTGACAAACTTGCTGTAATACTCGGCCATTCCAAGGAATGACCGCACTTCCTCTTTGGTTGCTGGGGCTTTGGCATCCCTTATCGCCTTCACATTCTGTTCTTTCGGCGAGATGCCGTGTGTTCCTATTTCATGTCCCAAGTAGGTCACTGAGTGAGTCCCAATTCTACATTTGCTCCATTCCGCTGTTAAGCCCTTCCCTTGCAACACTCCTAGGACACGATGCAGTTTCTTGTCGTGCTCTCCTTTGTCGGAGCCCATCACTAAAATATCATCTTGAAAATACTGCACCCCCGAGATGTCCTTAAACAGTCTGTGCATTAACTTCTGGAAAACGGCCGCGGCGGATGCCAAGCCAAAGGGCATTCTCCTGAATTGGTAGCAGCCAAAGGGTGTTATGAAGGAAGTGTACTTCCTACTTGAAGGATGCAGTTCTATTTGGTAATATGCTGACGTGAGGTCTATTGTGGAAAAGTGGGTTATGCCTTTCGTTCTCGCCAGCATCTCCTCGATCCTGGGGAGCGGGAATCTCTCCACAATGAGGTTTTTGTTGAGCTCTCTGAGGTCCACACAGAGCCGGACCTTACCATTCGGTTTCTTGACCACCACCAAAGGCGATAGCCATTCCGCACTGTCCACTGGCTCGATGATGCCTTGTTCTTCCAACTTCAGCAATTCCTGTTGCACCGCTTCACTCGTGGATATGGGTATGTTCCGGACCTTATGGACAACTGGTACTGCCCCCTCCTTAAGGACTATTTTATGTACAAATTTGTCCAGTTTGCCGACCGTGCCCTCAAAGACCTTGGGGTATGCCGCTTTCCAGTCCTCATCCTTCGAGAGGGGCCATTCATCTGTTAACAGTATTTGCTCTTTCCCTCCTGGATTGAGTATGATGCCAAGATCTCCTGCGTCTCTCCATCCCAACACCGATGGGCCCTTCTCCGCCACGTATAGGGTGCACGTGGCCGACCGTCCTCTGAATTCAAACACGAAGTCCCGGCACCCCACCAGGGGGATGGAATTCTCTGTGTACGAGATGGGTCTGATGTCCGGCGGCATTAGATCGGGCCCCACTACCGGTGCGAAGTCCTCTTCCCATATCGATCTTTGCACGATGGTCCAGGGGGACCCTGAATCGACGGCCACATGTACCTTCACACCCCCAATGAGCATGTCCGTGCGGGGCTTATCTCTTCGCTTCCCTGCTACATCCAGTACCTGATCCTCTATGCACAGAACCAGATCATCTTCTTCTGGGTCTTCTTCCTCACTCAAGTTCGCTGTGGCAGAGTCGATGCACTTGACGGTGGACTTCGACCCTTTCTTCCGACACACCTTTTCAAAATGGCCGGTCAGCCCACAGAACGAGCACCGGGCGCGGAACGCGGGACAACGTCTGTCCTGCGCCGCGTGCGCTGCACTGCCGCATCTGTAACACGCAAATTTGTTACCAGGACTGGAGCGGGCCGTCTGTTTTCCGGTTCCTCTTGTGTCCTTCCTTTGGTCTCCGTAATTGCTTTTGGGCTTGCTGGACTGTGGCGCCTCGTCAATCTTGTTGATCATCTGCCTCGGCCCACTTTCCCTTTTTGCCGCGTCGGCACCTCGCTTGGACATTTCTGCCTTCTTGACCATCGCCACCACTTCTTTAAGGGACGTCTCGTCCATCGCCCATAACTTGTCCTGGACCGCTCTGCTGGTGGTGTGCATCACGATTTGGTCTTTAATGTATTCATCCTGCAGGGCCCCATACCGACATGTGATAGCTAGGCGTCGGAGTGCCGCCACGTAGTCATCAATGGATTCTCCCGCCTCTTGTTTTCTTTGTTGAAAATTATAGCGGTCTATGGAGACACAAACTGCCGGGCGGTAGTGGCTGTCCAGGTCGTCCAGTGCATTCATAAAGACATCTGTCTCCGCTGCACCTCTCTCCTTGGGTACTAGATTCTTGAACACCCTTACCCCTTCTGGGCCTAAGTTGTGGAGCAACAGTCTCTTTTTTCTTTCCGGCGTGTATTCCCCTTCACTCTCATCTCCGAGGGCCTCTATGTAGTTGAGAAAGTATTCTTTCCAGTCCTCCCATTTTAGTTGGGGTTCTCCCGGCCTGGGTAGGAAAGGGACGGGTGCCATCAGGGCTGAAGCTTGATTCGCCATTCTGACGTCGCCTCTAGGGTCTCCCTCCTGGGCCCTTCGTTGGGTAGGCTCACCGGATGCCCCTGCGCTCTCTGCCGTGTCGCCTCGGCCCCTTGGGCTACCTGGGGTATTGTCCCTCGCACTTTGCGCGGCTTGCTCGGTCTTCCCCCCGTCCTCTAGCTTGGGGGTGTCTCCCTTGGTTGCCAGGGTGCTGGCTGAGGGCCCCTGGTGTCTTGGGCAGCACTGACCTGACTATTGAGTCGGTGTTGGGGTCTGTATCCTGCTGCTACGCTGCTGCCACGCCCTTAGCTCTTCCTGTAGGTGTCCTGCCCTGCTGGCTCGTGCGAGGGGTTTGCAGGGGGTTCTGGTTGTCGTCCTCTGCACCTGGTGGTGTTCAGATCCCAGCCTCGTCGCCACTGTAATGTTCTCTCTTTCCCCCTTCAAGCACAAGCTGAGGCAGTGGAAGGTGTATAACTCGCCTTTATTTAATTATATAGGTTCTACAGAGCTTAGGGCGCCGAGCGTCTAACAGTGACCGCTCCGGTCGCCAACTGCCGCTTTTCCCGTTCGCGCCTTTCACCCGCCTTCTACTGCGCATGCGTGCGCCTCCTGCTCTAGTCTATGGCGTGACGCGTCATCGCGCACACGCTCATAGACTAGAGCGCATACCACACTAGGGGCTCAGATAAATATTAACCCACTTGGGTTGTACTTTTTGCACTTTACTCTATTTTGCACAGTCACATTACATTTGCACATACAGGAAATGTTTTTTAAATAATGAATTTATTCATCAGTATTTCCATATATTAAGTCTTGTATTTTAAAGAAATGCTTATATGCCTTTTTTTACAATGACTTGCCCTTATGTGCAGTTTGTACTTATAACTATCTGTTTTTTTACATTTGTGAATCCGCAAGTATTTCTTTACTGCCCATGATGTTGGTTTTAGTGTCAACCAATTACGTGTTAGCTCTCTTTGCACTTGGTACTTTACATGTTGCTTACTTCTCATACGGCGTTGTGTGACCAAGGCCTCTGGGTAGGCCGAAACGTTATGCTGGCAGGCTGCTGTAAAATTAAATAAAAAGATTTCTCGCCTGCATATTCTGGGTTGGCTCTCGCTTCTTCTCCTGTGGAGTCCCGGGCACGAGGGGATAGCAGGATCCTTGGAACGAGTCTCCAGGCATACTTAGTGGTACAAAATGTGCGGATTCTACCTTTTGAAAATATACCAAAAACAATTCCTCTGACTTTTTATTTATTAAGCAAAAGTTTAATTCACACAAGAAACCACCTTGTAGCCCCCACAATCGTGTACAACTTAAAACACAGATGTGTTTATTCAACAGCAGCATTTGTAGAGCAACAATTCATGAACACCACTAATACAACAAACATGAACAACATCATTAGAAAACAAATATTCACGCTAAAGACGGTCATTCGTGAATTCATTGTGCCTTGTTTACTGAAAGCCTTTGAACATCTTAGAAGTTAATACATTATTTGTCTGTTAGGGCTGCATAGCCATGCATTGGGAGTGAATCTATACTCTCAAAATGGATTATTATCTAGACTGGCCTTGGTCCTTAAGTCACTGGGTGATTAAGTGTGTGTGAACACTGAAATTCTAACTTGTGCATGGCATAATACTCCTCGATTTTTAACACGTGTTTAAAATAATCCACCCAGAATAAAAAAATAGGGCTTCAACAAACCTGAAGAAGCACAAGTACCAATCTTTAGACTGAGTGTTTGGTCTGGGTGTGTAACATCCATCTTTTTGATGGCTGTAGCAGAAAAGACATTTCTTCTTGACTAAACTAGTCCAGGGCGAGCTGCTAAACTGACTAAACGAATAAAAGAAGTCTAATGTAGATCAGACCAATATTTGGATGAATTGTCAGTCTTCAAAACTTGACCCGTGACCGGCAGAAAAGGGGAGTACGGACCCAAAAGAGAACCACCAAGATTTTTCTTGTGTTATAATATATGAGCAAAAACCTAGCACACATAGGGGCATATTTATTAAAGAGTTGCGTGCCCTTGTGCCACGCAATTGGGCACAAGAACAACACAACTCTGAAGTAAAATGTATCAAGCCGCACAAGGCCACCTTGCGGTGTTTGAAAAATCAAGAGTAATGCAACACAGCACAAATCTCCGCGTTGCGTTACTGTGCCCCAGAGAGGCGTTCCATGGGTGGAGCGTGGGCGTTCCCATGCATCCACCCATGGATTTTGGAAAATTCCCATATTTACCATTACTGAGAGACCTGAGAATGTGTCAAATTGCTACGCCTCCCAGGTGAGGCGTAACGAGGAGAAATATCTTTATTTCAACTTGTTACTTCCTCTTTCTATGTGCATTTTGCAGCACACATAGAAAGAGGAAAATGCCTCAGAGGATTGTTTTTGTGCAGGCAGGTGATCCTACTTACAACACTGGCACCCTTGCTCCAAGGGACAAGGGTGCCTGCATTGGCGCTAGGCAGCACCATGTCTGCCAGTGCAGGGAAAAGACAGGAATGCTCAATATAATGTTAAACACAGCACATTCCTGTCCTTTTCCTATCATCCAGTGCAGCAAGGTAACTTTCTGCACTGGGCAGCATGATTGTTTCATAAATATGCCCCATAGGACATAGGAACCCTTATCTCCTTCCTACTACATCTCCTATTCACCTCAGAATACACCAGGTAGATTTATTGCAGAGACACCTTGCTTGTATTAAAAATAATTTATGAAATTCAGATATTCATGGTTATCAAAAAAATTATAGAGGACAGAGTGTTGTCAGGTTAAGATAAGGCGGCATGCACTGAGCTTTAATGCAGGACTAGTCTTGTAGATTACCTGGATACCCTGCATTACAAGTGGAGATATCGAGTAGGCAGGGGAAGAAAGAATCCAGGATGAATTATATTCGTAAGAATGGTTGAAGGGCGGGAATGCACCATATTTATACAGTATGGTGCAGGAATGCGCCATATTTATGAAGTGTGGTGCATTCCTGTCCTTTACCCCAGCGCTGGCACCATTTCGGCAGCCGAGCGCCAACTCAGGCACTCTTGCACCATGGTGCAAGGGTGCTTGTATTGTCGGCAGGATTGTTTTTGTTCAGGACGTGCCCCTTCCTGCACGGAAACAATCCTAAGAGGCGTTTGCAGAATGCAGCGCACATACAAATAGGAAAAAATGAGGCGAAACAAAGTTATTTCTCCTTGTTACACCTCACCTCGGGAGTCGTAAGGTTTTGTCACTTCCCCAGTTTTACATGCTCTATCTAGTAAATCTGGAGAAATGACAAAATCGATGGGTGTTGCGTGGAAAACCCCACCACAAGGTACATGGAACACCTCCTGACCGCAAACTGAGGCACCACAGCAATTTTCGCTGCCTTGCCTTACTCCATATCTATGAGGCAATTCAAAGCGATGCATAGTGGCTTTGCGTGACCACATAGATATGATTTCGTGAATTTTGCCGCCGAAGAGTCACAAACAGTGATGCTACGGCAGTGCAACAGGCTCATGAATATGCCCCCAAATGTTTCTTACAACAGAGGAGAGTACAACGGTAGAAGGTCTCCTTTTAGGACAGATTATGGCATAAAACAAGGACCCCCTGAGTGAGATCAAAATCCTGGATCAGGGCAAAGCGATTTTTAGCAACAACATATATCCAGGCATTAACAAAGTAGACAACTGGCAAGAGTAGATCAAAAAAACACAAGTAAAAAATATACTAACACATAATCATGATGTCATGAAATTTAATAATACTGATAAAAACGATGGGCATATTCAAGTAAGTTACTTGAATATGCCCATCGTTTTTATCAGTATTATTAAATTTCATGACATCATGATTATGTGTTAGTATATTTTTTACTTGTGTTTTTTTGATCTACTCTTGCCAGTTGTCTACTTTGTTAATGCCTGGATATATGTTGTTGCTAAAAATCTCCTTTTAGGACAGAGCAGAAGGCCTTCATCTGTGAAAATCCTTGCAGGCAATTTAGCGGTAAAAGGTATTGCCTTCATATTAATTACTAGTGGCTTTTACATTCATAGTAGCAGGCCCTTTGGAACCGCTGACCTCAATGCCTGCAGACAACCCCCCTTTGACTTCTGCATAACCACTGGGTGGGTATTGGTCTTCAGCCAGCGACTGAAATATCCTTAAGGCACCCATTTCCACAAGCCTTTCATAACCTCCATTGCCTTCCTAGAGTCCAAATGCTAGCAGGTCCCTTTAAAGACCATCCACATCATTGCAAAGAACCATGCCATGCTACAAGCTACATGCTATAAGTTGTGATGCGCTACTCGCTCTTTACACCACTGTAAATCAATGTACCTGATTACCAGTCACTTTCATCAAAAAAGGCGACTCAGTTAAAATGTTCAAATATTTTACAAGCATTAAGTCGAAACCTTTGACATTATTCAAAAATACGGGCATTATGTACATAAGACCTAACATGTTGAAAATGTGTACCGACATCAATTTTATTCTCAATTGATGAAACCACGATATAAACAGATTGATAATTGTTCATCAAATGTAGTTTGTAAATAAGCTCCTAAGTTTTTAGTTGAATGGTTGACTTAGCAGAACTTTTTATTTCCAGACGTCTTTAACTCAGCTGGTTAGGTTTTGCAAACTCGTTTCTCTTTGGTCAAGTTCTCAGGAAATGGGATAGATAAATCAACAATGTTCCTGGGCAGAGGAGTGTAGACAAGTGCTTGAAGACATTAGATAGAAAGACTTAATTGCCAGTGGAAAAATCCTTCACCTCGTGTTTAACTTGTATTTGTAAATGATTTCCCCTGAAGTGCACAGTAGACCTCAATTCAGTGCCAAAACGTTCATTTGAATTCTTGAGCGGCAATAGTTATCATAGGCTTCAGTGAGTGCAAAAAGAAAGATATTTATAACGCATAGTGCAATTTCTTTTTAGTAGTGCAATTAGCAGTGCATTTTTTATCGCCGATGTGAAAAAGTTCACAGTGCTATTAATGAAGCAATCCAATTGTAATTCAGTAGCGATGATTCGTTGTTCTGTTCAGGAAGTTGTGATGTGTTCTCCTTGGAGAACTAGTTTCTCATTGCAGTGTGAAGCAGCAGTCAAATAAAATGTAGACATTGAATATTCTTGGTTGCTCCAAAATATCTCTGAAACGAAAAAAGTGGAACATGAATTGCTAATGGAAGCTAATTTTTGTACCAGTTGGCAGAAATGTAGCTTTATCGTAAACAATACAGAGCATCACAAAACATCACAATATTCTTTGGTCTTAGTTTTGTGCTATCATATTGATAATGGTGGTGGTGCTCCACCAATAATGTACTGCCGGCATCCTTGTTTGGCATATTTAGTTACAGTTTTTTTATTTTTTTTTTTTTATTTTATTTTTGTGAAGCCTTTATCGGCAATAAGGAGAAAGCAACACACAGCTTCGCGCCTACAACCTGTGACATCAGGCCGGCAGCACCGATAGAATCAGTTCATAACATGTCCAGCATTAGAAGTATAGCATTACCGATGTTAGACACAGCATGCCGCCTACAACCCGAAACGGGCCGGCCGCGATATAAACTGGTATCGTTGGATAACATACAAAGTAGAAATACGACTCTGGAAGTGCTGCACAGTCAAGCCTAGTGCTTTGAGGCTTATTTTATAATTTTTTGGTACAGTACCTAACATAAACCTTGAACAAAACTAAACTCCCACGTGATATACCGCCATAACTTGTGTGTGGACAGGGGGGGAATCGCAAGACAGGGGGGGGGGGGGCACGTAACTGTCTGAGGGGGGATGCAGTGCAACCATCTCCAGGGTAAGTGATGCTGCAAACCAGTGCTATACATTAGGCTGACACGGGAGGAGGGAGATACGGAGGTGGGGGGGGGGGGAACAGGAAACAGTAGTGATGCGTGTAACATGGCTATGAAATGGGCGCGGAGTCATGCAAGGAGGGCGTGTCGCATGGTTCTGAAGAGTTGTCCCCTTGCTCCTGAAGAAGGTAGGCTACCAGGGGTCCCCAGAGATCCTTGGGGCGGGACATATGAGGCATGAGATCGGCATAATTGCGTAATTGTTCTTGCCATGTGATCATTGTATTAAGCCATATTTTGAACTTGGGCGCACGGCCCCTACCCCATTTGCATGCCACAAGGCGTTTGGCGAGCAGGAGGCCTATTGCGAAAAATTTCCTATGTGTTTTCAATGCCGGCGCTGAGTGACCCAGCAGGGCTATCTTGGGACAGGGTGTAACATCCACCCCTACCATATCAGACAATGCCTCGAAAACCTCGCGCCAGTACATCGCCACAGCGGGACAGGTCCACGCAAGGTGAAAAAAATCAGCCCCTTCGCCCCTGCAACGGAGGCAGCGATCGTTTGCGCTCAGTCCGAGGCGGAACAGCTTAGAGGGAGTGAAGTAGGTGCGGTGCAAGAATTTGAAATGCAGCAGCCGGAGACGGGCATTACTGGTGACCGCATTAGTGTGGGAGCAGCTTTCTTCCCACTGTTCGTCCGAAAGTGGGGTGCCAAGATCGGCATCCCAGTCCCTGCGGGATCTAAGGGAGGGGGGGGAAGGTGCCGGCTGTGCATGCCGATATAGCATAGACACCACGTGCTTCGGGGAGTCAACCTGTAGGAGCGTATGGAGGGGGGCCAGGGTGTCTGGTTCGTCCGGGAAAGAGGGCGTGACCGCCTTGACATTTTGGCGAAGCCTGACATAAAGGAAGGTGTCCATTACAGAGGGGGTATGCTCACCAAAAAACTGAGCCGCCGTGCGGAATTGTCCCTGGAGGTACAGCTCGCCCCATGTGTGGACCGCCAGTTTTACTAGCAATTTTCGGCGGATCTCCTCACAGGCCATGCGCAACCGCGGGTCATGTGCTAGGGGCATAAGCGGGGAGTAAAGGAACGTGAATCCCATGTGTCGCGCTATTCGCTGCCAGGCCAAAACCGTGCAGTTCACTGTGGTCGGGTCTCGGTCAGTGACCCGGGGCGTGGTGTGTAAGTAGCCCGATGGCTGCACAGGCCTCATATAACCGTCCTCTACAGCCAACTGGGCCATGAAGGGAGGAGGGTGAAGCCAGTAGGCGGCAAAGTGGCCCTGGGCACAATCATAGTATCGCTGAAAGTTCGGTACCTCGAATCCGCCTTGGTGGTACGGTAGCATGAGAGTTTGTAAACTAACCCTGGGCTGCTTACCGCCCCAAATGAGGCGTGACAGTTGGGAGTTAAGGGAGCGAAAAAAATGCGATCCCGGATTGTACGGGATGTTGGTGAAAAGATACAGGAATTTTGGAAGGATAACCATCTTGATGAGGGATATACGTCCCGCCATGGAGAGAGGGAGATGAATCCACCTAGTGATGGTATCAGACAATTTATCCAGGACTGTGCCAAAATTAGCCCTGATAAGTTCTTCTCGATTTCGGGAGACTACGACGCCCAGATACTTAAGCTCCTCTGATTCCCACACCAAGGGGTAGTCAAGGGGGAACTTCTCAGTCCTGTCCGTCAAGGGAAAAAGGGCGGACTTCGACCAGTTGATCTGCACGCCCGATATGGCACCGAATTTAGTAATTTCGCGCAGTGCAGGGTTTAGGTTTTCGCGCGGTTTGTGAATGTAAAGAGTGATATCATCTGCATACAGTGCCACTAGTAGTTGGCGTTCTGGGTAGATAAGAGAGCGGTGGTTATGGTGTTGCCGAAGTTTAGCTGCTAGTGGCTCAATCGCGAGCGCGAAGAGGACAGGGGAGAGGGGACATCCCTGTCTAGTGCCTCTATGAATGACAAAGGGGGCCGATCTAGCACCATTCAGTAACACCGAGGCGCATGGGTTAGTGTAAAGTAGTTTGATCCAATCCAAGAAGCTATACGGGATCCCCATCCGCTCAAGAAGAGACAGGAGATAGTCCCATTCGAGGGAATCAAACGCTTTGGTAGCGTCCAGGAACACGGCAGCCGCCTCGCAACGGGGGTTAATGTCCTGAAGTACGGCTTGAAGGGTGCGTAAGTTGTGGGAGGTCGCCCTGTTAGGGACGAACCCCGCTTGGTCCGGTAAGACTAGTCGCTCCATCAGAAGGTTAAGGCGCGTTGCAAGCACTTTCGCTAATATTTTAACATCGGTATTGAGCAACGATAGAGGCCTATAAGAGTCACAGTTATCAGGCGGCTTGCCAGGCTTCAAAAGAGATGCAATAAGGGCCTCGCGCATAGAGGGCGGCAGGGTACCGTCTTCGAGGGCAGCGTAATACACCTTTTGCAAGATCGGGGCGAGTAAGTGAAGGTAGGCCTTGTAAAAGTCAATTGGTAGCCCGTCAGAGCCGGGTGCTTTACCAGATTTCATGGACATGATAGCGTCCTTTATTTCATCTAGTTCAAGAGTGTGATGTAGAAATTTTTGCTGAGTGGGGCCCAGCCACGCAATGGCCGTGTCATCTAGGTATTGGCGTAAGTCTATTGGTGTCGATCTGTGAGACGTGTATAGGGTGGAATAGTGAAGTGTGAGGATGCGGCGTAGTTCTGGAAGGTCTCTCTGCGGGATGCGGTGTTCATCTAGCAGGGAGGTAACAAAGTTGTTGAACCTAGGGGGTTTGACAGCCGACGCGAGCGCCCTGCCAGGCCTATCTCCCTCGCCATAGACGCGCGCGGTGTGATGTTTGCCAAGGAACTTTCCCTCCTTGTCAGCAGCCTCAGTGTATGCTGATAATTTTTCCCTAAGAAGGGCGGCAGTAGCAGCGTCGCGGGGGTTGCGAGTTCTAATCCGCTCTAGGTCTCGAAGTTCAGACTCAAGTTTATGCAATTCGCCCCGTAGTGATTTAAGGACACCTCCACCCTTGGCGATGCACCAACCTCGAGCCGTAACCTTAAAGGCCTCCCAGACCGTGGTAAGATCCGGGACTGAACCGATATTACGCTCAAAAAAGTCCTGGATGTCTTGTTCTAGTTCAGCACGGAAAGCGGAGTCTGTAAGGTGGGCGGGATTGAATCGCCAGCTCAGGTAAGGGGAGGTTTCAATGGGTATATGCAGCGATATTAGGACTGGGGAGTGATCAGAGAAAGTCCTAACAAGGTGCAGGGCACTGGTCAGCCACGACGCTAGGCTGGCCGATAGGAACATGTAGTCCAGCCGGGCCCAAGTGGAGTGCACAGCAGAAAAATGGGTACCTTGCTTGAGGGAAGGGTGCAGGTGTCGCCAAGCGTCTACATAGTGATGCTCGGCAGTAATGGAGGCCAGTGTGCGCTGGGTATGGGAGAAGTGCGCCCCCTGGGGGTGAGACCTATCTAGGGATGGAGCAATGGCTGTATTGAAATCACCCCCCAGGATGACGTGGCCTATTCCCAGTGTCTGAATCCTGCCCCACATCGTGAGTAGAGGGGAGACGTCATCAGTATTGGGGCCATAATAACATGCAAGCAGGACAGTATGTGAATATAATTGCCCCCAGACCATGCAGTATCTGCCACTGGCATCCGCTTCCGTCCCAGCGGGTGTAAACCGCAGCCCTCGCCTAACAAGGATCACCACCCCCCTGGCATAGTTAGAGTAGGAAGAGAAAACTTTGCAGGAGGCCCATCTAGTCGCAAACGGGGGGGAGCTATCTGGCAGTAGGTGGGTTTCTTGAAGCATAGCAATTGACACATTCTGTCTGTCTAGATAACCCAATATTTGCCTCTTCTTCCTGGGGTCATTTAACCCACGAATATTCCAGGACACCAGTCTCAACTGTTGTGTTGGTTGCAGATTTTCTACGTCACCCATTCAAAGACATAACAGATTCCATGACACGTTATACTGTAAAGAAGCACCGGAAATCCGTTGGCGCTTCGGCGATGGACCCCCCCACCCAGAGCCCCCCCACCCAGCCCCCCCAGTGACCACACAACAAGCACAGCAAAGGCAGTAATATTGACATTCAGTTTCTTCCCACCCACACCGGCAACCCCAACTAGCCGGGCATACAACATCCTCCCACCCACCCAACCCCACAGTAACCCGAAAACTAGAAACAGTGTGACAGCTGCCCCTCCCCATAGGGGGGAGGGGGTGTACAGGGGCTCGCCCATTAGGGGGATATAGAGCCAGGGGGCACCAGACCTGCCAACCACCTCCTTACTCTCACCCACAGACACCAGAAGTTCCGGGCGTCTAGCGTGGGACGGAGGTGGGTGACCGAGCAATCAATACTTCAAAAGACCGGTAATCGTAAAACTGTCAGAGTACACGCAGCCAGTAGCAGGAAAGTGAAGATGACAAGGGTCAATGTCTCGCCGCTCCTATTCAGTCCTGCTGTGACAGTGTTGAGGAGGGTCTGGAGCGGCGGGCGTGAGGGTCAACAGCGTCATCGCCACCACGGCCTCCCCGACCATGTTTGAGAAAGTCTTCCACTTGTTGCGGGTTCTGGAAGAAGTGCTGTCTGCCTTGGCACGTAACCTTCAACCTGGCAGGGTATAACATGGCGTATGGGAGCTCCAGTGCCTGAAGTTTCTTTTTCACCACCGAGAATTTGCGTCTGGCGTCCTGGACGGAGGCAGTAAAGTCAGGGAAGAAGGAAAGAGACGTATTGCAGTAGTTGACAGTACCCATCTCCCTCGAGCGTTTCAGCACTGCATCACGGTCCCTATAATTCAGAAAGCGCGCAATAACAGGGCGTGGCGGGGCCCCAGTGGGGGGACGCGCCGCCAGGGACCTGTGGGCCCGTTCGACGATGAAGTGCGGAGAGAAAGACTCCTTACCAAAGAGTTCTATGAGAAGATTCTCCACAAATGTCTCCATTTTGCCAGTGTTGGTAGTCTCTGCAAGGCCCAAAATGCGGACATTGTTGCGGCGGGACCGCGCTTCTAAATCCTCATTCTTATCAGCGATGAGCTTGAGCAATCTGTCCATCTGCGTGACCTGCTTATGGGATGAAGCGGCTCCGTCCTCCAAAGTAGAAATCCTGCCCTCAGCTTCCCTGATGCGACTGTCGTGCTGGTCCAGCTTGGCCACCACGCTGTCCATGCGTAAATTCATGGTGTCTATTTTGGCGTCAATCGTGGAGAGGCTTTGTTTCATACTAATCAATAAAGTCTTCCAGTCGTCCTCCGGAGGGCTCGATGCCGCAGGACTACTCCCCACCTCCTGCGCAGCCCCAGTGGGCCGTTTGGATTCGAATGGGATCTTGGATTGACGGGCATCGTTGCGCCCCATGGTGCGTCTGGGCGGCAGCGACGGAGGGGGGGAAAAGAGCGCCAGATCGCTGCAGTGACAGCGCAGTGGTAAGGAGGAGGGAGCGCCCCCAGAAACTGCACTTGCGGAGGTATGGAGTCCAAAGGCCACAAATAATGGAAAGGCAGCCCACCTCTCAGATTACAGCGCCAGGCATTCACAGGCTGCGCCCCTGGGGTGCTGAGAAGGCCACCATTGCGAGAGGGGGGGTGACTGCCACCCTCGTTGCACTGACCGGGTGTATGGCGCCGATTCAAAGTCTTGCCGTATAGGCAGAAGTGGCGGCCAGGCAGGAGGTAGCTGTCCGTGAGTGGCCAAGAAGTGGAAGGAGGCAGTCTCCCGCTGAGTCTTCGTCTTGCCGCTTAAGGAGGTGGGGGGAGCACTGCCGAGGAGAGGGGCCCGTCGCCCTGCAATGCGTGTGGGATCTGCGGCGGCGGCCTCACCACAGGCACCCGCCGTCCCGTTGTATTAGAACCAGTGCAGCCGCTGAGCGAGTTAAGCAAAATGGCGGTTGGCGGGAGGAGGCAGGAACTCAGCGGCCTGGCTGTGCGGCGGCTCCGCGCTGGTAGGGCCTGGACGGGGACCTGGCAACACCTCGCAGGCAGCGCTCACCTCATGGCAGCAGTGGGGAGTCCCCGTCGAGGAAGTAGAGCAGTCGCTGGCCAGCCGGCGGCGGGATGTCTCGGCGAGCTGCGCCCCTCCCGCAGCGACGGAGAAGGCCTCTCAGCACCGGTCTTTCCTGGCAGGGCAAGCCGGCGGGCAGGAGTCGCGGAAATGGCAGTGGGTCCGCTCAGGCTTCCGCGGCCGCTAGCTACTCGCCGGGTGGGGTGTTGCGCAAAAAGAAGACACCGCCGTGTAGAGTTCGGCAGCGCGAAGGCAGGCAGGCAGCATTCAGGGCTGTGCGCCCGGTCAGGATCCCTGAAGGATAGGCGAGATCGCTCGGTCGAGCGGGAGCCTCACAGCAGTGCGGCCATCTTGGTCCGGCGCCACCTAGCGCCCCCATATTTAGTTACAGTTCATGAGCAAAGATCCAAGCTCTTACAGGTCTAGGGGCAGCAAGGTCTGGGTTAAAAAGCTAAGTGCCGGATTTACTGTACAGAGTACGGTCTGTACTCCTTTTGTACTCCATCAGGATGACGGAGTAAAATACTATTTTCTGCTTGACGGAGAAGCCGTTATCTGTATTTAGAGATGTCTTCCAGGCTTGCAGACAACTCTAGTTATTGGCAGGACCTGCAGTTCCTGTCAATGTGTTATAGGTTTGACGGACGGTACCGCCAAATTGACCGACATTTGTCAAACCTTTAACATGTTTTTAGCTTTTCAAACGCAAACTTCCAAATGGGGAGTTTGGTTGTGAAAAATCAAAAACGAATGACCCCTACACCGCGGGAGTTGTCTCCCCATGGTGAGGGGGTGATGTAAAAGTGTTCACTGTCCTTTAATACCAGATTTTAGCCAGTGCTTAATTTGTAAAATAATAAGTGCCAGAGTCCTAGCCAGGAAGACACTGCAACTTGAAACACCCATTGCCCCCGTCTTCACTGCCAATGACGGCAATAAAAAAAAACCTCTCGCCTGCAAGTGCGACAGTTCAGATTATTCAAGCTCCACATAACTAAAGAAATAGCCGAGCAATGGAAACCACAGCTCAAATTAAGCACTGGATTTTACCCAGCAGTGGCAGACAGTAAGAAATAGCCATTCAACGGTCAATTTGAAATTTGGCCGGTGGTATAATTGGCAAAACTCCGACTGCCCAGTGCACAATCATGGCAACCGAGCTGGAGTAGGTTCTTTTGTTTGAAATACTGAAGGTCCGTCCGTCTGCAAATCAGGTGGGCAGGCCTGGGGTTTGGCAGAGACGGTACTCCATCATAGTTGCAACGAAGTAGCCTCTCTGCTGAATTCTCATTCAGGCCTTAAATTGAAACTCTCTGAAGAGAATTAAAAAGTTCAGTTGTTCTGATCAGGTGGTCTGTTTCAAATTGACTGCCAATATTACACCTTATCTTGGTATTAGATTTTAAGGTTGATTGCATGTTATCAGGATATGACACTAGGGCTCATACTGTAGGATATAGTGTTCTGTCACTAGGGGAGATCTGCGGTGGCCCAGCATGGTCTTGGTTTTGGCCTCCTCTGCTCCTGAATCTTGTGAGCACTTGACTCCAAGTCTACCAGGTAAATTCCAGAATCATTGTCAACTAATACTCCATTTCTTGTTTTAACACAACCACAATAATGATTTGTGGTCCTTGTAGTATTCCTCTTTCAGCTTATGTATAGTCTGTGGACAAGAGTTGGACCCCTAGTTGCTTGGATCTGACTGACTAATTGTATATGTGCCTCTTGGGAGTTGCCTTTGGAAATCAATCGAAACTTTAATGCCCCAGCAATAGTCACTTAGCCTCACTCCTGAACCACACTTCTGCCTTACTACCAAACTACTTGTCTGTTCCTGTGCTTAGCAGGATAGCAAATTCTGAACTTTCATCACAGCCTGGTATGCTTATGCTCCTGAGTCAGTCTTACCCGGTCTGCCTCTCTGCTTGTTTACTGTCTAGCTTTGCATGCCCATTCCCTGTGCCAACTAAGGGCTGTTGTTAAACCTTGGTGTGGGTTTTCCCCTAACTTTTTTCATTCAGACCTTCTGTTCTGATGACTTCGTATTTGCTGGCCTTTGGAATCTGCACACTTTACCACTGTTAACCAGTGGTAAAGTGCTAGTACTTTCTCAGTGAAACGCAGTAAGATTGTCTTACACCCAACTGGCATATTTAAGTTATTTGTAAATCCTTAGTAAAGTGGCACTACCTGTGCCAAAGGACAGTAAATTAAACACTACTAGGGGGGCTGCAGCACTGGTTGTTCTACCACTTAGGTAATGCTTTAAACATGCCTCAGGCCTGCCAATGCATTGGTGTGTGTGCAGTTTGAAACTGCCATTTCAACCTGGCAGAGTAACTTTTTATCAGGCCCAAATCCTCCTTTTTAATACATATACGTCACCATTAGGGAAGGCTCTGGACAGCCCAGAAAGCAGGATGTAGAATATTTAAAAAGTGGGACGTGTACTTTTACGTTTTGCGTGTCCTGGTAGTGAAAAACTCTTAAATTAGTTTTTCACTCCTGCAAGGCCTACCTCTCTGATAGGCTAACATTGGAATTAGCTTATTACTTTTAATACATTTATTTTCCAAATGGGAACAGGTAACCAGTTCATCTATGGTGTCTTTGGAATTGTAATAAATATCCTAACTTATGGTGAAGTCAGATTTAAGTTACAGTTATTAAAATGTCACTTTTAGTAAGTTGGCATTTTCCTCCCTTAGCCATTTGGTGTCTGCAGCCTGCCTCTGGGTCACATGAGTGGGTATAGTTGACAGGTGGGCTTTGTGCATTCCTCCTAGACAGCCACACACAATGGGGAACTTAGGTGTGACAGGATGGGCCATCACTGGCAGGATGTGAGGGAGGATCTGGGTGCAGTCCCACTTACACTTGAATAGGCTGTGGCTTGTCTCCAAATAAAGGGCTGCTCACCCCTTGTAGTTAGTCTGGAAAAAGGGTCAGGAAGGCAGGACACCTTTGCACTTCAAAGGCATGCCTGTAGAAACTTCTCCCCACTTAAAGGCACAACTGTGTATACATACTGGACCTCCGAAAACAATTCTTCAATACACCTCTGGACCTGTGGATACTCTGCCAGGAAGAAGGACTGCTGTGCTGCTGAAGGACTACCACTCTGCTGTCTCTCCTTTCTCACTTCCAGGAACAGCATCCCTTGTTATTTAAAGTAAACCTTATGCCAGGCCCAACCCTTCCTTTTTAATACATCTAGGTCACCACTAGCGAAGGCTCTGGACAGCCCAGAGGGTGGGGTGCAATGTATTTTTACATGTCCTGGTAGTGAAAAACTCTTAAATTCGTTTTTCACTACTACAAGGCCTATCTCTCCCACATGATAACATTGGCATTAGCTTATTACATTTAATAAGTGTAATTTCCAAATGGGAACAGGTAACCAATTCATGGATGGTGTATTTGGAACTGTAGTGGAAAATCCTAACTTATAGTGAAGTCCGATTTTAAATTACAATTTTGAAAAATGCAGCTTTTAGAACATTTGTATTTTCCTGCCTTAGCCATCTGGTACCTGCAATCTGTCTCAAAGTCACATAACTGGGTGCATTTGACAGTTAGGCTTAGGGCATTCCTCCTAGACAGCCACACACAATGGGCAACTTAGGGGACAGAAAGGGCCATCACAGGAAGGATAGTGGGAGGAGCTAAGCACAGCCCCACTTACACTTGAAGAGGCTGTGTCCGGTCATCACACAAAGGGCTGCACACACCCCTGTAGTTAGTCTGGAGCCAGGTCCTTGAAGGCCGGGTGCCTGTGCACTTCAAAGGCATGTCTCTAGAAACTTCTTCCCACTTCAAAGGCACAACTGGGTATAAATACTGGACCTCTGCCAATTGTTCAGTACACTTCTGGAACTCTGGATTCTCTGCCAGGAAGAACGATTGGTGTGCTGCTGAAAGAACTACCACTCTGCTGGACTGCTGCTCTGCAGGAGTGATGCCCTGTAGCTGACCGACTGCTCTACTGCCTGGGAAAGAAGCACTGGACCTGTATCTCTTGAACACAGAAGCCATAGTGTCTCCAAGGGCTAGTTGGTTGGCCTCCTGATCTTTAGTCTCAGGGACACAACAGGCTTCCAACAACCATGTACCTGCACCTGGACTCTGCCATCTGCAGGTCTACCTGACAAGTGGTGCCATCCCAGTCCTGGACCCTTGGAAGTGGACTTAAAGTGCTTTGTCAGCCTCTGTTGAATCTCTTTTGCTGTGCGGGGCAACCCTGAGCAGAACCAATGAATCTACGCTGCTGCATGGATTAGACCTGTCACAAAAACCCACCTCACCTCCACAAAACACCACTCCTTCGGAACCGCTGCTGCTTGACACATCCTCTGCACAGGCCCTTGCCATCCCTAGTCGATGCAGCCTGGACAACAATGCTGGACTCCGCATTGCAACTCCTCGGAACTGACGCATAGCCTCAACTACACGATGCTTCCTTGATGCTGGACTTCGCATCGTAAGCTCTCATCAATGAGATTCTCAATGACCACGCAGGACCTCGCTTCGCAGCCTCGCCACAACTCGGAACCAAGACATTGCTTTGGCTATGTGACGCATCTTCGATATGGATTCTTGCAACACTCCTCAACCCAGGATTTAAGGTACTTTGTTCAGCTGTCCTATTTGGGTCCCTGAAGCCGGGTCATGCTTCATGGCGAATGGCCTGAACTTGTGGCTTCGTCCAGGTCTGGCGTGTCTAGATATCCACAGTCAGCACTTTGTGCTTTTGGCGCTATTTTCTCTGAAATGTTTAAATTTGCATATCTACAGTTCTGCTAATTATATTTTTTATCATTTTAGTCTTGTTTTATTTATTAAAAACTGCCCTATTATTCTTACTTTGTGTGGGATTCTTTTTGTGGGGTGTTTTCACTTTTTTACTGTTTGAAGTGATTCACAAATACTTTACACATTGCCTCGAAGTTACGAATTGCTCTGTGCCAAGCTACCAGAGAGTATATCACAGGTTAACTTAGGGTTGTCTTTTGCCTCACCCTGACAAGGATTGTCGTTGCTGCTTGACCAGGGCTCAGACTCCAATCAATCAACAACCCAATTTCTTACAACTGTTTTCTGTCTTTTACCAGTACCAACTGGGAACACCACTGGTAAACTGTTTAGGGCCCCTCTAGGATTCAGCTGGGTAATCTCTGTTACTGTCTGTTCTCTATGCCAACAAAGAACTGTCTGCTTTTGCTTATTTACAGTTAACTTAGTATTCTCTGTGGCTGCACTCTTTTGTATTAAGCTGTGTTTAGGAGCTCCAAAACCAAACAGTTTGTCTTGTGTCGGGATTGCTTGTTTGTGTTTATCTCATGTCTAATTGCTGTTCAGCTACAGCCTGTCACCCTGCACTGTTAACAAAGCATGTGGTTATTACGTGAGGGGGGACCTACCCCCCATCCACTAAACTAATACCCCAATTTCTCACAAGTACCAGGGTATTAGGCACTTTGGATTGCTTAAAAACAGATGTTCATAATAACTAATTATAATATTGCCCATTTTTCTAAGACTTACACTCCAGTCCTGATGCAGAACGTGAAAAGGTAGGAGGGACTCATTTGTGCAATATGGGTTTGAAGCTGAATCAAGATAAAAATAAACAGTAGACTGCAGCCCCTACTTTCAAATTTTACCTGGCTTTCACACGCACTAATATGAAAGTTTGAGAAGGTTGATGATTTGACTGTTGGTGGAAAACAGCCAGAAGAAAGTTTTACAAGAGGGTGAACATGGGAGATACATGATCACACTGGAAAGCTTTAGCACAGCTAGGGTCCACCAAATGATTGGAAGAGAAATTATTAATAATATCCTCGCATAACTATATGGTAGACGCATTAGCTGAACCAGAAGTGTAGGTATAGTCTGGAAGGTAGCTTACCCTAGATCCTTATTTGTTGTGCAAGTGGCATGGTCACAACATGAGTCTACTTTGAGTCTACTGCAACACCACTATAAGAGGCAGAAACATCCAAAAGTCTGGTGCATGATGATGCAAGAAGGGCGGGGGAGAATAATCTTGCCACCTACAGGCAGCGGTGTACTCTGGGGCATAAAAAAGTAAATAATGGACTAGAACTGCCAAACAACACTCAAAAGGGATATAGAAATAGCTTACTATAAAGGCAGTAACTTAAAAAATGTTTTCTTATTTTCACCAAAAGTAACTTTTATGATACTGACCTTTGACAATCAACCACTCAAAAGAAGCATGAATTACAGTATCTGGTAATATTGTTGATATGATACAAATGAGCCTTATAATTTAAAGCACATAAAGGCGTTTTCACACCTTTTTCAGTCATATGCCCAGCAACTTACTCATTTTAGAACTCACTTTAGATATATATGTACATTGGATAAGCAGTAAAAATAATTGAGCATTAGGAACAGGGCACATACCTGTGTGATCAGCCGCTAACTAATTCTTGGATCTTGCTTTTGAAGGTGCTGGAGAACTCCATGAGGAATAGTCGAATTCCACATCCTAAAGAAGGTATGAAGAAGAATTATGAATCTCAATATTTTCTCAGATTCATCATTGTCACTATACAGTTAGCTACATTTTCAACATGAATAAAGTCCAATCCTCTGCAGCACTATTACCAATTTTACTCGCTCAAGGTATTGTCTGAAATTGAGAAACAGATTACAGGGCATATTTACAAGGAGTTATCTCCACCAGAATGTCTCTTTTTCGATATTCTGGTGGCAATAACCCCTTTCCTTTAGTTGCAAGGTGGCGTGAAGCCACTTAATGTGGCTTAACGCCACCTTGTAAATAATGCTACTATTCACGCAGCACTCTGCGCGAAAGGGTCGGGCAATTGGTGTTGCAGTGGGCGTTGCGCCACAACACCCATTGTTTTTTTACGCTGCCCCCATATTTATAAGGCTGGCATAAATATGGGGCAGTGTCAGAAATAGGACCAGGGAAACCTGGTCTTTAACTGATGTAACTCAGAGAAATAATTAATTTCTCCTCGTTTTTGTTGTTTCTATGTGTGCAGCACACATAGAAAGAGCAAATCGCCATTAGTGATTGTTCATGTGCAGGAAGGGACACCTTCCTGCACATGAACAATCATTCCCTGCAACGCAGGCACCATTTGCCTATGGTGCAAGGGGGCCTGCGTTGGTGCTAGGCTGCTAAATTTAGCGCCAGCGCTAGGGGAAATGCAGGGTTGTGCCGTTTTCTTGTGAATACGGCGCATCCCTGCATTTTCAGAATGTCGGAGCTCGGCGTTACCAATTGTGGCATAGCACTGCACTCGCCATTCTGTTGTGAATATGACCCTACGCTGGGCAACAGTTAACTCATTGCTACACCAATGATTCCTTTTAGTCTTAATAAAAGGGCATAAACCTCTCTGCTGGCACAATCACTGACATGATAACCAAGTGCTGTGCTCATAACTGTAAACAAATGAGTCTATTTGTGTAAGCTCTGATACCCATACCCTAAAAATTTCTTGGTTACGCATTTCAAAGGGTAAAAGCAGTGATTAATTTGTGCAATGCTTAACTTGAGCTGATTATGGTGAAGGCAGGTGGAGGCACCAGCATTTGTTTCGTGGGACCTGTAATTATTTTTTATTTTTCGAAGTTGACTCAAATTAAGAAAGACAAAGGTAGAAAACAGAAAGAAGTGAACAGTAGACAAAAGGGACTGTAGAGAGCAGGGTTGAAAAATAACCTACAAGACTGAGATAAAGAAAGAGGGTCTCATTTATGAGTTTTTGGCGTGGAGCAGCGCCACAAGGAATCTTGCTGCGCATCCCTACGTCAAAACAAATGGGCAAGAATGTACTGTTTATATGTGATATGGCGGATTCCAGTCCTTTTCCCCAGCGTCAGCGCAGAATGGGCTCCTGTGCGCCAACGCAGACACCCTTGCACCATGGTGCACGGGTGCCTGTATTGAGGGGCTGATGGATTTTGTGCACAAAGGGACACCTTCCTGCACAAAATCAATAATTTCAGGCGATTTTCTTCTATGTGTGCTGCTGAATGCTCCCAGCATTTGGCAGCCCTGTAGCAGGCTCCTAATATACATGTTGCCCCCGTGCATGAATTATTACTTTTTACAAATTAAGCACAGCATAAAAGTATTGATAAAATCATAATTCAAATCAGTTGAGTACAGATCCATAGTCATAGATGACCTTTGCATTTTCTTATTGTGCGCACAATTTATACATTTCCCCTATCTATGAGTGCACTTTCCAAAGCCAGCCAGAGGATAAGTAGCACCAAACACATGTTAAGTAAAGAGAAAAGTAGGAGCAGATTTACGAGGAAGTGCCGCAGTGTGGCACCACAAGCCCTTTGGCCGAGCCATGCTGCAGCTCTTCCAAACGCAGAGGAATGCGACATATTTACAATAGGATGTTGCATTTCTGTGCACTCCCCCTGCACTGGCGCACAAACAGCTGCCTTGCACCGGCGTAGGCACCCTTGCACCATGGTGCAAGTATGTCTGCAAAAACAACAGGTGATGGACATAATGCAGAACATTGTCATACATTCACCCCAGTACAGAGATCGGGGCCTAAATCCATCGTTATTTTGCACTCCACAGCACCCCAGGTCAGACATGGCCATATGCAAATCAGCCTTGACCCTGTGCCTCATGGGAACAGTTCAGCCCGAACTGCCAAGCCATGTCTTTCCTGGACCGGAATCAAGCATCCAAGAACCGGTTTCTGGCTATCAGCCTTCATCAGCCTGGATAGCTTGACTCCAGTGGTGTGGAGAGCATGGGACTCACGTCTGAGCATACCCATCCCACTTGGGGCGACAAAGGCAAAAACAACAGGTGATGGACAGAATGCAGAACATTGTCATACATTCACCCCAGTACAGAGATCTGGGCCTAAATCCATCATTTTTTGCACTCCACAGCACCCCAGGTCAGACATGGCCATAAGCAAATCAGCCTTGACCCTGTGCCTCATGGGAACAGTTCAGCCCGAACTGCCAAGCCATTTCTTTCCTGGACCGGAATCAAGCATCCAAGAACCGGTTTCTGGCTATCAGCCTTCATCAGCCTGGATAGCTTGACTCCAGTGGTGTGGAGAGCATGGGACTCACGTCTGAGCATACCCATCCCACTCGGGGCGACAAAGGCAAAAACAACAGGTGATGGACAGAATGCAGAACATAGTCATACATTCACCCCAGTACAGAGATCTGGGCCTTAATCCATCGTTTTTTTGCACTCCACAGCACCCCAGGTCAAGCTATCCAGGCTGAAGAGGCCCGAAACCGGTCCTTGGATGCTTGTTTCCAGTCCAGGGAGGACCTGGCTTGGCAGTTCGGGCTGGACTGTTCCCATGGGGCACAGGGTCAAGACTGATTTGCATATTGCTGGGTTCAAACTGGAATGGCATGGTGAGCAAAAAAACGATGGATTTAGGCCCAGATCTCTGTACTGGGGTGAATGTATGACATTGTTCTGCATTCTGTCCATCACCTGTTGTTTTTGCATTTGTCACCCCGAGTGGGACGGGTATGCTCAGACGTGAGTCCCGTGCTCTCCATGCCACTGGAATCAAGCTATCCAGGCTGAAGAGGGCTGAAAGCCCGAAACCGGTCCTTTGATGCTTGTTTCCAGTCCAGGGAGGACCTGGCTTGGCAGTTCGGGCTGGACTGTTCCCATGGGGCACAGGGTCAAGACTGATTTGCATATTGATGGGTTCAAACTGGAATGGCATGGTGAGCAAAAAAACGAAGGATTTAGGCCCAGATCTCTGTACTGGGGTGAATGTATGACATTGTTCTGCATTTTTTCCATCACCTGTTGTTTTTGCATTTGTCACCCCGAGTGGGACGGGTATGCTCAGACATGAGTCCCTTGCTCTCCACGCCACTGGAATCAAGCTATCCAGGCTGAAGAGGGCTGAAAGCCCGAAACCGGTCCTTGGATGCTTGTTTCCAGTCCAGGGAGGACCTGGCTTGGCAGTTCGGGCTGGACTGTTCCCATGGGGCACAGGGTCAAGACTGATTTGCATATTGCTGGGTTCAAACTGGAATGGCATGGTGAGCAAAAAAACGATGGATTTAGGCCCAGATCTCTGTACTGGGGTGAATGTATGACATTGTTCTGCATTCTGTCCATCACCTGTTGTTTTTGCATATGTCACCCCAAGTGGGACGGGTATGCTCAGACGTGAGTCCCGTGCTCTCCATGCCACTGGAATCAAGCTATCCAGGCTGAAGAGGGCTGAAAGCCCGAAACCAGTCCTTGGATGCTTGTTTCCAGTCCAGGCAGGACCTGGCTTGGCAGTTCGGGCTGGACTGTTCCCATGGGGCACAGGGTCAAGACTGATTTGCATATTGCTGGGTTCAAACTGGAATGGCATGGTGAGCAAAAAAACGATGGATTTAGGCCCAGATCTCTGTACTGGGGTGAATGTATGACATTGTTCTGCATTCTGTCCATCACCTGTTGTTTTTGCATTTGTCACCCCGAGTGGGACGGGTATGCTCAGACGTGAGTCCCGTGCTCTCCATGCCACTGGAATCAAGCTATCCAGGCTGAAGAGGGCTGAAAGCCCGAAACCGGTCCTTGGATGCTTGTTTCCAGTCCAGGGAGGACCTGGCTTGGCAGTTCGGGCTGGACTGTTCCCATGGGGCACAGGGTCAAGACTGATTTGCATATTGCTGGGTTCAAACTGGAATGGCATGGTGAGCAAAAAAACGATGGATTTAGGCCCAGATCTCTGTACTGGGGTGAATGTATGACATTGCTCTGCATTCTGTCCATCACCTGTTGTTTTTGCAAGTATGTCTGCTTCATGGGGCGTTTTTTTGTGTGCAGGAAGGGTCACCTTCCTGTACAAAAACAATCACTGCAGGCATTTTCCTCTTTTAATGCATGCTGTCGAATGCAGCACACATTGAAAGAGGAAAAAACGAGGAGAGATGTTGTTGCGCCTACCTACGCCTCCCCTGGCGAGCCGTAGCATTCACAGGCATTTCCAGATTTAAGATACCTCGTAAATCTGGAAATGTGTCTTGTTCCATGGGTGTTGCGTGGGAACTGTAGTGTGTTTATCTAGGTACCTGAATCGATATTCCTATTCCTTGCCCTTGTCCGGTTATAAATGAATAAATATCCCTACAACGGCATAGAAACCCTTTTCATAATTCAGTCATAGCGCATGCTGTCACATTAAGCAAGCCTACTCCTCCAGCCCCCTAGAAAGCACATCGAATTCTTAAACAAATCCAAGCCTGCAGCAACCTGGGAAATCCCCGCTGCTTTGTTTTGATTTCGTCCAAGAACTCCTGTAAAGCACTGTAAGAACGACCAGTTCTTAGTGACATCTTTATTGACGTCTTATGTCCAGCCTTACGTCAAACCCGGCACCTTTCAGGTATAAATATACCAACGTTGCCTTAAGCAAACACACGGTGGTAATCCTGGAGCAGAGCAGCTATCTACTTCCGAAAAGCCCAGCTGATGCGAGAGCCCACGGACGCTGCCCCTCCTCCCTGACGCGCTGAAAAAGACGCTGTCTTTTCTCCTGCCGAGAAATCCAGCCTCCGGCGTTTCCAGCCCACCCTTGCGAGTGACTGGGATATCGAGTCTTGAGAGAGAGATACCAGCCCTCTGCCTTCTAATACCCAGGTACTGAACTGACTAAACCCTTACAGAGAATTCTTGAGTCAGAATCTTGGCAAAACAAACTTAACTTAAACTGCTACTTACTTACTCCTTCCCACGTATTAGGCTTAGGTCAGGTACACCGGGGTAGGCGTAGTTAGAAGCACCAGTTGAGTACGATTAGTCAATGTATATATGTATGTATCTATTTTATCCATTTTAAAGTATCATATGGCTAAGAAACCATATCAAGGCTTTTACAGTATTATTTCATAATCCTGCTTTTACTGTATGCACTTTACTTAACTATAAGTATTGCAATTGTAGCAATTCATTTCTCTTGTATGAGGAAAGAGACTGCTCAATAAATAACACCTTTTATTGAAAACGCCCGTCTCTCTTTTTCTCTGCATTCTGGTGAAACTAAGTACGCACTTATTGACTGAGTGAAATAGCTGTCTTTTGTTTTCACACGACTCTAGAGATACACTCTTATTCAGGGAGAGCAAAGTTGTCATGTTTTATGGTTGTCAGAAAATAAATCCCTTCTTGTCTATCCAGGGAGGTTAAACTCCTCCTCGCCTATTCGAGAACGTTTCTAGTGAACTCTGAGCTAGCTGGCAAAAAACTTAAGTCTAATATAGTCAGTAAAGACCTAGTCGACCTCAGTCCTACGTCTACACTACTGAAGATATTATTCCAATGCGCAGAGCCTATTGGGACTATAGGAACTACACTACATGGCGCCCAACGTTTGGTAAGGCGATAAATCTAACGCAAGACGTTAGAGTAACTCAGTCGTGCTTTTTCACACAGACCCTTTCTCCCGTAAATACTCCAAAGACGTCTGGAGTGGGTCAAAGGTTAAAATCCGCCGAAACTTAGAAGGAAGACATTTCTATGTATAGTTTTTGGTTTATTCAACGTTGAAGGATACAGTGTTCCAAAGTATTGTGCACCTAATCTTTGTTTCCTTGAAACTTGATCTGCAACAAAAAAACCTTCCGGTCAGTAAAAATGTCAGACGGCGAAGAAGAAAGGGAGGCAGCTAGAATAGCAGCTCAACTCCTAGCGGATGACACAAGTCTCCTGCAGACTGACCCGGATGCAATACTCATCCCGGTCAACATAAGAAAAACTATAACTCTTAAACTTATAGAAAATGGACTAACATCGAGAGGTGGTATAGTCGTATTCGTAATTGAGGCACATGAATATCGGCAGACAGAGGTATTCTATTCATGGATAAACTTTCCAGCAGCAAACGCTGTCACACGCGATTGCCACTATTATAAAATAGAGGAACCTCCGGATGAGTACACCCCGTTCGAGGAGGTGGAAATCCCATTAAAATACAAAGAGCACCTGCTCTGGTTTAAAGGCGCCCTAAACATAATAATCACATCACCAGGCTCGGTCCACTAGGTAGATCAGGAGCAACGTGGCCGGTTCTAGCCAGCTACACACCACATCCAGACATTGAAAAAATGTCAATACCAGAACTTCTAGTCCAACTAAAAGTACTAATCAACATACATAGACAATTAGTCCAATATGTAATGCGGACTTCAACAGTCCAACCAGCTATTAACATTCCACAGCTGACCCCTCATTAGGGGAACACAAATAAAATCACACCACAGAACATACAGTCATGTCTAGGTAAAGTACCCATAAAACGGGAACAAATTCCATTCTGGTTAGCACAAAAAATCACTCAAATAGAGGCAGTATTTCCGGATACTACCCCTACTGAGAAACACAGAATTCTGACTATCTGTCTTCCAATGGGGATCGCACCACATGTGGAGGACTGTGACACTTGGGGCACAGTCTTTGCTTCCATTTACACAAAAACACATGGTATTCCGTTCATGGCGGTAATACCCGATGTGCTAAGACAGATTCAAAATGAATACGTACCAGAACCTGCTTTAACTCTGGGAATGAAATTACTGAAAGACTTCAAGCAGGTCTCAGCTTTATTATTAGCTAACATAAAAGGAGAAGCAGCATCTGTGGCGATCCGCCAGAAATTGAAAGAAACAGATATAGCAGAACAGCCATTTGAACTTGCCAGAATCATAGAAAAATCCTATGAGGAACTAGGAAGAGATAGTTTGGGTGGGAAACCAGTAAAACCCCAACTAACTGAAAATCCTGAAAAGATATTTATTAAAAATAATCCAAATACTCCAAAAAAGAACTGGGATGGAAATAAACAATCCACTCCCAAAGAAAAAAGATTCCAGTCCAGAGGAAGGTCTCCTCGGCGGAGAGAAAGATCTCCGGATCAAGGACACAAGTCTCCCCAGAGGGAGCCCTCTGAGAAAAGATACAACCTTAGAAATAGGGATAATTTGAAGAAACCTGATAGATATCAAGATATTGATACACGTCCCTCTCGATCTTTTCAGACTTCCTCGCAGAAATCGGAAAGAAGAGGACGGTCAGAGCACAGGGAAGAGCACGTCAAGTCCAAAGACAAGGAACCTGCACATCAAAGTAATAAATTACAATTTCCAAAAAAGAAGGTAGCCAGTATTAAAGTAATCAAACATGCCGAGGATCCTGAGGACACAGCTGAAAAACGGAGAGTGGGCTCAGACAATGCTAGACAGCGCAGCAGAAGTGAGCATAGCTCGCAAGATCCTGATGAATCATCTGGAGACAGTGGACACAAATGAATACATTCAGGTGGAAACTGCAGATACCAGAGTTAGCAAACCTCATAAAATATACAAAATAACATTACGTATAGAGGGAGCTAAGACTAGGAAAATAAGGGGTCTATTTTGGGATAACCTCTCCAAAGGCTATGACATCCTTTTAGCTGAAAAAGACTGGCCACCAGAGTTTGTCAGGGAGTGCCCTCATGGCGAAGAAATGATTAAGCCTGCCTTCTCAAATCCAATTCCAATTCATAAAAAATATACACTTGCAAGAAAGTGGGCAGTAGCCCAAGCTCCTGCATTATATAAAAATCATGTAGGATGGGATGAGGACTCTCCTCCTCACAAAATCCAGATAAATTGTCAACCAACAGCACAGAGGCAGTACCCAATTAAGCAAGAAGCTAAAAAACAGGTCAGGGAGATCGTAGATCAACTTGAATACCAGGGGGTGATTGAAACTGGCACCTCACAAATGAACAATCCTTTGTTTCCTGTCTCCAAGCCAGACGATTCATATCGTCTAGTTTTGGACTACAGACATCTAAACTCATGTTGCAAAACTTTTGCAGTACAAAACTCACATAGTGCAGCACTAATGAATAACATCATGCGCAAAAAATACAAAACAACATTAGACATCTCTAATGGATTCTTTTGTCAAAACATAGCACCTGAAAGCAGATATTTGACCGCTTTCTCAATAATGGGCTCGCAGAAAAATTCTGTCGACTCCCACAGGGGTTCAAGAACAGCCCAGGATTATTCTCAGCAAGAGTAACAGAGTTACTACAAATGTATGATGATGAGGCATTATCTTATGTCGATGACATCTATCTAACGGATGATGACTTGGATACTCACTTGAAAAGAGTGAACACCATAATACTTGGGTTCGCAGCAGAGGGTTACAAATTCAACTTTAAGAAGTCACGAATTGCCCATCTAACTGTCCTATTTTTAGGATATGAATTATCAAGTGAAGGCAAAAGCCTGGCAGACAATTTCTTAGAGAAATGCGCTGTAATCCAAGCACCAAGAACGCTGAAAAACTTACAATCAATTCTAGGTTTCCTGAATTTCGGAAGAACTTACATTCTAAATTATACAGAGAGGGTTAAACCTCTCTATGAACGAATGAAACCAGATTTTAAAACAATCAATTTGACTCAAAAACACACAGAAATTTTGAGATCATTGCAAACAGACATGTTAGCTAAAACAAAATTGCAAACTCGCGATAACACACGTAACCTTGTGATTCGAGTCATCCCAGGAAGATGCGGATTCACGTACCTGACCTATAATGAGGGAGAAACGGTACCAATAGCTTACAAATCACATTTGTACACGGAAGCTGAAAAAACATTCAGTATTAAGGAAAACATTGTACATGCGGTTCAAACAGCTGTAGCAAAAGAAAAAGACCAAGCCCAAGGCAGACAGATTACTGTTATAACAGCAGAATCAGCCTTTGAGGCATTAACAAGCCCATGTAATTTAACTACCGTGGCATTAAATCCAAAATGGATACAATGGGAAAATTCTCTTGCTACAGACAAAGTGAAATACTATTTTGGCCCGAACATGAAAAGATTAAAAAATCTAGAATATGAAAGAGAATATCCTCTGCCAATCGACATTCTGCCCATACAACAGTACGGCTGTATAATATATACAGACGGATCAGCACAGCCCGCAGTTGGGGGTAAACAAGCTTACAGTGCTGCGTGCCCGATTGTTAAAGGTCGTTGGCACGAAGGGAAATTTAGACCACTGGTCACTAAAACACAATCTCTAGGAGATTGTACAGCTCAGCAAGCTGAACTACTAGCATTTAAGATGGCACTTGAAAATACTGATCGCGAATTCCCCACACTCATAGCGTGCGATTTATATTATTGTGTTCAATCTTATAATGAATACTTGCAGAATTGGGTTCTAAATGGTTTCAAAGATGCAAAGGGTGGCACAATCAAGCATAAAACGCTTTGGGAACAAGTAGTTCTTTTACAAAAGGAACTACAAAAGACTCACGTGATACATACACTGACTCATGAACGTGATGGCGTTCACGTTACAGGGAATTCATTGGCTGAGACAGCCACAGCGGAAGCAACTAAACCGGCTTCCGTAGCTACAAAAAAGCGTTCAGAAAAATACATAGACGGGGAAACGATGCTGGCGGTAAAAACGTCATCAAAAAGCGACTGTGCAGCGCTACCCGTCAACTATCCACTCAATTATACATACATAATCGATGCAAACTCCGTTCCTTTTGCTCAAATCCCTGGAGTGGGAGATAGGGCAATTCCAAACATGGAACATAGGTTAGGACTAATTATAGCGGCACACGAAGGGCTCGCCTCTGCACACGCTGGTGTCTCGGCCACAGTATTATTATTAAAACAGAGATACTGGTGGCCACAAATGAGAAGACAAACTAGGAACTATGTTCTAGATTGTGAAATATGCCAAAAAATGAAAGTTTCGACAGTGAAAAGACCAGCACAGACGCCCCTTCTGATCTCAGATAAACCATTAGCGTGTGTTTACCTGGACCACTGTGGTCCCTTACAAAGGGATGGCAACTATAAATACATCATGGTCGCAGTGGACTCCTGCACGAGATTCATTTGAATGTGGCCCCAGAGCTCGGCTGACGCCAGAACGGTTATAAAAGATTTGCGAGTCGTTATCGGCACATACGCAATTGGCATGCTACATTCTGACCAGGGTCCTGCTTTTAGCTCTCGAGCTTATAAGGAGGCATTGCATTGCGGTATTCTTGTCCCTTCCATCCTGAGGGAAATGGGATTGTGGAAAGAAAAAAACGAGACATGAAGCAATCTATAACGGCAAAGGTATTAGGTTCTGGGGTTGGGTGGGTCAAACATTTAATAAGTGTCCAACGTAGTCTTAACAATCTGCCAAGAAATTCTCTAAAAGGTTTCAGTCCGTACGAACTATTGTTCGGGACTAGAATGCATATCCAGGACCTCGATAGTCAGACTTCAGTGGTAGAAAGAAAATGCTTTGATATTAAAGATCGTTTGGCTATTTTACAGGACTTAAATGAAACAAGAAAAGACCTGAGCAACATAAAGTTAAAACAACAGCCAACAGCCACTGAAGAGAAACCACCTGTCCTAGCAAGGCCTGTCTGGATATCAAAGATTGGGGATATGGTCAGAGAGAAAATCGCGGTGAAGAAGGAATTTGGGCCTTCTTACAGAAAAGCAGTACCTGTCTTAGCTGTCAACGGAACAAGATCAGTTGTACTACCGCCCCTTGCTGGTAAAAAGGAGAACCGAGTTGTATCCATCGACCTGGTTAAACCACAATCATGTGGCCAATAATAAGTAGTAGGCCAAGTGGACTCCCAAGAAATAGCAGAACACCAAAGTTTGCTACAATACAAGAGGTTCAAACTGAGAGACTAATCACATTTGATAAACCTACAGTGAATCAACAAGGACTATGCAACAAAGCCATGGAACTTATGCCTCTTAAAACCCAAATTGCAACAGTTCGTCAAGAAACACCTGTCTACAACGATGTAGCCACAGACTAAGCTAATGAAACAAAGAAAATTCCAAAAGCAAATAAAAATCCAGAAGCAATTCCAACAATTGACAGAACTGCATCAGGCTACTTCATCAATTTCGATAACTTTTCTGAGGATCCGAGCGAACCTGAGGAACAGCCAACAACAACAAAGACTTTTAAAGACAAAGCAAAAGAACTCTTTCATCAACTCAAAGAAACATATCTGATTTCTCCATGGATTGAAGTTTGGGTGGTGCTAGGTGTACTTTTCCTCCTGCTTTGGCTCATCATGGTACTATGCTTGGGACACTTCATTGAGGGAAAATATATTACAATGGACACAGCAAGTCAGAACATTAACTTGGTCCTAAAGTCACACAAGTCTTCACACATCGAGAAAAGAGAACTTTCTTCAGTAAATTTCACAGCCAATCCGATACCCGGTGGGGTAGCTTGGGACAAAACTGATTATGAAATATATCGCCCGGTCGAGCTCTTGAAGTATCCACATCAATTTAAGGTTTCATTAAGTGACTTTGTAAAACCGAGCACATTCTCTGATGATTGGGACTTTGAAAGTATTAATGATATGACGTCAGACTTAGTTATGTCAGCAAAATTTACAGAACATGATTATTTACAGGGTTCATCTAATTATGACCAGATGTACTGTTACAATCACTATGCTAACCATTATTTGCATAAATCTGCTCAAACTAGAAATGTTTTTAATTTTAATCAATGGGAACACTGTGCAACTCCACCAAAAGGCAGTTCAAAATCATTTTATGAGAAATTCCCATACTTCTCAGGGTTTAAAACAAGTGATGCAGAAACGTTTTATTTCAAACTGTTAAATAAGACAGGAATGAAAACCATGCTGACAAATACAAAATTAATCTATTCAGAAACATTTTTTGAAAAAATGAATACATTTGGTTTTGATTATTGGAAAAATAACATTGAAACAAAAACCATCTGGGGTACCAGAGATTGGCAGGTCCAAGGTATAGAATCATTATTTAGAGCCTGCATGATCCCAGAACAAATTATATTTTTGAATGACACAATTCAACAAACAACCTGTCTTGGCCTAGCCAAAATTAAAGACTTAAACAAACCGTCTATTCCAAAGCAACACCTGACAGTAATAGCACTACAGATGTTGAGATAGACGTATCCCATATTTTAAGATAGACGTATCCCATATTTTAAACCAAAAAAGAACACATCCTGATTGGAAAAAATGGTTGATCTGGCCCACAGACACAAATAACTGTCAAGATAGATTCCTGAACAAAATACAGGGGTTCAAATTGACCAGGCCAGACCCTAGATACTACCAGAGACAACATCCAGGGATAATTACAACATACAGTGTAGGAAAACTCTGCCTCGAATGGCTACAGACATCCACACTGGCAGAAATTAAGCAACACTTGACTTTACTTAAAGAAGGTGCTGACTTGCGTGATTTCATACAGGGACCACGCAAACAGCGTCAAAATATATGCAGCTTATAACGAAGCTTGGAAAGCAACTCAAATTGAAACAGCAGAGAAAATACGGGAAATTGGCCGTATTAATTTGGAAAAATCACTTTCTGTTGTGGACAATGGGTTAATGACTCTGTCTTCCAGAATATATTCACTGGACAGTGTTGTATCATCTGCAATCGATATAATAGAGCAGGACTTACTAATGTTACAACATGGTCAGTCGCAATTGCGTTCTATTGTACAGCTTGGCTGGACGTTACAAAATCTGCGTTCAGGCTACGTGCCATGGCGTTTAATCAACACAACGTCATTATTCTCTATCTTTAACCTTACTGATACACAAATCAGCTTGGCACAAAAAGGAGCAGAGTATACAATTCTGAGCATTGAAAAACTTGAGAGATTACCATTGACGCTGGGATGCTCGAGGGTTAGCTGGGATGCTCGAGCATTAGCGCTGGGATGCTCGAGGGTTACTACGCGCTCTACAAAACCTTAAAATAAAATAAATAATAATTGACAATGTCAGAACGACCTGTCAATGAATGGATAATACACGGAATATTAACTATTCCGATAACAACTTTCCAATTTCGATACTGCCAAAAGTATATACAGGCAGGCCAGTATGAAAGGTTGGGTAAAGGATACATTAAGTCATCATGGAAATTACCTTACACACACACATGTTATAGTGAAAAAGGACAGAATGTATTTCTTAGTGGTAATAATTGTAAAAGATCACTAAGTGGTATACTGCTGTGTCAAGGTATAAATCTACATGGGGCCTGTGAGGGGACTTCAAATAACCTTTCAGGTCACCAACTGGGCACACCTGCAACTCGAATAGAGCCATTCTTTAGACGGTTTTCGAACGGGAGCTACATTCTAATAGTGGACCACAGATGTTGTGGCTTGGTGCCAGGAAAAGCTTATCTAGTAAGCGTTTCTTCCATGGTCACTTGCTGTATGCAAGTATTGTATCCGAACAACACTCCAGACAGGGAGGGAAAAATTTGGCCCAGTTTAAAAATCTCTTCTATTCGAATTGATACTGTTGTAACTTTACAATGGACCTTCCCTCTCTCTGTTCCTCTCCCCCTCCCTTCCCCTCTACTTGGTTTCTTCCCAGCTGTCAGCCTGGAGGCAGCTTTAGAATGTTGATATGTTTATTCCGCCCAGCTGGGTGCACTGAAGGAATTACAGCTAATAAAGCTCACTCTTCTTTATTACGGTGTGGAGCCTTATTACAACACTTTTTGGCGACGAGGACGAGGAGCTGAGCCAGGGTCAGCGTGGTGCACCCCCCTGGAGTATATTTCGCTGTGGACGGAAGACAGTAAGGAAACACCCCTACCTGTTTGTGAGACTTTGCCTGGCATGCCGTCGCTGATAATCGTTATGTGACTCCACGCTGTCAGCGTCAAGGTGTCGGAGAACAGCGCTTCAAATCCATCATCCAGTTTTGTATTCCAAGTTTTGAGCTGGTGTTGGTGTATGAGCTGACTGAAGATTTTCGGACCCGCAGAGTTGACTGGTCGTTTTGGCGCCGCAGGACTTTCTTGAAGTGAGAGGCGGTATGCCGAGGGGTGTTTGAGCAATCCATTCATAGCGGCCTTGAGTGATCATCTAGCGCGACGTCTTCGATATCTGCTGGCTCCTGCCGAGTTCTGTCTAGCGTTTCAAAGTAGACGGACTCTGCACGTTGTGAGGAAACGCCGCGGTGAGCGGGCAGGTGAAGAGAGAGGAGCTCACGGCGGTCAGTCTCCGTTTTCTGTTGCCTGAAGGGGCTGGAGTTTCTGCATTCGTGTAGTTTCTTTCAGCATCGTTGAGGGTGAAAGCGGCGCATTGAGCGACGATCTAATTAAAGAATTTGACACTGCTCTGTTTTTCAAGGGCGGATTGTGAATAAAAGTGGCGCTCTGTGT
This sequence comes from Lissotriton helveticus, assembly GCF_964261635.1. Taxonomy (NCBI): domain Eukaryota; kingdom Metazoa; phylum Chordata; class Amphibia; order Caudata; family Salamandridae; genus Lissotriton; species Lissotriton helveticus. The sequence goes on from NC_136071.1 coordinate 619,401,715, forward strand.
TTTGAACAGCGTCAGAGCGAGTACTTCACGGCCAGGCAGGGTGAAGAAGGCGATCACCACAGGAAGTTCCCGCCCATTTCAAGTGACAGAGCTTAACGAGGAAACAGAAAGGGGACTTGTAGGATTTTCATGGAGACAGGCATAAGGGGAACTAATAAGAAGAACTGGGTTAGGTAATATTTGAATGGTCGAAAATAGGTTATGCTATCATTATTTTCTAGGTTTTTGCCCTTGTAAGAAGACAGTTATTAATCCATTTAGTAAGGTATATGCTTACATTATCTACAACTGTGTGAAATTATTTTAAAGCTATTGTATTGAGTCTTCAACTTTATGGCCATGGCAGGAGCTGGAATGAGCCAGCCCCCACCTTTCCTGAATGAGCTGGGGGAACCAGAGATTCCTTGGAAGAGATGGGAGGGAATTTTCAAGTCCTATCTCATAGCGATAGGCGGGGCGAATTACAACAATGTTAGGAAACAACACATTTTGTTACATAATTTGGGCATACATGGTAGAAAAGTGTTTGAAGATATAACAGGAAGACTAGTGGATGATGAACAAGGAGAGGTAGAAGGGGTGAATGTATATGACTATACCTTGATAAAATTGGAAGAACACTTTAAAACGAAAATTAATGTGGTGTTAGAGAGGCATAAGTTCTATAAAAGGGGTCAAAAGAAAGATGAAAAGGTCACCAATTATGTTGCAATTCTTAAAGGTTTACCTGCCACATGTGAATTTGGGCCTTTAACTGATTCGATGATAAGGGACCAAATTGTGAGGTGCACTAATGATACAAGGATTCAGGAGGAGCTCCTTACGAGAAATTCAGACCTGGAAGAGGCTTTGAGCATAGCTAAAGGGTTGGAGCATACAGCCTTGTGCATGAGGGAAATGAAAATACATGATGGAGCTTTGAGAGAGAAGAATGAGAGTAAAGGGGTACAAGAGGGGGAGACCATTTGCAAGGTAGGAGAGAAAGCTAAGGTCAGTCAACGCAGTAACCCACATGGTTTGTTTTGTTTCAAATGTGGTAGCCCAAATCATCTGGCAAATAATTGGAAATGTCCTGCCAGGGATACTCTGTGTAGGAAATGCAACCAGAGAGGGCATTTTTCTAAAGTGTGTAAAAATATTAATCAGAAAGTTCTTATGGTGGAAAATGTAGAAATTGAGGATGTTAAAGAGAAAACGTATATTTTCCAGGTGGGGGATAAGGAGGAAAGTGAAGGTAATGAATACCCTAAATGTGAAATTACTTTGGATGGTAAAAGTTTTGATGCTTATGCTGATTCTTGCTCTCGCTACACTCTCATAGACAAGAGGGAGTTTGAGGAGAAGTTTGCGGGACGGGGAGTAATTTAAGAGAGAGCAGATATAAGCCCAGTGGGATACTACAAGGAGCGCATTCCGCTAGAAGGGATGGCGAAAATGCGAATATCATTCAAAGATAGGCACACAGTAGGGACAGTTTATGTGGTCAAGAGAGGTTCTAATCTGTTGGGTTGGAAACATCAAAAGGAACTAGGCATCAAATTAGATCCGAACAACAAAGAACAGGTGCTCTTGGTAGAACCCTCCTGTGTAGCAGAAGATGTAATCCAGGAGTTCAAGGAGGTATTTAGCGAAAAGCTGGGTGTGCTAAAGAATTATATGCACAGGATCACACTCAAGGAGGGGGCAAGGCCAGTGATACACAAAACACGTTCCATACCTCTACGCATGAAAGAACCATTGAAAATCGAGTTGGACAAATTGATTAGCCAAGGAGTGATCAAAGAAATAGAGACATCTTCATGGTTGGCTCCTGTCGTGATCACGACCAAGGATGGAGGAAAGAACATCAGATTGTGTGTGGACCTGAGAGACTTGAATGCAAACATCTTGGTGGATCGGTACCCCCTCCCGAGAATAGGAGAAATGTTGACTACCATACAGGGGACAAGGTACTTTAGTGTGCTGGATTTGTCTTCGGCCTATTATCAGATAGAGCTGCATCCTGATTCACAGTCTCTGACAGCGTTTACGACTCCATTCGGAAATTTCAAGTTTTTAAGGATGACATTTGGTTTGGCTTCGGCCGCAGCGGCTTTTCAACGAGTTATGCAGCACATCCTAAGAGAATGTAAGAAAACCATGTGTTTCCAAGATGACATCCTCACGTATGGCTCCAGTCAGGAGGAACACAGCGAAAACTTGAGAGGGGTCTTAAAGAAACTGAAGGAGGTAGGATTCACCACCAGGCTGAGCAAATGCAAATTAGGTGTGAGCTCTGTGGATTACTTGGGCCATACTATCTCCGAAGAAGGGATTAAACCTAAATGTGATTTGGTTAATGCCGTCAGAGATGCACCTACGCCATCCAACAAAGAGGAATTGTTGTCATTTCTTGGACTGGCAGAATACATGGCCAAGTTCATCAAAGACTTTGCTATCAGAACACATGCAATGAGAGAATTGGTGAAGAAAGACAGCAAGTTTGAATGGAGTGAAAGGCAGGAAGAGTCATTCAGAGACATAAAAAATGCCATAGTTCAGGCTCCCTTTATAGGGAAATTTGATCAAGGAAAAGAAATAGTAATAACCACCGATGCGAGCAACAAAGGAATAGGAGCAACACTATCACAGAGAGTGGAAAAACAATTGAAGGTGATTGCTTTCGCGTCGAGAACTCTTACTTCCCCTGAAGCAAATTATTCTACAGTGGAGAAAGAGGCCCTGGCAGTATACTGGGCCATCAAGCATTTCAAGTTCTATGTGTGGGGAGTACCATTTGAAGTACACACAGACCACAAACCCTTGGTTCCTCTATTCAGTAAAAAAAATATGGAGGAAATGACTCCACGCATAGCCAAGTGGGTTTTGGGCCTACAGGGGTATAATTTTCGAGCGGTGTACATTCCTGGACAACTACACAGAGTGGCGGACTTCCTCTCTAGAGCACCGGTTTCGGATGAAACTGTTGAGGAGAAAATGCAGGAGACTATCTTGGAAATAGGGGTAACTGCTGTGATGAAAGAGGAGTGGGAAGAGCACATGGAGAAAGACAAGATTTTGACGAAGGTTAAGGAGTACATAGTCCAGGGGTGGCCAAAGAAGTGCAAGGATTTGGAGAGAGATATCCAACCATTCTGGAATGTAAGAGAGGATCTCTCAATTAATGATAACTTCGTCATGAAGTCGGGAAAACTAGTACCACCAGAGGGAGTGAGGCAGCAAGTCATCAACTTAGCCCATGAAGACCATCTTGGCAGAAGCTTGTGCAAGAATAGATTAAGAGCAGACTATTGGTTCCCGGAGATGGACCGGGAAATGGAGGAGAAAGTTCGTGACTGTTATGCGTGCAGCATCAGTGATAAGACAAAAATCACCAAGCACTCTCCATTAATTCCAGGTAAGGTACCCGATGCTCCATGGAAAAAACTGGGATTTGATATCACGGGACCCATTCATGGAAGAGGCTCACAGGACATGTATCTATTGGTACTTATAGATTACTTTACCAACTGGATCACTCACAAATTTGTGGTAAACATTAACACCAGGTCTTTGATAGGCTTCTTGAAAGAGGTGTTCTCAAGAGAGGGTATCCCCGCGACGATAATAACAGACAACGGGGTTCAGCTGACTTCAGAGGAAATGACGGAATTCTTAAAAGACTGTTCTATTTCCCACATCTGCACGCCGTTGTATTGCCCAAAGGCCAATGGCAAAGTGGAAAGGGCAAATTGATTACTTAAGGAGTGTATCAGGTTGGCAGGAAAATCAGGAAAAAACATGGAAGAAGCTATACTGGAAACCTTGTGGGCATATCATATCACCCCTAACTCAACAACTGGACATTCACCTTTCGAACTAATGAGAGGGAGAAAAGCGGGATCAAAACTGTCCCCACAGTGGATGAGTAGAGGAGGCCGTCTAGAAATAGATTCTGGAGAGGTGATGAGAAAAATTGAAGAAAAGCAAGACAAGTATAAAGAGTGGTACGACAAAAAATGGGGAGTTAGAGAAAAGAACCTCAGTAGTGGACAGATGGTATACATCAGGAAGCCAGACAGATCGGGGAAGAGTGAAGACAGGTTCTACCCCCCAGGGAGGATAAAGGAGGTGAAGAGCAATGTGGTGGTTATGCAAGATGGCAGAGTGTGGAGTCAGGACAGTTCCAGGTGTCAGTGCTGAGGAGTTGGGGCACTGCAGGGAAAGTTTGAGAAAAAAGACCATCCCTTACTGGCACCGACAGTATAGCATGAGGTAACTCTTTCGGGGTGCAAGGGTCACTTTATTTCGTTTCACATAGAAACTTCATTTCCAGTAGAGTCCAGCCTCCTGGCCTAATGTTCTTATTTTGCACCTGTTTCCCCCCCCCCCTTTTCCCTTTCCTCTGTTCCCTTAGGGAAAAAGATGTGTTATAACTTTACAATGGACCTTCCCTCTCTCTGTTCCTCTCCCCCTCCCTTCCCCTCTACTTGGTTTCTTCCCAGCTGTCAGCCTGGAGGCAGCCTTAGAATGTTGATATGTTTATTCCGCCCAGCTGGGTACACTGAAGGAATTACAGCTAATAAAGCTCACTCTTCTTTATTACGGTGTGGAGCCTTATTACAACAGATACTTTAAGCAGAATGAAGTCTGTTCTTCTACAGACGCCTGTGCCCTTGACGTCATCGAAAGAAACGTATGATCTCCAAGTTGCAAGGACAACGACAGAGATACATGCATTATTATCAACAAATTGCCCCTTACACTTCGCAGAAATGCTAAACCAAATCTTAAACATTTCAGATACGAATGGTATCCAGAGTGTATTTAAGACAATTTTTTCGGGACTGTTGACACCTTTCAAAGCAGTCCTGGGCATCTTTCCTAATTTTGTCCATTCAATCTTTGGCGGCCTTCGACTCCTGTTGGGACTCGTAGCAGGCATTTTATTTTTGCTACTCCTGCTTCGTTATGGCAAGCCATGTCACAGACAAGACTCCAGCAACAATGGAAGAAACGATCCTAGCTATACGCTATCGGGACCGCATAACTAAAGTCCTTGGATTAGCCCGGCTAAGAGATCTGAATATGACCTGGTTTCTTTCATTCAGACTCATCTGGCAGAATTGTATCTTACCTGTGGTACGATGTATGCTGTGCGGAGAAGAATGCGTGTTAGACGTCTGTCTTTCACTACAATCAGAAGTACCATTGGATACAGATACTTTGCTAAGTCCCGTAAAGGCTCATGCATCGTGTTGTCCCCAGCGGTTACCTATCCTGATGACGGCATTCGTGGAAACTTCACCACTGCGATTAAAGGGTAGTGAAGTGCAAGATGAGGGCAGCATCAACCAGGTACGACCTTCTGTGAGCAGTACTGATCCTGTCATCATTGAAAGCAACCATGCTCAAGACTGCATGATAGCGACATTTTCCAACTAGGTCGAATTTTTACCTCAAGCGGTAGACTGTTTTTTTTAAAGTCTGTCTGAAATGATGTTCTCCCCTGAACAAAAAGAATAACTTTTAAGCAAACGAGCACTCAGCATTCCCTGAACTCTGAATTTGGCCTTCAGCTTTTAAAAACAAAATCATCTAGAAATATTTGGAACTGTTTTGACTTCTTCCCTTGAAAAACGAAATTATTTTTTTTCTTCCCTGATTCCAAAATATTTACCTTTTTTTTTTTTGGCACTCATCCTCTGCTTAAAGTAGAACTATTCTTAGAGAACAGAGCTTCTATTTTTAGGAACTCTAGAGACAATATATTACCTCAGCATCTAGCATATTTACAAATAACTGTATTTATATGTGATGAAGTGGTCTCGCACTTTTTTTCTGTATTAAGAGCCATTTCATGTGTAATTTCGCAAAATCATTCCGCTGATATACGCATCCTATTTTTTGAATGATTACTCTGCTTGAAATACGTACTGTACCTATACTCATTTTTCATGTATTTCGCATATGCCATTTCAAATGGCAAAAATTTATTTTGGGGTGGATCGGTATACACATGCACCGTTAGATATGTTTACTATTGCTTAGTTTTAGTAATTATGGACATGAATTCGTGGAGTGGGTGTAGTGTGTTTATCTAGGTACCTGAATCGATATTCCTATTCCTTGCCCTTGTCCGGTTATAAATCAATAAATATCCCTACAATGGCATAGAAACCCTTTTCATAATTTAGTCATAGCGCATGCTGTCACATTAAGCAAGCCTACTCCTCCAGCCCCCTAGAAAGCACACCGAGTTCTTAAACAAATCCAAGCCTCCAGCACCCTGGGAAATCCCCGCTGCTTTGTTTTGATTTCGTCCAAGAACTCCTGTAAAGCACTGTAAGAACGACCAGTTCTTAGTGACATCTTTATTGACGTCTTATGTCCAGCCTTAAGTCAAACCCGGCACCTTTCAGGTATAAATATACCAACGTTGCCTTAAGCAAACACACGGTGGTAATCCTGAAGCAGAGCAGCTATCTACTTCCGAAGAGCCCAGCTGATGCGAGAGCCCACGGACGCTGCCCCTCCTCCCTGACGCGCTGAGAAAGACGCTGTCTTTTCTCCTGCCGAGAAATCCAGCCTCCGGCGTTTCCAGCCCACCCTTGCGGGTGACTGGGATATCGAGTCTTGAGAGAGAGATACCAGCCCTCTGCCTTCTAATACCCAGGTACTGAACTGACTAAACCCTTACAGAGAATTCTTGAGTCAGATTCTTGGCAAAACAAACTTAACTTAAACTGCTACTTACTTACTCCTTCCCACGTATTAGGCTTAGGTCAGGTACACCGGGGTAGGCGTAGTTAGAAGCACCAGTTGAGTACGATTAGTCAATGTATATATGTATGTATCTATTTTATCCATTTTAAAGTATCATATGGCTAAGAAACCATATCAATGCTTTTACAGTATTATTTCATAATCCTGCTTTTACTGTATGCACTTTACTTAACTATAAGTATTGCAATTGTAGCAATTCATTTCTCTTGTATGAGGAAAGAGACTGCTCAATAAATAACACTTTTTATTGAAAACGCCCGTCTCTCTTTTTCTCTGCAATCTGGTGAAACTAAGTACGCACTTATTGACTGAGTGAAATATCTGTCTTTTGTTTTCACACGACTCTAGAGATACACTCTTATTCAGGGAGAGCAAAGTTGTCATGTTTTATGGTTGTCAGAAACTAAATCCCTTCTTGTCTATCCAGGGAGGTTAAACTCTTCCTCGCCTATTCGAGAAAGTTTCTAGTGAACTCTGAGCTAGCTGGCAAAAAACTTAAGCCTAATATAGTCAGTAAAGACCTAGTCGACCTCAGTCCTACGTCTACACTACTGAAGATATTATTCCAATGCGCAGCGCCTATTGGGACTATAGGAACTACACTACAGAACACCCTCAACAACACCCATGGAACACCCCTTTCACGCAAACTGCTGCGTGTAAATGGGCCATATTTACAAGGACAGGAAAAGCCACAAAGGGTTGCTTTTACTGTCCTTGTAAATATGGGGAAGTGAAATACGCCACCAGTGACAGGGGGCTTCTAATTCTGCCTCGTAGTGTTTACTATAGCTGTAATGAGAAACTGAATGGTAAACAAACTTCTGTATAATTTCACATGGGGCTTACTTGGAAGAGACAGTCACAGGTGTGTGGTAGACAAGGCAATGTTTTCTGGCCCAAGCTAAGCTCCCTTGTCGAATACTAACAGCACCATGTGCTCCAACCGGCCAGAACTGGTACCTTTTTTAGTTACAATAATACTGTGCCCACTAAAGCTGTACAAGGATAGTATGTACTAAAGTGCATTTTCACACACAAAAGATATTTTTGTAATGGTTGTATGAATAAATATATGTGGCATGTAACTTTAATGTTCTTGATAAAAACGTGTTTTTGTCTTATATATACTCGTATTAAAAAAAATCAACAGTCTAGTCGTTTTGGACCAGAGCATGACTCAGTGGTCAGCCTTTTGGAAATGTCTCCCTCCACTCTACTCTCCCCATGTATGCAAAAAGAGTTTCACCACACAGGCTGATTCACCTACAACTACCCGGCTCAAAATCTTACCAAGCTGGACACCGTCTTCTTTGGGCAGTATCCTATTTAAATTTCCTGTATGGGTGTTTCCCCTTGAAATATCTACATTACTATTCAAAGTATAGCCATCTCTTTTTACAAGCAATTCTTATAATTTGTTTGTGAAGACTTTAAAGCAAAATTTCGGTAGGTTATTAAAAAATTCCAAAGATGAAATATATTAATTTTTTCAGACTGATAGTTTAAGTCTAGTATATCTTGCAGTTCCGCCAACATGCCAAGGACAATTTCTTCACAAAACTCGCTTGTGATATTTACCTCATGTGGGTTAATGCATTTATTTCCAGTACATTTATGACTTCCACAAAGCATTCTACTAGTACTTACGCGCAGCTGTGAATTTGACAGATTCCAAGGAGTACTCGATTGACCACCCATTTAAGCAATGCAACATAAACACCTATGCAATTTTTATGCAGCCTGAACTCGACCCGAAGGTATTGGAGTGCTTTACATAAGCACCAGCTACATTATACTAGGGTTTCACTCCTTTAGGAACAGGAAGATGTATCGATTTGCCCACAATCAAAAGTATTTTGAGCCGACACCGGGACTCGAACCTGCTTCCACCAAAAGACGGCACCTCTGGCCCTAACGCCACATCATTATACTAGACTGTCCTATAGATTAATCAAAGTGCCATTCTGCGAATTTCTAATAGCGGAAAATTGCGAATCGCAATTTGAAAATCGCAGAATGGCATTCATGAAGAAATGCGGCCGCAATTTCCGATTGCGATTTTGCCACAATCGCTTAAATTTCGCAGAATCGCCCGTTTTCCGTGTTGAAATTGCGATCTCGCAATTAGCGAAATCGCAATTTGCGATCTCGCTAACTGCGAGATCGCAAAAACGGGAAGTCGCATTTCCAGCCCATTGATGACATCACAACCAGGAAGTAGGCTTTTCCCTCCCACAAACAGTGGAAGTAGCATTGTGAAGAGCTCCACAACAGTTATTTTGCAGCACCCCAGCAGGACACATACCACCAACATGTCCCAGGAAGCAGCAGGGAGCAGTGGCCAAGGAAGGAAGAGAAAATTAAAGTTCTCTGAACAAGAACTTGAGTACCTCATAGAGGGGGTCTGTAAGGACCATGTAGGCCTCTTCGGCAAGGACTCCCGGAGGGTGCCAGAGGCAGAGAAGCGCCGGATCTGGCTGCGCATCCGCGCAAAAGTAAATGCAGTCGGGGTGAACCAGCGGTCAATCGACGACTTGAAGAAGCGTTGGTACGACCTCAGAGGTCGTGCAAAGGAGCGCATTGCGGAGAGGCTTGGGGAGCGAGTTGCCACCGGTGGAGGGGATCCAATTGCCACACCCAACACTCCATTGGAGGACCTTGTCGAGGACACCCTCACACCAGAAGCCTGCGTGGGTGTTACACAGCTGGACTCGTCCCGACCCAGCCAACAATCACAAGGTAAGTGCCATGTGACTGCGACCCCATCCCCTAACAATACCCATGACTCCTGAGCTAGCAATATGACATCCCCAGTAATGCAGGCCATGCAAACCTGAAATGCCCCAATGCATTGTGGTAGTTGTAGTGTAATCATAATTCCCCAGATAGCCCAACACAGCCAGACCTGTCAAATCAAAGTAATTCCAAAGGCCAGTCAGGGAAAGCAAGCCTGCATGCATGAGGCAACATCTCATGTGCAAGATACATTTAATTAATCATGCACCCTTTAACATCACAGGTGCTGCCGACCAACCCAGCACTGACAGCGAGGCCCTACATATCGAGGAGTTCCCGGAGGACACCGAGGTTGAGGGCCAATCTGACCTACAACCAGGTCCATCCCAGCCACCTGCAGTGATTCCACCACCACCACCCCGTGTGGACAGGGCCACCCCTGCAGCCACAGGTGTCCAGCCACCACCCCAACAGACACCCACGGCAGTTGTACAGGCCACACCACCAGCGGCTAGGAGGCAGAGGAGGCGCACCGCCGGAGCAAGATCCCAGTCCAGCGGACTGAGGCGCCAGCAGCGTCAAGCCTCAACAGGCATAGGCAGGGCACTCCATCTACCTGATCCTGGCCATTGAACGCCGCATGCTGGCGGTACACCAAACACAGGCGCGTCACCTGGCAGCGATACATCTTCAGCTGCAGAAGACTTCCCACAATGTCGGACAGATGACCGCAGCTGTCCGTGAAAATAGTCAGCTGCTGGTAGCCCAGCAGGACATGAGCCGACGCCGCCACCGCCAACTACTGGCCCGCCTGTCGGCCTACACCAGGTCCAACCACATGGTAGGCAATGCTACATCACAACTTTCACGCAGATCACTTGCCATGCAGGGGCAAATGGTACAGTGTTGCCAGGATGTGGCCAGGTCACTTGAACAGCTGACAGCAGCAGTGCTCAGCATGCAGCCCACTGTCCATGGTGAACCAGGGGGGGTGACGATGTCAGCGAGGTCGCGTCGACCAACAGCAGCATGTCCTTGCCGCCGGTGCCTGAACGCCGCCGCAGCAGCAGGCCCACAGCAGGATAACGGGCCAGCACCGTCCCTCAGGACCCTGAGAGACGAATCGGTGCGTCTGGACGTAGGCGCCAGTGACACCTTGAACACCGTCTGTAGGGCCATGCTGGACACCTAATTAAGCCCTCTACCCCTGCATGGGGAGGTATGAAGCAATACTGTCCTCATGTGACACCAAGAAAAACAAAGGCCACATTATTGTGAATTAACAATAAAAATGTATGGTCTCACTTAACTCCAACTCATGTCATTATTACATTTGTCATGCATGAGTGCAGTGTTGTGTGAGGGGAATGGGTGCACTAGAAACAGTTCATAGTGATGTGGTTGCGGCGCCTGTGTCCTTCTGCAGGATTTTCCCCAGGTGCATGACGCGCATGTGGAGGTGGGCGGTTGTCCCCTTCCGACTCACTGCCAGATATCTCAACAGGTATCCTGCGCTTGGTAGCAATGTTGTGCAGTACTGCACAGACTGCAACAATGCGGCAGCAGACCTCAGGCTCGTATTTGAGGGCACCACCAGTCTTATGCAGTATGCGGAAGCGGCTCTTCAAAAGCCCAAATGTCCTCTCAATGCAATTCCTAGTGCGGATGTGTGCTGCATTATAACGCCGTTGCTGTGGTGTTGCAGGGTTGAGGTAAGGGGTGAGTAGGTACTCACGGAGACCGTAGGCGCTGTCACCTGCATGAAAGGAGCAGAGGGTGAGTGCATGTTCTGCGCAGCTACATGATCACAATGTATTATATGGGGGCATGTGTACTTAGGTGTCCTTCGCCAAATTCTCCCCTGGCCAGTCGTGTGTAAATGCCGCTGTGCCTGAAAATGAAGGAGTCATGTGTGCTCCCCGGGTATTGTGCCACTATGTCCGTGATGTAAGTCTTTGCGTTGCACACCATCTGGATATTGAGGGAGTGGTAGTTTTTTCGGTTTCGGTACATGTACTCCGTTTGTGCTGGAGGGCAGATGTGAATGTGGGTACAGTCAATGCATCCTATGACTTGTGGAAATTGGGCAGCGTTGTAGAATTGTACCTTGGTCTCATTCAAGTCCTGTTGGGTGGTGGGGAATGAGATGTAGTGGTGAAGGCGGCTCAGCATTGCCTCCAGGAAACTCTTTAGGCAGCGGCACATGGTGCTCTGGGATATCCCCACTACAACAGCAACTATCCCCTGGAAGCTTCCGGAGGCCAGTAGGTGCAGGCAGCACAAGACCTGGACATGTGTAGGCACGGCATTGGTCCTCCTTGTTGGGTGCTGCATCAGGGGGTCAAGGTCCCGGATCAGCTTAAGAATCATTGGCCCATTCAGGCGGTACTTAGCATAAATTTGCTCCCTTGTTTGGCCCAGCAGGGTGACCCTCAAGCGGAATATTCTCTCCTGGATCCTGTGTCTGTTCCGTGCTGCAGCCTGGAGCCTGCGCCGCCTGACCACCATGTAGAGTCCTGGCATTGTGAGAGTCAGAGTCCTCATGCTACTACTGTGTTTCCTTAAGTGTGTTTGTTCAGGACAGCACCTGTGGCTCATTAGTTTTTTTATTCTTTTTATTTCCTTAATGGTTACCACCTGCTTTTGGTTCTCCTTAAATTGCGGCTCGCAAATATTGATTTTCGGGTTTTTGGCTATTTGCGAGTTTTCATGCATAGCGTATGTGGATATTTAGCGGAATCGCAAAATTATTCGCAGAATCCATGGATTCTCGCTATTTCCGATTCGCTATTGGGGGTCCTCCTAAATTCTGCGATTAATTTTGCGAATTCGCAATTTTTTTTGCGAACTCGCAAATACAGTGTTTTTCACATGATGAATTGCTTTTCTGTAAATTGCGATCGCAATAGCTAATTCGCAGCTATTGCGATCGCAATTTTGCTTCATGAATCTGGCTGTGTATGCTTTCTTTCTTCGTTGCTCTGGTGAGTACATTTGTGACTTCAATAGATAGTTCTATGTGTTCTTCTAAGCGACAAGGCCCCCACCGTACATTGTATTCTAATCTTAAGCAACTAACAGGTAGATTCATCAAGCATTTTTGCGAGCGCAAACGGTGCGAATCGCAAAAATCGTCTGTTTGCGCCCGCAAAAATTTGGGATTCATCAATGGTTCAGGCTCTCGCAATTTAAGAATTCGCAAATATTTGCGAGTTCTCAAATTGCGATTGCATTTAAGGAATCACAATTTGCGATTCCTTATATGCAATGCATGAACCATTGTTGAATTGCGAAATCGCTATTTTTGGCCGCTATTTACCGCGAAGTCTGACTTCGTGGTAAATAGCGAAAACTTAGAAAAATGCACTTTAGTGCATTTTTCTAAGTTGTATGTTACACACACACATGTCCTTTGGACATGTGTGTGCGGAACATCAGTCCACATTTACATTTCAGGGGTGCTACAGGGTGTCCTTTGGACACCCCTGGCACCCTTGAAATCGCATCCTTATAATAAATAAAGAAGCTGTAGAAATCGTAAATAAAATTGCGATTTCTACATGAATCCCGTTTTGCAAGTTCTTAATAACGATTCCTTAATAATCGCTATTAAGGACTCGCAAAACGGGACAATGATGAATCTGGGGGAATGGCCTAGATGTATCAAGCCTTTTGCGATTCGCAAAGGCCGAAATTCTGCGAATTTCGGCCTTTGCGAATCGCAAAAGGGTTTTTTACATTTCTGGGAATGTATTAAAAAATCGCTAAATAAGGAATCGCAATAATTTGCGATTCCTTATTTTTCTTAAGCATTTAAGGAATCGCAAATTTTGCGATTCCTTAAATGCGATGTAAGTAGGGTTCTGAAATTGCGAATTTTGGTTAAGGAATCGTAAATTACCACCAACTTGTAGTTGGTGGTAATTTGCGATTTATTTAAAAATGCCCTATTTGGCATTTGTGAAGGTGGCATGTGACGCAGATACATGCCCATAGGTCATGTATGTGCGCCATATGCACACACATGTAAATTTCAGGGGTGCAGCAGGGTGTCTTTGAGACACCCCTGCACCCTTAAAATTATTCTCAATTTGCAAATTCGCAAAATGCGAATCGCAAATTGAGAACTATTTCGCAATCATTCCTATGGGCCTCCTGGCCCATAGGAATGCATGGGAAATTATTCCTTATTTGCGAATTCGCAAAGGGCGAATTCGCAAATAAGGAAGACTAAGAAATCGCTAAAAAAATAGCGATTTTTAACATACATTCCATTTTGCGAATTCTAAATAGCGATTCCTTAAAAATCGCTATTAAGAATTCGCAAAATGGAATTTTGATACATCTACCCCTAAGTACATTACTTTAATGTATAATAATAATAAATGTATATAGATGAATATAACATTTACTCCTGTCATTTCCATTTATCAACAGAAGATGGCAGCCTAAGCTCACAAGAAAAAGTACCTATTGCTTACAACGTGTTCAGTCACGGTACAGAAATATAAGAATAACACTTGTACATTTAGCTCACTTTCTTAATTATAGGACTTATGTTGTCAGTTTCAGAACATACATATGATTTGAAACTTGATACGTGATGACGTTTATCAGTGCACCTCACATTATATCTATTCCTCTGCCCTGAGCGGACGTATTGGTTACATGTTTGGTCTGTCCTGAGAGGGGTTTAACGGCTTGCCGGAACTCAGACAGGTAATCACAACAAGCATTTGCAATGCAATCAGTCTCGCCTTTGGGACCTTAGAAGTATTTAGCCACGCATCACTTTATCCATGGTGCTACAACATTTGTTCTGACATGCCCCTTTATGATTTAGACAGTGGCACTTCTGGAGAAGCAGGGCCACCCTGTGAGGAAAAGGTGTAACCAGTCCTTCCACATTTTTGCATTATTGGCAGATGTCCAACAAACCCAGACAAAAACGACACTAGGCTAATATTCTATACTGTAAGTGGTGCGCAGAAGACGGTGTTACCACAGAGCAGTCATGCAGTGTCAGAAACTGTGGTCTGACAGGTCAGTGTGTGAGACGTTTTTTGACTGTTTATGAGCCCATTTTTTACTGTTTATTTCAGTAAAGGGGCGAGAGCGGCCACTAGTGGAAAGTATAAACATATGTGGCGTTACGGGCAGGGCTGCTGACTTACTTAGAAACTAGGGAGCCAGGTTTGATTGACAGAGTTGGCTCAAGATCCTGTGATTCTAGGCAAATCACGGGAACTCCCCGATGCCTAAGAAATGAATCCAACCTTGTGTATATTTTAACTGGTGCTCATGTAATGTGATGAGTCATGTAGGTTGTGTTTATGTAAAGCGCTCTAATCCTTTCGAGTCCAATACAAGCTATACAAAGCCAAAATAAGTAAATAAATACAAATTAGTGGCCACTCGAGACCTCTAGTCACGGGGAGTGAGCAGGGCCAATCTCTGACACACCTGTACATGGTACGCGCACCTGCCTGGGTACGGCCGACACCAGACTTCAGAGGAAAGTCTCTCATTTTGCTGTGATAGTTCTGGATATAACTAGAGTGGGGCTCGGCACGACAGATCGGGGAGTGGGTCTATGGAGCGCCAAGGGCCTGTAGTCGGACACACACAGCACCACCAGAGAGAAAAGGTGCACACCGTAATTAAGCAGCAATCCTGGACAACACCAGTGTTCCACCCACTCACAAAAGTCAATTCAATGATCCATGTGCCCTCACCATGCGCCACACTATTTTCAGATTGACCCCGGACTCATTGCATGATTACGAATAAAATCACCAGGTACAAGCCTAAGCAAAAGCCCCATCTACCAGAAAGAGAGCGAGAGAGATCCAGGAGACAGCCAGAAACACTGACTACAAACACCCAGGGATGTCCCCAGCCCCCATGAGAAATTCCCATCCACTGCAATGGACACCCTCAGCTCCCCCCTTCGCATTTACCGCACTGCCTGTAAGAGACCACTACCTCGTGCAACATCCCTCCCCTTAACACACTCCAGCACCCGCTGCAAGGGAGAGCACCCAAAGGCACCATCACTCAAGAAACACCCTCATAACCCTGTAGGATTCCAATATCGTTGAAAGGGTGACCCCAACTGACCCCCTAAATCTAACAGCTCCTACCACACATAAATACATACACACTAGACAGCAGAGTCCAGTTGAAGGAAGATCAGCATCAGCCCACATGGATGATCTATTAGTTGAACTGCCACCCTTTCCAGCACCGGCGGCCACCACTGTGTCCACTGCTCCACCAGGTAGACCCCACAGCGAGACCACTACCCACAGAACAATCCTTAAAGAAACGTTATTGTGCAACAGGTCTTACTTAGCAGAGGAAGATGTGCAGGAACTGCACTAACCTCACCCGTCTGCTTCCAGACAGATCTGTGTTTATCCAGCAATCCCAGTCCCAATGTGGTGCCTCCAACTACCTGAGCAGCGGCTCTGTCGCGGAGCATGACTCACCTACCCCGGTGGCATCCCATCCTGACCCTTCCTTCACAAATTTGCTAGTACTGTAGTAACACCTCTGCCTCCAACGCTTGAACCACCCAGAGCTGTGAGAAGCGATTGACTGGGACCAGTCTACATTATCATTTACCTGGTGCCACGACCGCTTCAGTGCAGGGAAGGACGCAATAACTCCTGGCGTGCAGTGCGTATGTACTAATAAATACAAGTGCTCTGCTTTTAACTGGAGTTCCCTGAGGCATGAAACGAGCCAGGACAGAGGGAGAAAACAAGGAATCTCCACAATAGCAGCTGTTAGAGCACATTTCATGCAGTGGAGCGGCGAGCGCATGATCGGAACCATCGGCGGTAATAATGCACCAGACGGCACTCACATTTCAGTTAATTGGATTGCCAAATGTTCGGACTGTGTGCGTGCCACTGCTCGTTCCTGCATCAATACACCATGGGAGTTAACTTGTGAGAAAAGGTGGGACATGCACCAACCATTAGCCATTTGCAGGCTACGATTTTTGAATGACACAGACAAAAGCCAATCCAAAGAGGTGGGAGGAGTTAAAATCCACAAAGTACATACCACAGATCACCTGACAGCGCAGGAGCTAGGCTCGACCTAAAAAGGGTACTAAAAAGCAATATAGAGAAAAGAGTTCCTTCCATTCTGTGCTTATTTTGAGTTAGTGTAGCTGTGATCAATGGCACTAATTCTTGAAGGCCAGCATTTAATTTTCCTCATATTTTGACACAGGGCAAGGGAGAGAAAAACATAAAAGGAAAAAAGATGGATGAAGAGAAAAACTGAAAAACAGTTACCTGTGGAGAAAGCAGAGATGAAAAAGAACACACAAGAGTGAAATTAAGGGGCAGGAGGTGATTGGTGATGAAACAAAGAGGTACAAATTGATTCAGACAAAAGGAAATCTCAAGATTCATTAGCGGGCAGCAGGTGGAGCACTGCAGAGTAAAGACAGGAACCTACCCCCTAGATGGTAGCATTTTCAATGCTCCTCTTATGGACCCCAAAACCGTATGACCTGAATTTGCGGTGGGTATTCATGTAGAGATGTTTTAAGGCATGGGAAAAGTGGGCAAGTGCCCAGGGCCACCACCTTCAAAAGGGGCCTCCTAGGAAAATGAACTTATTCTCGAGTATATTTTTGTAACTTAGCCTTTATCGCATAATTCAATATTTCAAGGCAACATAGGGCTTGTATTAGAAAAAATGAGCAATCAAATTTAAAGTAGATCCAAACAGGGTCCCCAATAATGTTTCTTGCCCAGGGCCCCCAAAATCCTTAAAATGACACTGCATCCATGTATGGCTTTCCTCAAATGACAACTACCACAACCAAAGTTTCCTATCTACTGTAAAGCACAGTCTTTTTTAGGCAAAGGCACTTGTAGAGGGAGAGACCAAGAGAGTAATAGAAAGACATTGTAATACTGTGAGATGCAGTCTAGTGTTTGGGGGGTGGAGTTAGGGGTGTAACGGAAGAGGAGGAGTAGGCAACAGGAAAGGGGCAGTTAGAGTAGGGACGAGCTGGCAGAGGAAGCTATGAATAAAGCGCCTTCAAAGACATCATAGTGTCCGAGTGTTATTAACCTTCGGGACACTACAACTGGCGACGAGGGTGGTATGGTCGCGCTATGCCACCGCGCGAATCGCAGGAGCTGAATAAGTCGTCCCAAGAGGCATCGGCAGAAGGTCGCCGTCGCGACAAATGTGCCCGAGTGCAGACCGCTGCTAGAGTCGATGCAGATGACCCAGCGATGCATGCCCCGTAGCTCCGTGGCCGGAGAACCACATGGAGCGCATGCCTGAATGCGCTAGTGAGCGCTAGATTGAACGTGCTGTTGAGCGCCAGATCGAGGGTGCTCACCCCCGATGCGTGAGTTTACGCATGGCGCACGGCGAGTGAAAAAGGACGTCGGGAGCCCACCCCGGTCCTACCTGCAACGTGAAGCCATCTGAGCTGAGTGGCCTTGACGGGGAAGCCCCCCGGGAAGATCGCATGCTGGCCGGGTGAGTGCCCAACTGAAAGTGAAGCTACAGTGAGCCAAACCTCGTGGGACACGAGAATTTCAATTTGGCGGCCATCTTGGAGTCAGGCAGCTCCTCCAATCCCTTGTCTGGGATATAGAGCGGCCATCTTAAGGTCAGGTGACCAGTCTGGGCAACAAACACCAGCAAAGACAGCTACAAGCATTGGTAAATGCAGGAATAATATTACAATAAGCACAAGCTAATACAAGAGACAAGTATAAAACAACAGTGGGCATAAGCAACAAGAAGCCCCACGAGCTAACGTGTGTCGGGCAACAAGCACAAGCAAAGGCAACAGCAAACAGAGACTAACACGAGACAGTGGAAAGAGTGAGGCCGACAAGCCTGTATTAAGACAAACATACAAAGAAAGAGAACAAAATGACGACATCACCACCCAGGCAAGTTGCGGGCCCAGCTGCACTCAACTAAACAGGAGTGATGGGCGTCTCCTACTTACGCACCCCAGAGCCACTTACACTCACATCTGGAGGAGGAATGGGCCTCAGATGGCAGGAATGGCTCGAGGATTTTGAGTATTTTATGCAAGGATCCAAAGTTACAGATGATGACCAAAAACTTGCTCTGTGAAACCTGGTTGGGAAAGAGATCAGCAAAATCATCAAAGAACTGCCTACGGACGCTACCGGTTCATTTGTCAAAGTACGAGATGCTCTGAACAAGAAATTCTTACACAAGAAAAATGTAGATTATGAAAGATACACTTTTAATTTGGCCTGTCAGGAAAAGGAAGAACCAATGAGCACATTCATAACGAAGCTTCGACGACTCTCCCGATACTGTGAATTTGACAACTTTTCAACGGAGGATGCTATCAGACTGCGAATCATTGAAGGTTGTCAGTTAGAGACTCTCAGAAGGCGTCTTTTAAGGAAGAGTCATACCTTAGATGAGATCGAAGAAATGACCAGAGTTCATGATCAGGCAGAAGAATATGCCAAAAAAATGGAGGCGGGACGTGCCGACAGACGGGAGCAAGTCTACCGTCTACAAGCCAGTAACACTCACAGACACTCTCGAGACAGACGACGGACATCCAGACCCAACTCCCATCAAAAGTATACAGGGCACAAGCGTCATGAGTCAAGCCGAGGAGACAAGAGATGGGAACGTCCACTCTGGTGCTATAGGTGTGGGTATGATTTCCCACACACGGATGCTTGTCCGGCGCTTGGACAGCAGTGTCGAAAGTGCGGAAGAGAAAACCACTTCGAAAACGTCTGCGGTGATTATCGCAAATACAGACCGAAGGAACAAACAAGATCCTCTCGCCCCAGCACAAAACGACATTACGCTAAAGCAGTTCAAGACCGTCAGGGGTCCTCCTCTGGTTCCTCACAATCGAGTAGGGAATCTCGCAAATCACAATGGATGAGAAGATCACTGTCCCGGGAGTCAAGGTCGGCGTCTCCGGAGATGCCGTACAGCGTTGAATACATCAGCATGGTAGCTGATCCAGATCAATTAAAGAAATATCCCAGATTAGACATCTGTATAGGAAAACACGCAACCAAGTTTGTACTGGACAGTGGGGCATCGCTAAATTACATCCCAGTAACCGAATACAGGAAAATGCGACCAACACCTACCCTGAGCCCAGCATACGTCAGAGTGTACACGTGGATGTCGAAAAAACCTCTTCCATGTCTGGGAAAGTTTGCAACCTCTCTCACGCACAAAGACACGTCTGTGCCAGCGCACATTCATGTCATCGAAGGGCCGGAAGCTGATTGCCTCCTCAGTCTACCCACAGCTGAGCGTCTCCTGTTAGTTGAAATCTTATACCGAGTGAGCGACGACCCCGACATCATCCACAAATTCCCTAAATTATTCTCCGGACTCAGGAAGATGACAAAACGTCAGATTCGCTTACACATCAACGAGCAAGTACGACCCGTCGCGCAACACCATAGGCGAGTACCGTTCCACCTTCAGCAGGCAGTGGAAGATGAAATTCAAGAACTGCTGCGAATGGACATCATCGAGCGGACTGAAGGCCCAACCACGTGGGTTTCACCCGTGGTGATTGTGCCGAAAAAGGGCACACCAGGAAAGGTGCGCCTGTGCGTGGACATGAGGGTCCCAAACACCGCGATTGAGCGGGAGCGTCATCCGGGACCCCACTTAAGTGACATGATTTCAGCCCTCAACGGTGCGCGACTCTTCTCTAAGCTAGATCTAAACAAGGGATACCATCAGTTGGAACTGCATGAGAAGTCACGATATATAACAACCTTTGCCACCCATCTTGGACTCTTTAGATATAAGCGACTCAGCTTTGGAGTCTCGTCTGCTGCGGAGATTTTCCAAGAAGCCATTCGCCAGACCATACATCACATACCTAATGCACTGAACTACAGCGACGACATCTTGGTATACGGTGCAAATACCCATGAGCACGACAAAGCGCTAGACCGGGTGTGCCACGCCCTCCTGGAAGCCAATCTAACGCTCAACAAGGAAAAATGTGAATTCCACAAGTCCACCCTAAAGTTCTTTGGACACATATTTTCTGGAGATGGAATGAAGCCTGACCCGGACAAGGTGATAGCTCTCAAGGACACAAAAAGCCCGCTAGATGTGAGTGACATCAGATCCTTCTTAGGAATGGCAAGTTACTGTGCCAGATATATAAAGGACTATGCTACGATTAGTCACCCGCTGCGCAATCTGACCAAGCAAGGGCAGCCGTTCACCTGGACCCCCCAATGCGAGCATGCATTCCAGGAAATTTAAAGAGCTGTGGAGTCCGCTGACAATCTAGCCTACTTTAGCCCTAAGAGAAAAACAGAGATCACCGTCGACGCCAGCCCAGTCGGGTTGGGTGCAATCCTCGCACAGTTTGACCATGAGACAGATCAGAGACACATTGTGGCGTATGCCAGCCGAAGTTTAACGGACACTGTGAAGGCCTACTCTCAACCAGAGAAGGAGAGTCTTGCCGTTGTGTGGGCCTGTGAACACTTTCACATTTTTTTAAACGGAAAGCACTTTACGCTCGTAACCGATCATCAAGCACTGGTTACCATATTTGGACACCCTAGAGCCAAGATGCCGCCTCGAATAGAGTGCTGGGGTTTACGGTTGCAGGAATACACTTATACCATAGTGCACAAGCCTGGGAAATCCACCAATCCTGCCGACTACATGTCGAGACATCCCCAGGTGTCGCACGTGCCACAACCGTCCTTGGCAGAAGAATACATTCACTTTGTTGTGGATCAAGCCAGACCACCGGCGGTCCCCCTGGAAGCCATATGTGAGGCCACAGCCCAGGATGCCATCCTGCAACCCGTGAAGCGACGACTACTGACAAACAGTTGGCGTCATTCCAATGAAGGTGAAAGCGAAGGTCCAAACATCGGACAAGAAATACAGGCATTTAGACATGTGAGTGATGAACTATCAGCCACCGAAGATGGACTCCTATTGAGAGATCAATGGATCGTCATCCCCATGCAACTCCACCAGGGCGTAATCAATCTCGCACATGAGGGCCACCGTGGAGTGGTAGCCACCAAACGAGCACTCCGAGAAAGGGTATGGTTTCCCTTACTGGACCAGATGGTTGAACTCACTTTAAAAGATTGTCCTCAGTGCCCACTGGTGAATCAAGGAGATCCTCCCGCTACTCTCCAAATGTCAAGACTACCTAGTGGTGTATGGCAAGAACTTGCTCTAGTTTTCTATGGACCTCTTCAGTCTGAAAAATATGTCTTAGTTCTAATGGATGAATACTCAAGGTTCCCCATCGCACAGTTTGTGCCATCCACCAATGCCACCAGCACCATTGCTGTTCTGGACGAAGTCTTTGCTGCATGGGGCATTCCGAAGGAAATAAAGACAGATAATGGACTGCCATTCAATGGTCATGAATTTGCAAAACACCTCAACTTTAGACATCGCAAAATGCCTCCTTTATGGCCACAGGCCAATGGAATGGTAGAGAGGTTCATGGCCACCCTAAAAAAGACATTCCAGCAGGCCACACTCGACAAGAAAGACCTTCAGGTGGCCCTAAATGAAGTCCTGCGAGCGTATCGTACAACTCCCCACGCTACGACAGGGAAATGTCCTGCCACCCTCATGTTGGGACGACCAATTCGGACACGGATACCTATGTGGGAGGACATGCTGCTCCCAGCGTCCGTCCATGGTGCGCATGAGGAACTGACTGTCACTGATCGTGAGAGCAAGGACTAGATGAAATCTTATGCAGATGCCCGGCGAAGAGCCAGATCCTCGTCCATTCAAGAAGGGGACTGGGTACTGGTCAAGCAGGAACAGCACAAGAAGACAGACTGTAAGTTTAGAGCTGAACCCTTGGTAGTCACACAGCAAAAGGGAACGATGATAACTGCTGAGTCCGACAACAAGAGAATCACACAGAACATCTCCCATTTTCAACGGTGCACTCCGGCGGTCAAGGACGCTTTCACCAAGACGACAGAAAGACCGAATAAAGAAACGCCCGAGACTGACTCTGTGACACCGATGCCTGAAGACCAGACAAGAACTGAATCTGGAACTGGAGAAGTGTTTCTGCGGCCCAAACGAACCATCCGCAGACCAGTCCGGCTGATTGAAGAACTATGACCAAGTCAGAAGTTTAATTTCATTTGTTAAGAAAGGGGGAGATGTAATACTGTGAGATGCAGTCTAGTGTTTGGGGGGTGGAGTTAGGGATGTAACGGGAAGAGGAGGAGTAGGCGACAGGAAAGGGGCAGTTAGAGTAGGGACGAGCTGGCAGATGGAAGCTATGAATAAAGTTCCTTCAAAGACATCATAGTGTCCGAGTGTTATTTACCTTTGGGACACGACAGACATCAGCCAGAGAGTGAACAAAAGCTTGACGAAAGACAAGCAAAACGCACTGGGGCGGTCTGTCCCAGGCGGCACTATTTTGGGGGCGGTGGGCACATGTGCAGTGGCTGTTTCTCAGCAGCCAGTCTGGCACTGCATAATCTGCTCACAGCGATAGCATGCGTAAGAATCTATTTGTGCATCTCCACTCTAAAGAAGTGATCTTTAATTGTCAAACTCGGGCGTTCTATATTACTGTGAGTTTCGATGCCCAGCATTATACATCTATGTTCCTGTTGCTGGTCTCCTGTGAAAATGAATGCTCAGCACTTTGAAGAGAGTTCTAAATGGAAAGCAAATGGATGAAATTAGGAGGGCAGCCTGGTTATATTAAATGCTGAGCGCAAGAGATCTTGTGCTGCTGCGTCTAACGAGCTGGTGATATTGCTATATTGCGGATGCAGGCTCAATGGGTAATTTGTACTGAAGCTGCACGATTTAAATGGGGAAAAAAGTGACAGTCCGGCGGGAAGTATGTCGTTATGGCGCAGATCATGTCTGATGCCACTGAAATTGTGCAAGCCGCAAAGCAAATGATCTTTCGCCACTCAATGTGTGCTCCCTTAGGCCAAAGGCATGGCGCTCATGTTTGTATTATTGGATTGGATGCTGTCACTTTCGGGTTACATGGCCATGCAGCTCTTTACGGCAGGTGCATTAATTCACGAAGTTGTCTTACTAGACTTCGTTCTAACCTGGTGACAAAGAGATCTCTGCTGAAGGTGCATTAACCCTCTGAGTTGTCTTACTGAAAGTCCAACCCTGAACTTTCGGGTTTTCATCTTCCTCCTAGAATTCTGTCCTGCAGCCTGCAGGTTACGCACAAATCTCTTTGGCAAGTTGGTGAGGCCTATAAGTTGTCTCTTTCAGTTTTAAAAGTGGTTTGAAGGTGACATACATATGTCTGCAACTGCAAGTCACCAAGGAGTTCCCAAGTACGTATAGAAGGAGAGGGTTGAGAGCTGAATTGCGCTATGAAGTCATAGAACTCTGATGTGATCTGCAGCATTCTTGTGGCGGAGAGTAGTTTATTTCTCATAATACATGGCCACATCTTTACCCTTCTTCCTAAAATAACAAATCATTAGTTGCTTGTTTCTTTTCCAAAAATATTATGATTGATAATACGCAGAATAAATAGGAAATCTGTAGTTCGAAATGAAACACACCAGTCTGAACACCAATATAAAGTTCATAATTTGTTGGAAAAATATGTTCGAAGCAGTTTTATGTAAGCAATTTCCTAAAATGATTGTCTTTCAGATATTGGGTATAATGCAAAGACAATCCTGGCTTTCACTTAAAAACTCTAGCCTGGCAAAAAAAAAGAACACTGCCATAAATGCACTCTCTCTCTATCCTACCACTACTCGAACCGCACTGGGCACTCCTACAACTAAACTCTAACTCTGAGGTGACAGTCCTCTGCTGGATCTTTTTATTTTTTTGAGTTTTATATAGCGGGAACTAGACCCAAGACATTAGGTAGATAGGAATATTGTATTTTTTCAACTGCATAATATTGACGCCCTTGGATCCCAGATTTAACTGAGAGTTTCCGCCATTAACATTACCTGAAATGGATGAGGCTGTTATCACCCCCCCCCACTCCCCCCATTGTTTTCTTGTTGGTGACCCTCAGCCAGGAATGGGAACAGTGCTTTTGTGTGTGAAATGTTCCCCTGCACCTGGCTTTCAGTTTCCTCACTGCTTTCTCTTGATGCAGAAAATACATATATCATAGCGAAGATATTAACCCCCTGAGTGTGAAGCACAAGAGTAGATGGGCTGCGAGGAGACCTACAGTGAAGTAGAGAGTGGCATTGTAAGTTAACCCCTGACAGTTCACCCCCGCACCCCCGCTGCTCGCCGTCCTTTTTCCCCGGCCATGGGCGGCAATCTGAGGGATAGCCCCAGGCACCAGAAGCTCTAGCTACGCCACTGACAAAACGTAAATATAGTCAGCAAACTTAGCATAATGACACTTAAGGATATCCAGATAAAAGTGTTGAATAAGAGCCTGGGGTTCTTCCCGATCTCAGACGTGGCTTATTCCAACTCCAGACTGAATTCTCTGAATTATTCCAGAAAGTACGCCTGGAAGTATTTTTTTCATAGAACGAACTGAGCTCCACAGAACCCACTAATGCTGGTTTATGTAAAAAATCGTATTTCAAACCCTAAACTATCAATACCCCACAATTGTCTTGTCCTTCGAGCAAAAGGTGACCTAAAAGGTAGATTCCTTGAAAAAGAACACTACTAGACCATTTTAGAAGCTATCAAATGAAGACAAAATATATTTTTTAGAATTAACAAACACCGATTCCATTACGATCAAGCCGGCAGATAAAGGGGGAGCTATTGTTATAATGCCAAAATGAATGTACAGGAGTGAGTGCTTGAAACTCCTTAATCATTCAAGAAAATAAAATAGGTTAGATGAGGACTCTATTCCTGATATAATGGAGACTATTGCTTTTATAGTGGGCAAATCTATGGAAAGGGATTGGGATCACAAGATACAAGGCAGAATCTTTGGTCACCCAGAAACCAAGGAGCATGCTTGGAGAAATCCTCCTGGTAGGGTGATTGAGAAATTCTATTTGCCTGCAAAAGGGATTTTAAAGAATCAACAGGCCTTGTAAGCTCTGTATGGTTCCAAAGATCACAATTAGTGAATCCAGGGTACATTCTTGGAGGAAGGGGTTGCATCCTATTTTAAAACATTTCTAGTCCTGCGATTAGGTTATTTAAAGACCAATGTGTCAAATTTCACCTAATCATTACAGAAACAAATGTATTATGGATTCACTAATTGTGATCCTTGAATCCATATAGAGCCTAGTGGTCCTATTTTTGTTTAGATATTCAGATATTGAGGGGGTACTGGGTTAGGATCTTTAAATACTTTCTCATTTCCCCATTATTTGTGCATACTGCAAAAAGGATTACCTTCTACTAAGATGGCTGTTTCGCTCTAATGTATTGATGTGGTGGTATGCATGGGGACATTTTCTAATTGGGGTGAATGGCTTGCAAGTGCAGAAGGATTTTTTGGTTTTACGACCAGATAAGGGAAACCCAAGGATACCTAGGGACCAAGGGTAGTATTAGAGCTATAAGGAGCACCTGTTGTGGTGCGCCCCGGAGAGATACACACCCCTAAAGAATCCATTTTTATTTGTATATAAATAAACTACAGATTTATCTAATTTATCCTGTGCATTATTGTTGTGCACTTACAGTATTATCCCCTTCATGTTCACTTAGGGACCATTGTTCCTTCTAGCTTTGAAGGTTTCTTATGTAGCACACAGTGCTTTGAATATCGGTTTGTAGCCTGGTATGGCAGGCAATGTGGCCTTTATCTGCCTGGCACGTGTGGTCAATGTGCCCCACTGACCGGAGCCATCTTTGGAAAGGGAA
The DNA here is from genome assembly GCF_964261635.1 of Lissotriton helveticus. Lineage (NCBI taxonomy): Eukaryota > Metazoa > Chordata > Amphibia > Caudata > Salamandridae > Lissotriton > Lissotriton helveticus. Next base: position 619,428,073 of record NC_136071.1, read on the forward strand.
GCATGCTGGGACAATGACCTTTCTGGTTGTTTTGCGTTTTAATCTAAGAATGTGGACTTTGGTGCAGGGTCCCTCCACATAGTATGTAGTTCCCACCCTAACTAACGTTTGGAAGTGAGGCCCTGCAGGAAGCGTATTCCAAACTCCACATCAATGTACCTTGAAGATATATGTACCGGGTAGGTACATATATATTTGAGTCAGGTATAGAAAACCTAGACTTACTTACATATTGATATTTTTGGGGGATATTTTGTACCTTACGCCGTACCAGTTTTGGGAGAGCCTTTTGTTTGCCGCTTTGCTCCTGACTGCTTTGGAACCTCGCGGTACCCGCTGCGTGGGATCCGCATCGCCCGTCTGCCTGGGCGCTTCACTTTGCTTTTGTGGGGCTTGCAACTTTGGACTAGAGACCTGTGGGACTAGCAGGGCTGTGAGCTCCAGGTGAGAGACAGGGACTCCATTTCCCAGGAGTCCCTGCGTTGTCATCACCTGCACCTGGACGCTCTCCCTGTTTGACCCGCCCCGAGCACCGAGTGAAAGGTGCCTGCTTGCCCCTGCATCGTTGGGAGACGCCTTACGCCGTAGCAGTTTAGGGAGAGACTTTTGTTTGCCGCTTAGCTCCTGACTGCTTTGGAACCTCGCGGTACCCGCTGCGCGGGTCCCGCATCGCCCCTCTGCCTGGGCGCTTCACTTTGCTTTTGTGGGGCTTGCAACTTTGGACTAGAGACCTGTGGGACTAGCAGGGCTGCGAGCGCCAGGTGAGAGACAGGGACTCCATTTCCCAGGAGTCCCTGCGTTGTCATCACCTGCACCTGGACGCTCTCCCTGTTTGACCCGCCCCCCCGAGCAGCGAGTGAAAGGTGCCTGCTTGCCCCTGCATCGTTGGGAGACGCCTTACGCCGTACCAGTTTTGGGAGAGCCTTTTGTTTGCCGCTTTGCTCCTGACTGCTTTGGAACCTCGCGGTACCCGCTGCGCGGGTCCCGCATCGCCCGTCTGCCTGGGCGCTTCACTTTGCTTTTGTGGGGCTTGCAACTTTGGACTAGAGACCTGTGGGACTAGCAGGGCTGCGAGCGCCAGGTGAGAGACAGGGACTCCATTTCCCAGGAGTCCCTGCGTTGTCATCACCTGCACCTGGACGCTCTCCCTGTTTGACCCGCCCCCCGAACACCTCTCTCCTATAATAGGAGCTGTTATTGCCGCTGCGCGGGAGCGCACCGGAGCGTACCGGGAGAAGCCCGGGACAAGGGCGGGACCGTCTGTGGCCGTCAGGGGCCGAGGGAGGCCGGGCTGGGCCCCCCCTCTGTCATCCTGTATTAGTGACATTCAGGTTTCCTTTTGTGAGCTTGTGTCCAACAACGGCATCAGGTATTGTCATTTGTATAACATAGTATTCTCATTAAATACTCGGGTTATTAAACATGACTTCACCTACAACCTCCACCACCAGTATCCCTTCTCAGTCCGAGGTGGGGCCAGTAATTTCGGGCCCTTTGGATAAGTATTTTAGTCGGGTAGCCAATGATATCGACAGAGAGATTACATTGGCAGAAAGACGCGCTGAGCGTAGGCTGTCAATCGAACTTCTTAAAATACCCTTGGATAAAAGACAATCACAGGTTTTCCCGGCATTGATTCCCCCCCGGTCATCCCTAATTCTACCAGTGGTAGTTGAAACTCCTTATGTTTTCCCCCCTACGATTGAGTTGTTGACTGATTTGCATGTGGACTCTGATATTTGCTCTCCCCTTGTAAGCACACCTCCCTTACCTACCGATCCATCAATAGGGCAGCCGAATTCGGCCCAACGGAGTGTGTTAAATCAAGTGGTAAGAGCAAAGTCATGCTCCAAAAGGAAGAGATGTCCTGCCCCAAAGAAGTGTTACCTGTCTAAACCCCCCAAAAAAATTAAGGAAAGTTGTAGCATGTTCCCGCTCTTCCCAGGAATCAGAGGTTGGTCCTAATGGGGTAAAGACATGTGAGGAGGGGGCAGCTTCTGAAGCGGTTAGTTCTGGCTCGAATAGCATTGATTTACAAGCTATGGGGTTGCCAGAGCTTCCACCTGTAGTCCCCCCCTGTCTCCTGAGGGGGGTAATGTGCCAGTTGGTTTCAGCTCCAAGACCAACGACCTCCCAGAAATGGGAGTGGTAGAGTCCCTACACGTCACCCCCATCCTGTTACTCGAGTTGGAGAAGTTAATGAGGTCTCTCTTGACTCCGCTCGAGGAACAAGTAAAAAAACTAGCAGATAGGCTAGACCACTTTGAGCAGACAACCTTGGACAATTTTTTTACTACGAAATCATTAATTAAGTCCCACATAAAGATAGGGGAGTGTAGTAATCTTCACCAACCTAGTGGGCAGGGGAAAGGTGTGTCGGCTGTTGTATACCCTCCACCTGTGGATGGTACGCCAAGTAGGCTTCAGGGTAAAGGGAAAACTAAAAAGACCAACTTGGAGCCAATGAATAACCCAAGTAGTAATACCACCAAAGTAGCTAAGCTCCCTGTCACAGTTGTTACGGATACAAAAGACCGTTCTAGTAGTGTTGCCCCTCCATCTAATGCCCCTCAAGCCCCATCGAATAACCTAACACCCTGTAATGGTACTGCAGTCAGCAGTATCAGAAACATCGCTGGGAACAAAAACACTCCATCAAATAGCTCCCAACCACCACATGACATCTCTTCTCTCGGATCTGTTGTTCCTGCCAATAGCCTGCCTAAACCACTCCCAATGAGGGCGCAGGATACCTCACATGAATCTCACCCCAGATTCTTTCCCATACGTGGCTGTCCTTATAAATGTGCCACCACTATTGGCTGAGCAAAAGGAATCCTTCCAAATGTTAAAAAATAAGGTTATGCATTGTGTGATCGTGGGCGGTCAGCGGACTGGTAAAGCAGGCGAGGAGGCCGGATATAGTGGGCGATAGCGATTTATTAGGGTTTGTTTATACAAGGTTTATACGGAGACAGTAGGAGAGTCCGGTCCAAATCACGGGAAGAGGTGTCCGTCTTCTTCTTTCTTGTCTGGGCGGGATGAGGGTCCAAGGGAAGGCTGGGTCTTTGGTGTAGCTGCCTCGTTGGGGTCGGAGAACACCTCGGAGGACAAACAAGAGACAAGAGGGAGCCGTTAGCTGTGCTTGGATTCGAGATCCTGTACCTTCACCGTTAACCCGGGAGTGCGAGGATACGAAGGGGAAGTGAGGGCGGTATGGGTATGGATCAGGGAAAGGAAAGAAATAGAAGTGCACAGGGATGTGGGGAGAGGGGTGCTCTTTGTACAGTGTGAAGTGCGTATTTACAACCTGTGTAGTGCTTACTTGTGACGTGCCTAGGATAGCGGGAACAATTTACACTGGGAGGGCTTTATAACTATTTACACGGGCACCTAGCGTGCTCAAGGGAGTAACTGGTACTCACGCGCTCCGCCGTAACTCTCCTCCGAGTTACGGCCGCTCTCCAGCCTCCTCCGTGGGACTCCACCACTCTTCGGACCACTCCTCGCGTTCTCCGTTCCCGTCTTCTCCGTCCGTCACCGGTCCAGCCGAATTCTCCTGCCACAATCCTTCGACAACGCTCGTGTCTTCTCTTCCGGCTTTTCTGTATCCGACAGTCGGTGGAGAGGCGGGCCTTCCGGGGTCACGGTGTATCCCTTCCGGTCCTTCGACGCCTCTGATTGGTTCCTGTACAGGAGAGAGGGGCGGGATGCCTGTCGTCAGGGACGCTGTTGTTGGGGGCTCTACGCGTCTACCTGAACGGGCTAGGGTGTGAGGCGGTAATAGGGGAGCTAGATAGTCTCGGTTATGGGGATCTCGGGTCTCGAGATCACATTCCCTTCCCCTAGCTGTCTTTCTTGTACCCTCAGTGGACACAGGGTAACGAGAAAGGTAGTCTGCGTTACCTTGTTCTAAGCCCTTCCTGTGTACAGTGGTGAAGTGATACGGCTGGAGGGATAGGAACCAGCGGAGGATTCTATCATTGTGACCCTTGTTCCGCGCCATCCACTCCAGGGGAGCATGGTCAGTGTAGATGGTGAATTGTCTCCCCTCCAGATAATACCGTAGGCTGTCTACTGCCCACTTAATGGCCAGGGCTTCTTTCTCCACCACGGCGTAGTTTTTCTCTCGGGGAAACAGTTTTCTGCTAAGAAAGAGGACAGGTTTCTCGTTCCCTTGGGGGTCTTTCTGGGAGAGGACCGCCCCGAGCCCCTGTTCGGAGGCGTCCGTTTGTAAAATAAACGGCCGTGTATAATCTGGGCTTACTAACACTGGATGGGAGGTCAGGGCATTCTTTAGATCCGTGAATGCCTGCATCAGATCAACCGTAGGGGATTTGAGAAGGGTGTCTGTTCTCATAGATTTTTTTAGGAGGTCGGTGAGGGGGGCTGCTCTTTGTGAGAAGTTGGGGACAAACCGTCGGTAATAACCCAGGAGCCCCAGGAAAGCACGAAGGTCTCTCTTGCTCTGGGGGAAGGGGAGGGACTGTATGGCTTCGATTTTGCTCTCCTGGGGTCTGATTAAGCCTTCCCCTAGGAGATAACCTAGGTACTTCACGGTCTGTGCTGCTAGGGTAGTTTTGGAGGGATTAATGGTAAAACCATGTGCTCCTATGGAGGAGATGACCTGGTACAGGTGTTCCAAATGCTGGGACCAGTTGTCACTATAAATCACGATATCATCGAGATATGCACCAGCATAAAGAGAGTGAGGTTGCAGGATGTTATTCATGGCCCGTTGGAACGTGGCTGGGGCGCCATGAAGCCCAAAAGGAAGGACCAGGAATTGGAATAACCCGTCAGGTGTGGAGAAGGCCGTCTTTTTTCTGTCTTCTTCCCGTAGGGGAATCTGCCAATACCCCTTACAGAGGTCTAGCGTGGAGATGTATTGGGCCTTCCCTATGCGTTCGACCATTTCGTCGACGCGGGGTAAGGGGTATGTATCAAAGGAGGATATCTTATTTACCCCCCGGAAATCAATACAGAAACGGACAGACCCGTCCGGCTTGGGTACGAGTACTATCGGGGAATTCCACTCGCTTATCGAGGGCTCGATGATGCCCATCTGTAGCATCTGTTCCGTTTCACGTCGGATTACATCCCTGCGGGCCTCGGGGACTCTGTACGGCCTTTGACGCACTACCTGCCCGGGTATGGTTTGAATCGTGTGCTCAGTTATAGAGGAATGTCCCGGGGAGGAGGAGAACACATGTCGCAAAGGAAATAGGGCTGTTTCGAGTTCCTGTCTCTGTCGTGGGGTGATGTCGGGATCGATACAAGGGTTGAAGGAGAGGAGTCCTGTGCGTGCTGACCCACTTAAGACGGGGCGGGGGCCTTCCCATTTTTTTAAAAGATTAACGTGGTATATCTGAGTGACTCCACGACCGGGATCTATGTCTAGCTCATATGTGACAGGGGTCACCTGCCGTAGGACGCTATACGGACCTTGCCACTGTCCCAGGAGTTTTTGATCGGAGGAGGGCATCATAAGTAACACAAGATCCCCTACCAGGAAGGTTCTGGGTTTGGTGCCCTTATCGTATTGGCCTTTTTGTCTGTTCTGGGCGCTCTCGAGGTTCTGGCTTACTATGTCTCTCATAAGGGATAGGTGGGTTTTCAGATTTTCCATGTATTCAGGAAGGGGCCGGGTACGGTCTGGTTCTGCCTCCCATGCTTCTTGGGCCATATCAAGAAAGGTGCGGGGGGGTCGGCCATATAACAATTCATAGGGGGAATACCCGGTGCTACTTTGGGTGGCACAACGGATAGCAAACAGGGCAAGGGGTAGCATGTCTTCCCACCTCTTGGCTTCTAAGCCTAACAGTTTCTTAAGGGTCTGTTTTAGGGTGGCGTTATACCTCTCGACTAAACCGTCGGTTTGCGGGTGGTACGCCGAGGTTCTGATCTGTTTGATCCCCAGGCTGGCGCATACCTGTTTCATCAAAGAGGAGACAAAAGGAGTACCCTGGTCGGTGAGTATTTCCCTGGGAAAACCGACCCGAGTGAATACAGTAATGAGGGCCTTCGCAATGTTCTGGGTGGTGGGTTGTCTCAGGGGTAGGGCTTCAGGGAAGCGGGTGGCATAGTCCACAATTACCAGGGCGTAACGACACCCACTCCGGGACGGTAATAGGGGTCCGATTATGTCCATCCCTACTCTGCTGAATGGGACGTCTATGATGGGAAGGGGTTGCAGCGGGGCCCTAGGGGGTCGGTATCTACTGTGTTTTTGGCAGACTGGACACTCTTTGCAAAACTTTTTGATATGCTGGTGTATTCCGGGCCAATAAAACTTATCCAGTATTGTTTGGCTGGTCTTCTCTTCACCGAAATGCCCTCCCAGAAGATGGCTATGTGCTAGGAAGAGTACCTTCTCCTGAAAGGGGCCGGGGACCAGGAGTTGGGGTTTCTGGTGGATCCCCCCTTTTCGGTATAAAAGGCCGTTTTTCTTAAAGAAGTAGGGACCTACGTTAAGGGGGTCCTCTTGATCCACTGCCCTTCCCCAGGCTTCCTGTAACAGGGGGTCTTCCTGCTGTGCGGCCCGGAATTCACGGTCCGTTTGCCAGGGGTGTTCATCTGGAAGCACTGGATAAGCGCCTGTGTATTCCCTTTTTTCCTTTTTCTTCTGTGCTTTGGTTTTGGCTGGTTTACGGTGTTGTAGGGGGGAGGATAATCCCTTAGGGAAGGGAGCTTCTTCCCACCAGTGTGTCAGGGACTCTGTGGTGTCATGCAACATTCCGGGCAATCCGGGGTAATCACTTCCTAGGATCGCCTGTTCTGGTAGGGCGGGGATCAGTCCCATTGTAAGAGCCGTGCCGGGATCCTTTTCATGTTGCACCAGTACTTGGGCGGTGGGGTAACTCTTCGTGTCCCCGTGCACACATTGAATGGCCACCCTGTCGGACGAAGGCTGCACAGGGTAGGGTAGGTCTTGAGGCCTGATAACACTCTGTCGACACCCTGTGTCCGTAAGGGCCATGAGGGGTTGTCCATCAAAGTTCACTGGACGTCTGAAAGGGGGCGGAGGAGCCCCTGGTACGGAACACACATAGTTCCGTGCCAGACCCACTTCCATCGGCTCTTCCTTGTGTGGACAGTTCCTGGCAATGTGACCGAAGCCGCCACAGCTATAGCATTGTGGTCCGGGATTGACAGGACGTTGTATCACCGGGGTGGGGAAGAAGATAGGAGGATCAGGTCTTCTTGGTACCGGGGGTCGTGGAGGTCGTAGTCCTGTGGGGGGATGTGGTTTGTGGGGATGATCGTCCTTTCCCCTCTGGACCTCCTGGGCCCTGCTGTAAGCGCTTGCGATTTCTATTGCTGTGTCCAGGGTCAGGTGAGCATGCTGGCGTACCCATCTTTGCGTGCTGGGATGCAAAGACGATAGGAATTGTTCCAGGTAAATCTTTTCCAGGATATTCTCTTTCGTGGAGCTGTCGGGTTTCAGCCAGCGGTTGGCGAGGTCCTTGATTCGGAAGGAGAGGGCCCTGGGATTCTCTTGGGGTCCTTCTTTTACTTGGCGCAGACGTACGCGGTAGGTTTCCGCATCTATACCCAGCCGCTCAAGTATGCATTTTTTTACGTCGTCATAAGGGGTATTGCCTTGTATATTCGCTTGCTGGTAGGCGGCTTGTAGTTCTCCCGTTAGCAGGGGCCCTAGATAGTGGGCCCACCGGTCTAACGGCCAGGCGGCGGCCTGGGCCAGCCGTTCAAAGTTGGTAAAGAAAAAGTCAGGGTCCTCCCCCGGTACGTATTTCTGCAGTACCACTGACGGGAGGGAGGACATCGGGCGCGGTTGACCCAGGACATCGGTCAGTTTCCCCATAGCCTGGTCGTGGGAGGATCCCTGTCCCTTCAAGACATCATGGAGCTGCCCCCGATCGTCCTCGGCAGTTTTGAGGAACTGCTCCATCAACTTTCCCAGTTGTTCTTGAGATTCCGCCATCCTTTTCATCACGGCCTCCATTCCTCCAGTGAATCCCACTTCTGACACCAGATGTGATCGTGGGCGGTCAGCGGACTGGTAAAGCAGGCGAGGAGGCCGGATATAGTGGGCGATAGCGATTTATTAGGGTTTGTTTATACAAGGTTTATACGGAGACAGTAGGAGAGTCCGGTCCAAATCACGGGAAGAGGTGTCCGTCTTCTTCTTTCTTGTCTGGGCGGGATGAGGGTCCAAGGGAAGGCTGGGTCTTTGGTGTAGCTGCCTCGTTGGGGTCGGAGAACACCTCGGAGGACAAACAAGAGACAAGAGGGAGCCGTTAGCTGTGCTTGGATTCGAGATCCTGTACCTTCACCGTTAACCCGGGAGTGCGAGGATACGAAGGGGAAGTGAGGGCGGTATGGGTATGGATCAGGGAAAGGAAAGAAATAGAAGTGCACAGGGATGTGGGGAGAGGGGTGCTCTTTGTACAGTGTGAAGTGCGTATTTACAACCTGTGTAGTGCTTACTTGTGACGTGCCTAGGATAGCGGGAACAATTTACACTGGGAGGGCTTTATAACTATTTACACGGGCACCTAGCGTGCTCAAGGGAGTAACTGGTACTCACGCGCTCCGCCGTAACTCTCCTCCGAGTTACGGCCGCTCTCCAGCCTCCTCCGTGGGACTCCACCACTCTTCGGACCACTCCTCGCGTTCTCCGTTCCCGTCTTCTCCGTCCGTCACCGGTCCAGCCGAATTCTCCTGCCACAATCCTTCGACAACGCTCGTGTCTTCTCTTCCGGCTTTTCTGTATCCGACAGTCGGTGGAGAGGCGGGCCTTCCGGGGTCACGGTGTATCCCTTCCGGTCCTTCGACGCCTCTGATTGGTTCCTGTACAGGAGAGAGGGGCGGGATGCCTGTCGTCAGGGACGCTGTTGTTGGGGGCTCTACGCGTCTACCTGAACGGGCTAGGGTGTGAGGCGGTAATAGGGGAGCTAGATAGTCTCGGTTATGGGGATCTCGGGTCTCGAGATCACACATTGGTTAAGGGTAAATAGACCATTGCCTGGGGAAGTTGATGGCTTGATCATTGGAGTAAGAAGGACGGTGTGGATAGGCTGTACTTCTAAGAAATTGGGGGGTGACTGTATAGTTGTCAATTTTCAAGATCCTAGGGTGGTAAGTTTGATAACGAAACATGATGGAGGTACAACTTGTGGGGGAATTGGTATTGTAGATCTTACTTTCTTTTATCCGAGACCAGCGGGTGTGGAATCTGTTATGACAATTTATCCAAGATCCTTAACCAGTGTCCCGTTTCTAGGGTCGGCCCCCATCACTGTACCATTTCAACAGAATAGTTATTTTGGTGGCACAAATATCAATCGCCTTGGAGTACTGAGGGAGCCGGGGTGGGGGTATTGACAGATGCTTGATAATGCTATGAACAAAACAGAGGACATGACTAGCCGGAACCCATGTGGGAATTTTTCTAAACTTGTTTAGGACCAAAATGTGGAACTAAATGGAATGAATACTGGCTTGGGGATTGAGACCGTGAAGAAATTATGCGGGGATTGTAACCAAATATCTGGGGGTGAGGATTCAACTACTTCAAGCACCCTAAGTAATCAGGGGGTTGAGTATAATAATGCAGACGTAACAAGACATGGGGTGGGAGCAGAGGTAACCCTGAAAAATCCGCCAATGAGGTCTCCTGTAGGACCAGTGCCCAGGGACTGCCCAAGTATAGGGAAGTTTTTCTCGTGGAATATCGCTGGGCTGGTTGGCAAACTGATGTCCCAGGATTGGATAGATTTTGTTAATGGTTTTGAAGTCTGTCTATTCCAGGAGACATGGGCATGTGATCCTATTTTTTTCCCCGGCTATCTAAACTTTTCAATCCCGGCAAGTAAAGGTGCCAGGGGTCGACCAATGGGTGGCCTTACAATTTGGGTGAAACAAAGCTTACAAATTGAAGCAAAAGTGGTCGATCTTTGCTGTAGGGACATTCAAATGCTAAGATTGGCTCCAGAAAAGGGGGAGTGATAGATATTTATAATATCTATGCTAGGGGCATCAACTCAGGAAACTCCCCCACTCTAGAGGCCCTGTCCACTTCCTTAGAATTACAGTCATTGGGGAATAAAATCATAGTAGCGGGTGACTTGAATAGGACTTTTGAGCCACTAGACAGTATAGATGATCCTTTGGGGCAGGACGAGGACACACAATGGGGTGTCCCGACCCTAACACTGGCTCCTGTCAAACGGTGGACTAAAGATATCCTGTCAATGAATGCTATCTGCCTGGAATATGGGTTGAGAGCTCTCAATGGGAGAACGAAAGGTGATAGGGAAGGTGCTTGTACCTTTGACAATGGTCTTAACCATAGTAGGATAGACTATGTCATTTGCAGCCTTAGTCTATGGCAGTGGGTATGGGACATGAAAGTTGAGGGTAGATTGGAAAGTGATCACAATCCCCTCTGTGTGACACACAATTGGTGGTCAATCATGCCTGGTGGCCAGCAATTGAATGATGATCTAATGCCCATAATGACTAACGATATGCGTAGACTTAATTGGCCAAGTGTTTTGGCGAACGCAGATTCAATGGACTTCATAAGTTCTGAGTTGGATGCTGCAATTGCTGCAATGGAATCTGAAAATTCCGTTAACCCAGGGTCTAGGGAAATAACGGAAATACACAACAAGCTCTTTACCCTCATAAGACCACATTTTATGAGAGCACGTAAGATAAATAGGAAACAACCACCTAAATTAGCTAGGTGGTTCAACCACCAGTGCAGGGAAGCCAGGCTAGCCTTAGGTAGCGCTATTAGGAATAGGGATAGGGAAGCTATTAGTAAGGCCAGGAAGCACTATAAGGCTAGTATATCACTAGCGAAAAAAACATGGGATGAAGAGTATTGGGCTTAGTTGAAGGAAGCGTCAGGGGTCAAGGACTCCAGGTTATTTTGGAGATTATTAAAGTGGGGTAGAGGTGGTACTCCGAATAAACCTGACAACAATGTTGCCGAGGGTGCTTGGGTGGAATACTTTAAACCCCAATATGCAGGGTCTAAGGAGGTTGGGATTGTGAAAACGATTCCAGTGGAATTTTCAACTGGAAATGTATTCTCTCTTAAAGAATCTGAAACTGCAATATGTGCAGCCCAAGGGGGAAGGGCCCCGGGTCTTGACGGGATACCGTCTGACGTCTTTAAAAACGACATGGGTCGGTGGGCCAGGTATGTCGCCCTCTTGGGAAATTCTATTGCCAAAGGAGCTGAAGTCCCGGAAGTATGGAAGGGGGCGATCATTATACCCATTTATAAAAAGGGGGATAGGTCCCTCCCAGCTAACTATAGGCCGATAAGCCTGATTGCCACCATTCAAAAAGTGGTGGGGAGAATGGTGGTAAACAAGCTAATGGATTGGGTCGAAGACAACAGCGCATTGTCCCCTTACCAGGCCGGTTTTAGGCGGGCCACAAGTACGGTTGACCAGGTGTTTCGGTTTGCCTTAATTCAATGGGGAACGGTGGTACTTGGCGAGGGCAGCCTGTATGTCGCTTTTGTCGACTTGCGGGCTGCCTTCGACCTGGTCCCAAGGGGAAAGCTTTGGGCAGTCCTGAGTGAAATTGGCCTCCCAGCCGAGTTACTTACGCTAATTATGCGGCTGCACGAGGCTAATTTTGCCAAGGTCCAATGGGGCACGAATGGTGAATCTTCCGCCGATTTCTCCGTTGAACGTGGTGTTCGCCAGGGATGTGCAATGGCACCCTTGCTCTTTTCGTTATTTATTAACGGAATTGTGGCTCGGATGTTGGATGCCTGTGTCGATGCACCCTCGTTGGCGGGCCTCAGGGTCCCGATCCTGATGTTCGCCGACGACACATTAATTTTGTCCAAAACACCGGGTGGCCTGCAGCGCGCCCTACATATCTTTGACCACTTTTGCGGGGAACACGGCTTGGAAGTGAATGTGGGTAAGACCAAGCTGATGACTTTCTCGCCTAAGCGTAGAGCACGCCCAAAAATACTTTTGAATAATTGCGAGTTAGAGGTGGTCAGTGTATTTACTTATCTCGGGGTCCAGATCACCAACAATCTAAAGTGGTCCTACCATATAGAAAAGGCGGTCCTGAAACATCAACAGATCGCGGGAGCATTAAGGGTTGAACACAAAAAATCAAAATCTAAACCTATCAAAGCAGTCCTGGCAGTTTATGATGCAAAGGCCATTGGGTCTGCCCTGTACGGGGCGGAACTATGGGGCTTTGACAAGGTTCTTCACTTGCAGACATCAGAGAACAGGTTTATTAGGGGTATAACGGGACTCCCCCAGAGTACCCCACTAATCCCGCTTGGTCTTGATCTTGGGAGAAGATCAGTCAGTGACCGAGTAAGATTGCGCCCAATCCTTTATTGGCGACGCCTTTGGACCACCCCAGAGATACGGTACTATGCCGATGGATTCCTTGCAATTATCAAAGCAGATGTTTTCCATAAAATAACATGGCTTAAATACCTCAGGGCTGCTCTAGGTGAACTCGGTCTCTCCAACCTCTGGAATAATCCCTCTGGGGAAGTTTTTCCCAGTAAAAGCACCATCAAAAGTTTATATTGGGATAGGATTGATGGCAGACTCTGGAGCAGAACGAGATCTGACACGATGGGGGGGGGGGGCGCTTCTTGGAAATTAAACCGTGTCCATTGTTAGAATTATACTGGGACAGTATTACCGTCCCAGGAGACAGGAAGCTAATGTTCCAGTTAAGATCTGGTTCTCTCCCCCTGAGATCTTTGACGGGCAGGTGGAGGAGTGCGACCAATTTGTGCTGCCCGGTGTGTGGTGCAGCTAAGGAAAGCATAGGCCACTTTTTATTCCTTTGTAAGGCATACGCAACCCCTCGAAGAGTATGGCTAGTTCCCATTTGTAGGAACTTAGGGACAGTTAGTGGTGTTGAGGCGCTAAGAATTATTTGTACCTCCACTGATTTGCCAATTGTTGTGAGAACAGCAAAATACCTGGGGTGGGCATGGTCCATCAGACGGAGGGCTATCTCTTCTAATGTATATTGATTATTGAGTAAATGTGTATTTAACTGTTTTTATTCCTTCTCTGTCAAAGCTTGCACAACGGTTTTTATTATTGAATGTATAAGAGGGTCAATTTTATGTCTTGTATTTTCTAAATGTATGCTGTGCTTTTATGAGTATATTGCTCGAATAAAGCTTTGAAAAGGTTATTTTGTACCTGATATTTACAGCTCTAGATATTCTGACTTCAATATTTAGTATGCACACCTTTACAAAAGAATCACCATAAATGAGACAGTGGCTAGAAAGAATGGAGTCTTTGTGCTTCTGAGAAGTGATGACATTTTCCCTGGGAGGTATGGTGCTCGAATTTGACCCTTGCAATTAGAACATTATATGCATTTGCCATTTTAATTTTTTTCAGCCAGTTTCCTTCAAATAGCAGTGGTCACAGATGAAAAAATACTTATTTTGAAAAGAATTAGATGTGCTTTGAAATTACATATGCTCAAGGTGCCAATTTCCTGGCATTTTCAGTCACTCATAAATAAGTCAGCTGAATAACATTACAGTGTAAAACAAGCATTGGCAAGGCCAATAGTTCTAACGTGAATGTTCTAAAGCATACAAGTACATGCATTTACAAATGCTGTTTGCGTGTGTTAGCATGCTAAAATAAGACCTATAGGCTTTGCCACTGCATGTTTCAAACAAGACTGCAAAAAATTAACTGAGAGGGGTATATTTGCAATGAAATGGCACAGTGCAGTGCTGCGGACAATTTTGCAGCACTGCACCATTACAAAAATGCAGGGATGTGCTGTATTTACAAGAATATGGCACACCCCTGGGCATTCCCTTAAGCTGGCTCTAAAAAGTAGCTTCCTTGAACCAACAGAGACACCTTTGACCCATAGTGCAATGGTGCTTGCATTTCAGGGATGATTGTTTATGTGCAGGAAGGTGTCCCTTCCAGCACACAAAGATTCAATAATGGCGATTTGCTACTTCTATGCACATAGAAGTAGCAAATTACCCTTATGTAGTTTTTTTTGTGTGCAGGAAGGGAGACTGCAGCACACATAGAAAAAGCAAAAATGGGGAGAAATAAAAGTATTTCTCCTCATAGTGCCAATCTAACACCTGCTTTTACATGGTGTTAGATTTTGGCACTGCCTCAGATTTACATATCCTTGTAAACACAACCACAACAACACCCATTGCACGCACCTTTCACACAGAAATCTGTGTGAAAGAGTAGCATATTTACAAAGCAGGGTTAAGCCATGAAAAGTGGCTTAAAACTGCTCTGTAAATATGGTGCAGGGCACTGTCCACCGGAACGTCGAAAAAAGTGACGTTCCAGTGGCTCAATCCTCTTGTAAATATGCCCCGGAGTTTTACAACTTTTTGAAACACTATCATCGACAACTGAAGCCTGAGTTCACTATAAACCTTAGGTGTACCTGCAATACACTGACAACATTTACAAGCAACCCATCAACAATATTATTACACAGAGATGAAACTTTCCCCAACTTCATGATCTCAACAGAAATTACCACAACATGGCAGGAACTAGGCTGGCACTATAATTCGAGATAAAACCACAGGTGCAGCTAGAGTTTTCAACTAAGAGATGGCACCAAATTTGTGGAAAAAGACACACAAATCAACTTTTTTGAACGTATTGGGAGTAGTCCTGCTGGCAAAATTATATTTTGTGTGGAGTGCTAAAAATCTTCAGAGTTCATAGTGCCTAATTGGTTAGCTCTGGACTTAAATCAGAAAATCTGCCTCATCTAGGTCATAAAGATGGATGAAATGGCTGTGTGGTGTGGAAGCAGTGGTTGATTTGTAATAAATAAGTGCCAGGGTTCTTGTCAGGAGGCAGCATGCACCAGCCGATTTCTCCTATTAGCGCCACCCTACAACAGAACAAACTACTAACCATTAAAGTGGGGAGAGAATGTGCTGTGATGGCCAGAGCTGCAGACTTTGGAGCTGAGGAATCAGGTTCAAGCCTGGGCAAGGGCTCAACAACCTGTGATTCTGGGCAAATCGCCTAATCTCCCCTTAAATGAATGTGTCCTTAACTGGTGCTTATGAAAAGCGCCAGAGATGATTAAGTGCCAGTGCTGAGCACCGGAAACCACAGGCTCAAATTAAGCAGTGTCGAAATAAAGTTTCTTTTTGATTAGAAAGTAATGTCAGAAAGCTGTTGAAGATAGAACTTTTTATTGATGTTTTCTGTTCGATTTAACTGTGAGGCCGCTTATTGTGTAACTGGCCAGAGTAACCACAGTTTCTGCCCTGCTTTATTTCTTATTACCATCTTCGATATTGACAAGTCTGGCTCATACATAGAACATTGGTGACCCGCTTGGACCTCTCTTCCACTCTCCAACCATAGGTTCCCCACTTACTTATACACAGAGTCACTGGACAAATGCACTTTTTGGCAGCTGCGTTTTCCACATATTTATGGATTTGGCACATAGTCCATCACCTGCTGCATAATGTACAGATTAAAACAAAATACATTTTGTTTCCAGCTCAAATGGATCAAAAGTTACATAAAACGCAGCGACATCTATTGCCAGGCAGCGGAAGGCCATTTAAAAAAAAATGCTTTTATTGTCATTTTATAAAAAATTAGAAGACATATTTTGGTTCAACTTCAATGGAATCATGGCCTTTATGGATACTGCGACATAGTTTCATGCAAGATCTTCAGCATATGACAGAACATGCCACCCAGGCACAACTAGGTGGTTCATTCATAACAGGTGATCCATTCCTATAAGAGAAAACTCCTTTCCCACCCTCCCCAGGGAACCACACCATGTTGCAGCAAAGCGAATATACCACTCAAACTCCCATCTACACTTCTGGAGCTGTGCACCCTATTTATGCAGTGGCGGAAACTTGAAAGGCTACCCCTGCAAAGTACATAGAGGCCTCCACCCCCCCCCCCCCCCGCCCCAAACTCAGTCAGGAGCTCTCACACCAGAGGCTCATGTCCAGTGCCGGGGCGGGGGCGGCTCTGGAGCTCGGGAGCCCACCCACACTTTGGGGGCTGCGGGGGCTAATGTTAAACAACTGTATTTACGGAAAAACTCATGTAGACAATGGGAAGTTGAGGTTGAAGTTGGGGGAATTTATAGAGCGCACATATACCAAAAAGGTTTCATGGCGCTAATGCAGTCCGGCAGCAGAACAGGGCAGCAATTAGACCTCAAAAGCTCTAATGAATAGCCAGGTCTTCAGACCTTTGCGGAACTCCAAGTATGATTGAGAAAATCGAAGATTATCAGGAAGTGAGTTCCAAAATCGAGGGGCCTGAAAGGAAAAACTCAACCCCCCATGTTTCTTCCTAACAAAGCGTGGAACAACCAGAAGGTTCTTGGAGGAGGAACGTAAGTTTCTAGAGGGAGTGTAGGTTGTAAGCCTAGATGCTACATAGGAGGGAGCTAAGCCCGCTAATGATTTAAAAATAAGACACCCTAGTTTAAATAGGCATCTATGGGCAACCGGTAGCCAATGCAGTTGCCTCAGAAGCGGAAGAGCATGATAGTATCTAGACCGACTATAATTCAGCCTAGCTGCCTGATTTTGAATAAGCTGTAGTTGGCGTAGTTCATAAGCAGGGATACCGATATAAAGAGAATTAGCATAATCGACCCGAGAGATGACAAGGGCAAGGAGGATAAATTTGAGAGCATCAGTGGTAAAGAACCGGGACACCTTAAGAATAGTGCGGGGACATAAAAAACAGGAAGAGACGATCATACTAATCTGGGTGTGCATCGGAAGGTCGTCACTGATTTTGATGCCCAGACTTTTCACAGACTTAGCGGGAGAGGGGGCAGGGCCAAGAGAAGAAGGCCAGAAATTAGAAGACCAGGTATTGGATGAGCCTCCGATCAGGACTAGTTCCGTCTTGTCGGGATTTAACTTAAGATGGTTAGTGGTCATCCAGTCCTGGATAAAAATCATAGTGTTCTGGAAATGGGAATAGAATCAGGAGAAGAAGAAAAGGTGAATATGAGTTGATTGGGACCTGTAGTAAGGCGCACTGGCCCAGTGGGAGGGGAAACCCACTGCTGAATCCCAACTATTCCTCTCCCCGTAGAGACAAGCTAATCCCCTGCGTGTTATAATAATATCATCTTAATAGAAAAGTCAAGGAAGATCATGGTGGTCTGAAGTCATTTTTAGCATGTTCCATAAAATCATGTAATACTGTATCCAAGTAAATTGGCAGGGGTCGCCTGCATGGGTCTCTCTTCTCCTCCCTCCGGAGGGCCATGCTTTTGGCCTGTGCCTATCTGACAACCTCTTACCGCCCCTTTGGGCTTAAAGGAGGAATAGCGGACTTCCACCTTATTGATTTCTGACTGCATAAATTTAGTCAATCCTGCCACATAATTTGGCTCTCTCCTGCTGCATAATTCCAGTGGACCTGTAAATTACACATCAACATTGTCTGTATTTTCCTCTATGCATTCATACTTTATATTATTAAGAAGAGACAATTAAGGTGCTATAGAAGAAAAGAAATATGGAATGTAGCGGTAGTGATATTTATTTGACCTTCATATATCAGAAATTACATTTTAGTGCATCAAGAGACCATTGTACTGGAGAGTGTGCCCTTTAGAAACTTCACAAAACTTAAGTTGAACTGTAAATGTCCTTAAACATCAGGACATGAACTTGACTTTTGGAAACATTCCATTATACATTTTCGAGGACTTACCCCAGACGTTTAATCCTGGGGCATTTACTGAGACTTTCAGTCAGCTTCTGGGCTCCAATGCCAGTTATTCGGTTGTACTGCAGGCTGAAAAATAAAAACGCCCGTTAGCACACTTGCTAGAAAAACTACTACGCCATTTATGTTAAGAATATTACCACAATTCAAATAAAAGCTCTAAAACCACTTTTAAAATGTTTTTGAATATAAGCGAGATGATGTGCAAGCAAAACTCATTTTAGGGAGTCTTCCATGGTCCATAAATGCATGGCTTTGGGGTAATACAGAGAGCCAACGTGTGAATGTGCCTTTTTCAAGCATTTGTGCCTAAAAAGGTGCAACACAGGCCCCTTTTGATCAATCCTAAACTAGGTAAGTTGGTCCCACAGCTAAGGAATATGCTACTTACCAGTATGCATCTGTTCTTGGCATAGAGGGCTGCAGAGTGGTACATTTATGAATAGATCGCCATCTGGTGTTGGGCTCGGATGATTGCACTTGTTTTTCTTCTGGAGAAGTCTTTGTCGTCATAGATGACTCCTCCTCTTGGTGTTAGTGCGCATGGGCATCGGCTCCATCCTTAGATTGTTTTGCCATAGTAGGGTTAGATGGAGTAGTGTAGTAGAATACATAAAGATATGCCCATGTAAGTGTATCTAAATAAGATAATGTTGGGACAGACACAGGTTTCCGGGGAGGCAGGGAGGGCATGTACCACTCTGCAGCCCTCTATGCCAAGAACAGATGCATACTGGTAAGTAGCATATTCCGTTCGAGGCATATGGGCTGCAGATGGTACATTTATGAATAGATTGTACAGCAGTTACCTCCCTAGCGGTGGTCACCAGTGTCTGTCGCAACTGTTTGAAATAGAGTTTTTAATACAGCTTGGCCCACTCTGGCTTGTTGTGTAGCCTGTACATCAACACAGTAGTGCTTTGTGAATGTATGTGGTGTAGACCAAGTTGCTGCTCTACATATGTCATCTAGGGGAATGTTCCCTAAGAATGCCATAGATGCTCCTAGCTTTCGTGTAGAATGAGCTCTAGGAGGAACGGTTAATGTTCTCTTTGCTTTAATGTAACATATCTGTATACATCTTACAATCCATCTAGCGATGCCTGCTTTAGAGATAGGATTGCCCTTGTGTTGGGGAAAATGCTACAAATAGTTGTTTAGTTTTCCTGAAGTTTTGTGTCCTTTCTATGTAGTACAAAATGGCTCTTTTGACATCTAGTGTATGTAGAGCCCTTTCTGCTACCGTCTGTGGCTTTGGAAAAAAGACTGGTAGTTCCACTGGCTGGTTGATGTGAAATGCTGAAATTACCTTAGGCAAGAACTTTGGGTTTGTTCTAAGAACCACTTTATTCTGGTGTAACTGTAGGAATGGTTCTTGTATTGTCAATGCCTGTAATTCACTTACTCTCCTGAGTGATGTAATGGCTATAAGGAACGCCACCTTCCATGTAAGGAATTGTATCTCGCACCTATGCATAGGTTCGAAAGGTGGTCCCATTAGTCTGGTGAGTACTACGTTGAGGTTCCAGACCGGGGAAGGTGGTAATCTTGGTGGAATGACTCTTTTAAGGCCTTCCATGAAGGCTTTTATCGCTGGCACTCTGAACAGTGATATATGCTGCCTGTTTTGTAGGTACGCTGCTATAGCTGCTAGATGTACTCTGATAGATGTGTACGCGAGATTACATTGCTGTAAGTGTAGTAAGTAGCAAATAATCTCCCTTGTTGATACGTCCAGAGGGTTGATATTATTAGTAGTACAGTGTATAGCAAACCTCTTCCACTTAGCTGCATAGCATGCTCTGGTGGTGGGACGTCTCGCTTGTTTAATTATCTCCATGCAATTTGGGGGTAGATCTAAGTACCCAAATTCTAGGATTTCAGGAGCCAGATCGCTAGGTTCAGTTGTGTGGGATCTGGGTGCATTATTTCTCCATGGTTCTGTGTAAGGTGCATGGGTAGAATTCTTAGCTTTTGATGTGGCACTTGTGAGAGTTGCAGGAGCGTGGTGAACCACGGTTGTCTTGCCCACGTGGGTGCTACTAGTATCATGGTCATTGAGTGTTGTTGCAGCTTTCTGACCACTAATGGGATTAGTGGGAGAGGGGGAAAAGCGTATGCAAATTTGTTGGACCAATTTATCCATAACGCATTGCCCTGCGACAGGTGGTGTGGGTACCTGGACGCGAAGCTTTGGCATTTTGCGTTCTGATGAGTGGCAAAGAGGTCTATCTCTGGCTGTCCCCATCTTTGGAAGAATGGCTGCAGTATTTGTTGGTGCAGTTCCCATTCGTGTATTTGTTCCGACTGTCTGCTTAAGATGTCTGCTATCTGGTTTTGGACTCCTGGTAGGTGTTCGGCTAACAGATAGATGTTTTGAGGAATGGCCCATCTCCAGATTTCCTGTGCTAGTCCGGATAGTTGGAGAGAGTGCGTCCCCCCCCTGTTTTTGAATATAATACATTGCTGTCATGTTGTCTGTTCTGATCAGGACTGCTTTGTTGGCAACATGTATTTGGAAGGCTTTCAATGCTAGAAACACTGCTAGTAGTTCTAGATGATTGATGTGCAGTCTTTTTTCCTGCACACTCCACCTTCCTTGTACTGTGTATTTCTCCATATGTGCTCCCCATCCTGTGAGCGATGCGTCCGCTGTTATTGTCACCTGTGGAATCGGTTCTAGGAACGACCGCCCCTTGGCAATGTTTGTTGTGTTCCACCACTTCAGAGAGCGGTGTGTGCGGTCGTCTACCAACACCAGATCTGTAATCTGTCCTTGAGCCTGATTCCACTGTGTCGCTAAGCATTCTTGTAGCGGACGCATTTGTAGTTTGGCATATGGTTAGGCTGTGGGGTTTTAGGTTTAAACCTATAATAAATGATAAAACCCCACTGAAAGAAAAATAGCCCTTACCGGTGAAAACATATAAACACTGAAAAAACACCTGCACAACCACAAACTAAATGCCATTCAAAGAAAGGAAAAGGAACGTGAAAGAGTTTTGTTCTTACTGAAGGAGTCAATAAAATGTAACTTTGTTATACAAGCTAGCAGTAAGAAAGACTTGCTAACATTATTCTGCTTGAGTTTTGTTCTTTAGGGATCCCACTAAAATATTGTTTCTTCTTCCTTTTATTTTTTCCGTTTTATGGCCTTTGGTCTAAAGATGCAGGGTTTAGTTTCACGTTTTAGGTTTAGTTTAATTATTTTAAAAACTGTAGAGAATCAGGACATATCAAACTCACATTTGATATTTTGGATTCTTTCACTGATAGGTAAAATGGCTAGTTTCATAAAAATCTTTCCAAATATGTGTCATCACATTTGCCCACAGAGAATGGGTAAAAAACATTAATACATCAGACCTTAGTTTCTAGTGGGTTAGTATTGTGTAGCGGGGTGGTGGGGACAGAGGAAAATAAAGACTGGTGGAAACATACCGACGATAATTCTTCTGTTTCATCGCCCCAGGAGTCATGGGAAACCGAGTCCAATGCGTGGTGGAACCAAGTATACGCGTCTAGGGATGACTGTACCTTTAAGGAAGGCGAGGCTGACGAGGAAAGCACTCCCCCTTATGACGCCATGTATGGTCAAGGCCACGGATTGGCAGAGAGAAACCCGCCCTCACAGGAAGGCGGACACAAAAGCACGGAAGTAAACAGGAAGGTGTGTCTCGACACCTGGAGGGAGTACGGAGGTCGGAGCGGATATACTGCAGAGCCGGAGGAGCCGAAGAAGAACGTCCCCGAGGAGCCAGGACCAAGAGCGTCTACGCCTGGAGGCCAACGTTCCCATGCACCGCCCAGCCACACCCACGGAGGAGTGTGGCTAACACAGGTGCGTGACCGGGTATCGGGGTGGCTGGGGCGGCGTCAGTAGTGTACATAGCCGTGTACATAGACCTGCTTGTTTGTTCACTTTTCTCCCGTACTCCTCACCGCCCTTCTCCCTTACCTATTCCCTCTCCTCACCTGACCCTCACGAGACGTGCACCGACTGTAGCAAGCCACTGGTGTCCTCACTTGCACTTGGTTCCCTCCCCGGGGTACGCTCTACGCGAATAGAACGCTAATAGCCTTGTCTTCTCTTCCGCATGTGGCGTTGGGACCCGGCACGAGACCGAAGCGGAGAAGAGCACGAAGAGGAAGAAAGGCGACGTACCAGCCCGCGCAGATTCCGGGCCCTAGCCGACACGTTGGACCCCGCTACCCTAGCGAGAGAAAGACAGTCCCTGAGAAGGAAAAAGACCTTTATCAAAATAAAACCGCGTTTACCCAATCCAGTTGTCTCAGTCCCTCCTTCTGATCCGCCACATATTGATAGTAGGTGAATTGCCAACACCTCAGGCTTTAAACATTAAATCTAAGGTATAGTGACAAGTATATATATCACCAAGCATCTGGGATAGTGGTGAAAACGTGACACCAGACTTTTGGAAAACATGGAACGCAGTGCCACTTGCTATGCTCTGCAAAAAAGGTTCTTTCCAAGTTCAACAAAGATTGGAGTGATATTGTTTGTATTTGTAGTGATTCAGCTACGTATATAAAAAAATTGTGTGATGACCTGTCAAAATTGATACCCAAGCTGAAGTGATCCCCTGTAGGAGATCCTTGCTACTTGTTAGATGGTATGCTGAAAGCATCTTTACAATCTTCGGAGTTAATGAGGGATACTATTGACTTTTTAGTCCATTCTGGTGCACTCTTTTCTTATGCCGAGGAACTAAAATGCAAATATTTATCATTTGGTGCTTTATGTGGCATCAAAGAAAGAGTCATCCAAACTGAGCCCATTAGCTGACGGTTCTCAGCCCAAGAGGCTAAGAATGCTGAGAGGCCCTTTTCACAGAAGTTTACATGGGAAGGAAAGCATGAGCGCACATGACCAAAGACTCACTGAAGAAGTATTGTATGGTGTGCTACAATAAGATTAATTTGCAAAAATCTCTTTGGACCTCATCTACACTATACGTAAACTGTCAATATACCATGTTCTTTCAGTGCAGAAAGCAAGCAATGATAAAAGCAAAACGTTCCATAAACACCGGAAAAACACGTTTTCTGTTGTTTTTAGTGGCGTGAAAATGTGTAACCACTGATAACAACTGTTTTTTAGGATATTGAAAACACTGGAAAAACCCCACCAGAATTTACCAAAAATAGAAACTGAAAACAGGACAGCCTACATATGGTATTAGCAGTATGCAGGATGACATCATCCCTAATAGCTGCATGAACACTCTTGCTGGTAGTGAGTGTTGTGGCTGGAATCTTTGAATGATTGTAAGCATTGTTTGGATCCTGACTGGATTGGGGTATACTTTGGCTTTTTCTGTGTCTATAGTAGCCCCCAGATATTGTTGAACCTTGCTTGGTTGTAGGTGTGACTTTGTGTAGTTCACTGTGAACCCTAGCTGGTGTAGTAGCTGAATTGTCTTTTGTGTGTTTTGAAGACATTCCTCTTGTGACTTGGCCTTTATTAGCCAGTCGTCCAAGTATGGGAAGACATGTATTTGTTGTCTTCTTAGGTGAGCTGCCACCACTGCCAGGCATTTTGTGAACACCCTTGGTGCCGTTGTGACACCAAACGGAAGGACTTTGAACTGATAATGTTGTCCTTCTACCACAAACCTGAGGTATTTCCTGTGGGCTTTGTGAATTGGGATATGAAAGTAAGCGTCTTTTAGATCCAGTGTAGAAAGAAAGTCCCCTTTCTTCAGTAAAGGAAGTACTTGTTGGAGCGTGACCATGTGGAAATGTTCCGAATTTATGTATGCGTTGAGAGGTCTTAGGTGCAGTATTGGCCTTAGAGACCCGTCCTTTTTGGGAATTAGGAAGTATAGGGAGTATACTCCTGTTCCTTGTTGGTGCTGTGGAACCTTCTCTATGGCATGCTTTTCTAGTAGGGATAGTACTTCTTGTTTTAACAGTGTCAGGTGATCTTGTTTCATTGGACGCTGTTTGGGGGGGATGTTTGGTGGGGTAGATGTGAGTTCCAGGCAATAACCATGTTGGATAATTTGTCTCACCCACCTGTCTGATGTGATGTTTTCCCAGACAGGTAGGAACTGTGATAGGCGTCCCCCGACCGGTGTTATATGGTCTGGGGGGAGCTGTATGAAGTCACTGCTTTGGGGTTGGAGAGTTGCGGTTGTTGTTTCCGCGACCTCTACCCTTGTTGTTGTTACCTCTGTAACCACCTCTAGAATTACCTCTGGGTGATGTAGGTGTAAAAGAGGTTTGTTGCTGGCTTGTACCTGTATTTTTGGATCCTCCTCTATAGGCGGACCTACGAAAGGAACCTCTTTGTGTCGGCTGTTGCAATGCTCCCATTGATTTAGCCGTTTCCGTATCCTTTTTCATCTTTTCTAAGGCCTCATCTGTCCCTGTGCCGAAAAGTGTTTTCTCATCAAAAGGTTGGTTCAGTAATGATGTTTGTACCTCTTGTTTGAACCCTGAAACCCTGAGCCATGCATGTCTCCTTAACATGATGCTTGTGTTTATAGATCTTGCTGCAGTGTCTGCCGCGTCTAGGGCGCACTTGATTGAAGTGTTAGTAATTAACTTCCCTTCCTGTATGAGTTGATCTGCCCTCTTTTGATGTTCCTTAGGGAGATGTGTGATGAGTTTTTCTAATTCATCATAATGCGCTCTGTCATACCTTGCAAGTAGTGCTTGTGTATTAGCTATGCGCCAGCTGTTTGCCGCTTGAGATGCTACTCTCTTACCAGAGGCATCTATTAGCTTAGACTCTTTGTCAGGAGGTGGAGCTTCTCCTGTAGATAAAGAGTTTGCTCTCTTACGAGCGTTTGTGACCACTAGTAAGTCTAGAGGAATTTGCCCTTTAATGAATATTGGGTCTTTTGGAGCTGCTCTATATTTCTTATCAATTCTTGGGTTCAGTACCCTAGCCCTCACCGGGTCTTTGAATATTTCTGATGTGTGACTGAGAAGGCCCTTAAGCATTGGTAGTGTTCCTGATGTTCTTTGTGCAGTAGGTAGTGTTTCTAATAAGAAATCCTCTATTTGAGGTTCTGCATGTAGTTCTACCTTGTGGTATTTTGCTGCTCTATTAATGAGTTACGCAAAACCAGTATTATCATCAGGAGGTGAAGGTTTTGAAGGATACAATTCAGGGTCGTTATCGTTATCTGACCCTACATTGTACTCTTCCCATGGGTCTGCCTCCTCTGGGATTGTGTCTTCATCATCCCCAGGATGTTCTCCCTCCCCTGTGTCACTTTCTACATCTGTTGTAGGTGTAGATGGTCGTGTGGGAGGAATATTTGGCCTATTGTGAGGAAGAGGAGAAGAGGGTGTGTCTCTAGGTTTTGGAGAATGGGGAGGAGTTGTATTTGTCCCCATTGTTCTCTTCTTCGGATGAGTCCTGTCGTCCGACTGTTCATTCTTCCTCTTTTTAGGTAGTTCTGTGACTACCTTGCCAGTTTGTGGATCAATAAACAGAGTCTTTTGTTTAGGATCTGTTTTATATTCCTGTGTCGGTACCGCAGTTTTCGGGTCCGAAAGGTGTTTTTTCTTCTGACTGTCTATTTGTATTTTCGGCACCGAGATTTTATTCGGATCCGATGTTTTCGGTGTCGACGATGTCCCCGGTGTCGAGGGTGTTTATGACGTCGAAACGTGTTTCGGTGTCGACATGGACTGTTTCGACTTCGAGCTTTCCTTGACATGGAGCTTCGGTGTCGATGTGGGTCGTCTATCGGAACCACCATGATGGGAGACCGAGTGTTTCGGTTTCGGTTTCGTTGCCGGGCCTAAAGGCGGGGCGTCGGAAACTTTTTTTCGGTTGTCTGACCGGGCTCGAGGGCGGGGTCGACACCGTGCGGGGTCTGTTCTTTGGTAAAGGGACGTCGTCACTCACGGTTTGCTGGACGTCGATTTTCTCGACGTCGGACTCGTCCGCTTCTGACCCCGCCTCGTCGACCTCCTCTTCCTCCTGTTCTGGGTGCTGGTCCTCGAACAGCTCCGGGATTGCTTGTGACTGCATTCTCGATACCTCGTGTCTTCGGGCTCGACGGTTTCTAATCGTCGATTTTGAAGAAAATGCTGCACAGGCCTCACAGTCCCTGGATTCGTGTTCAGGGGACAAGCAGAGGTTGCACACTTCGTGTAGGTCCTTGTGTGGGAACTTAGCACCACACGTTGGACATTTTTTGAATGGAGTCCTTTCCATGGACTCCGGGCTGGACTACGTCGAGCTGGTCTTCTCGTAGTCGTCGTTCTTCGAAACGCGTCGAGATGGAATTGAAGTCGCGTTCGATAACAATACCGTCGAATTGGAAAGGGTTACGCGCCGAATATAACCTTCTTTATTGAAGTCGGTCCGGAGCGCTTCGATCCTCATCCGAACCCGATGGCGGAAAAAAACAATCTAAGGATGGAGCCGATGCCCATGCGCACTAAAACCAAGAGGAGGAGTCATCTATGACGACAAAGACTTCTCCAGAAGAAAAACAAGTGCAATCATCCGAGCCCAACACCAGATGGCGATCTATTCATAAATGTACCATCTGCAGCCCATATGCCTCGAACACAGGGTTTACAGCAGTTGTTTCCACCCAGGTCCAGAGCTGCCATTCGGTGAAATACGTCAGCAGCCTTAGAGCGCCACGTAGTGGTTGTGCTAAAATACTGAAACATTATAATATTCTTTGCAAGGTAGATCTCCTATACAGAAATATTGTCTGCCAAAAGTACCAAGTCTTAAATATCGTTTAGAAAAATACTGTCCTAAAAATATCCCAATGAAGCTAGAGTTTCCTTATTAACTATAAAGGGTTGATTTTCTTCTAAACAATATTTACAACACAAAATTTATGTCAGGTGATATACAATATTCTGGTACCGCACTTTTTTGTAATATATGGCGAGTGTCCCTGCTGGCAAAATTGGCTTTTACCTGGTGCACTAATATTCTCTTACCATTCCTGTGTTCTGCATAAGTCCATGTCTATTCCAGATATGCTTGCTATCCACATTATTGGCCAACCAACCTGGGCAACTGTTCAATGCCCAAGGAGTCAGTGCGGAATTTTGGTTTGTACTTGGACAATAAACTGTCCATGAAGAACCGAATCAACCATATTATAGGTACCTGCTTTGGACTTATGCGTAGCCTTAGAAAGGTCTTTAAGTGGGTCCCCGCTGAGGCCCGGAAACCCCTAGTTCAGGGTCTAATCATAAATAGAATGGACTACGGGAATGCGCTTTTATTAGCCATAAATGAGCACCACCTGAACAGACTCCAGGTTTTTCAGAACACTGCAGCTCGGCTGGTTCTCAATTTACCATGAAGATCCCCATCGGCCCCTTGTTTGAAGAGCCTTCATTGGCTCCCGGTATAAAAACGAATCCTGTTCAAAACGTTATGTCTAGTCCACAAACATAAGTAAGGAAAGGGTCCAAAATATTGGTCTCAAAAGGTAACATGGTACCAGCCTCAAAGAGAACTCATATCTAGCACCGAGTCTCTGCTTACACCTCTTAGAATACAAACCTCCAGGAATGGAGGTCGCGCTTTTTCTTTTCGTGTCCCCGCCTCATGGAATAAAATGCCTCTCAACCGCCGCATTATCTCTGAACACAGCTGCTTTCGCAAGAAGCTGAAGACATGGCTTTTTGCAAACTAAACCTCTCTACTCTCTCTTCAGAGCCGTCTGCAAGCGCCATGAGACACCCCTTGGATGTGATATGTGCGCGATACAAATACCTTTGACTTGACTTTAAAAAAATGATTCTAAACAAAACTCATTTGCAAATTAGAAGGTTTGAAAATCTGTTGTTGATCCCGCCCTCATGGACCTGCATTGGACATCCCTGGTCTAAATGGTTCTTACTTTTTTAGCATTATGAGCAACTAGGGTTGGTCTGGCATATAGGGCAATCCAGCAGTATCAGAGGGGCTGGTATGAAAGTCCAGTATGTGAGCCGATTTTAGGTTTGTGGGCTTGCAAAGCCAGTATTTACTTCTGATTTTGCTGATATTAAAACAAACATTATCTGCAATAAGTTCAAATCCATGCAGCCCCCTATACCTTGCAAAACACTTGTATAGTTTGTCTTTACAAGTTCAAAACTGCACCAATTTGCAAACATGGGGCACCTTTTTAGCTATTAATTCACTTATGGGGCCATTTCTATTTTGGTGCCTGGTCCTATTTTCTGTCCCAAATCGCCCCCACCAAACAGTAGCTCTGTATTTCAATAGGAAGAGCGTTTTTTGGTTTGCCTGTAACTTTGGCACCATTTGACGAACTTTGATCCACATCAGCTCCTTCCTGGAAAGTTTTGGGGTGATCCATCAAGCACAGGCAGATAACAAAGGGGTCCCAAAAATGACTTTCTCTATGTATTTTCTTTATACTTTTTTAGGCAGCGATGCCGCAAAACTGCTAAACGTAATTACACCAAATTCGGTTGGAAGCTAGATGGTGGTTCGGAAAATGTGCTTTTGTGATTTTATGTAAATCCATTCAGTGGTTTTACAGAAATGAAGGCTTAAAATATTTGTATATCTGGAGAATTTCATTTGAGGGACTCGCACAAGAGTCCCCCAAACCCAATTTAAAAAAATGTTGTTCTAATTGGCGAAGGGGGCTTTTTTTTTCCTTGGGCCAATTTGCTCCCTAAGGAGCAAAGCTCCTGCAGGAGCGAGCACTCTGATTGGCTGCCTGCAACATCAGAAAACATGTTGCAGGGAGCCATCTCAGGACTCTGGAGCTTAGTCTCTGTGTAGTTTTATAAAAAAAAATATATATAAGGGGGCAGGGTAGAGATACCCACCTCCCTCCCCGAGCCCCAAATACAAATAAAAAAAAATCATGATCCAGAGGAAGTCCTACTGGACTCCCGCAGGATCCTGACTTTATAAAATAAAATCACCTGTGCGGATTTTAAATTTAATAAATCTGACCCCCGGTGGGTCAGAACCTGGGGGTCTTCAAAATTAATTATAGGGGAAGGGAGACATACGTTGAGCCATTTTCAGTCCGGAGATTAAAAGGCTGTGCTCAACTAGTGTCAAATGCCACTGACATGTATTAGTATCAGGGACTGACACTTTTGACATTGTGAGATCATTAATCACAAGTAGGAGATGTAAATACAATGTATTTGGCAATATTTCACAGCTGACATCACAAGTAACAAAAGACCTTTATGCAAACTGCACAACATTTACCATTTGCCGGGAGACAAGATCTCATTCGTCGAATAAATTATGGAAATCATCCCATCTAATGTAGGACAACATTCTTCCCAGATCTTCCCTGGAAACTTCGATCCACAAGGGAATGACCTGAATGACCCCGTAGTAAATAGCCTTTTCCTAGTCGACCTCAATATGATTCAAATCTGTGACAGCCCCACAGACATCGTGGGTTCGATCCAGGACCTATTCATCTCCAAACCCAACTCCATTCAACTGTAATAGATAGTCCTGTGTAACTGGACTGATCACCACTACATCACCTTCTGCATCATAGCATCTTGGACTACAAAAAGATGTGAACTTAAGAAACCCAGACACTGAAAAAGATCCATGCAAAATGCAAAGTGGATTGAAATGATATGCCTTAGCAACAAGACCCTACCTCCTTCTGTTGACATGTCCGAGGTCCATGACTTCACTAATCATTACAACAGTTTCATGTTGAAAATCCTTGATCGATACAATCACCCCATTCTGACTGAAAAAGAATGTGAATCAAAGACTCCAAACCATGGTTTAATGGTAGCTTAAATACAGATAGATGCAATCTGAGATTAAGTGAATGATCTTGCCGATGTGCTCCACCCCTTGAACACCTTAAGTACTTGAGAACAAGGGGAAGTATTTATTATAAACTCATAAGAAGAGCAAAAGAAAAAGCAAGAAATCACCCAAAAAACAGTTTGAATTAATTAAACTCCAATCCAATAATCATCCAGCTCTCTCATTAACGATGTCCAGCTTGCAACCAAACTTTGAAGTATTTGTCTCCTTCTTTCTTGAAAAGATGAATAAGATTGAAACAGATCACCTGACAGCAATGAACCAACTTATAGCCTCACTCCTTTTCACCCCCTCCTCTCCCCTTCCCACTCAACCTCTTCTTCCACTAGGAAACACCTCTAAAAACAGCGCCTCCTGGAGTCCTGGAGCTATTTCAAAACCTCTGATGAAACCTCCATACTCAATATTCTTACAGCACTGAAACCCGTAACCACTTTGGTTATCCTCTACCTTTGAATTTCTTCAACGAGTTGAAGATGTCTTTACTAACGCTCTGGATCAAAATAGTAAATGCCTCCCTACTACAAAGTGTGATGCCGGATTTCTTAAAGTAGGGGCCGGTTACTCCCATTCTAAAAAAAAAAACACTGCAGATCACGAGGACCTAAATAACTTACATCCAATCACTAACATTCCAACTCTGGCAAAGCTCCTTGAGAAATGTGTCCATGTTCAGCTATGTAAGAACTTTGACTTATTACATCTATTAGACCAATTCAATCTGGTTCCCGTCAAGGTCACAGCTTGAACTGGACTTACCCACCAAGTTGATAATGTGTTAAAAATTCTGGATCTGAACAAATCCTGCCTTCTAATCCTCCTTGACCTCTAGTCAGCTTTTGTTAAGGTCAAACATGATAATCTCCTTGACCTATTGGAACAAAGTCTGGGACTATCTGGATGCTTGTTAAATTGATTCATCTCATTTCTCCACAACAGATATCAAAGAATTAAGGTCAATCAGTTCCTTTCCAATTCTCGTCTGATCACACTAGGGATCCCACAGGGTTCCTTTGCTCTCTCCCACACTCATCAACCAGTTCATGGGGCCCCTAACTGAAATTCTCCAAGCATCTAACATGCACTATCATATGTTTGCTGATGACACACAATTGTACCTGAAAATCTCTACTCTTGATGATACACAACTCTACTCTAAGCTTAAAACGAATTGATGACGTTACAACCCAAACAATTACAACACATGCTTTTACAACGCAGTTGTTACATCGCAACTACCATTACATCTCATGATTTTACAACGCACTTCATTACAACACATACCATTAAAACGCCTAATACTTTTAAAGTAACAGTAGGGTAAGAGTTGGATAGTGTAGTGGTAAAAATTACTATTCCCACTCCAGTGAGTGCAACGATAGGGTAATTGTTTGATAGTGTGGTGGTAAAAATGACTATTCCCACTCCAGTGAGTGCAACAGTAGGGAAAGTGTTGGATAGTGTAGGGGTAAAAATTACTATTCCCACTCCAGTGAGTGCAACAGTAGGGAAAGTGTTGGATAGTGTAGGGGTAAATATTACTATTCACATGTACCCCAAAAACCACACTCACCCTAAAACAAAAAAATCTCCACTACTTACCTTATAATGCATTGCAATGGCATGCGTTGTAATTGTATGCGTTGTAATGACATGCGATGTAGTGACATGCGTTGTAATGGCATGCGATGTAAAGGTAGTTGTGTTGTAACAGTTGCATTGTAAAGGTATTGCGTTGTAATGACTGCATTGTAATGTATGTTTCCCGCTTAAAACTGACTGACGGCCAACCATCTCAAGCTAAACTCCCGCAAAATGGAATTCCTCCTAATCTCCCCACTCAAGCAATCTTCCATTATTCAAGAATACATGATATAACTAACAGCTCTCAACAGGGTACCACACATTGTAGATGCCCCAAGATCTTTGGGACTAATACTAGATAAGAACTTGAACATGCAGGAGCACATCAGCTCAGCCACCAAAGAAGCAAACTTCCAAATGAGCATCTAAGCATAATAAAACCTTTCCTTGCCTATGATGACTAAAAGTCTGCTGTACAAGCCTTAATCATCTGTAGGTTGGATTATGGTAGGGCAACTCTTTATGGTCTACCTACCTTAAAGCTAGCACTGCTAAGGGCCTCTTTTAACGTGGCTGCAAGGCTCATTCCAGGATCCAAAAGAAATAACCAGATCTATCCTTATTTGAAATCACTAAACTGGCTTCCTTGTGAGGCCAGGATTCAATTAATAATTGTCTGCATGACCCAAAAAGCCCTACACTACAACACCTCTCTTTGCCTCGTAGTGGTTGTGAATCCTCCAGGAGTTCCAGCACGTTATTGCTGAAACCTCAAAAATTTCATAGAAAGAGAACTTATAACATTGCCTTCTCGGGTACTGCCCCGAGAATCTAGAACTCCCTGCCTCCTGAAACCAGTCTGAATCCCTCAGCCGCGTCCTTAAAAAAAGAAGTGAAAGTACTACAGAGGAATCCCTTTCAGAACTAGAAATTCACAGACTTCACCCTTGGGTTTCGATTTTGATGCACCATCTTCTCTCATGTTTGTTTACCTCCCTCCTACACATCTATGTATTATCTCTTCTGCCTTGCTCGGGTTGGGACTTCCTCCCCAGCTTGGTGTTGTGATATCCTACACCATTCATGATTTTATTGTTGTATCCCCCACCCGAGTTTTTATTTACAATCTAATCTATGTTCTTAAGTATAGACTTCTAGCTTTGCTCTGGATAGGTCCTCCTCCACAAGCTTGATGACTCCCAGTATTTCTCATGAACATGTTGTTATATTGTCCTATTAGGTCCCTTACATTTGTTCCTGATCACTTGTAAAGCACTCTGATACCCTCTTGGGTCATGTTTGTGCTATATAAAACTCTATAAATGAACCCGTAGTGTGAGACTTGTGTATGTTCTGGCCTTATTTGTTTGGCACTAGGTTTTTAGTGCAGGCAGATCATAAGCCACTGAAATGGTTGATGGCTGTGAATTAAGAGAATCCCAAGTTCTTGAAATGGTCTATTCTCTGCAAGGATTAGACTTTGTTGTGGAGCACAGTGTCAAATCAAGCCATGGGAATGCTGACACTCTTTCCTCTGGGTTTTACCAATCTGACCATCCAACCGCTCCAGGTTAGGAGTTGGTTTGGGGTTATTATGATCTGTGAGGGACATTTGTTGGGACGGAAAAGTCCTCTGCATGGCAAGAAATGTGTACTCCTGTCCACAGTGCACAAAAGTAGTTGTCAGGTCACTAATGCAGATTTTTTGTCATAAGCGAACATGGATCTCTTTTACAGATTGTTGGACTGGGAGGGGCGTCCAAAGTGCCGCCGTCATAGTGAGTGAAGGTTGGCGCCTTCAGCTAAAGTTAAGCAGCACAAGCCCAGTGCTGGCAGCATACAATGCAGTGATTAGTTAGTAGTAGTGAACACGTCTTTTTTACCCTGTAACACTGGAGTGAGGCCTACAGACTCACTCCCCTTTCTAAAAATTCCCCAGCTGTGTACTTAACTCACCCTTGGCCTATATTAAGTAGCTGAAGAAGGGCATGTGTGATGGAAACATGTGCTGAGTGTATCTGTGCTCGTGAGAAGTACAATATACAAGGGGTGAATTGTGGCACAGTGTGCACATGGTAAATGTGTGTATGCTATCAGTGTGTGTTTTTAAAATAACACACACTAGTTCAATACATAAAGGCTGCAGTCCTGAACACTGCGCACAGACTGAATGTGTGTGCTGCATGCAGTTATCCTTGTGGTGGCATAATGCATGAGGATAGCAGTGCTGTGCAGTAAGTATGCTGTGGATGTATACTGAGAGCAAATGTGCCTGCTCTAGGACACAACATGGAGGACATTTGGATCCATTTTGGGAATCCCAGTCCTGTCTGGTGAAAAAAGGGAGTAGAGGAATCCTCCCAGATTTGTGTACTGCTGCATTCCAGTAAGTTGGGATGGACATGCCCTGGATAATGGGAGAGACAGGCTCTCTCAGTGAATTTCAAAGGACTCTTTGACTCGATGACAGACCAAAAGGATGGGGCCTGGATACATCTCAGGAAGAGAGAAATGAAGTTGTTCCCCGGAATCATAAATAGTAGGGTTGGGAGCCTGGGATTAACCATTTGATGCACATATCACTGTGGCTGACATCCAGGTGTGAACTCTGGTCTCTCCCATGAATCGCGTTGTTGGTTACCCAACTTTGGTATCCTGCCTGCTGTGACAGACATCCTTCAGGGAGAGGAAAGATGTACACTTCAAAGAAGCAGAACCCCAACATAAAACTTCAAAGACCCAGACGCTAAATTACATTTTGTGTCTGGGAAAGGACTATAAGTAGGGGAGTTTGAGACCCCAAATCCTTGTCATCTGCCAAGCATCCGTGATAGGTGATGGGTATTCACCCAGGAAAACCAAGACCACCTGCCCTGGATCATGGAGCTCCAGCGCCTGCCTTCTCAGCAAGGCCAATGTGCCCTGTGAGGAAGAGGAGAGCATTGAAGGAACAAGGTCCATGGGGGAGCTCTATCGTGAGTTCTCCCTGTGTGAGGTGTGAGAAATCCGTTCTTGCACAGATCAGGCGGTAGCCCACTTGCAGGATTGTTTGGTCGACCCCCGTGTGCTGGGTGAGGCTGCTGTGGACTGAGCCAAGAAGCGAGGTTTTAGGAATTCGCTCTTGCACCGATCAAGCCTCAGCCTGTGTGCTGGATTGTTTCGGCAACACTTGTCTTCCAGGAGGGGCCCCCGTGGACTGTGCTGAGGAACGAGGATTGTGTGGAGAGCACCAGGCCTGCACGACCTTGTGATGGGTGGTGGGTGACCCTGTGTGCTGGAGAAGGGGCCACTTTGAACATTAGCACCAAGTCAGCGTGAACAGACTTGTTAGTGCCATGGCAGCTACCCTGTATGCCAGGAGGAGCCGCTGGAGACTCTGAGACCAAGGATTCGGGCTGGCACCCAGGACCAAGAAACGACTTCTGTGACCAGGGCGGGTGTAGCCCGCATACTGCGAACTGCACTGAAAGGCCCAAATATCAAAGGATGTCACCGTAGCCCTGTTGGAGCAAGGTGATCAACCACCCAACTCCCTGCGAAGGAAAGTGTGATTTATCGTGTGATCACCGGAGCGAGCCCAGCCCAATCACTAGAACCAGCCGGTAGAAGGCTCAGAGGAGAGAACCTGCACAGAGGAGAGAGTCTGCGCCTGCTGCTGAGTGTGGATGTTCGCAGCCCGACTTTGCTGATCCGGAGCAGGACTTTGCTTCGCCTCTGAAGGGTTACATACCGCCAGAGTGGGTAAGCTATGAACTGGGCCTTTGGGGCACCAAAGGACATACTGCCATTAGTACTGCCACCCCATAGACTCTTGTGACTGAGCTCTTGAAAGGAGTCAGAGGGGAGAATTCTTGAGTAGGGCCTAATAGTTTACATTCACTGGGGTGGTCACCAGTGAATGGGAAATAGCATTGAACCCACTGCGCTAAAGTTAGTAGGGCAGGATGTGGCCTGACAACTACTAGAGGCCCGATCTCAAGGAGAACTGTGTTATTGATTTTAAATGGTATTCACCTTTGCATCTGTCGAATTCGAATTAAAATACTTCTTTTAATATAAAAACTAGAATTTGTCTGGAAATTGAGTTATGAGCTGTGTTCACTGATCTATAGTTGTGTCCCCACCCTGGAAAAGCCTTGATTTCTCGTCTGACACTACCTAACTGAAATTCAGGTGCAGAAGGGCTGCTTGCCCCAGTTGAGCAGGATCAATAGTAAGGCAGGCCCTAGGACATTGGGAATAAAAGGCCTCAGCCACCATGGTTGGGCTGACTAACTCCTGCTTGGTCTCATGGTCCTCTGAAATGGTATTCTGGCACACCGCATTGTAATTTTTACTGTGGAAAGGCTAGTAGCACCAATGGTGAATATAGAGTAACACGCTGACAACTGAGCAGTACTCATTTCGGAATGGGACAACTAAATATAGTAATATGAGGTATCAAATGAATTGTTGCATTAAACCCGACTTCATGCTCAAGTCGAATTTAATGTAACATTTGCACAAATGGCAATTTAGAAAGTTGCCACTTGGTTGCCCAAAGTTTTCCAGTGACCGTTAATGCTTGATGCCTCAAGACAGCCTGTGAACGGCTCTCAGGAACAAACACAGAGCGCCTGCAATTGGGAAAGGTGGGACCTTTCCCTAGCAGGAATGCCAAAAAGGAAGAGAGCCAAAAGGCAAGCTTCAAAGGGGAAGCCACCTTTGAAGGGAAAATTGTGGACACAGACAAGAGGGGCTGCTCTTTTGTTTTTGCAGACAGCCTGGCATCAGGGACAGAGAGAAGTCACTGCCAAGCCTGTTATTCCATGGAAATGCAGCCCCCAGGTAGACACAATGTTACGATGGGCTAGAGAGCTCCATATACTTTTTGGGATTGGGCAGAATGGTGCATTCTGGGCTAGCTAGATGCAACACATTGCAAAAACAGTTATGCCCAACAGGGACGGCCCTTTTAAACCAGAACCTGGGGCCTGTAGAAATGAAAAACTACAATGGCTCCAGAAGAAGATTCAACAAAACCTTAAATTAAGCAAAAGGTACTCACAAATGAACATGTTTTTTCCAACATTTATTTAGTTCATACAAAAGTGCCTGTCCCTTACTTATAACTGGTGAGGACGTTGAAGGTGCAGGCAGAGAAGGACCACATTTCAGCTTGGCAATATACTCCTCTGAATATACCGGGTAACTCGATCGATCATATTTATCAAGACATGACCGAGTAAAGTTTATAAGCCCTCACAACAAACTTGTTGCACTTAAACAGTTATGCCCAACAGGGACAGCTTCTTAAAAGTTCTGGGATCCACTGATGCAAATGTATATATTTCTGTTTTCAGATTGTTTGTTTTATGGCTGCTTAAAAAGTGTTTCCCTGTCCTGATGATGACCAGGTTAATCCCGATGGTCAAAACGCTGTTGATGCACCTTTGGTAAAATTGGGATAACGAATTGATTGCACTTTGCTTTTGTTGTAATGCAGGCAAAATCTATCTAAATTGAAAGCCCACTGCCAGTTGGCACCATTTATGTTTACACTGTGTTTTATTCTTGTATGTTGTCTAGTGTAACACAATGAGAGCTAACCTTTTATTTTTGTATTGTATTGTCATTGCTTATTTAAAAAAAAAGAATGTGATAATAATATCTCCAAATTTTGTTTGTGGGTGCCTGGCCTTTTTTTGTTTTTTGATTGATTTAATGTTCTGTTGAATCTTTTTCCAGAATCATTGTGTTTTTTTATTACACTTTACATAAAGTGATCACTAGGCCAGAAGGGTGCTGGTAGCCCATTGGCTAGTAGGCGCTACATCCTCCGAGGGCACAACCTAGGCATAAAACTGGCACCCCCAGGCACCTAAGCCTCAGATCATGTTTGAACTTGAGAGAGGACCGAAGAAGGACTGCCCTGCTGTTTCTCTGCACCCAGCAAAGAGAGGTTGCGCCACACACTGGACCGTACTTGCTGCTCCTTCGGCTATTAAACATAGGACTTTGCCTTTGGTGCCTTGCTTTAGGAAAAGTCATCCCCAAGCACTGGACAGAAGTAGTGGCTCCGAAAGTTATTTGGCTGGCTTCCTACTACTGCTATAGGGCCACAAAATCAGAAGAAGCCTGATTTGGTGAGTTGGTAGCTAAAAATGCCTGACCACAGCTGACTGCGGCAGTGATGTATAGGAGACTGAGTTTCAATCCTCAACGGTTGCAGCCGAGTCTGCTGGATGCGGGAGAACCATCAAAGTGCAGTTTAGTCTACCAACAAGGAGGTTATCATCAGTTAAAGGCAACCACGGGTTTCACTGTAACTGGAGACCCATAGATCAGTGGCAACTATTGTTTTGTCTGACTTCACCATGATTTCAAGGGACATCGCCCCTTGTAGCCAATGTCATCCCGCCATGTTTGTGGACCAAGGGGTGGCCATAGGAAGACCTCTGTCACCAGCTCAGGATCCTCAGCATCTTCAGTATCCTGTATCCCTTGCATCAGGATCACTCCATTAAAGACTATGGCAGTTCGCCCATAGAGCTTGGAACTGTACTGGAGACTGCTTTGACTGTGAAGTAACCATTCTACTCTACCTTATTTGTCCCAGTGACTGGCTCCCTGCCAGAGTTGGTCACTGCAGTAGTGCCTTTATAAATGTTTTCAAGTTACTGGTCATGGCTAAATCTAAACTGTGGGTCGCAGTAGATTACAATGATTTATTGGACTAAATGAAAATCTGTGATTTTTTGTTTCTTTAAGAATTCAGGTCTCCGGAACCCTCCTGTGGATTTGTGTTGTTAAGGTGTCTATTTAAAGATAAAAATACAACTTATTTTTATAAATTGTTGTCAGATTTGTCTTCTTATTTTGGTAAATCTTAATGCTTCACACTTGTTCCTTTGTAAAGTCCTGACTGCTCAGAACCACAGCTACTAAGGGTTGAGCTAAGGTGTTTTTCAAATAAACCTGACTGAACCCAATACAGATGTGTGCCTATATTACAAGGTGAGGTCCGACAACCATACCATATAATAAACTACTTACCTCACACTACTCTACGTCCACAATGTATGCAATCATAAGATTTGCACTGTTACAGCCCACCAGAAGGGCCTTGGGAGAACACTGACGCGGCGCGTTATTAGAACCTAGCCGCTCGCGAAACTACATTACCTAAAAGCCTCGGCGTTATGACGTTGTTGGCGCCATGACGCGCGCGAGGCGGTGAAGCGATAAAACATTTCCGGGGCAGCTGGGCGCTGCCAATGACTTTGTCCCGTGTGGAGTTGCGGCAAGGAAGGAGGCTGGTAAGGGTGCTTCCAGCACCAACATTTGTTGTTTCCTGAGTATTCTTTCTGCCGTGACTCGCGCATATCTCTGTGTGGCAGCCTTGAGGGTCTGCGCTTCTCTGACGTTTGCTCCGTTGAAGGAACTGGTACTGGGTTCTTGCGGAGCAAACTACTTAAGACTCAAACCTTTTTGTTGGGGATACCCGCGCCAACCTTGGGGTCTTCCTGATTTATCAGAACATTCCCGATCTCCCTGAGTCTACAAGGGGCAGACAAACCCCTCCCTGGTTATTTGCTGTTGGCGAGCCGCCTCCGGCTCTTGCAGGGAAAGACATACTCTTGTTATTTCTCAGAGGGCAGGTTAGCCCTACCCCGCTTTCCCTGTTGGCGAACCACCTCTGGTTCATGCAGGGAAGGCGTTTATTGTTTCTTCTATTAAAAGAATCTACCTTAACTTTTGCCTGGGGGTCATTAGCGGATTCAATAGCTTGCTTATTGGTATGGGCATTTAATTCCAATAGACTTACTAGGAGGAAAGCTATCATTGTTGCCAAAGGGATAGAGACACCCCAGTGACTATTCTTTGTTCTGGAGCGATTACCTAGAGACTCTTTAACTTTACAGTAAGCCTTGGGCTACAAGGCCAGATTTATCTTTCTGATTTATACTGCACGTTGGTTCACTATTTGCTTGGAGTCATGCTGGTTTCTTTCTATGTTCAGAAGCTGGGGTTATGTGAGTGAGCAAGAGGAAGGCTCTTCCGCTCCCCTTCCTCAGTCTCCAGAGTTGTTCATAGGGTATGTAAGAATCCTGTCTGTCCCTCATATTTGCTGTTATGACATATTGAACAACTATTGACAAGGGTGTTCTCTTGCCAGATTTTAGCCTCAGAACTCCAGCAGCCCTGGTTAAAACTCAAAGAAGAGAAGAGAAGAGAAGGTTTTCTCGTAGACCAGCTGTATATTCTTAGATAAAAGGGGTCAGCGTAGAATAGGAAGGAACAGTGTTATTTTATATATTTATGCTTGTTATGCTCTCTTTCTAGGTCTCCCTCCCTGCTGCCCCTTCCTTCCCTTCCCTCGCTTGACCACTCCGCGGAGTCTGTGTATTATCATTCAGACCGTGGTGGTATCGAGAGGTGGACCCTACTAGCAACGTACGATCCTGATTCCTGCCACAACATGCACTAACTCCTGTGTACAAAGTACTAAAAGTACTGGGAAACTTGGATGGGAATAATTTTTTATTAATACAACCCCAACAAATCCCAGTTCAATTGTTTTTCAACAATGGCATAAGTGATAGCTAGAGACATTTGTCTTACAGTTGTAAAATCTACTTGCTCAGTCAAGGAATATACAGTACAAAAGGGGGTGGTGATGGACGGAGCATCTGAATCAATCAAACACTCACACCCAGTCAAAAGATCTGGGTTTAATCCATCACCGTTCTTTAGCCCACTCTGCTACCCCAGTTCAGACATGGCTATATGCAAATCAGTCTGACCCTGTGCCTCATGGGAACAGTCCAGCCCGAACTGCCAAGCCATGTCCTCCCTGGACCGGAAACAAGCCTCCGAGGACCGGTTTCTGGCATTCCAGCCGTCCTCAGCCTGGCCCGCTTGAATCCAGTGGCAAAGTGAGCAAGGGACCCACGTCTGAGCATACCCTGCCACACCTATGGCAGCCAAAAGCGGTACAAAAGGGGGTGGTGATGGACGGAGAATCTGAATCAATCAAACACTCACACCCAGTCAAAAGATCTGGGTTTAATCCATCACCGTTCTTTAGCCCACTCTGCCACCCCAGTTCAGACATGGCTATATGCAAATCAGTCTGACCCTGTGCCTCATGGGAACAGTCCAGCCCGAACTGCCAAGCCATGTCCTCCCTGGACCGGAAACAAGCCTCCGAGGACCGGTTTCTGGCATTCCAGCCGTCCTCAGCCCGGCCCGCTTGAATCCAGTGGCAAAGTGAGCAAGGGACCCACGTCTGAGCATACCCTGCCACACCTATGGCGGCCAAAAGCGGTACAAAAGGGGGTGGTGATGGACGGAGCATCTGAATCAATCAAACACTCACACCCAGTCAAAAGATCTGGGTTTAATCCATCACCGTTCTTTAGCCCACTCTGCCAACCCAGTTCAGACATGGCTATATGCAAATCAGTCTGACCCTGTGCCTCATGGGAACAGTCCAGCCCGAACTGCCAAGCCATGTCCTCCCTGGACCGGAAACAAGCCTCCGAGGACCAGTTTCTGGCATTCCAGCCGTCCTCAGCCCGGCCCGCTTGAATCCAGTGGCAAAGTGAGCAAGGGACCCACGTCTGAGCATACCCTGCCACACCTATGGCGGCCAAAAGCGGTACAAAAGGGGGTGGTGATGGACGGAGCATCTGAATCAATCAAACACTCACACCCAGTCAAAAGATCTGGGTTTAATCCATCACCGTTCTTTAGCCCACTCTGCCACCCCAGTTCAGACATGGCTATATGCAAATCAGTCTGACCCTGTGCCTCATGGGAACAGTCCAGCCCGAACTGCCAAGCCATGTCCTCCCTGGACCGGAAACAAGCCTCCGAGGACCGGTTTCTGGCATTCCAGCCGTCCTCAGCCCGGCCCGCTTGAATCCAGTGGCAAAGTGAGCAAGGGACCCACGTCTGAGCATACCCTGCCACACCTATGGCGGCCAAAAGCGGTACAAAAGGGGGTGGTGATGGATGGAGCATCTGAATCAATCAAACACTCACACCCAGTCAAAAAATCTGGGTTTAATCCATCACCGTTCTTTAGCCCACTCTGCCACCCCAGTTCAGACATGGCTATATGCAAATCAGTCTGACCCTGTGCCTCATGGGAACAGTCCAGCCCGAACTGCCAAGCCATGTCCTCCCTGGACCGGAAACAAGCCTCCGAGGACCGGTTTCTGGCATTCCAGCCGTCCTCAGCCCGGCCCGCTTGAATCCAGTGGCAAAGTGAGCAAGGGACCCACGTCTGAGCATACCCTGCCACACTTATGGCGGCCAAAAGCGGTACAAAAGGGGGTGGTGTCAAGGAATATATGCAGATAGATGCAGGGGAGAGATGATTGCAGCCCAATCCATTTTTATTATGGTGCTGACTAACTTTGTGAAATTAAGTGATAAAACTTACATTATCATCTTACACTCTTTAATAAGTAAAGTATATTCAAATTCTATTGACTGTCACCAATCTTCATTCAAACCAATTTAAGTTTCTCCTTTTAACTTGTCTTCTAAAATGTAATACAAATTGTCTTCTGTTTCTGATCAGAAGTTTGGTCTTTAATGCATGTAACTGATCTCTTCAGCAGCATTGTCTATAAAGTCACTAGATCTTACAAAGGTTAAAGTACCCAAACAAAGATGGTTCTATTAACATATTATTATATCTATGTAAAGCAAGGATCATGCTATATGGCATCATGTTATACTTACGCCAGTACAGTTAGCGATGTCAACAATGGGAGAATATCTCCAATTTTTTCCGCTCCATAATCACCTATTTGATTATTATACAAGCTGTTAAAAAAAAGAAAATTGATATTGAGTAGATAATAACCATTATAAGACACATTCATAAAACTCCCCTGAGTTTTAAAAGGGCAGCAAATAAAAAGAGAAAGGGCAAAACAGTATGAATTAAAAGACATTTGAAGATAAATAAACCAAGGTTGAGAGATGGAAAAAGATGATTGCGAAGGAAAAATAAAGGGAACAGATCAGAAAACAATAAAGCCTATGGAGAACTGGGGTTTTTTGGAGTACAGGGAAATACTAGGCGCACAGCGCACGTTAGTGTAGAGTATAGGTAGGTCTGGGTGCAAGTAGGTGAGGGGACAAAGGCCCTAAACCCCTCCAAGAGTGTGCGGAGCACACGCAATACAAAGCAAGAACAAAAACCAAATGCACACCAAAATACAGTATAGAGAGAGATGCCTCAATGGACATAAAAAGTACAATTAACAGTGATCGAAGCAGAGGAAAATGATTGTTGGACGAATCCTCTTTTATTGCATGAAGGGCCAGCCGACACGTGTTTCGTCGTCAAGCGGTAACAGTGCTTGCACGACTCATCAGGGCTGTAGCGAGAAGAAGAAGGACCACAGGTCGCTTAGCCGGTGATACTTCCGACCCGGCCCTTGCTCGGGACCAGGCTAAAGGTAGTCAATGGATGTTGCTCCAGATCCAGTAGAAAATTGTGGTAAAAATGATGCTCAACGTTAGGAAAACAGTGCTCCAAAGTCCTGAAGTGCTTTTATGCCACCCAATGGTAACGTGCATCCACATTTAGATACAAGAGTATCTGAGTGGTTTGTTCAGTGGTGGTAGACAAGAGTCTTGTAATCGCTCGATTCTGCGAGATTCGAAATCGGGGCGAAAGTCAGCGGGGAGGGTGCTCCCACACAGCAGTTCCGTACCCGGAACTGCTGTGTGGGAGCACCCTCCCCGCTGACTTTCGCCCCGATTTGCACCCTCCCCGCTGACTTTCGCCCCGATTTCGGATCTCGCAGAATCGAGCGATTACAAGACTCTTGTCTACCACCACTGAACAAACCACTCAGATACTCTTGTATCTAAATGTGGATGCACGTTACCATTGGGTGGCATAAAAGCACTTCAGGACTTTGGAGCACTGTTTTCCTAACGTTGAGCATCATTTTTACCACAATTTTCTACTGGATCTGGAGCAACATCCATTGACTACCTTTAGCCTGGTCCCGAGCAAGGGCCGGGTCGGAAGTATCACCGGCTAAGCGACCTGTGGTCCTTCTTCTTCTCGCTACAGCCCTGATGAGTCGTGCAAGCACTGTTACCGCTTGACGACGAAACACGTGTCGGCTGGCCCTTCATGCAATAAAAGAGGATTCGTCCAACAATCATTTTCCTCTGCTTCGATCACTGTTAATTGTACTTTTTATGTCCATTGAGGCATCTCTCTCTATACTGTATTTTGGTGTGCATTTGGTTTTTGTTCTTAGATCAGAAAACAATGGCAAAATGAAAGGAGCAAAAGGAGATAAAAATCACGTACAATAAAAAGACATGAAATGAGAGCTTACAGCCATAAGGTAACTACGTATAAAAGAGAGGAAAGGGAAACGAATAAACATAGCACGTGAAAAAATATTATAAATCAATGTTGCAAGTTAAAATGTGAGTGGGATACCACACGTAAGTTTGATGAAAATGTACAAGGCTGGACAGATAGTTCACTGGAGGTTATATATAGACTATAGATTTGTACATCTCTTGAGAATCACACATTCTAATATTGCCAGAGTGTTCAAGTTGAGTACTTACGACAGGAATTTGTGTGCAACTCTAGGATGCAAGGCCGTAGGGCCTGCAAGTCACGGGTTTTAATACTATCCAGACTGCTCAGTGGGGTAATACCCCTATGGAAGCAATGTTTGTGCAACTTTGGACCGCAGGGCTGTAGCCTACAAATCACTGGTTCTAATACCAACCAGAGTGCTCCATGGGGCAACGTACTTAGGACAGAGATTTGTGAACTCTAGGCTCATTCACATTAAAATCACAATGAAAGAGATCAAACTCTGCCCTGCTACGCCTTGTCCCTGCTCCATATCCTACTCCCAGAGGGATATCCTTTCAATCTTGCCGACCATGATCACGCCTGGAGTCTGACTTGACTCCACTACAACCCGCGGCACAGAACCGCAAAACCTGTCACTACTCTTCATTCAGGGTTGTGGATTAAACATGCTGACACATTCAAGCATGTACCAGCGCTCCTGCTCATGGCTTTCTGGTCACCAAAAAAGGCGCACACCTGAATGCAGATTTGTGTTATTCTGCCTAGTCCTTGACCATTTGTTTACTGTACCAAGAATTTAGCTCTAAAGGCCTGGTGGGCTGGGCTTCAGTGTACACAGAGGTGTAATCCCCAAAGCAACCTAAGTGTCACTCCTACTGCAGAACTAAACCTACAGCGGCAAACACCATCAAACAGACACCCTTAAACACCAGGGCAGACCTCGGCCTGTGACACATGCAGCACTGCAGCCGAGAGATTAGTTCAGTTAAAATGCACGGTGAGAGTCTGTCACTCAGACGCTGCTGGAGATGGGTCGCGGAAATCGATCCTCCGCTTCGGCTTTAAGGGGCTGAACTCAACTTTTCCAGACTGCAATGAATGTACTAGAGCGCTAGCTGAAACTACAGGGCGAGGCACTGCTAAAAGTAAATTCAATTCGAAAAGCCAAGGAGATTAGCACAGTGATTGACATAATGGTATCGGGCGGGGCCAGCCACGACAACCCCCACCACCCCGCGCGTAATGCGTGATACTTGGCAGGGTTGCCCATAGAAAACCAAATGAGTATCTGCGAGAATG
Organism: Lissotriton helveticus; assembly: GCF_964261635.1. NCBI lineage: Eukaryota > Metazoa > Chordata > Amphibia > Caudata > Salamandridae > Lissotriton > Lissotriton helveticus. The sequence goes on from NC_136071.1 coordinate 619,472,864, forward strand.
AGGATATTTCATATTTGTCGCACAGAGGTTACGTGCAACGTCATCTGGAAAAAAGAGTGAAGATTTTATTATATGTGACGTAGATATAAATGTAATCATTTCGAACAGCTTGTTTTGAACAATCAAGGGCCGTGCCCTCTAAGGCCCGTTTCACCGGAAGCTGCTCTCACGGTCACTCAGTGCCGCCCTCCTTTCTCTCTCGAGGTGGAAATCTAAGCACACTTGCTGCAGAACTATGGAAACATATAGATAAACATGTCTGCTTGTTTATTTTTTCTACGTCCCTGCGGCTTTTGGGGCATACACTTCCACTTGTACAAGGAAGTGAGGCGGCCGGCACAGAGCATAATTGCGCGCAGATTCCGATAAAACGGCCTCACAGGGGAACCGAGTCCTGGACGGAGGGTGAGTTGTGGCCGCCAGGGCGAGGCACACAAGAAGAATGGAGGTGGCAGCCACAGAAAGCTCCCTGAGCCAGACCGCATCAGTGGCTAAGCCTGCAGAGCTCCGAGAGTTGTGCTCCAAAGCCTAAGCGCTAAATAAACATTATTGCCTGAAGCTGCAAACAACAACAACTGTAAAAAAAAGTAGGAGGCTCCCCTTTGAGTACAGTAGACTTCCGGAGCAACCAAGGATTTTTTTCTGGTGCACCCGAGGGACGTCACTTCCGGGATGCCTGCGCACTATTTTAAAACAAGCATTTGCAATGCAATACGACTCGCATTTACACGAAACGTATTGCATTAAAAATGTGAGTGCATGCCTGTAAGAAGGCACGAACAGGAGTGGGGGGGTTGGTAAAAAATCACGGACTGCGTGAGGGGCGGGGAGGAGGACACAGGAAAAAAATAGTGTTGAGTAAAGGGGTCAATAGCCTCGGAAGCATACAAATTACACCATGGCCGACTGGAGGAGGGACTAAGAAGACGAAAACTAATCAGGAGGCAGCATTTAGGCTGCAAGCCGAACAAAAGAGCGGGCGTAGCTTGCGCAATGCTTCCCCGGTATAGTGTATACACCATGCCTCGTAAAGCGAGCAGCGCATGTGCTGCAACGCTAGGCGAGACCTAAAAATTTGCAAGAAATAAATATGGATAAATACAGGTGGAAAAGGTTGAAAAAACAAATACCATAAAACCGGGAGACCAAACTATATTGTACTAATAAAAGTAAAAGAAATTGTTATGTTTACTCATTTAGTTTTTGTTTATTGCAATCATATGCCCACCACGGTTTGATAATAGCGTCTTCTCTTTTTTTCTTCTTTTTTTTCTTTCTGTGGCATGGGCTCGCAATATTTTTTTTTTTTAAATATCCACCATGCCAACTTGCCAAGGTTAATTCTTGTTATAACCAGAAATTCTGCCTAGGCTGTGATCCGCCGACTGTTGCAGGCAGGTAGAAGAAGCAAATCAGTTCTCAAGTTAAGTTATGGAGGGGCTTAGCTCTAAAATACTGTAACTATTTTAAATCACATATTTGAGAACGATGGAAGTTAGTTTGTTTTATACTGTACATTTGTGAAATGATCATGCTTTAGGTTTGCAGTAAAAATATTGTGGAAAAAATGTAACTATAAAAAGTTATGTCAAAAATGTAGTTCCTAAAAAATGTAATTAAATAAGTTGTCACTACAAAAAAAGATTAAAATGTTGCTCCTTATAATGCAATGGTAAGTGTAAGGTAAGAGGTTTTTGGGATTATGAGAATGGCAGCATATAGGAGTTGGAAGGGGTTGATAGCATTCATGGATTGGTAGTGTTAAAGGTTAGCTAGGGGCTTTAGGCTACAGCATTAAGGGGTAACAATTTGCTTTTTAGAGTTTAAAAAAGGGTAACCCTAAGGTTTTTTTTCGGGCTTATAAGATCCGTTGAAGGGGGTAGTAATTCTTTTTTAAGGCTAAATGACGTGAAGCAATAAAGGGAAATATAAGGTTTTGGGTTCAGGGTAGGGTAGCGGTGAGGTATGCTAAAGGTTTGTTAGGGTTAGGAGAATTATAGCATTAAGGGATAGTTAAGGGTTTTTAGGGTTCAGGTATGAGTAGTGTAAATGGTTAATAAGGGTGTTTTAGGGTTCAGTGAAGGTTAACGTTAAGGGGAACCAAGGTTATTATATAGAATTCAGGGAGGATAGCGATAAAGGAAAGTAAGGGGATTTAGGTTCAGGGATGAGTAGTGTTAAGGGACACTAGTTTTTTTTTTTAATTTTAGGGAAGCGTAGCGTTAACAGTTATAAGACATTTTTAGGGTTCATGGAAGGGTAGCATTAAGAGTTAGTAAATAGTTTTAGGTTTCTGGGCAGGGAAGCATTATGGGATAGTAGGGGGTTTTGGGGATTCAGGGAAGGCTAGCATTAATCGGCAGTAAATGGTTTTTATGGTTCACAGATTGGAACCATAGAAAGGTTGTAAGTTCATTTTGAGGCTCAGTGACGGATAGCGTTAAGTGGTAGATCGTTCAGGAAAGGGTAGACATAAGGGAAAGTAAACATTTTTATGTTCAGGGAAGGATAGGGTAAGGGCAATAAGTGTTTTTTAGTGTTCATGGAAGGATAGCATTATAGGGTAGTAAGGGGTTTCAGTGAAAGGTGCATAAAAGGGTAGTGAGGGTTTTTTGGAGTTTAATGAAGGGTAGGATTAAAGGTTTTGAATGTTCAGGGATTGGCAGGGGCAACTCCTCCTCAGGAGCGGAGGAGCTTCACACTGCCTCCTGCGAGCGCAGCAGGCAAACACAAATAAAATGGCATGTTAATGTTATTTTATTTATTTGCAACCACACAGCGCAAGGTTGGGGGCGTGGCTGCATCCTGAAATACAGATTGACAGCACTGGTCTACAATGCCCATGTCGGATTGGCCAGCCATCTTGTGGACTGTTGACCCATCAATCCAAAGGCTGTGAAACAGCCTGGGATTGCTGGCACCGGCCCTCAGCCTCAGAATGTGTACTGGGTAAGCCTGCTGCTACCAATCCCCAGATGCTTTCTCAGCATGGCAGCAGCACCAGGAATGGTTGGAGTTGCATTCCACAAGCAGGAAGTCCTTCCTTTTCATGCTCTTGGACAGCAAAGAGAAGTGCTGCACCAGTCGTGCTCCCACATATATGGTGAGTGGTGCGCCTTCGCACCCTGACCATTTTTGATTTAAGCTAGCCGCAACTGGGGATTGGTAGTATTAAGTGGTAGTTAGGGCCTTTTATGTTTCAGGGAATGGTAGCATTATGAGGTAACTTATGGTTTTGAGGGTTCAGTGGTGGGAACTGTTAAGGAGTACTATGGGGTTTTTAGGGTACAGTTAGTTAAAATAAGGAATGCATGTAATAGAACAACTATACAATTCTACATTTTCTGCGTTACCTTGACAATTTCAACTGCACTTTTATGTAGTCAACATTTTTAAAGTCTCCTTTATCACATACAACCATTCGTTTTTTTAATATCACATTTTGTTGAGTTCAACACAAACATGTACTTTGACAATGGAACATCCTGTTGCAAAACCACGCCCTCACAATAGGAATCAGTTTTCCCTGTCACCAGACCCAGTACAACAGTGGATCCAAGTGTTCATACGGTGTTTCCATTGCCTCCACCACCCTCCTCCCCATCTTCGTGTTGTTTGAAATCTCCCAAAGGGCATACAACCATTCTTGACCTGCCAGCCACCAGCCTAGCAGCTTCATTGTGAATGACTAGAATATCACTAACAAATTTTGATTTGTTTTGAGTTTACAAGGCCTCCATAAGTCAGCCGAGTCAGCTACCTTGCCAAAACAAAATATTGGAGCACTCCCATTAATGCTAAAAGTACAAATGGGTAAATAATGTTACAAATCTAATATCAAGTTTTGTGAAAAGCAAAGGCAACTTTACATTTATAAAAAAAAGACTTGCATGTGTTAATTGAACTTGCAAGCACAAATATACGTGTACATCAAGCTGAAGTCTTTCAGGAAACGTAATGCAGAGAAGCCTCTTTTCACATATTTAAAGCAACAAAATATGCTGGTAAGAAGCATAACCTATTTTAATTTTGTATTGCCCTTCCTACTTGCTGGCAGGTTGTTTAATGAGATTTAGACACATTTATGTGGTACTAGTGTGGCAATCATGTGCCCAGCTCACATGTCATGCCTAATAAAGAGGTATTGCTTGGGTACCAGGATGACCCAGATGCTCCCCTTTCAAAGTAAATAAATAAATTAATTAATTAAAAATGAACGCCAAAACAAACTCACCTTAGCTTTTGTAGGCATGTTAAGGATGGAAAAGCTTGAGCCAGTTTCTCAACACCAAGGTCAGTTATTGTGTTCTGTGAGAGACTGTAATCAAACAAAAGTTGAAAGATTATTACAAGTTCTAAATGTGAAAGTATGTAAATAATGTAAGGAAGCCTTGTGCTTTGTCCAGTTAGAAGTCAAACTCAAACTAGAAAACGTTGTGACATGCATTTGTACATTAAGCATGTTTCAAAAAGAGGATAGATTTGTAATGTATGCAGGTGAGTAATATTTATGTGTACATAATATAAGCAAGGTTTGTGTGCATTTATTTATTTGAGGTGTAAAGGGATGACCACTGGCTAAACAGTGGGGCCTTTTCCTAAGGGCGGAGGGGCATCCCACACAACTTTTTTAACAAGAAAGGTCAGAAAAGAAAGAAAAGGTCAGCCTGACAGACACTCTTTATGTTCAGGTCAGGCAGCCAGGTGTGGTACTTGTGCTAAATGGGCAGGTGCATAGCTGCATGAATGAACTTTGCTGGGCTGAAGTTGTCACAGCCCGTGGGTGTAACCTCCTCATCCAGGCAGTGTGCTTGGTAGTCCTCCACCTCATGACAAGGGGAGTGTCACTAATAGCTTCGGACCTCGTTGCTTCAGTTTTAAGCCCTGAAGTGCCAGGGTAGAGTGTCTCTCAGTGATGCTCATCACAGAGTCGGGTGGGGTCAGCAGTCTCAATTTTCCTCAGTATCTGCTGCATTTATGAGGCATATGTCTATTTTTACCAACTTTTGGTCAATTCTTCACATTTTTTACATATTTGGTCACACCTCTTAGCCTCATGAAGCATTGGCTTGTGATGTAATACTTGCCATGTAAATTCTATAATATTCCTTCATTGTGAATACTTGAGTGGTGACAGGAGGGTGACGAATTTAGTTGAATTATATATCTTTGGAGCCTTCCTCATTTTTGATGTATTTTTATTAGGCGTATGGGCAGATTGGAAACGTTATTAAAAATCAATTCTCACACGTCTCATCATTTCAAGATGGTCAATGAAGCTCAAACTTCAGTAAAAGCCTAATCAACAGGTACCAAGCCCAAGGGAGCCAAGAATGATCCTCCTGCACTCATTTTATCCTCTCAGAATCCTGTTCTTGATATTATTTTGGATTAAGTGAGAGGGCTTAAGTCCTTTATGACCATGACTAACGAGTAAATTCAACAAATTGAGGATAGATTGATTAGTATGTAAGCTAAGGTGTTGGATATGGAGCAACAAATTAGTGATTTACATAATCTATCCACCAAAATACCATCTTTGGAACACGAAATTCATTGTTTACAGCTTCATACAGAGGCCCTGGAAATTCAAAATAGACGCAATAATCTACGTCTTTATGGTCTTCTGGAAAATGTTGAAGGTCCGGATATGCTTCTTTTTCTAAAGAAATTCCTGCCAGAACTTTTGAACCTTCAGCCAGAGCCTGCATTAAATATCCAACGTGCTCATAGACTTGGCCGAGTGCAGCCCCATGCTTCCAAACCTAGAAGCATCATCATGTTGTTCTTGGAATTCACTGACTTAATGCGAGTCCTCTCTGCGGCCAAAGCAAAGCGTCACCTCACATGGTCTGGTCACAACATCTTCATTTCTCAAGACTTATCTAATGCCACTAATTGTAGAAGAAAATTATTTTTGGCTCTGCGTCCTCAGATGAGACAATTGAATATCAGATATGGTATCCTTCATCCTTGCCTGTGTAAAGTTCCTCATAATGGCTCCACACGTTCGTTTGTTGATCCTCTTAAATTGAGGTCTTTTCTCCAGAACATCTCTACCAATTTTACGGGAGGCTCTACCTTTCGTCCTTAATGTTCCTGTTGTTCTATTTGTCTGATTAGCATATTCCTTATGGCTGTTCGTAATTCTTTCTTTGTATGTTTTTCTTTCCCTGCCGCCCCATCTCCTGGTGCTGCAGCTACGCCTCATGCAGTTATTGTTCTTACTTTCTCATAGATCTAAACTTCTATCCTTGATCTATCTTCTTTTTTTTCTATTGGTATTCCCTTTCTCTGTTTTCTCTTCTTCTTGGTTTCTTTCCATCTGTTTTCCTCACTTGTTGTTGTTTAATTTGTGGCATGTGCTCATCACTAGTATTTGCTTTTCTGTAGCATATTTCTTCTATGTATCTCATTTGTGGTGTTTTTTCTTTTTTAACTATATCCCTGATGTGTATCATCTCTATACGTGTATGACCCCCCCATCCCTCCATCATGTGTTAGTTTGTTACGTGGAACGTTAGTGGTCTTGAACATCCCGTCAAAAGACAAAAGGTACTATCTCATTTGTCCAAACTAAACTCTCAGGTTTCTTTTCTTCAATAAACACATTGCAGTGAAGCAGAATCACTTAAATTGAAAAGACAATGGGTGGGTCAAGTTGTTTATTCTCTTGCTTCTAGCAAAAAAGGGGGTGTTGCCATATTATTTCATAAGTCGTCTGTTTAAAATCTATCTACACAAAATGATGAAGATGGACGTTGGGTAATGGCAAAGGTTGTTATACAAAATAAAACATTGGTGTTACTAAATATTTATGGCCCTGTTAAATCAGACCCTAAGTTTTGGGATGATATTAAGATTTTACTCTCTTCAATTGATTGTCCCAATATTATTATTGCCGGTGATTTTAACCAATGGCTTGATCCTTTTTCTGATAGATTATCTAAATGTAAATTTAACCCTGATAAATCCCAGAAAGCATTTCAATCGGCTATTGTCTCTCGTTCTTTATATGATGTTTGGAAAACTTGTAACCCTGACTCACTTGAGTATACTCTTTTTTCTAATGCTCATCAAACACGTTCCCGAATTGATTATATTTTGGTTAGTAAGTCCTTGCTTCCTTCCATTCAATCCCCCAAAATTGGTTCCATTTTTATTTCTGACCATGCACCAGTCCATACTGTTTTAGACCTCTTACATTGCTCCCCACAATATAACCGCTGGAAACTCAATAATTTTTTATTGTCTGATAATGTTTTCATTAAAGAGGCTACTACGTTTATTACTGATTTTTTTTAGTATCAACAATCTATTAGACACCTCTGTTTCTAATACTTGGGATGCATTCAAGGACTCTTTCCATGCCTTTACTATTTCATATGTTTCGAGAAAAAAGAAAAGTCGGGAAAAATATACTGACCAGTTACAACAACTTAAACTCCTGGAACATAATTATTTTACTTTCAAATCATCTTCGACTCTGCATGAATTGATCAAGGCCAAATCTGAACTCAACAAACTTGCCACAACTGAAGCATGTAACATTCTCCTTAAAATAAAATCTAAATATCATGGTGGTCAAAACAAAGCGGGTAAGATGTTAGCTAACTATTTTAAAATTAAATCTGAACACAAAATCATTGGTCCCATTTTAAATGAATCAACTAACAAATTGGTGTCGTCGGATGAAGATATTGCTAATGTTTTTCATGAATATTATCAAATCACTTTATTCTGATAACACAAATCCCTCTAATCAGAATTTAGATACCTTTTTTTCGGGCTTCCCTTCCCCACCTTCTTTACCTGATGAATTCAATTAATTGGAGAAAGAGGTTACTGCTCAAGAAATAACTAACGCTATTAAATTATTTTAAAAATCCAAAGCACCAGGATCTGATGGTTTGTCTGTGGAATTTCATTTGACCTTTTCTTCCATTTTTGTCCCCAAACTTCCGACACTATTTAATTCATCTATTGACGATGCCAAAGCATCCGGTTCATTTATGGACGACCTAATCATTTTCATTCCTAAGCCTGACAAAGATCATTCCCTTTGTAAACATTTCCGTCCTATATCCTTAATAAATTATGATTCTAAAATATTTGCCAAGATTCTTGCATCACGACTTGAAAATATTATTCCTTTATTGGGTAAAACTGACCAAGTTGGATTTGTGAAGGGCAGGTTAGCATCAGAAAACGCTCGAATGTTTGCAAATATTATTTCTTATGGTAGAATATTCTGATATCCTTTTGCAGCATTTTCTTTGGATGCTGAAAAGGCTTTTGACCGTATCAATTGGCAGTTTATGTTTAGGACCCTCCAATGGTTTGGCTTTGGCCCTGCATTGTCCAAGGGCCAGTATTTTTGTAAATAATCACTTTTCAATATTTTTCGTTGTCTAGAGGAGCACGCCAGGGTTGTTCCCATTCTCCCCTGTTATTTGTTTTATGCCTTGAACCCTTCCTTGAACGCATCCGTGTTAATGCTCATATTACTGGATTCACTCATAATTCCATAGAAACCAAGTTATCAGCATATGCGGATGATATATTAATTTACATGTCAAATCCCTTTACTTCTCCCCCCCATTCTTGGATGAGGTTCGGTTATACTCCAGTGTTTCTGGTTATAAATGAAACCTCTCTAAGACAGGAGTTTTACCCCTAAACCCCATATGCTATCAATTTATGTTCACTGATACTAATTTCGCATGGTGCCCCACAAAAATTAAATACCTCGGTATTTGGTTTTCTGCTTCTTTAGCTACCACAATTAAATGTATGTTTCATGCATTAATTACTATAATTCAATCACTCCTTCTTAGCTGGACTCCCCTTTATCTTTCTTGGTGGGGTCGTCTGGTTCCTATTAAAATGATGATTGTACCGCATGTCTTATATACAGTTTCCATGCTACCTATTCGGATCCCCATCTCATATTTTTTTCAAAATAACTCCATTTGTACAACATTTTTATGGAATAAAAAACATCCATGAATTGCTCTTACTAAACTCACTCGCCCTAAATCTGAAGGTGGCATGCGCTTTCCAGACTTCAAAGCTTATTACTCTGCCTTTTTGATTAAACAATCCTTTGTTCTATCCTACGACTTTGCAGATATCCCTCTTCCCAGATAGGTTGTTTTTGAACGCTCATTATTAAAGGATTTTTCCTTTCAGAACGTTCTGTATATGTCCAATAGTACCTACATAGCCCCGCATCCTATTTTAAAATATTCCCAGAGCTTATTATAGAACACATTCTCCACAGGACTAACTCCATTTCAATGTTTTATATCCTCCACGATATGGTATAATAAATATCTCAAGTATAAAGGTAAATCATTCTACTACAAATACTGGAAGGAGAAGGGAATTACTTTTGTATACCAATTGATTCACCAAAATTCCGTTATTTCCTTTCCTGATTTACACAAATACAATTTCATTTACCTAACTCTTGCTTTAATGAATATACCGCAATCTCAGCTGCCTTACACTCACAATTAGCCACTTTTGTCCTTCCAGCTAATACACCATCTCTTACACCAATCACCCCATTATATAGTTTATTTCAAACTCACAGACCTAAAGCCGCTCTGGTCTATAAACTATTGATTCATGTGTTGTGGAGAGACCTAAATCCCCTATTGAAAGTGCGTGGGAAGCTGACTTGTCTGTTTCCTTTTCTATCACGACTTGGGATAAGTTATGGTCTAAATTATTTAAAGTTTGTCCTGCTGCTCGCATAACCCATCTTTGTATTTTATTTATAATTGGGCTGTTATTACTCCTGTTTGTATTTCCAAGTTTTCCCCATCCTCGTCTCCATTATGCTGGTCTTGTTCTAATGATACTGGCACGTTGAGACATCAATTTTATGATTGTTCAAATGTATTAATATTTTGGAAATCTGTTTGGGCTATATGCATGAACATTTTTAAATATGATCTTCCATTATCAATACAAAACGTCTTTCTAGGATCTTCCTCACCTGATGTTGAGGAATCCTCCTCTATTTCCATGCTATTTGACTTGTTTATTGCGTAGCATTCAAAGTTATCTTATCGTCTTGGAAAGACAATTCCAAATTATCTTCATTAACTTGGTGGAATTTTATTTGTGATGAACATAGAATTGCTAATGTTTCCGCTACCTCCCTCGCTCAAAAAATTAAAGCTGATCTTCTTTGGCTACCCTTTACATCATATCTCTCTTCACATGCTACTTTACACTAATTCTCTTTTCCTTTAAACTTATCCTATACATTCTAGAACTTTTTTCTCTTCTGTCTTTCTTTATTCTTCTCTTTTTCCTCTATCTCTCTTTTCGTTTTTCTCCTCCTTTTTCTTTCCTTTTTCTTCTCTTGTTGTTCACATATTGCATTTATATATTGATCGCTTCTTTATAATATTGAAATATGTTCATATATTTTATGAATGCGTTGTGTCTTTGTTTTTTTCTCCTGAAAATTCAATAAAAATTCTTAAACAAAAATAAAACACTTAGGACTGGAGCCCAGAAAAGGCGGTAGCTGCTGAGGTTGAAGGTGTGACTTCTTGAAATTGATGGTGAAACCTAGTCTGTGGAGTAGGAACGTTGTTATTTTAGTGTGTGTTAGGGATTGTTACTTGCTGCTGCTCTTGATCAGCCAGTCGTCAAATTATGCTAAGACATGCAAGGCATTTCTGTGGAGGTATGCCTTTATTGACTCTCCCAATTTATCTGTGACCAACCTCAACATTTTCTCTAACATGGGGAGGTAGTAGACTCTCCTTTCTGTCCTCAAAAGGGTCTCCTTGAGGAAGTCCTCTGCGTTGTGCTTTTTAACCTGATGGTGCTGGGAGGCCCATTGTATCACTGCAAGGTCGGTGGTGGTAACACTAGATGGCGAGACTGTGGCTGGGTACATTTTGAAGTCAGGATCCTCTAGGGGTCGACCACATACCACATTCCATGGCCTTCTCTCCCAGTGCATAAAGGCTCACCATATAGGTCTTTCAGGACTTCAAGGATCTTCGTTTGTGTCATGGCAGTCGGGGGGAGGCGGACTTTGGAGGTAGAGGTTGCAGTGGTGGGGGAGGTGTATCAGGTAAAGATTGAAAAGTTAGGGGGCTGCTGGCCGAGTCTCAATCATTTTCAGGGCTGGTGGTTTTGAAGGCTCAAAGCCTTATTTATCTTTGAAGGCCAACATGCCTCGTGATCTGAATGAGTCCTGGAGCCAGAGGCTTGGCGAGGATCTTGCTAATGTCTGAGCGAATAAACAGTTTTTACTGTTTGGCATCAATACTTCAAAAAGATTCTCAAATATTAAACCCTCAGAGGTGGCGGCACAGCATACACATTGATTTTGGCTCCAGGTGGACCCTTTCTGAGCCTTAAAGGAAGGTGGTATCAAGGAATCATCAGCTCATCAGCTTTCGGTGAGGCTTTGACAGGCATCATTCCACTCTCTTGAATCCAGGGAGTGTTGGTTGGAGGAATTAAACTCAATGTGTATGATGTATTTGGTTCAACTTCTGTGAATCTGGTGTTCTGCCTCTGTCAAAGGGAATGCTGGAGGTCAAGAATGTTGAGGTGGGTAGAGTCGATCTTGTCTTTAAGCACAAAGTATAAGCTGATTTCCATTAGAAAAATTAGGCAATGATACGGAAATACAGACTGAACAGAATTACACCAAATTTGGCAGTAAACTAGATCACTAACCTGAAATAATGCTTTTTGTGATTTGGTGTAAAGCTGTTCAGCTGTTTTAGGGAAATTAAGGTTCTAAGTTTATAGATATCTTTTGCCGAGGGACTCCCGCTGGACTGCCAGGGAAAATAAATTCTGATTGACTGTTCCTCCAGGACACCCAGTCCTGCGGGATTGACCGATGTGATTGACTTGTAGCAACTTGAAGTAAGTTGCAGCTAAAATTACAGTACTCAGGACTCTGTCTCGAGTCCTTAAAATTAAAATAAAAAAGACATAAGGGGTAGGATAGCGATACCCTGACCCACTAGCCCTTGCAGGGTGGTCCCAGAGAGATGCCCCATGGGACCAAAATTGGGGATAAAATTAAAAGCATTCATGGTCCTGCAGGACTTAGTGCAGCCCCCATGTGGTACAGTATCATATCAAAACAAAACGATTGCCAATACTGAGCACCGATCATCGAGGTTATTTCTTCCTTTGGCTATATGAATAAAACATATAAGTCCACTTAGAAATTAATTCATCTGTACTTGAATTTTATTTCAATAATAATTTAGACCAAATTTAACCAAAAAAACTTCATAAACATGTTTAGCAAAACTTTAAATCTCACATAGAAGAAAAAATCCTATATACAAAAAGCTAAACTCAAGTGTGACACCCACAAACAATCAAAACTCTCAACCAACTAAGACATCCAACATTCTTTCATAAACACAACTCACTCTCACTCATAACATCCACACAACATACCCATGTGGTACAGTGGCAGTTCGTCAGGACCAAGAGAGGCCCCCCAAAAAGAACTGAAAAGCACAGCCTTCAGGCTGTGCAAAGCTCTTTAAGGAGAGTGCACTTGAATGCACAGTACTAAGTACAGTCTTGCACATAGAGCCCATACCCTCCTGAGACCTAAGAGCCATTAGATGGACAAGTCCCAAAAATACACAGTCTACTATCAAGGCACAGATCCCACTCCATCTAGACACACAAGCACTCTTAGGTTGGCAAGACCCTCCTATGCGCACTCAGCTACGAGTGCGCAGACTGAGCATAGAGCACATTCTTTTATGAATTGAAAGCCCCTACTACACACAGCTGGCCGTCAGTGCGCAGACTGTGGGAAGAACCTACTCCCTCAAGAGATCCAAGCTCCATTAGGTGGGAAGCTCCTACAGACAGTGCTCAGGTTTAGGTTTTAGAGTTTTGATTCCATCAAGATGACTTCAGGTGTGCCACACCGTTTTCATAAATACAGAATGCTTGAGCTCTTATTGTTCATTTGAATACTAATCGAAGGGAGTGGGCCGGGCATGGATTTGGATAACAGCGAGGAGAGAGAAGGGAGGGACAACTAGCTAAGCACTGAGCACAAGCAGGAAGGGCAGTGACTGTACTTTGGACCATGCAGGGCAGGCGGGCAGGGGCAGGGGCATGGACTCGGACAACAGAGGGCAAGGAAGAGGTGGGTAGGGTCAACAACCTAAGCATGCAGGACAAGTAGGAGGGGCAGTGACACCACAAAAGACCACGTAGGGAACAGGGAGTGGGTAGACCACAGACACGGACAATAGAGGTTAGGGAGAAAGGGGTCAGGGGCAGCAAGCTTATCATGGAGGAAAGGCCTGCATGAGCAGGGGTAGCACAATGTGCCATGGAGGTTATGAGGGAGTAGGGAGGAGCGAAGAGGGAGGAGGGAAGAGGGAGGGGCATGCACACAGTGAACTAAGAACAGAGAGGGGGCTGCAGGAGCTAGGGCGCAAGCTGACCACATAGGGCAGGTCAGCAAGACAGGGGCAGTACGCTGTCCACAGCAGTCTGGCGGGTTGGTGTAGGGGCACACATATGATGAATGGAAGGAAGGCAGAAGGGAGGCATGGGCATCAATCTGACTTGGGTAGGTAGGCCGCCATGTGCAGGGTCAGCACATTGAGCATGGAGCGCAAGAGGGATGGGCTAGAGCATGTATATGGAGAGCGGAGGGCACAGGTTAGAGGCAGGGGCAAAGGTATCATCTTACCATGGAGCGCAGGCCCACATTGGAGGGGAAGCACAAGGGACCACAAAGGGCAGGCAAAAGGGGGCAGGGGCACGCATCTGCAGAATGGAGGGCAGGGGCAGCAAGCTGACCATGGAAGGCAGGTTGGAGGTGGAAGGGCACACAGATGGAGACCAGAGGGCAGGCAGAAGGCAGACAGGGATAACAAGCTGATCACAGAGGGCAGGAGGGGGGTTAGGGGCACACAGATGGAGAACAGAGGACATGCAGGAGGGGAGTAGGGGCGGCAAGCTGATCATGGAGGGCAGACTGTTGGGGGTTACCCATCAGCAGAAGGCAGATCAGTGCCAACCATCTGATATAAATGGCCAAAGACTGTGCGCAATGGGGGCGTTAGCTGAATATGTAAAAAAAAAAAAAGAACTTCACTGACAAAAAACAAAGGTTAAATAGACCTTATTGTCTGGTATGGTAATATGATCTTCCCTAACATTAAAAAAATCTAAAAAATTCACTGAATAAAACAAAGGTTAAAGTGATGTTATAATTAGGTATGGTATTATAATCTTAGTGTATGTTAAAAAAACGTTAGGGATTCACTGGAAAAAACCCAAAAGTTAAGGTAACGTTATAATTAGGTGTTGAAATGAGTTCCAAACCAATGCTTAAAAACACACTGAAATTCACCAGTTATTGTTCCAGTGAGCTAACTTTAACTTGCGTCCCCTGCCCTGCATAGCTTATGATCTCACATATTACATCACTCATGCCAGTCAGATCATCAATCAGAGCCAATCAGGATCTGCACATTCACTTTGAATGGGCCAATCAGAGCTTATCTGGACAACAACAGACCAGATATCTCTAACGTTTTACCAGCATTAACCCCTGGGCACCCACCCAATGCTAATTTCTCATAAAGGGTTGAACGAACTTACATCAAATGAAAAAAATCATGCTTCACTCAGTAAAAATCTAACTTTTTCCCAGATGTGGTGTAATCCCTCTCAGCTATTTTTTCTGCATAGAGAGCAAACCTTCCTATGGAAATTAACATGGGTAATTACTGTCTTGGCCTCCAATTGACAGATCATTGCAAAGCTTTTCATGAACAAGCCAAAGCAGATGAACTTCTTTTGGAACGTTTCATGCAGATTCATCAAATGGCACCATAATTATTAAAGGATCAAACAATGTCTTTCTTATGGAAACTCTAACCTAATCATAACTGCACAGTGTGATAAATATGTTGTAAGAAATTGGGGTAATAGTTGAGGGGTTGGAAGCCCCACTCGGGCAACATCAACAATCCTAGTCAGGGTGAACAACAAAAGTCACTAGATTAACTTGTACGTAACTCTCGGGTAGTTTGGCACAAAAGCAGTCAGGCTTAACTTAGTTACAATGTGTAAAGTATGTTTGCAGCATACAAACAGTAATACAGTGAAAACACAAGAAAAATCCAAAATCAATTTAGAAAGTGAAGGCAATAAATGGGGGCGGGGGGGGGTCAGTTCTAACATATGTGTATAGTAAATAATGGTTGCCTGTATGCAAAGCCACTCGAATGAGGCAATTCTGCGGCCACTGTGCTTTATGAATAATATTGGGTTTGCTGGACTTGCCATATAGTCGATCACCTGCAGCATAATTTGCAGATTTTAAGAAAACCTTGTTTCTGACTAAAATGGACACAAAGTGACAAAAAACACTTCTACCCTTTTTGCCCTGGAATGGGCAATAAGTCGCTGATAGTAGTATTTAGGTAGTAAACTGATACTATTGAGGTGAAACCTTTGTCCAACGTGTTAACATGTATGAAAATGACAACAAATGAAGTAATCCTGTTACAAAAAAAGTGCTTCTGAACATAGCATAATTTGGACCTCCCCATTGCATAACTCAAGTGGCCCTGCCTATATGTATTAGTGAAACCTAAAGAATAAACAACATTGAAGCTTGTCAAATATGAACATTATACCAAGTTGTTGTTTCAGATAAGCTGTACTGTCCCTTTACATTTTAACAAACAGTCTTATCTCCTTGTTGTATTTTCTACATGAGTTATTTTCTCAGTTTAGTCGCACGCATTCATGTTGAGGCTTCTGACTCTCTTTCCCTCTACCTTTTTTGTTGTAGGGTCTTTGCTCCGTCCTTCTTGGGCACAGAGTATTGGCTGAACAGGCTCATGACTGGAACTATGTGCTTTCTTAATTCAGGTTTTCTAGTGTTTCTTAACCTATTTGGTGGGTCCTTTTTTGATATTAATCAATGTTGGCTTGACTGCACTCTGTGAGTGGTAGGCATACCTTGGTGCTGGTCCTGCATGCCTGATGCCTTTTGGGTATATGTCTTTCAGAGACATGCAGAATTGTAGTCTTTGTGCGGGTGTACTTTCCTTGAGGTCTTCTTTGCCCTTGTGTGCTATTTCTCTGGGCTGGGTACATATGAGGGACACTGTGTTGTTGGGTGACTGGTGTCCTACATCTGACTTTCCCTTTGGTTTGCCTAGCTCGAGCCAGTGTTCTCTTGTGCCATGATGTTGGTGTGACTTGGTGGCTGTTTGTGGCCCACCCAGTGTGCTCACCAGGATGCTTGGGATTAGGTTTGCTTAGGGAGTGTTTTGTCTCCTGCCGTACACTTGACCATTCCTGTTCCTGCCCCTCCCCATGACGTTTTGCTTAGGCTGGGGCGTACCTGCTATTACTGTCAATCACACACACACCATGTGTTCTTTGACAGGCAGCTACCTTTGCTTTCCTTTGTTCTCTTTTTGGTTCTTGTGGGTTGCAGTTACTAAAGTCCAATCTTTCAGGGACAGACCAGCCTGACTCGTGCAGCATCGGTCGCTCCCCCAGGCTCCCTGAACACTGGGTATCGTAGCGCTTTAATTGCAATTGCCACCAGCAGTGTTTGTGCTCTGCATTTCTGTAGCGCTATTTAGCTGAACTCTTAGCCCACATCGCGCGAGTGATATTCATCCCTGTAGCGCGAGTTAAGACTAATTTGCCTGCTGCGCTATTCACTATTGTTGGTTCTGCCTGCTTCTAAGTTTATATGTGCCTATGCCCACTTTTCTAAATTAATTCCCTACTTGTGCCGATATCGTCGTGTTTGCGCTGTGTTTTGCGGACATTTTGTTTGTTGTTGTGACTGCCAGCCCGCCCCTCCAACCCGATCACACCTCCCTGCGGCCCCTCCCTCGCCCCGCCCCCCCCTCCTCCATCCATTTATGTCTGATGGACCTACGCGCAGCGTCCTCGCGCAGCGGCCGCGCCGAAGGTGCGCCAAAGGTAAGCCCGTCTGCGCCCGTCCGCGCCTGGACCGCGCCCAGCGCCTGTCCCCCGCCATTCCCAACCCACTAAAACCACATATGATGCCGCAACTCTCCACGCCCTCAACCCCGGACGCACACCACAATGCTGCCAAGCCACCCCAGGACGTACCCACGGCCCATTCGCCTGCCTCTCCTGCAAGTACAACTGCTTCAGGACCCTCACCAAACCCACTCCCTCCACACACAACTCCGACTCCAACCGCCTGAAGTGCATCCTGCTTAACACCCGCTCGGTCCACAAACACGCCACTGAACTCTGGGACCTACTCGACACTGCATCACCGGACATCGCCTTCCTCACAGAAACATGGATGAACACATCATCAGCACCCGACATCGCCATAGCCATACCGGACGCTTACAAGATTATCCGAAAAGACCGCACCAATCAAACAGGAGGAGGCATCTCCATCATCCACAGGAACACCATCAAAATCACGACCAGCTCCGACGATAATCTTGCAACAGCCGAACATCTCCACTTCCAGATCCACACCGACCCCAGGACCACACTTAGAGGCACCCTCATCTACAGGCCTCCAGGCACCCGCACTCAATTCTGCGATGACATCACGGACTTCGTCAGCCCACATGCCCTCGCCTCCGAGAACTACATTCTTTTAGGAGACCTCAACTACTACCTTGAAAACAAACACGACAGCAACACCACCACCCTTCTAGACAACCTGACCAACCTCGGACTCGAACAACTTGTTGACACCCCCACCCATGCTGCCGGACACACACTCGACCCTATCTTCACTTCCAGCAAGCATATCACCTTCGATCGCACCACAGCTCTCCATTGGACGGACCACAGCTGTGTTCACTTCAGCTACAAAACCACCCTGAACCACAACCGCCCACAACCTATCCCTCGAAGAAACTGGAACAAAATCACCTCCGACCAACTCCTCACATCACTCAACCAAAACCCTCCCACCCTCTCACTGGACCCAAACCAAGCGGCCACCAATCTCAAGCAATGGATCACCCTCAGTGCGGACGAATTAGCACCCCTGAAAAAGCACCAGATCAAATCAGCCAACAAAAAGGCTCCCTGGTTCAACGATGACCTTAAAAAATCCAAGAAGCTATGCCGCACCCTGGAGAAAACATGGAGAAAAAACCCTACCACCGGCAACATGGCCACCCTCAAGGCAGCCACCTGCAAACACCACCAACTGATTCGATCTGCCAAAAAATCAGCATTCAAGGATCGTCTCGACAACAACTCTCACAACAGCAAGGAACTCTTCAACATCGTCAAAGAATTCACCAACCCCACCGCAGCATCTAACGACATCACTCCCTCCCAAGACCTCTGCGATGCGCTATCCTCCTTCTTCCACAACAAAATAGCCGACATCCACAACAGCTTTGAGAACACCCCCAGCGATCAGCCCTCCCCCACCCCCCTCAGATCCTAATCCGCCAACTAACATCCTTAGCAATTGGAACCCAATCACCACTGAAGATACCACCCGCCTAATGAACTCAATCCATTCTGGCTCGCCAACCGACCCCTGCCCCCACTACATCTTCAACAAAGCTGACTCCATCATCGCACCCCATCTCCGTGACGTCATCAACTGCTCGTTCAACTCTGCCACCTTTCCAGATAGCTGGAACTCAGCGCCCTCCTGAAGAAACCCACAGCAGACCCCTCGGAACTCAAAAACTACCGACCTATATCCCTCCTCCCATTCCCGGCCAAAGTCATTGAGAAAGCCGTCAATAGCCAACTCGCCGCATTCCTTGAATCCAACAACTCCCTCGATCCATCTCAATCTGGGTTTCGAGCCAAACACAGCACCGAAACCGCCCTCATCGCAGCGACTGACGACATCCGAACACTACTTGACAACGGAGAAACTGTGGCCCTCATTCTACTCGACCTCTCCGCCGCTTTCGACACAGTCTGCCACTGCACCCTTATACAACGCCTCAGCAACATCGGCATACAAGGAAAAGCCCTGGACTGGATCATCTCATTCCTCGCTGGGAGAACTCAAAGAGTTCGACTTCCCCCATTCAACTCAGAGGCCACTGAAGTCATCTGTGGCGTACCACAAGGATCTTCACTCAGTCCCACCCTCTTCAACGTTTACATGAGTCCTCTCGCCTCCATCGCGCGTCAACACAACCTCAACAACATCTCTTACGCCGACGACACCCAGTTAATCCTGTCCCTCACCAAAGACCCCAAAACAGCCAAAACCAATCTTCACGAAGGCATGAAAGAAGTAGCCGAATGGATGAAACATAGCCGCCTAAAACTCAACTCAGACAAAACCGAGGTGCTCATCCTAGGATCTTCCCCCTCTGCCTGGGACGACTGTTGGTGGCCCTCCGCACTGGGCTCAGCACCGACTCCCACAGACCATGCACGTAACCTTGGCTTCATCCTAGACTCCTCTCTCTCGATGTCCAGACAAGTCAACGCAGTCTCATCCTCCTGCTTCAACGTACTTCGCATTCTCAAAAAGATCTTCCGCTGAATCCCCCTCGAGACAAGAAAGACTGTCACCCACGCAATGGTCACGAGTCGACTGGATTATGGAAACACCCTCTACGCCGGAATCACAGCAAAATTACTGAAAAAACTCCAACGCATCCAAAACGCATCAGCGAGACTCATATTAGACGTCCCTCGCCAAGATCACATCTCCGGACACTTAAAAGACCTCCACTGGCTTCCCGTCAACAAAAGAATTACTTTCCGCCTTCTCACCCACGCACACAAAGCCCTCTACAATCTAGGACCTGAATGCCTCAACACTCGACTGTCATTCTACAAACCCACCCGCCAACTAAGATCGTCCAATCAAGCCCTCGCTGCAGTCCCGCGCATCTGAAGATCCACCATGGGTGGCAGATCATTCTCATTCCTTGCTGCCAAGACCTGGAACTCACTCCCCACTCACCTCCGCCTTACTCAAAACCACATCTCCTTCAGAAAAGAACTTAAAACATGGCTATTCGACAAATAATGATCCCCTCCCCAAGCGCCTTGAGACCCTCTGGGTGAGTAGTGCGCTATACAAATGCTCGAACTTGAACTTGAACTTGAACTGTTTGTGCTTTCTGGGCATCTAGTGCTTGTGGCCTTTCTTTGAAACTGGCACGCACTTGGGGCTTTGTTGGCCCTTTACTATGGACTTTTCTCCTATGTATCTGAGATTTACCGTTTCTTCATGGTTACTTTGGTGGCCCTGCCAGTCAGGGTAGACCTCATGATGTAAGGCCTCGACAAGGAATTGAAGAGGACTTAAAGCTTTGATTACTTACAGATAACCCTATTTTCTGAACCTACTACGTCGTCCTAGTCTTAATGATGCTCTGCCCTCTGTACCAGTGTCTGACTTCAAAAAGGGATGTAGGGCTATTTTGTGTGTTGATTCATGAGGTTTCAGAGTAGAAGCAGTGCTTTAGATGCAAACCTGGTGGGGAAGTAATTTGAGTTTTATTTAACAGATAGGCCACTGGGTGTCTGCGTTTTGGGTGTGGACACACTTCAGGACTGGGATTAGGAGGTAATGTACATTTTAGTGACTGAAACATCTGTCATAACAGCTATGTAAATAGGTAATCTTCTGAACTATATCATGTGTATGCCCAAGTCCACACCTTGTGAAATCAAGTTAAGGTTTACTTCAACTTAAATGTGTCAGTCAAAAGAGAGGGAAGGGCTGAACCTACCATGGCCCTACTGAGGAAGGAAGGAAAGCTAACAATGGATGTAGCTCAAGTCCCTTTTCTGCTGATACGTGGTATCCATCTATGACTCAGGAAGAGGCATTAAGATGCTGTGCTGTCAGTGGGAAGAAAGGACATGAAGAGCTGCTGTGAACTCAGTGATGCATTTTCAGTGTAACAGATCCATGCGAAGAGGATTGCCCTATTAAGGATGCCCGTTACTTCGAGGTCGTTCTGTTAATCATCCTCAGAGATAGGAGCATATAGCAAGCCCCTGCTTCACCCACAGCAAAGGAAGACCTCTCAGTTCACAAACGCTCCTCAAACCCCAAAACCTTTCCATACAACTACATGCAAGGGACATTTGTCCCCAATTTGTTGCAGCAACACTGATATGAAACGCATGCACAGAGAGAAAGAGAAACAATCATGTCCACTACTCAAACCCAGTCGAGGTTCCTGAACTTCAAAACATTGCAAACCAAATTTCAAAGTAGTCCACTACAACTTCCAGCTCTGTACTTACTCTAAGGTTTCCAGTTTTGTTAGTTCCCGAAATCTTTCAGATAGTTTTTCTGCTCCTCTGTCTCCAATGTTGTTTCCACTCAAAACATTCAGGCTGTGGAGAAAGGATGACAATTTATGCTATGACTTCTTCACAAACTGTACAGTAGCACCTGCTTCAAATGGTGTGTCTGGGCTGATAATTTTTTTGTTTGCTTGGCATTATCTGTGTTCTTCCCATAATAGCACATCTTGATTTGTACTGGTCTTGTATGCACATGTATCACAACCCACGTGTGTTGCCTGAGTCACGATACATGTGCAGGCAATAGCGACCATCTTGGAATGAGTTTTCTACATTAGAAAACACATTGCACCATGGCTGAACATAAAAGTTGGCTTATGAAACTTAGTCTCACCAAAAGCTCCAAAAACGACGGTTTAAAACAAGAGTGTGAATTAGCCACGCTACTGTTTCATCTACATATTTGAGCACTGAATACCCTAAATTGCATAACATAACATTCCCCAGTAGTCGGTGGTCAGTCCTTGCAGTATTGTAAGACAAAGTGTTGTTAAACAAGATACCAATAGGCCTACAGTGATTAAGCTCCGACTTTTTCTGCGGTGCAAAACTCATGGAGGTAAATCTTGCTAAAGCTAAGGAGGTTGTTTTAGTACAATATATTTTTTTTAAAGGTTTTTAAATCGTAGTAAACTGGAATGTACTGCAGTGTATAAAATTGCAAAGATACGTTTTGTAATCTTTCTTCTCCATTGCCTTCTCATCTCATCCTGAAGTGCACAAGGAGCTGCCACACTCAGCACCTTACAGCACCTCAGCACCTGACAAGGAAATTACAGCTGTTATTTTGTGTATTACAGTAAGCTCGTGGCTGTCTTTGATATTTGTTTACAAACTTTCTGCATTCATTAACCGTTCATAATCAACATGCTATATATCCTTGTGGCAAACACACATTACAAAAAGCGGTCCTGGATCTAGAAAGGACAACCGTGATACATTATGTAATAGTAATGGCAGTCAGGTTCCTCCTGGGTTTCAGTGTTATGCTATGTTATGCTATGTTACGTTAAGCAATTTTGTTAAAGTTTTTTTAGAACAACTTTTACCACAATTGTCCTCTTGGTCATGATTCAGCCCCGTTAGGAAAGTATTTGCAAACAGGAAACAGCTATATGTCGACATGTGTTTTTTGGGATATAAACTGTAAGAAATTGGGTTGCTAGTTGAGATGGGTGGAAGCCCCACTCACATAATAAACACAACCCTAGCCAGGGTGACCCACAAAAAGTCACTAAATTAACCTGTGTTTAACCCTGTGGTAGCTTGGCACAAAAGCAGTCAGGCTTAACTTAGAGGCAATGTGTAAAGTATTTACGCATTACAAAAATAGTAGTAAAGTTGAAACACAACACAAGAAAAATGGCAATTCAATTTAGAAACACAGAGTAAATTGTAATAATGATAAAGAATATGACACTAATAATTTTTAACGTTTTTTGTGAAAAATAGCGCCAAAAACAAGTAAGAGCCAACCGGAGGTATCTAGTGATGTGAGACCAGTACAAAGTCAGAAGTTAAAGCCAACCGCAAAGGCATACAGGTCAGCTACCAAGTTCACCCTGGTCTAAAAGTTACCTTCGAATTTAGAAAAATTGTTGAAGATTTCCTGGAGAAGGCAAAGTCCTCAGAGGGGCAAAGCAGCAGGCTGTGTCTGAGGGGAAGTCATCATCAGGTAGCCACTGGACGAGGTTGCAGTGAATATGTTTACCTTCCGACTTAGATGATATTTTGGAAGTCGATTCCTCCAGTGGGGCGAGGCTGCAAGTAGTAACCAAAGCGGACTCCATGAGACCAGATATCTTTGTCAAGAGATCCCTCTGGAAGGATTTGCTGCTGCAGAGAAGAACTTAGGGGGAGCTACCACAAAGTCAGGACGACTGGCAATGAACGTTGGACGAATCGGCTGGCAGGTAGGTCCTGGTTCTCTGTCGGTTCTCCAGGCAGTTTTTGTAGAAAACGTTTCTAAGTCCCAGGTTTGAGTTTTTAGGTAAGTGGTGTACCACCAACACTACTTTCAAGGTTCCAACATCTGGGTGGCAACACTTGGGGGGTTATGATTGACTCCAGTAGAGGCAATGAGTAGGGTTCAACCCTTCTGGAAGCTTGTTGTGTCCCTGTAACTCACAGAGGAGGCTAGCTACCTAGACCTTGGAGTCACTCTACTGATCCCGGGTTCAAGGAAGCAGGTCCAGTCTTCCTACCTTTGGCAGAAGGGCAGCAGGACAGTCCTTCTAGCAGGCAGACAGCAGAGCAGCCCTTCTTCTGAGTCTTCCACAGGTCCAGAAGAATCTGGGGTCTGAGAAGGACAACTTTTATCCCCAGTGCTAGCCTGTGGGTAGGGAATGCCCCTTTTGTTGCCCTTTCCTCCTAGCTGAGCTTGGCTTCAAACTGGCTAAGGTAACAATAGCAAGGGCAGAACTAGTGACTGTTTTTTATGTGTGCAGGAGGCAAAGCCCTTTTAAGTATAAGTGGGGCTGGTTACAGCTCCACCCCTTCCATCCGGGCAGGATGGCCTATCCTGTCCACACCTAGTCTCCTTTGTCTCACTGTTTAGCAGCCATACACAACTCACAACAGCAGAATATTATGGCACAGGCTACTGGTATAAAGGCACAGTGTATTTGGGCACAAACATGCAAGCTTTCTTAAAGTGCAAATAGAACAATTGATGGACAGAATTGGAACTTAAAATCCAACTTTAGCATTAAAGATGATTTTAAATTACTTTTCAGAGGAGACCAACACATATTCTACCTGCTTCCAATCCAAAGTTAGCACTTATTAAATGTAAGAATTATAATTATAATTACAATTACGTTTATTCATGATCAGTAACATAAAATTATTACATGGCAAGTCATAAAAACAATTATATCAAAACAATTTACAATCAAGCTAAAATGTGGCTTACTCACTCACACTGATAATTTATTTTCCACCAGCATAACATTTTTTACAAAACAAGCTTTTAAATTGGGTCCTTAAGATTTAAACTACTAATTATGGGTCGTTGACATGTTCTTTTAACCATTTTCTGAGCAGTATTCTCCTTTCCAACAATAACACTGGATTGATGTATACCAAATGAATGAATGTTTCTTCCGATTGTTTACAGAGTCTGCAAAAGTTGCCTCCCCTTGCTAGTTTCCTCTCCGGGGCATGGTCAAGAGAGGGGAGACAGCTAAAGCGGAATAAAAACATTTGTGCTTTATAAAACTCGAGTCCCCAGATGGGAAAGAAGCTGAGGCATGCATGGTGGCATAGGTATTTATTAACCAGCTTTAGCTTGTACAGCTACACATCTGTTTCTCACCAAAACACTATATTCTTCTTGAATAGAGGTAGGGAAGACTATTTGGGCCAATAGTGCCATCTTTAAAACTTTTTATAAGAATAGTGACTATTTGCTGGGCCAAGATAACAAATGATTTTCCCGAGACAGCCCTTTCAGCTGGCAGAGTGCAATCTGCCTTTCATGTCTCGATGCTTGTTGACTCAAAATTACTTGAGCTAATCAAGTCACTTTCATCAGCTTTATTTACTGAGTATTTTGCACTGAGAAACGCTTGTGTGCAGGAGCTTAGCCCAATAGGTTTCTTTCTGCTGCTTTTTTGCTGCGAGAACAAGCTGCTAGACGCACCGGAAAGTAGCTCAGCTGCTTCCGTGTGCTGTGCAACTTGCTGCCACCTCCATCAGTGGATATCCCATGATGAGGCAAAATGCGCTCACCTCACATCACTGCATATGATCCCCTGCCACTCCTGGCTGCTTCTGGTCAATCTTAGCCCCTGGGCTCCTTGTCCCGGGGGCCAGAACAGAACAGGACACACCTCCTGGCAGCATCAATGTCAATGTCCAAACCTCAAAAAGATACTAATAATGTAATAAGGCAACTTAATATAAGTTTATGGGAGAGGTAGGCATTACAACAGTGAAGTAAACTTTAGGTGTTCAGTACCGGTACATGTAAAACTTAAATCCACTTGTCCTACTTTTTAAATACAACACACCCAGCCGTAGGAGCTTTTAGGGCTTACCTTAGGGGTGGCTTATAAGTAGAGCTCCCGGTTTTATGGTATTTATTTTTTCAAAATTTCCGTCTGTATTTATCTATATTTATCTTTGGCTCATTTTAACTGTATTTATCCATTTATATTTTGTGTTTACTGTATAAATAAAGTGGCAAAAGGTATTTTTCGACACTTATTTAAATTAAAATGTATACTCGCATTTGAATGTCCTAATGGTTTAAACCATTTACAATGCAATAGCGTTGTCTGAAAACACTTGCATTGTAAATTGCATAAATAACTGTAGAACTGCTCTTAATTAAGCTTAATTACGAAATCTATTGTCTATTTTCATCTCCCATACTTCCCAATCGGTACAACTACTGACCTGACAATCATGATTGACAGTAGAAAAAAATCATCCAAGAAGGCCTATTTTCTATTGTTAAAAATGAATACAGACAGGAATATAAATAGTTTTCTGTCTGTATTTATCTGTAAAAATCAGTAAAAACAGAAAACAGGGAGCCCTACTTATAAGTATTAAAAAAGCAAGGTTTTAGGCCTGACAAAAGGTTTATTTTGCTAGGTCGATATGGCACTTTGAACCAGCACAACTGGATGCAGTGGCAGGAATAAGGCATGTTTGAAATGGCTATGTTAGTGGTTGCCGGTAAGAAATTGGGCTACTGGTTGAGGGGGTGAAACCCTTCACAAGCCTCAACCAAAATATTTCTCAGGGTGAAGTCACAAGCAAACCCTAAATTAACCCTAAATTAACCTGTGCTCAACCCTCAGGTAGCTTGGCAATGAGCAGTCAGGCTTAACTCAGATGCAATGTGTAAAGTATGTGTGCAACACTTCAAACAATAACACAGTGAAACCCCCCACAGAAGGAGCCCACAAGAGGGTTAGGAAAATAGAGTATTTTTCATTAATAAACCAAGACTAGAACGACGGAAAGCCAATTAGTAGAACCGGAGATTTTACATTTTAAAGATTTAAGTGAAAATACTGCCAAAAGACATAAAGCACCAACTGTGGATATCTTGTTGTACCAGACCACAATAAAATCACAAGTTCTGGCCGACTGTGATGTAGCGTGGACCGGCTACAGGGAAATAGTTAGGCTTGCTGTACTTTAAATCCTGGTTTGCAGAGAGTTGCGAGGATCCCCATTGAATATGCATCGTGCAACCTAAGCGATGCATCAGTTTTGAAGTGCGGCAAGGCTGTGGCGTGAGGTCCTGCATTTGCATCGAGGATCCAGTCGATGACGAGGGATTGCAATGGGAAGTTTGGTGTCGAGGATGTGCCACACAATCGGGGCAATATGTTGGTTCCAATGAGCTGCAAGAGTGTGAGGTACTTTGCCGAGGATGCATTGCACAGTGGCGGTTATGATGCAGGTCTTTGTAGCAGTTCTATCCACGCAGTTGTGGCAATGCTTCGGTTCTGCTCGGGGTTGCCCCGTGCAGCAGAGGAGATGCATCGGTTCCACTGGATCCACAGATGGTGGCAGAGCACCTTACGGCCCATTTCCAAAGGTCCAGCGCTGGGGTGGCACCACTTGGCAGAGTAGACACACAGATGGCAGTGGGACGTTTGTTATGTCCCTGAAACTTCAGATCAGGAGCCCAGACAACTAGCCCTTTGAGTCACTCTAGGTTCTGGGTTCAAGAGTCCAGGTCCAGTCCTTCTCATCCAGGCAAAATGGCAGCAGGCAACAGGTCAGCGCAGCAAGGCAATAATCAAGCAGGGCAGCAGTCTAGCAGAGTGGCAGTCCTTCAGCCGCAGAGCAGACCTTCTTCTTGGCAGAGTATCCACAGATCCAGAAGTGTACTGAAGTGATGGTGTTTGAGGTCCAGTATTTTAACCCAATTGTACGTTTGAATTGGGGGAGAAGCTTTTAGAGGTTTCCCTTTGAAGACCCCAGGTATCCTGCCTTCCCTTTCCTGGCTCCAGACTAACTACAGGAGGTATGCAGCCCTTTGTGTGGAGGCAGAACACCGCTATTCAGGTGTAAGTAGGGCTGTGTTCAGCAACTCCATCCCATCTTGCCAGAGACGGCCCATCCAGGCACATCTAAGCTCCCTATTGTGGTTGGCTGTACAGGAGGAATACACAAAGTCCAACTGTCAACTACACTCTGTCATGTGACCCAAGCACAGGCTGCAGGCAATAAATGGCTAAGGCAGGAAAATGGCAGCTTTCTAAAAGGATACAAAAATAAGTATACAAAACAGTGATGGGTAGAATTCTTAAATTAATCTCTGCCACTGATAATCACTTGGCCACATCTCAATCTTATTTTGCCCACCATGCAACCTCAGTTTTGGGCTGGACTGTTCCTATTGGAGCGAGGTCAAGACTGTATTGTATATAACTTGTTCCCAACTGAGGTAGCATGGTGTGCAGAATAAAGATGGATTGGGATGCGGCACTGGTGACTACCATTGGCTGAGATTATTTCAAGCATTCCATCCATCACTGTTTTGTATACATATTCATTTTCTAAAAGTAGCATTTTCAAAATTGCAATTTTAAATACAACTTCACCATAATTAGGATTTTTGATTACAATTCCAAAGACACCGAACATGAACTGGTTACATGCTCCCATTTGGAAATTGCAGCTTATTAAATGTAATAAAGTAACCGCCATGTTAGTCTATGGGAGAGGTAGGACTTGCAGTGGTGAAAAAACGAATTGAAGAGTTTTTTTCACAACCAGGACATGTAAAACCTAAAAGTACATGTCCTCCCTTTTTAATACACTGCACCCTGCCCTCTGGACTGTCCAGGCCCTACCCTTGGGGGTGACTTATATGTTTTAAAAGGGAAGGGTTGGTCCTTGTAAAGATGTATTTTGCCAGGTCGACATGGCAGTTAAAAATGCATGCAAAGGCTGCAATGGCAATGGAAGGGCAACTTAAGTGGGTGGCACAATGAATGCTGCAGGCCCACTAGTAGCATTTAATTTGCAGGCCCTGGGCACATGTAGTACACTTCACTAGGGACGTATAAGTAAATGTGCCAACTGAGGATAAGCCAATATTACAATGTTCAAACGAGTGAGCACCTGCACTTCAGCACTGGTTAGCAGTGGAAAGTGCTCTGAGTAAAGTCCTAAGTTGAGCAAAAACAAGATCAGCAAAAATGGGGGAGGAAGGCAAAAAGATTGCGGGAAGACCACCCTAAGGCTGACAGGTCTAACAGTGGCACAATGAATGCTGCAGGCCCACTGGTAGAATAGTTTTTTACAGGGCCTGGGTCCAGGTAGTACCATCTACCAGAGACTTATAAGTAAATTAAATGTGCCAACTAGGTGTAGACCAATTTTACCATGTTCTATGGAAATAGAACAAACACTTTAGCACTGGTAGAAAGCACAGAGTCTAAAGCCAACAAAAGTGAATTCAGCAAAACAGGAGGTATGAGGTCAAAAGGTTTGGGGTGATCCTTCATAGAGGGCGAGGTCCCACAGACTTCATCCAGGAAACAATGATTCGGTAGGATGCATGACTTACCAGGCCTTCCCAGGTGCAGTGTCATCTCCCCACTCTGAGAAGCACACTTCAAAATGGACAATAATGTTTTCTCATCATATTGTTGAATGGTGATAAACACAATGAGGCTCACTTACTCCAAATGCTGAAGAGATGAAAATGCCGGGAGAATTTTCACAAGTTTGCAGAATCCCTCAGAGCCCCAGACTGGTCCAAGCCTACAAGAAATGGAACATGTGGGTTATTTCATTAAACAGCTAGTTGGTTGTATGACAGACTATTGAGGACAAAAATATTATGGGGCCAAAATATTGAGGACCAAAATAATGAGAAGGTAAGTGCAGATAAGTAAGCATAGCTTTACTAGTCTTAACTCCATACCTATATAACTTGAAGACATATATATCAGCAAGGTACATATATGTGGAGTTCAGTATAGTAAACCTATATAAACTTGCCTTCAGGATATTTTGGTCCTCAGTACTTTTGCCAAGATATTTTGGTCCCACGATATTCTGTAGTCGATAATCTGGCAGAATACCAGGTAGTCTACAGTGGATGAGAATGTTTAGGCTCAGATATTAACCCTGTTTTATTTCATTTCTCAATATAAGTGACTAAGGGATTGTCATGTCCCTTAGGTTAGTTCCATCATGTACATACCAATTACATACATTGCGTCCCGTCCACATGACATAACGGTATTACACAGGTGACCTTTTACCCAGTAGCTTACTTCTGTCTCTCTGACATCAGGCTCTTTGTACCATATCTTAATCCCTGTACCTGACATACACAAAACATGTCCCCAGGCACAGTAGATTTATTCTGTACAAGGGTCACCACTTTTTTCATTCATGGCCAACAGCAAGCTGCATATGATCATGTGTGTTTAGAAAAGGGTTAGCAGGGGATTAGCGAATGTTTTCAAAACATATTGATTTTAGAAAAACCCCAGAGTGACCACTTTAGTACAAAAGACTCTCACTCCCCCCTTACCAACACAGAGGTGAAATTCCTTCCAAGCTGAGACGAGGCTCTGCCAGCTGATCCATCGACAAGCAAAGATCTGATATCCCTTGCGGGGAGCCATCCTTGACGCAGAGACGAGGTCCTTCATTCAGAACCGGGAGTCCTTTGCTCCATTAGGCTGCATTAAGTTCCATTAGGACATATACTAGCGCTCACACATATATGCTTCACCTACACCTCTAGGCTAGGCACGGTTAGGTAGGATACGCATCGTAGGAGTACGTCAATGCTATTGTTTATGTAATATGCTTTTATTCATCTTATTAGCACTATGGTAGAAATGTATTTACTTTTTATGATATTTATACTAGTGATTACGTTTTTCTGCTTCTGTCTTTTGATTGTCGCAGCTAACCTGTTTCATACTAGACTGACGCTTGACCAATAAATAGTTATTGAAACTGTTGCAATCATCATTCTATGTGTATTCTATGAAAAGCAAGTACGTGTGACTGAGCGAAAGATACCGTATTGTTTCCACAATACCTGAGGAATCATGGTAGATATGTTCAGTGGTTGCCAGAAACTACCTACCACACTGTAGAATACAGAGGGGTGATAGTGGAACTGAAGAGCTAGTTGGTCTAACGGCTGACTCATCCTGTGGGGGTGTCCAGAGTCTGTCAGCACAGCAAGCCCTCAGTTTAGGTCATCCAAAACGTGCAGGTCCTGGGGGGGTCCTAGAAACTACACAAAATGATTTGTTCTCTTACAATGCCATATTCTAGGGGTACATTTTCTGAAATTCAGAGGCATGGACATCAAACTGCATTACAACCTACCTGGTGGATTTCTAATGGGGGCCTACATGCCAAGCCATCAATTAGTAGCCTAGGAAGGGTACCAAAGTCCCTAAAGAATTTGGCCTTTCCCAATATTTGGGCTGTAAAAGACATACATAACTGTAGTAAAGTGGTCTCCTCACCCCCTTGTCCCCGTTGCAGCTGCACCCGCTGCACCAATTATACCTTTGCAGACTCCCATCAATATGTGACCTGTTTTTCTGATTTCTGATGTGCTAGATGCTGTATAAGATCCAGAACTGCTGCAATTGGAGGAGAGAGGAGGAAAGCTGGGATCTGTCTCTCCACTTTGTCATGGTGCTTAGCTCTTCTGTCAGAAACAAGCTTGTATAGTCAAGAACATAAGAACGGCACGCAGCACACATTTGACATCTCAGACAAACTTTCCTTTATGCACCTTCCTTAGACATCTTGAAAACAGGCCATCCAAGGGTAGATGGTAGGTACCAAGTGCACGATCTTTCCAGGTCTAGCGGAGGGGGCTGGTAATGAGAATGCATACCCTGCTGTTATTTTCACCGTGTAGCAAATGGGAGGGAACAGCTGCGGGCTGGAGTGCAACCGTGCCAGGGAATATCTCCAGGCGATGTACTAACAAACTGTCCTGGAGTGAAATAAGTATCTGCATATATTTGTGTGCATACCCTTCCGTAATATGCAATGCATGGTTACAAATGTAGTGCTTGCGCTTTGGCAAGTAGGTATTTGTTTAGTTGCATGGAGGCATGGTGGCTTCACACAAATGAGGCATACCTTCTGCCCAGGTGCACAACAACCTGATTAACGTACACGAGGCTATTGGGGTTAAGGAAAGTTATAATCACCCGGGAAATATTACAGATTTAGTACTTGTTTTCCACCCCGGTACACAGTGACTGTCCTTTGGGAGCAGGCAGGAGGGCCCCTTGACCTTACAAGAGGCTGAAAGCCAGCAAGAGGGTGCATGCAACCTATAGCCCTCAAGGCATTGGGATACCAACTGTAAGAAGCTGGTGAACTGCCCTTTTGGGTGCTGCATCCATTTTGCAATCATAGATCCTGAGTTGTAGATATTTATAAAGATGCCCCGAAATATAATACAGTTGCACCTCTTGAAACAACAACAATCCCTAGTCTAGAAATCCCGCATCAGGTCAAATTTCTATTAATATTTTGTTTCTCTCTCAGGAACAAAAGCCAGCAGCGCTCCCAGTAGAGCCGGGATTCTCCAAGGCAGAAACCAGATCTAACCATTACTTTTGTTAATCCTACTCAGCTGCAGTGGATAGCCCTGGCACAAAACAAGAAGTCTGGAAAATCTTCTTTATTAAAAGTATTTTGGGCTGTGAAACTTGGATGCAAACTGATGGTGTCACAAGTCAATACAGCGTCATATCAAGAAGAGGAAAGCTGCATTTCTCTTGCGTGGACATAGTTTTCGATAGCCACCCATGGGCTCTTGGCTACCCTAATAAAGGAACAGTCATTCCATTTAACCTTCTAAAAACAATTGCCCAAAGTAGGCGGGACCGCTGCTGTTTGTAGTATACTTTTAACAGCTAGGTGCCTTATAAAGGCTTCTAGGTAAAGTTGGAATTGTCTAATGTAAACTATCCATATCTTGTTCTCTGATGCCTCACTTGCGGAAATAACTGGTCAATAGCTGAAAAAAGGTAAAATAGTTTCTACTATATTTTTTGATCATTTTGCACTAACTCAAAATCCACACCGTAAATGGCTAGTGTGTCTTTTTAAATTGTTCTCATTACAACATGCGATAATTTACTTCCACTCTGCTATAAAACAGATACCCCGCTGATTTACATGTCAGTAGCAAGTTACCTATGGGCAGCCTGGATCATGACGAGGAGATTAACTCAGGCCAGAGAATGGGGATTAGTTTTGTTAGATTAAAGTTTCTGTCACTGTCACTATTGGTGATATTTATTGTTTTATGGTTGTAACTGTTATGGCTTATACTAAAAACAATAACAATTAAAAAATACTTTACTTACGCAAATTCTAATTTCTTCAATGTATTGATTGCAGAAACTTCTTGAATGCTGTTAGGAATGATATGTATAATAAAGAACATTAATAACAATAGTTAACTGAAAATAAATCAATATAATTTTTAGGAAGTATTTTGCCATTACAGATTTATGTATAAATGTCATAGGTTGGATGTATAAAAATAATGGGTATCCCAAAAGTATAGTAAAGTGAAAGTCTCATAAACACTGTCCGCTAAAGCAATGCTTTGCAACTCATTCGAATAATCAGTTATCCAACAGAACTTACTTTATTTATGATAATATATTTAATTCCACCTGAAATTTTGTGTTAATAGGACTGTGTGAAATTTTTGTTTCACCAGCATAATCTTGAGTAATTTGCGTTACACGTTATGTGAAATTCATGAAATTACAGCATTACACCAAGTCACGGCATTTCAAGTCTGTACTGGTGAAAATCCTAAAGCTGTATGACAGGAATAACATGAACAAACAGAAAGTGAGTGACTGTTTATGTATTTATTTTATAGCATTTATAAAGCGCAAAATATCCCGAAGCGTTAGACAGCCGCCAGCCAAACAGGCCCCGCCTAGTCTAGGCTGTTGTTTGCAGCACTTGTTCCTTTGCACTCTTTCAGCGTGAAATGTGTCCCTGCATCCAAAATCGACACAAGGACTTATTTTGTGATAAAACACAGGTCTAAATGTCAGCTTTACATTTAGCATAATTTCGTATAATTTTGCTATAATTTCACATAATTAGGTCAAGGGAAATTACGCAAACGTCTGCACACCCCAAGTTAAGAGAAGACATACTGACTTTTTTTGACTGCAGCCTGTTACTTATCACAACTTGGACTAATGTGTAGATACTGTAACATGAAATATCACAAAGTTTGCAGCATTTTGGGGAATTCCTATTTCTTCCATTTCACAGACCCTCAGTTTTCAAAGTTGGACTCTAACTCAGTTAAATGATATACAACATAATTTAATGCAGATTCTGTGCACATCACTTACATTGAAAGAGAAATAACTTCCTTGAACCAATCTCTGTTTGTTATGTGGGTATACTTTACATTTTGTTTGTGCACATGTAAGATCTGGGTCATGGAAAAGTGATGAGAACAAAGAATTTTCATAGCCCCAAAATTTGAGTTCAAATCTCAGCTTTACTTCTGAGTTTTTACAACAGTATTTTGTTGACCAGAGTGATTTATATGGGTATCAGTACCAAAGAAACAGAATTAAAAGATTAAACACAAGCATGAAGGACTATATTTCACAGCCCAAAAGATCACAGCATGACTCCTGTAGTGGACAACTAATTTCAAAGCTGATAGGTTTTACTATAGGGAGCGGTTACGGCAAATCCTGTTGAACATTGGGAAACACCACCCTGCTTTCTATGGAAGAGAATCAGTGTAGGTAGATGCAACAAGCGGAATAAATAGGCTTTGAATGTTAAGAAATTGACGCTGGCAGCCAGCTCCAGACCTATTGGTTTTTTGTCAAATCTTGTTACAATTGTTAAGAAAATAGTGATGGCATGAGTTTATTTAATGCAGGAGGTTTAAAAGCACAGGTTTAGCTCTTCCTAATCTGTACTTTGTTAAAAAGCAGTCTCAATCAGTTTCTCATCCCAAAATGAATATATTTTATATATTTTTTGAAGTTCCCGTGAGATACCCATTAGATACAACAGTCCTCTACTGCTTCTGCTGTATACAACAAACGTACCAGGTGAGTTGCAAACCACTCCTTATCATGATCTGGACCAAATCCAGTAAGCAGGGTTCCTAGAGCTGCACTTTTGAATGCTGCTTCTCAATATCCATTCCTTAATTTCTCAATAATGTGAATATTTGTTAGGGGCATTGCTCATAGCAACCAGTCTGCTGATCTACCTCACGTATTACACAGCTAAACTCTGGTTTGTTTTGTTGAGTCTGGTTTCCTTTCACTGTGGTTGTCTTTGTGCTTTGTGCATATGACACATTACATTGTGTGACTAAGACTGACGACCTCTGCATGACAAACGTCCATATTCCAAGCATTTAGATTAAAAACATATATTATATAAATATTGTTTTGTGTCAGATGTAGGCACACACATTTTCTCTAGTTGGATGTTTTTTAAAGTCTTACCAATTTATAATTTGTGCTTGAAACTGGGCAAGGACAGAGATGTCCTCAACATCCTTCATGCTCGCTGCCTTGAAAGGCTCTATGGTGAATTTCTTGATGGAGAGTATCACAGATTCAGTGTCCCCACTTTGATGAAGTGACTCCCAAAGTCGGACGGTATCACCCAGAGAAGCCCTATAATGAACAAGAATATTACCAAGTGGGATATACACATATGTTATTTGCAAACCCGTAGATCATGAGCGTTCAATGTACCTGGCAGCAACCCTGCTAGTCCACATGAGATACATGTACATATCATCAATCTATTGCAGAATCATTCACATAGTCAGTGACAATCCTGAAAAGCTGGCGTGACTCTGGCCTCCCTTGATCCATGTTGGGGCAGCTGTGGTACAGTTTTAAATATTTATAGAAAAAATGTTTTTTCATACTGGGAGTCAGGAGCACTTCCATTTTAAATATCTCATCGGAAGACAAAAGAATGCTGTGTACAGCATTGTATTGTATCAAGTATTAGAAACCTTGGCCATAATCCACAGCTCATGAGTACGTGTATTAGTTGTTGACATTTTGACAAAATATTGAGTTGTACATATCGGGAGACAGAAACATTGACAAAAAATATTGTGATATAAAAATATTGTGATGCAGAAATATAGTTGTCAAGAATATCGTTTTGTCAGGTAAGTAATGTTGTTGTAAATATAATTTTTACTAATATAGTTGTAAAAAGATCGTGTTTTTCTTTTTTTATACATTTATTTTGTTACTATTGTTTGTATAATTGTTATTATTTTTTTAACATAGTTTGTAATTTTAAGTGATTTAGAATTGTTAATGTAATTGCTAATGACAATATAATGTGTCATAGCGGGTTGTTGGATTTGTAGGTGACTATGGTGGGAAGTCAATGAAGTAATACTTATTCAATTATTATTAATATTTTGTAAGAAGGTATATGATGAATATTAATTATGTCATACTGATTTATTTCACTTATATTTTATGTGGGGATTGCAAGATTTGAAGGGGTATAGGGTGGGAAGTTAATTAGGTAATAATTAATTAACAATTAATTTATGATTTATTACAAATTATTTAATTGATTAATAATTATGTCACTAATACAATAAACATATATTTGAGTAATATTTTAGGTATGGGCTGCTA
The DNA here is from genome assembly GCF_964261635.1 of Lissotriton helveticus. Taxonomy (NCBI): domain Eukaryota; kingdom Metazoa; phylum Chordata; class Amphibia; order Caudata; family Salamandridae; genus Lissotriton; species Lissotriton helveticus. Next base: position 619,508,869 of record NC_136071.1, read on the forward strand.
GGTTTTTAGGGGGGTAGGATGGGAAGGTAATTGAGTAATAATTAATTAAGAAATAATTATTAATGTGTTAATAATTATTGCATTGAATATTAATTATGCACATTGTGTAATACAGATTTATTTTAGTTATATTTTAGTTGCAGGTTGATAGATTTGTAGGGGTAAAGGGTGGGAAGTTAATTAAGTAATAATTAAAACATAATTATTAATGTATAATTAAATATTTAATTGATTACTAATCATGTAAATTGTGTAATAATGATTCATTTGAGTTATCTTTTAGGTGTGGGGTGCCAGGTTTGTAGGATGGGAGAATAATTAAGTAATAATGAATTAACAATTAATTTTTAATTAATTATGCAATTTATCAATTATGTAAATTGTGTAATACTTATTTATTTATGTTATATTGTAGGTGTGGGCTGCTAAGTTTCTATTGGTATAGGGTGGCAAATTCATTAATTAGTAATGAAATAACCATTATTTGTTAATTGAAATCTAATTATCACATGTTTATGAAATTTGTAAATTGGCTAATTGTATATATATATATATATTTATATATATATATATATATATATATATATATATGTATATAAATAATGTTTATATTTAGAGTTTTATATGTTTTCTACATTAATGGAGTTATTTCAACTATATGTGTTTGAAGTGAAGTAATTTACCTACTTTTGCTTAGACTGAAGTGTGAATGGTAAATGTAACCCCTCCGAAGTCCAATGATTTCCCTATGTTGCACAGACTGGAGTGGGAATAGCAAATGTATCCCCTCTGAAGTCCAATGCTTTCCCTACTGTTGAGCTGTTTGGAGTGGGAATAATATACAAAACCCCTCCAAAGTCCTACACTTTCTCTACTATAAACTGGAGTGGGAATAGTATAGCTAAAATATCCAGTCTCCAATATATTTCCTAATATTGGTAACACTTTTTTTTATTAATATTTGTTTATAATTAAAATTTTATAATATTTATATTTGTATTTGTTTTTAACTTTTTATAATATTTTTGTAAATGTCTTTCTTTCTTTTTTCATTTTTTAAAATTGTATTTATTTGGTAATTTAATTAGGGCCTGATTTACAAGACAGCGGAGGGGATCACTCCCTCACAAACGGAATGGATATCCCGTCCGCCGTATTACGATCACATTCTATCTTATGAGGATCGTAATACGTAGGATAGGATATCCATCACGTTTGTGAAGGAGTATTCCCCCCACCGTCTTCTAAATCAGGCCCATAATGTTCTAGAACTGATTTGTTAATTTTTTTTGTTATGTATAAATCTCTCTCTCTCTCTCTTTCTCGATGTGTGTGTATATATATATATAGTTATATATATACAATTACCACTCCGGTGAGAGATCCACCAAAAGGAGAAAGACAAAGACTCCAGAAATCTCTTCTTCACTGCTGGCTGCAGTGACTTTTTATTTTGCCAGGTGCGAAATGCTTTCAGACAGGATGACGCGTTTCGGCTAACCTGTAGCCTTGCTCACATACCTGAACTGCTCAAGCAATAACGTTTAAATACATTGGTGCATAACATCACGTGATATAGAAACTACACAAACGGTAAAAAGTGAAAACAAACTGCATGCACAAAAACTACAAAAACCGCCGTTGTTTGGGCTTAATAGGTTCGAAGTACTTTTAACTGTTCAAGCTCAACTTGTCTTTTTATGCTACATGTTAATTGCAAGACGAACTAAAAATTATGCGAGTAAATAATTGACTTCTATGTACAAATACATTTGCATATTTTCATGCTAGATGGTGATTGCTACGCCTATTGATAAATTGCTGTCATGTACAAATGCATTCATAGATGGTTAGGGTAAATCTACAATTCATTGTATTGCGATTAAACTTTGAAAGTATATTAGTATACATACATTTGGCAAAGTAATGGGGGTAACTAAATATCTTTCCCCAAACAACGGTAAACCATATAAATATTTTGCAAGCACAAATGCATTATATGTATCCGCAAAGGTTCTCCTTTGTTCTTTTTGGCGCCTAAATGGAAAGACGATTAAGTGCTTAAATGCATTATATTTCCACAAAGAATTTAATTTATTTAGACTTTGTACCAAATTGGCCTCATATCCGCTGTCCAGTTCTATTGAATACCCACCCCTGGGAATAACAAAATAAGGCTTAGGCCCCTTTCCTCATCAGAATAGAAGGACCATATGCAATCTTAACGCAGTATGTGATTTTTTCTTTTTTTTAAACAGTGAAGCTCCCGTGCAATAGTGTAATTAAAAACAAAGATATTGTTAAAGACACCAATGTGTCATTACACATTATACTGTTCTTAGGAAGAAGGTTAGGCCTATTTTGCACAATATTATCATGTGTCACTCCACAAATTACCGTGTGTCAATACAATAATTAGGAACAGGATAAAAGAGCGGATAATTACTGACAAGAGAAAAGGAACACTAAATCAACAAAAACGTGTACGGTGCAGTTAGGTTTCATATCTTTTTTATTTTTTATTGTTAAACAATCATATATCAAAAAAGGGGAAGGAAAGGGAGGGACCAATATATTTTATACATTCATTATTGTGTGGTCTCCGTTCTATCTATGGCTAAAGATTAGGGTGTTACTACGCGCGTTTCGGCTATTTAGCCTTCATCAGGGAGCCATGATGAGTATTTCTGAAGTACCTGTGCATCCATGAAAAAGAAAAAATAGAAAAAAACATATGTATGAGATAACGGTTCCTGTCAATGTCTAAAAACATCACATCTTTTCAGAAAGGTTGATGAGATGACGGTTTAAAAGAAAGAAGTTTTTCTTTTAAACCGTCATCTCATCAACCTTTCTGAAAAGATGTGATGTTTTTAGACATTAGATTGTAAATAGCTTAGGACTCTATACTGACATTGACAGGAACCGTTATCTCATACATATGTTTTTTTCTATTTTTTCTTTTTCATGGATGCACAGGTACTTCAGAAATACTCATCATGGCTCCCTGATGAAGGCTAAATAGCCGAAACGCGCGTAGTAACACCCTAATCTTTAGCCATGTATTTTAATGTAATATGCTACACAGCACCACGAATGTAAACCGCAAACAAGTTGTCCATAGCAACAAATATGTATAACTATATGCTGTTGTAGAATAGAACGGAGACCACACAATAATGAATGTATAAAATATATTGGTCCCTCCCTTTCCTTCCCCTTTTTTGATATATGATTGTTTAACAATAAAAAATAAAAAAGATATGAAACCTAACTGCACCGTACACGTTTTTGTTGATTTAGTGTTCCTTTTCTCTTGTCAGTAATTATCCGCTCTTTTATCCTGTTCCTAATTATTGTATTGACACACGGTCACATATCCCGAAATTAGGAACTCTAGTCGGGGGTACCCCTTTCCTTTCTTACACACATTCACTCCACAAATTACTCCAGACTTCCTCTCCATCTCAAGTTAGATAACATTGTCATAGAGAGAATATTCGTGGGAATGCCCCAACCATAAGAAATTTCAGGACGATAAATGTCAATTCTATCTCATGCAATCAGTGTTTTCTATCTAAAGACTGCTGGGATATAGGGAAAGGAATGTGAGCAGAACCAAATCTTATATAGTGTTGAACAATACGTGTATGTGCATGTACCAAATGCCAAAACAAAAACAAAAACAAAGACAAAAACAAGAACTCCCTACTGATTCAGCTTATTTTCTACATAAATTCTAAAGGACATCGTTATACAGAGAACTCAAAACTTTCTTCCTTCTCGAATATTGCCCTAGAGGAAATGATGTATATCTTCAAAAATGTTTAATCCCCTCGGGGTCTTAGTATCGAGTTTGAGTATATATTTGGTTTCAAGTTGTCGCAATCTCCTTTCGCGGTCACCACCCTGTTTGCTGGACGGTACATTCTCAATCACAAAGTATTTAAGCATGTCCAGGTTACTAGCATGTTCTTCATAAATGTGGCGGGCCACCGGATATGTGCTGTCCAAATTTACAGTGGCCCGAAGGTGCTGTAAAATTCGTTGGTGAACTGGCAGCTTAGTGCTGCCTACATAACGTAGGCCGCAACCACATTGCAGCACGTAAACCGCATATTCTCTGCGGCAGGTGTAATGTCCTTTCAGCTTAATAGGAATGTCAGAGAAGCCGGTTGTATATGTTTTGGTGTTGATCCCAAATTTGCACGCACGACAGGTGCTACATTTGCGGAATCCTGCACTTGCAGTCAGCCAATCTTTCCGTATGTCTAATTCTGGGCTGGTTCCAATCAGGTCGTTTCTCATAGAACGTGACTTTCTATAGATATAGTTAGGTTTATTGGGTAATGTCTGAGCTAGTACACTGTCGGTGAGTACAATAGGCCATTGGGCATTAATGATACCCCTTATTGCCTTGGCCTGTCTATTGTAGGTAGATATGAATCTACATGGTACCTTCCATCTGACATTATTCTCTGATTCTTGTCTGTCAGTAGATTGGGACAATACCTCTGTCTCATCTATAATCAGAGGTGTCTTTAATAGTTCTTTTCTGTCCCGGGAATTGGTCTTCGCTAATGCTGAATCTAGCAACTTTGTTTGATAGCCTCGTTGTAGAAGTCTGTTTCTTGCAGCTTTTTGTGCAGATTCCATGGCTAAAGGTGTGCTACAGGCTCTCCTTATTCTAAGGAACTCGCCATAAGGCAAACTGGTGATAGTGTGCTGTGGATGGAAACTCGTCGCATGTAGCAAGGAGTTCCCTGCGGTTGGTTTGCGATATAGCTGAGTTGTAATCTTGTTGTCCTCAATATTAACTGAGATGTCCAAGAAATTAGCTTGATTCTGATCAATGTGTGCAGTGAACTGCAGATTGAGCGTGTTGTCATTGATAGTATTGACAAACGTCTGCACCTCCAATTCACTCCCCTTCCAAACAATAAATATATCATCGATATATCTCCATACAAGAATCAGGTGCTTTTCTGCCAGTGCTCTATGTTGCCCCCTGAGTACATGCTCCTCCCACCAGCCCACGTGTAAACACGCGTAGCTGGGGAGAAGCATGCACCCATGGCGACTCCCTGTCACTGCCTAAACACCTTGAACATGTAGGGACGGAATGGGTTATAGAAATAACTTAAAGGGAGACCCAGTGAAATCGTTCAGTTTGTGGTAATGTTTGTTTAATCAGCCAAGGGAATAAAAATGTGAAATAATATTATAACGTTGCTTACATGGTGCATAAATTGTAATTAATTGATTTATGTTATGATTTACTTGTAGTGACCCCCGACGAAGGGCACATGGCAGCCCGAAATGCATTGGGTATTTTTTATGAAACATTAAAGACTGCTTGCGATGGACTTTTTGCACTAATCGTATTCATTCTAAAAAGGCCTGGATGGGCACAGTGTGAATATCAGAAACCTGTAAATTGGCAGTAAAACCCGAGTGTTGGATATTTGGCAGAAATGGAAGGAGTAAAACTTGGAAACAAAAGAATTTAAAATATGGTGAAATTTGGACTAATGAAGATAAAAGGTTAACAGTTGCTCGATTAAAAGGTGCACGCTAAAATAGCGGCACTAAGCTGTGCATTTGGTTTTGGGGCTACACAGTCCCTTATTTCTCTTTTTTTTTTTTTTTTTTTTTATTGAGATGGATCGGAATATAACACAATTTACAAATACCAACTGAATCCCATCAGACATTTACACATATGGATATAAACTATATTACATATGATAAAATCAGACAATTAATATGTAAAACATCTCGGCAAACGGCAGAAGGGCAGCAAAAGTACACAAGAATGTTACAGTCCAAATAATACAAGGGGATCATTCTTACATCAACTCACTGTCTATTCATCTTAGTTCTCTCCACTTTCTAAGAGGAGCCCAAATCCTTTTACCATATTCTTTCGTCCTTTTACCCTTAAAGTTATATAGGCATTCCTCTATATTATGGATCCCCAGCAGCCTGGTTAGCCACATCTGAAAAGAGGGCGCAATCGGGTCTTTCCAAGCCGCTGCAATTAAAATTCTAAAAACAGCTACGGATAGAAAAATAAATGCTTCAGCTTCATGTCCGATTGCTAGGTTTTCATCCCTACCAAGTAAAACCATAATTGGGGATAGAGATATTTGAGACTCTAGCAGCCCCGATAAAAATTTTTCCATTTCTGTTAAAACAAGTGTGAGATTCTGACAAGAATAAAAGATATGCAGAAGATCCGCCGGACCTTGATTACACCTTGGACATTTATCGTTATCTCTTAGCCCCCATTGAAGCAACTTTGCAGGGGTATAATACAAATTGAAAACCATCTTATAGTGCTGTGCTTTTAAATTAGTTGCTCTTAATACCTTTTTGTTCAATACGAGCACGTAATCTATGTCTACATTTGGATCCCCTATCCTTTGAGCCCAAGCAGACTCTATCTGTGTAATATCATTACCCAGCGCCTTCAAGAGATAACTATACCCTACTTTGATCTTCTTGCCGCCATTTATTACATACTTTATAAGAGGATTTATCTCCTGTAATGCTAATCTCGGTCTGAGTGATTTAATCGTCTGCTTGACTTGATTATACAGGAGCCAGTGGGTAGCCGGAATACCAAATTTCTGTTGTAATATATCGAACTCCAATAAATCATCCCCACACATGACATCCCCCAGATACCTAATACCCAGTGCCTTCCATGAGCTGCTGTTTCTATTCTCTCCAAGATGAGAAAAAGGTCTTGAGCTCCAAAGGTCAATCATACCATTGATCTTCGGGATTTTCAGGAATTTCAGTATCGCCTTCCAAGTACCCCATACACTTAGCATTACTTTACTTTTACTCCTTGTAAAGTATGAAACATTAATTTCTCGTGTTAGGAGCCCCCGAGCCCTTTCTCCTAGTAATACTTCATAAATTGACGGAATTCTATAAAAGCCAGGTGGAGTTTCTAAAACATCATTTCTCAACAAATAATTCATTTGCAGCAGTAAACAAACCCAATGGTACAGCCTCAAATTGGGTGCAGATAGCCCTCCTTCCTCTAATGGTGTAGAAAGTCGAGCTAATGATCTCCGGATTTTCCCATACTGCCACACGAATTTTACAAAAACTGCTTCCATTTTTTTAAGCAAACCCTCTTCTACTAGTAAGGGTATGGCACGGAATAAATACAACAATTTCGGAAACATTGACATTTTCAGTACATTCACCCTCCCAATCAAAGATAAATGTAAAACATCTAATCTTCTGAGTTCTCTATCTATTGAGGTAAGTAGAGGCAGATAATTTTCCTCGATAATTTTCCCAACATTAGCATTGATTCTTACCCCAAGATAAACTGCAGAATCCACATATCTTGAATCTCTTTTATAAATATTTCTAGTCCCAATTATTATTGTTTTTTCGGTATTAAGCCTATAGCCAGAACATAATCCAAACTCATGCGCAAGATGAGTTAATTCAATCATTGCCGTTTGCGGATCTTTAGTGGTGATTGCCAGGTCATCCGCATATGCCAATAATTTAGTGCTATGACCATTAGTTATAACTGGGGATATGTTATCAGAGGCGAGGATTTTCCTGATAAAAGGGTCGATGAAGAGAGAAAAAAGGATCGGGGAACAGGGACACCCCTGTCGAGTTCCTCTCCTAATCACCACTTCTTCCGACTGCAGACCCATTGCGTTAATTCTGGCTACCGGATCTCTATACATAGCTTTAATTGCATTTCTACATTTTCTCCAAAACCCCTTCTAGCTAAAACCTCCCACATAAAATCCCATACTACACGGTCAAAGGCCTTTTCAGCATCTAAAAGGATCATGGCCATATCTCCTCCCGTAGCAGCATTCGAGTCAAACAGCGAGATTGCTCGCGCAATGTGTTCCGTTGTCCCCCTACCCGGGACAAACCCATGCTGCCAAGGTGAGACAAGTTGGCCAATTACCCTCCCTAGTCTTTTGGCCCATACTTTCGAATAAAGTTTTGCATCCGAATTTATCAATGATATTGGCCGATACGAGCCAGGATTTTCCGCCGGTTTTCCCTTCTTATGAAATATTACGATGTTGGTTTGTTTCCATGTATCGGGGATCATTCCAGTGCAGATTATTCCATTAAAAAGGTCTACCAACATAGGAAGGATTTCGTCTTCCAGAGCCCTATAAACTTCTAATGGTAACCCATCAGGACCTACTGCCTTACCCGCTGCTAGTTCATATAAAGCAGTCTTGATCTCTTCTGATGTTATGTCTAAGTCCAGTCGCGTCTTCTCCTCCTCCCCCAGCGAAGGGCATGATGGCCCATAGTCATGCAAAATTGGTACCAACCCAGTCTCTTGATCATATAATTTTTGATAAAAATTCTGGAATACCCCCATTATAGCTTTAGGGTCTGTATGCTCAACACCATTATATTTGATCTTCGCAATTTTATTTTTATTCGTTTCTTGCCTAATACGGAGGGCTAGGACTCTTCCAGCTTGCTCGCCTGTCTCATATCTCCTTGCTCTGTGTGTCTGATAATTACCGATCTCCTTCTGCGTAATTATTTTTAGGATCTCCCCCTTGATCAAAGCCATAGTTCTAGTCGTTTCCGAACTATCCTGACCTGAAGCTATTTCCATTATGTGGCATTTCTCAGCTTCTGCTAACTCTGATGTACGTTTCTCCAAGATACTTCTATCCTCTTTCCTTAATTTGGCTGCACAACTGATTGTCTCCCCTCTTAATGAAGCTTTAAAGGATTCCCATACACCATTTCTAGATGCACTATATCTATTCATTTCAAAAAATTCTTTCGCCCATTGTTTAATGTGTTTGACAAACCTTTCGTCATTTAGGAGTTTCCTTTCAAACGTCCACTTTGAGAATTTCCTTTGAGTACTAGGAATTTTATATGTTAGTATCAAAGGATTGTGATCCGAAATAATTCTTGGGGTTTTAGTAATTTTAACCTTACAGATTTCTCCTTTTGTCACAAAAAAGTAATCTAATTTAGAATATTTCTGTGCGGGATGTGAGAAATATGTATACCCTGGATCCCCGGGCATATTAAGTCCCCAAACATCCCCCAGGCCATGTGACTCTATTAGAGAGTCGAGAGCCCTCTTTACCTTCCGTTTACGCCCTGTGTATCTGCTTCCCTGTTTCCAGTCAGCTGTGATGTTCATATCCCCACATACTATCATCGGGGTTGCCCAATTAGCCAGTTCTTCCTCCAGCTTATCAAAAACCATTGGCTCATCTTCATTTGGGCCATAAATTACACACAGCGTAACCCCCATCTGCAGTTCCACTATGGCCCATCTACCAGACCCATCCGTTTTGCTATGTTTCGCCCCCCCCAGATTGCATTTAGCTAAAATAGCCACACCTCTTATCATCGATGTTTGTGATGAACACCCTATCAGCGTATACCCATAGATATCCAGCAGCTTCCTTTTATCCCAGGGTATATGAGTTTCTTGAATACAGAGTATGTCTATATTATTAGATCTTACCCAGTGCGATATCCTTTGTCTTTTTTTCCAATCATTTAACCCCCCTGCATTTATGGTACAAATCCTAATGTCTGACATTATTGCTGTATTTCTTCTCCCTATGATGACTGTTATCCATGTATATCATTCTGCTCATAGTGCTAGTCTTACTCCTTTCCATCTCAAAAATTTTCTTTTTTTCCCCCCATTCTTTCCCACCCTCCCCCTCCCTGCCCTGCTGCTCCCCTCCCCTACCAGGGCTCCCCCCCCTTCCTTAGAGGCGCTCAGACTGAAGGTCTGTGCACGTGATGGTTCGCTGCCCGAGTTAAGGAGATTTAGAACATATGACCCATCCTTGAATACCCGTAACCCTATCACCCACCACCATGTCTACTACACCCCACACCACCCCTCACCACCACTTCGTGTACCTGTCATGATGGTTATTGATCCAACTAAAGATCCCTGTTTTCACAAAATACTGCCCTCATGCAAAACAAAATTTACTCTACCAGGCAAAAATAGAAATATTCTAAATACTGTTATACACTACTATACATTACTACACATTGCTACATGTCCTACAACTGCAGAAATTCTTTGGCCTTTATCTCAGAAGAGAAATATAATGTTCGACCATCTTTGACTATCTTCAATTGGGCCGGATTAATCAAATATGCCTGCATGCCCTTATCTTGAAACGGTTTAATCATCTGACGTAGTCTCCAGCGTCTCTCCACCGTGACATGACAGAAATCAGGGCGCACAAAAAAGGAGTAACCGTCCACAGTCTTTTTTTTATCAGGTCTTGCTCTCTCTGAGATTGCTTGCCTCAAGTTGAAATTGCCCAAGAAGATCAGAATGGCCCTTGGTTTGTCCCCCTCTTTTGCATTTTTGTGAATCTTAAAAGGTATACGATGAGCCCTCTGAACCTCCCTTGACCAATTCCAATCTTTCAGATCTGTAAAGGCCTGTTCAAATAACTTCACCACGAATGCTTTTGTGTCTGAATCCTCTGAACCTTCGGGAATTCCCAAGATGCGCAGGTTATTCTGTCTTGATCTATTCTCCAGCGCCTCCAATTTCCACTGTATATCAGTAATTTGAGTTCCTTGTAAGTCCATGCTGCTAGAAGCTGCTGCCGTCTCAGCTTCTACTGAGACCACTCGTTCCTCCAGATTATTAACACGTTCACCTAGATTCATGCAGACTTTTGTTAATTTCCTGACTGTCCCTTGGATTTTTCTAGCTGCTGCCTGAGATTTACGGCTTTCCTGACGTACTTCTTCCCTGTGGGAGATTATCTCCTGATGGATAACCTCTAGGAGAGACATCTGTGCCGTCTCCCCCCCTGAACTATCTTGAAGCGTATTAGCAAACTTAGACGTCAGTTGCTCTTTTTTTTTATGTTGGATTTTTGGGCCTGTCACAACTTTCACCGCGGTTGTTGGGGGGTTATGATCATCCTGTTCCAGGTCGCTGTCAGTGTCTGCATCAGACCCACTAATTTCTTGATCCAAACTGTCATCCCCTTCCTCCGACCATTCCCCACCCTCTGACACCGAAAGACAGTCCCTTATTTCTCACTGCCTAAACACCTTCCCATCGAACAAAAAAAAGATTATTATGCAGACACCATCGTATCACATTGAGTAACATTTTGTTATGGTTATACAGGGAAATACACCTACTTTGCAAAAAGTGCTCAGTTGCTGTTAACCCGTCCTGGTGTCTAATATGTGTATAGAGGGAACAAATATCAAGTGTCATAAGGAGGTAATCGTTTGCCCAAGTTATGGAGTCTAATTTACAAAGAAAATCCTTGGTGTCCCTTAAATATGTGGGCAAAGCAGTCATGTGTTCCTGTAGATAATGATCCACATACTTTGAGGTGTTTTCGAACACACTATCTCTAGCAGAAATAATTGGGCGTCCTGGGACTGGGGTGATTTGCTTGTGGACTTTGGGGATTAAGTAGAAGGTAGGTAAAGTTGGAATATTTAGGAGTCAAAAATCTACTCTAATCACAAACAACTGCAGACGTGACACAAAAAGAGGGGTGTGAGCTAGATTAATCAGTGACACCACGTGATACTATGTCATCATATTCACGTGAGGCACATGCCCAAGGTGAGAATTTTCCCATCAGTTGTCTAACTGTACCGCCACTGTTACATCATCTGGGTTCTCCTTACCCAGGAGATAGTGCAAGCACAGTCATATAGATAACAGGAGTAAGAAGACCCTTTCTTTTTCTAGTGAACGGTATTGGTGTAATATGACAACATGAAAGTGCAGTGCAAAAGAGTAGTGAAAAAATAAAATTTAGGTAAGACTGAGTAGAAGTATAATTTTTAATGATTTCTCTCAGCTCCCCAATCTTAAAATCAATAGTGAAGTGACAGATTTAACATAATATCTGCTCAGCAAATGGTCGACATGTTTCTGCATCAAAGGAACATTGCCTATGCATTCATCAGGACCTTGTTGTTGCTACTGCTGTAAGAATAGTGAGAAATAAAAAGGAATCATATCACCTGATTTTCAGGTTCAGATGCTCCACCACAATCCAATTGATGTGGGGATTGCGCCTCACCTCACCTGGCTGCAGCTCAAGTAAATGAGGAGCACCGCTCTCTCCGTCGGTGTCTCCAGGCGTTCCTCTGCGCTGGACTTGGGGAGGCCATTCCTTTTGTAAAAATCAGGTTACTGTTGGGGGCATATATTTAGTATGGAGTCGTTAAACTAGCCCTCAGACCCTCTTCTATGTAGTGTGTTATTTGTGGTAGGTAAAGTTGGACATTCCTTATGTAAAAAACAAAATTCTTCTTTCATAATTAACCCTTCTCTTTTCCATGCCATCAATTGGATCTTATAATCTTTGTTTACCTTAATCACCGCCGCCCCATTGGAATGTTCATAACACTCTACATCGTCCAAGTGTCGATATGCCTCTGCTTTATATTCTGCTTTGTCCCAGAGCACCAGGTTACCCCCCTTGTCAGAGTTCTTTACACCAAGCGAGTTATTGTTTTTCAATTTCTCCATGAGCTTGAAATATTGTTTGGAAGTGGTAGATTTCGATTGCTGTTCACTTCTGGTCGTTTTTTTATGCAGCTTTTTCAATTCTTTCGTTACGCGGTCATGAAAAATATCCAGAGCAACGCGCGGCATTACAGGAACGAAAGTGGAAGGTGCCTTGAAAGGACTCCCTCCTGCAGCGGAGATTGTAATTCCTTCTGTATCTGCAATCTGCTGTGTACTGGCCGTTTGTTGGCTGTTATCGGAAATATCTCGGCCCAGTGTGAACATAGTTTTCATCAATGGAATTTGTTTGGCTGTGAGACCGGCCGGAGCAACAGTATCGGGTGGCTTGGCCCTGGATTTAATTTGGTTTTGGATCTTAAAATATTTGGCCAATTTCAGTTTACGTATCAATTTGTAAACGTCTATCCTCGCATCCACAAAATTAAAGTTGCTCTCCGGGCAGTAACTAAGCCCCAGACTTAATAGTTGCAGTTCACCCGCATTGAGTTCTATGTTTGTGAGGTTGATGATGGTTTTTTCGGCACTTACATCTGTTTTTTGCACGTTTTCTTCTTGTAAGATTGACCTCGCCCTCTTGTGCTTTGCACATTTGCGCCGTTCCCTCCTTTTGTGGTTCCTGCACTTGCGGCTTGAGGATTGGCATTCCTCGATCTTAAAGTTGATTTTCTCTGTTGCCGGATATAATCCATTTCTTCAGCATAAGTCAGTGGCTCCGAGGTAAGAAAACTACCTGTATCCGAGCCGCTATGCTCAGTATCGGAGTTAGTGAGTATTATACTGGCATCTGACGATGAGGCAACTGCCATGTTGGAACTTGCTATTTGTCCTTTTGCCTGTTTGTTCTGTGTTCCTAAGCCGCCTTGTTTTTTGATGAGGTCGTATTTACGAGAAAACGTGAACACTTGGCCCCGCTCATAGTCTCCCTTATCCCGGGCAAACTTGTACGCCTTCCTGGCCTTTATGGTATCTTCTTGGTTTTTGATACGTCCTGTCATATCTTGGATATTCTTGTCGATGTAATCCTTGTTGGCTGCAGTTGTTAAAGCAATCAATTCTTGTTTGATGCGTGCAATTTCTTGTACATTAACCTCCCTATCAATTGTTGCATATTTAATTAGGAGGCAAACAAGCCGCATCGATGCTTCTAAATTACTGTAAGCCCAGTCTTTTAGTTAAAGCGGATTGGGATCCTCGAAGCTCGGGGCTAGCATGATCCTTAACCCTCTCGGTATTCCATTGACTTCGTGATATTTCTGCAGCGATTTTATTTCCCACCATTTAGTGAGTTCGTTGCGGGTGTTTTTTTTCTAACGCTTTCAACAAGGATTTAATATCTGAACTCTGCTCAGCCTCCGGTGTTGGTTTCTTGGCAGGTTCTGTTATTGTCGGCAAGTTATCAAATAAATCAGCGGCCGCCTTCTCCCGCTCGAGCAGCGCCTCGTCTGAAATTGTTTCGCACACGTGAATTATGGCTTTTATGTAAGTCTCGGGGGTTTGATCACTTAGCAATCTCCCCCGCCTGCAGTGTTTAAGTACCTCTCCTCCTGCGTTGTGTGACTTATATCCGCCGTGTCCCAGTGGATCCTCAGCGCTATCCCTCGCGGTAAAAGCCACGGGAGAATACACTCGTCGTCTCTTCCGGTCAACGGCTCTCACTCGATAGTCTTGCAGGGGGCTTATCCAGTTAAGCTCGACTCAGCTGCGCTTCCTCACTGCTTGTGATTTGGATCACCAACTTCATGGAGAGGGGTCAGTGTTAGGAGGCACAAGCCAGCCTCCTCAGGTAACATCCAATTACCACTCCGGTGATAGATCCACCAAAAGGAGAAAGACACGGACTCCAGAAATCACTTCTTCACTGCTGGCTGCAGTGACTTTTTATTTTGCCAGGTGCGAAATGCTTTCAGACAGGATGACGCGTTTCGGCTAACCTGTAGCCTTGCTCACATACCTGAACTGCTCAAGCAATAACGTTTAAATACATTGGTGCATAACATCACGTGATATAGAAACTACACAGATGGTAAAAAGTGAAAACATACTGCATGCACAAAAACTGCAAAAAAAGCAGTTTTTTGGGCTTAATAGGTTCGAAGTGCTTTTAACTGTTCAAGCTCAACTTGTCTTTTTATGCTACATGTTAATTGCAAGACGAACTAAAAAGTATGCGAGTAAATAATTGACTTCTATGTACAAAAACATTTGCATGTTTTCATGCTAGATGGTGATTGCTACGCCTATTGATAAATTGCTGTCATGTACAAATGCATTCATAGATGGTTAGGGTAAATCTACAATTCATTGTATTGCGATTAAACTTTGAAAGTGTATTAGTATACATACATTTGGCAAAGTAATGGGGGTAACTAAATATCTTTCCCCAAACAACGGTAAACCATATAAATATTTTGCAAGCACAAATGCATTATATGTATCCGCAAAGTTTCTCCTTTGTTCTTTTTGGCGCCTAAATGGAAAGACGATTAAAGTTATATATATACATACACAAGTATATATATATATATATGGATGTGTGTTTATATAAGTATATATTTCTATATAGTATTAAACATTAGTGAGATTTATTTAACATTATATTAATGGTATAGTTTAAAATATGTAAGATTTACAACTTTAAACTGTATATATATATATAGTCAGTAACATCACCACAAGTCAGAAACCCTTTACGATAGAATCTTCTGTGTATTATTTCACATATAGTGCTCCTACCTTTGTACAGCAGAATTTATAAACCGTTTATGATTGAATATCTGCGTATGATATCATGATTACTATCCTACTTTTTACCAGCAGAAAGGTATTAAAATGGGGTCGAGCACACGTGCCCATACCCACTTCAACTATCTGTGTCAGTGTACTTATTATGTTTGTAAAATGCTGCTCCTGCGCCCTACCACATTATATTGTGCTGTAAAAAGCGTATGCAACCATCGTACCTCTGCCAATAACAAAAACTTTGATTATATAATTTCTCTCGATCATTCTACAAATACGAACATACAAAATGGATCATTACAATACTGTAAAGAAACTGTATAGTCAATTTATAAATGTGTCCTATTTCTTTTTTTAGCATATTTATATAGCGCAAGTCAACTCAAAACTATATCAACACTTTACATGACCACCGTATCTACAGTACATTTTCAGGCACGCATAGATTATGTCATTTCTCTTCAATAACAGAATGTGGACGTGACTCAGAGGTTAGAACACTGATTTCCAGAACCAACTTCAACAGTATACCCGAATGACTACATACGTATATATATATTAGCTGCACTTCATGTGCCAAAAACTACATCCTAAAGCTTTCATAGCCCTGTATTACTACAGCTACAAAACTCAACTGAATTTACAACAAACATTCATATACGCAGAAATGTGTCATGTCCCCCATCTTTTATGTAAGCAACTATGAATGAAAATAGAGTCAATGATACCCCGTACCGTCCATGTTGGCCATGTTGTAGGACTTTACAGATATAATAACACATTTGTGTTTAAGACCCGGGTGACGTCAGCACTTCAAGACGGACACCTGAATCACTTGATTTCTCATATAGCTTACAACGGAACCACGCCCATAGCTATGGAATCATGGTTCAGAGCCTGGCGCAGCACTGGCATATGTCAGTCCAGCCCACTCCGCTTACGCTTCCAGGAACAAACAAAAACGGAACATTGCCCAGATTTCCATTGTAGTGATTTCTTAGTTCCAGGTCTAGTTGTCAGAATGGCACACACACACACACATCCTCATGCCTGGTATACACCCACATCACACCCATCCACCACAAGCGTCATTACACACGTGACCCTACCAATAAAAAAGACGGGGCGCACGTGATCTACGCCATTTTAGAGTTGCTCCCATCCCAAGCACTGAGATGGCCCGTCCTAGTGGTTCGGACGCCTCATGTAGGCCCAAACCACCAAGTAGGGGGGCCCACCACTACGTGCATGGCCTCTTTGGTCACTGAGTTAGTGGTACTGCAAGGACTGAGTGGGTGAGGAACCTGCGATGATGAAGGGAGTACGAGTATATCGTTAGCCATAGCGATATCAAGACTCAGCACCATATGTGAGACTTCTTGGTGAAAGAGCGGAACTGCATGATGTACAAGGTGCCCTGTCCACGAAAGTGAGCAGTGAGGCTGGGGTGCACAGCGGAGGGAGTAGATGGGGTGCAGCAGACTGGATACAAAAAGGCGACGCAGCAATTTAGGCGTAGCAGTCCTAAATACCCTGTCTTATTGCATTTGTATTTTTTTCCAATAGCAGGAAAGCTTTTATGATCCGTCAAATGTCCGTCGCTTGAGATGATCGAAAGCATGTGTATCACTGCACACCACTTGCTTTCACAACCGGATAAAAAACATTTCTACTATAGTCATTTTAAAAAAATCGAAGCCTATGAAACAAGTTGGAACTGTAGAAATAGTTGTTTTTTAAATGCGGGAGGGAAGGTGTGTGAAAGGGCGATGTAATTCTACTCCACATTAAGATAGTAACAATTACCAATCATAACATCTTTCTTTTACTATCTTTTAGATGTAAAGCTTCAGGGTGCATTATGTCCCGGACCGTGATGAAAGACACACCGGTGACAGAAAGGTGAGCTGCGAATATTCTCTTCAGTCACTCTTTCACTTCCTCACTCGTTTGATAAAGAAATGACGCACAATATTAACTTCTTTTTTATCTTACAGGTTGTGTTTCACAAATTAGCGCCCCCCCCCAACACCTCCAAAGCTCAACGTTCGAGGATTCTGCGATAATGCGTGGCCATTGTAACAACGACTGAGAAGGCTGCTTCGACACGTGGTGCACCCTCTTTGAATCACGCCAATGGCACAAGGTGAGCAAAGAAGCTTGTTTCCGAAGCAACGAGAAGTCACTTGTGGGCGGAGAGAGTGGGTAGTGCGCAGCAGCTTGACTGCGTAGGAATGTACAATTACCTCCGGGCAGTGAGAATAGATAGGTTGCAACAGTCTGAGGGGCAGATTTACAAGCCCCTTGCGCCACTTTTGCGTCACTTTTAACATGGGAAAAGTGATGCAAATGTGGCACAAGGAGCTTATAAATCTGCCCCTGAGTGCGCAAGAAGAAGCACTCACCTCCGGACTCTGGGAGTCAATGGGGTACAACAGTCTGGGTATGCAGTAATGAGAACTCACCGCTATGCAGTGGGAAGTGCATGGGGTATAGTACTTTGGAAGAAAAACATCGCACAAACACCTCCTTGCAGTGGAAGTTGATGAAATACAGTATCCTGAGTGTACAACGAAATAAAGCAAAAATATACTTGTGCAGTTGTATGTACTATGCTATTACTAACTCTATATACTATCTTTCAGATCACTAAACTGGAGGGTGAACTACGAACCGGCACGTGCTTGGACACACAACGTGGGCAAAAGGTGCGCTACGAAGATTTTCTACAGTATTAACTGCTCCATCTATAACTTTCTCTCTCTCACAGTTTTAATGTAGTTTTTTCTCTCTTTCTCACTCTCTCACATTGTTTCTCTTTCTCTTTTAAAGTTATGGACGCTGCTGTCCACTCTGCCGATAAAAAATTCAAGGCTGAATTTAATTGTCTGCAGTGTAGAACCAAAGTTGAGTTGAAGTTGTGAACTTTGTTCGCCACAGTGTTTACACAAGGTAAGCAGAGCGTCCTAGATACACAATGCCGCTGATTAAATGCGTTGAAAAGAATCAATATTGTCTTGCATAATGACGTGATGTCTGCCCTAATTCTGTCTCATGTCTGAATCCTTTTAAAGACCTGTTGGTCCATACTGTAAATCTGAAGCAATAGGTACTTCCGTACAGACACCTCTTCAACGCGGGCCTATAAGAGAGGTGGAATGTATCAGACACACTGCAAATTAACACATATTGCCAAGTGTTACCTAAACTTGTAATCTTTGACCTTCTTCAGTCACATTGATGTCATTTTAAACATGTATTTTCATTTTTGTTCTGCATATTACCTACCCTAATTCTATTGGAGTCCATATCTCATTTTGTTTGTTATATTGTTTTGTTAAAGTTATGTTTCTAGTTATTTATTATATTGTTATTTTGAAAGTTACGTTTCTAGTGATTTATTGTTGTTTTAATAAAAGTTAATTAAAAAAAAGAATATACGTCTTCTTTTTCTGACAACATTTCACTATTATTTAGTGTGAAAATCATATGCTTAAAAAACATTTAAAAATAGAAATGATGTTTATAACTAGAAGTACAATACTGAGGCTAACTCTTTACCAGCTCTTTACCAGAGTCTATAGCTGTGACTAACGGTTCCTATGGAAAAAGTTTAAAACTACAGCACAGTAACTGTTTCGATTAGCAACATTGTGTGGTGAACTTCTAACTTGTGTGCTCACTTAAGTGTTCCATGAACTGTTACTATGGTAACAGGCAGTAAGCAGTTTGGGGGTAGGGTTGAAAGGTATTGGCTGTACAGACACTGTTATATTTACCCAGGATCCTCTACATGATAGAAAGGAAAGCAAACTAAGACAGAACACTGTAGCAGATTTAGAAGTCCCTTGCGCCACTTTCGCGTCACTTTTCCCATGTTAAAAGTGATGCAATAGTGACGCTAGGAACTTGTAAATCTCCCTCTATGCACATTACGAGCAAAAGAAGTACACAACTCTTTGAATTCTTTATCGATCACAATTAGACAGTGTTGCTTCACGATTCACCATGCACTCCATTAAATACTTTGTGCCTATTTAAATGGGAGACGGGATTGTTGACATTACAAAACCTAGGGGCATATTTACAAAGACGGCATTAAAATTGTCGCTGCTTTAACGACAGCAAACTACAACAAAAACTGTCAAAATGGACTTCAAAATCGTTTGTTATCTTACCGGAAGATTTTTCCAACATTGCTGTTTGCTATGCAAGAGTGAGAGCCGAAGCTCTCGCCCTGCCATAACAGTTGGGGGCATATTATCAAGGACAGCATTAACATGTTCTGGTGTAAACCTGGGCCTCTATTGGAATTGTCGCAAATTCTCAAAAGCCTATTATTATGCCATTATGGCCGCTTTAACAACACTTTCATAAGGCTAAAGCGACGATAATTTTAACGCTGTCTTTGTAAATCTGCCCCCAATATTGCAAGAAATACAGCAATGATTTATGTTTGCGAGTGAAAAGCTTATTAATATAAAACTGTGGACTTAACCTATCAATCCACCTCGCATATTAAACATGCTTAAGTCTTCTTCAGAACAGACGTTAGGATCCGAGATAAACCGCAATTATAGAGAGTTTTCCTATCGGTACTCAAATCCAGGGCCGCCTTGTAAATACAACGCTATTGTCATACCTCCCTCTTCCTTTTAATATTCTCACACAAACACATACCTTGCCACTGAGAACGCCTACATTGCAACTCACTGGAGATACAAAGCGAGCCCTTAGCAAACCGGCTGCTAACATGCATTAATGCATCTTAGCTTCGCCTAGTAAATAGGGCGATATCATTTTCACTGCATTTTTGGCTTTTTTTTAAAAATTGCAGTGAAACAGCACTTCTTAATATGCCCTAAAGCTTTTTATTTATTTATTTTAACTTTATTTTTTGTCATTTTGTGCAAAATATACATACAATAACATCCCCCCATTTGGCATCAAAACATCACATACGCACATCGACTGACTCATTAAGGCACGGTTTGTCGACCTAAGGCCACATTGAGATACATAGCTACCCAGGACACATTGCAAAATAACAGACAGCAGCTAGCATCCTGTGAGCACTGGGCCAGTCCCTACCCTTCACCCCACCTCCGCTGTGTCTCCGGGGGCGTCTCCGGTGTCCTCCTCAGTGCCTGAACCCATCGGTGAGAATAACTCTCCACTCGTCCCTTCTGAATCACTATGGGAAGCGTGCTCCAGGACCCCTATCGTAGCACACATTACTCGCCAGGTCATCAGGTTCTCCTGCAGCCTCTCGTCCCTTCTACAGCTCTGCATATGTGTCTCCTCTGCTAGGGACCATTCTCGCACATCTCTCTGCCACCTGGGAACCTCTGGGGCCCTCTGACCCATCCAAGTAATAGCCACCCTACGTCTGGCCAGCACCAGCATCAATTTCATCAATTTATAAGACAATTTCCGTTTCTTTGGCCTAGGTACCAACCCCAACAAGCACTGTAAAAGTGTCAATGTAATACGGATACCCGTCGTGGTGAGTATATGTTCCACCACCCCCCAAAAAAAATTCTGGACCAGTGGGCAGTCCCAGGCCAAGTGCAGGAACCCGTACCCCAGCGCCACATCTAGGGCAATCATCGGTCCTACCCGGGGAGTAACGCTGCAATAAGATCGGAGTGAGATAGGTGTGGTGCAGGAAATTGAAATGTATCAGCTTAAAGCGCGAATTGCAAGAAACCTTCTTTGTAAGGGCCCCTATTCGCTTGCGTTGACCCTGATCCAGCGGGGCGCCCAACTCCACTTCCCAGGCCGCCCACGCCGGAGGTACCGGCGGGGTAGAGTCCCTACACATGGCCCCATACAGCAGGGAAATAAGTCTACGTCCTCTGCCACAAGACAGTAAAATGGCCAAAGTATGAGTCACTGGGGGAATCTCTAGATACTGCGTCCATAGCGACCTCACCACATCCCGCAATCCCTGGTAATGCAGGTACTGTCCTCTACCTAGGGCAAAAGCCTCCTCCGCCTGTTCATATGTCAAAAAGGTGTCGGCTGGGTATAGGTCTGCGAGGGTCTCACAGCCTCCCTCCCGCCAGGCCCAAAAGGACATATGTTGCTCCATCGACACCATGGGCGCCAGGATCCAAAGCGGCAGGTCTCTGTGGAAGGGTGCTGTCCGGAGCACCCTCTCAACGAAGCGGTGCCAAACATTTGCCGTGTGTCTCACGATGTAGGGCAAAGTCTTGCTTGCCCCCCTACCCCGCATCAACGCCACTTGAAGGTCCTGCACCGTCGCTCTACCCGCCAACAGCTGCGCTTCCCAAACGTCCGCTTCTGCGAACCATCTGGCAGCCGGTAGCAGCTGCGCAGCATAATAGTACAGGTCAAAGGGTGGGGCCTTTAGACCTCCCTCATCATAGGATCTCACCACTGTGTGAAGGGCAACTCGACTACGCCGGTTCACCCAAAGTATGGACAAAGTAAGGAGCATGTTCAGAGTATGAAAGACCCTAGGGGGAAGGGGACATAACGTATTTTGTAGTATATAAAGTGTCCTAGGCAGCATCACCATCTTAGCGACAGCAAGTCGGCCCATGAGAGACAACGGGAGGGTGTTCCAAAAGGACACGGAGCGCTGCAGGGACTGAAGCACCTTATCAATATTACAGGCCAGGGAACTCCCCTCCGTAGGCGCCACCTGAATCCCTGAGCTCTGGCAGATCGGCCCGGGGCACCGACCCCAGTCCTGACAACGGGTAAATCAGAGACTTACGTCTATTGAGTCGCAGTCCCGACGCATCCTCGAACCGATCCAACTGATTGAGCAACACAGGAAGCGCCTCCCTTGGGGCCCTCAGATAAACCAAAGCATCATCTGCATACAAGGAGACAATATTACCTGTGTCTCCCACTTGTATGCCCCATTGCGACATCTCCAGTCGGATCCGGACGGCCAAAGGCTCTATTGCTAGAGCAAAGAGTAGTGGTGAAAGGGGACACCCCTGTCGTGTACCCCACCCCAACTGCCACTCCTCCGAACGTGCCGTTCCCAATCTCACCCGAGCCCGGGGGGAGTTATATAAAATACGGACCCAACGGCAAAAGTTTGGGCCAGGCCCACCACCCGGAGAACTTCCTGCAAGTAAGCCCAGTCTACGGTATCGAACGCCTTGGCAAGGTCAACCGAGACGAGCACCATCTGATCATCCAACCCCTGAACCTCATGTATAATGTGGTTGAAGCGCCTCAGGTTCATGGCGGTGTTACGCCCTGGAATAAAGCCGCATTGGTCCGGATAGACCAACTGCGCCATATGCGGGGCCAACCAGGTGGCCAATAACTTAGTCAAAATCTTTACGTTTGTATTGATCATGGTGATTGGGCGATATGCGGAAGGGTCGAGCTTGTCCCCCCCCCCCCGGTTTAAGGATCATACAAATTCGTCCACTGGACATGCTCCGTGGAAGAGATCCGGTCTCAAAGACTTCGGCGCAGACCTGCACCAGGAGACGCGCCATCGTGCCTCCGAACTCTTCGTAAAACTCCGGCGGGTATCCGTCACTACCTGGTGACTTCGCACGCGGCAGGCGGGCGAGGGCTGCCCGCACCTCGTCCGCCGTCAGTGCCGCATCCAAGTCCTTCTGGTCTGCTGCGGAGATAGATGGGAGGGTCAGCCCCTGCAGATAAGGGGAATAAGAGGCCTCGGAGATGCCTGGGTCCGCAGTGTATACCTGCTGGAGGTGGGATCTAAGAGTCTCAAGAATCTTGCGCTCGGAGTGGACCACAGTCCCATGGGTGTCCCGTAGAGCCACAATACGTTCCGGGGTTTGCTCCTTACGAAGGATCCAGGCCAACAGTTGCCCCGATTTGTCTCCTTCTCTATGAAGCCTCTGCCTATACTGGCCTAGGGTATACTTATCCAGTCGGTCCTGAATATCATGGATCTTCCCTTGGGCTACCCACTCTTCCGTCCTCTGTAGGTCGTCAGGAGACCCCGCAGTCTGGACATGCAAGAGCCCCTCCTCTGCCGTCTGCAAGTCCTGGAGAAGCTGTTTCCGGACTCCATATGTCAACACCATACAGGCTCCCCTCACCACTGCCTTCAGGGCCTCCCATTTAGTGGCCAGGGACAGGTCTCCCACCTCCCAATTAAGGTCTACATAGTCTTTTAGGGCCTTCTCAACATGTGCTCGTCCCACGGAGTCACGGAGGATATCTACTGGGAACCTCCAAGTACGTGGACGGGAAACCAGGGCTCCCCATCTCACTAGACAAACCACTGGGGAGTGGTCGGACAGAAAGCACGCCTGATGTGTCACTTCCATAGCCATGCTGCTCTCCGCGTTGGCTACTAAAACTCTATCAAGCCGACTGTGTGTATTATGAGTAGGAGAAAAACAGGTATATACCTGCAGCGTCAGATTGGCCTGCCGCCAGATATCCACAGCCCCTATATTCTCCATGACCTCCTGAAGCTGTGCTGTCATTCGGGGTTTCGTGCCCTCCTGTGGCGGAGACCTATCAAGGAACGGGTTCAGAACACAATTAAAGTCTCCCAGCCAGAAAATCGGCGCTCCCAGGTCATCAACTAGGACATCCTGTAGAGCCGGGAAAAAGCACGGATCAACCACATTCGGTGCATATGTATTCAGAAGGGCAACATCCCTACCATCCAATCTAGCCCTGAGGAGCAAATATCTGCCCTGAATGTCTGCTTCTACATACTGGACTGCAAACGGGACCCCAGGTGCTACCCAAATCAACACCCCTCTAGCGTATGAAGAGTAAGAAGAATGGAACACCTGGCCCGCCATTTTTTACCCAGCTTCTGCGCCCCCTCCTCAGTAAAATGAGTCTCCTGAAGGCATGCAATCGCGACCCTATGCCTACGAAGCCAAGACAGTACTCTGTATTGTTTTGTGCAAGTACCTAGCCCTCTCACATTCCAGCTCACAAACTTGTATCCCATTGTCAACTACGTGTCCCGCCTCCCCCCAAACTCCACTCTCAGTGTCCCTCCAGTCCCGTGCCCGACGTGTCATACATGCGATGCCTACAACATTCCCTAACAACAACCCCCCCAATCCCAACCCCACCCACGAGAAATATACTAGCAACAACTAAACCCGCCGATATGCCCTTCCCATGCTGGTGCCAGGATGTGCACAGCTTCCCCATCTGCCACCCTTGCTAAACCTACCAGCAGAAAACAAAAAAAGGAAACAAC
Source organism: Lissotriton helveticus (assembly GCF_964261635.1). Lineage (NCBI taxonomy): Eukaryota > Metazoa > Chordata > Amphibia > Caudata > Salamandridae > Lissotriton > Lissotriton helveticus. Next base: position 619,533,348 of record NC_136071.1, read on the forward strand.
TCCCCCCCCCCACTCGGCTCCCCACCGGGCCGCCCAACAGGACCTAAAAAACAGCACCCCGGCCATAACAATGAAGGAGTCCATCATTCACCCAACCCCCCGAAACCCAACCCGCCCCCCCTCCCCTGAACCTCAGAATCATGTAGAGCTTCCCATCAACAAAAGCCCCCTTACTGTCCAACAACGGTTAAGCACCATGTCCAGAGTCCAGCAATCTATGCAGCGCCAGTTCCCCTCCTCATGATAGTTTGTCTGGCACCTGCCCCTGCGCTCCAGCCGTCTCCGGGACCGTTGCACTGGTAGGGGAAACCACCTCTATAGTGGGCTGCAACGTGTCCGGCACAAGGATCTCCCCAGGAGAGGAAGGTTGAGATGCTGCTGGCAGACTCCGTAAAATCCATGCGAAGGGATCCATCTTCTCCCACGTGACTCGGTTGCCCTCCACACTCCCATCCGTACGGGACCCTCAACGTCTTCTCCTGCTACGCCCCCTCTGTGGTCTAGTCCCCTATGTGCTGCGGGCCCCTCCTCGTTCTCCAGGAGGGAGGGCATCCCCCCTAATCTCGAGCCACTCCCAAACCTCCGCAGGAGCACCGAAGAAGTGCGCCTTCCCTTGGGATATAACCTTTAACTTCGCTGGGTAGAGCAGCATAAACTGTAGATGCATGTCGCTGAGCTTTTGTTTGACTGCCAGAAAGGACTTTCGCTGCTCCTAGACCAATTGTGTATAGTCCGGAAAGATGGACACCCTTGCATTCTCAAACGTGAGGTCCTTAGACTCCCTTGCCGCTCTAAGGATGCAGTCTCTGTCGCGGTAGTTTAGGATTTTGGCAATAAGAGCCAGTGGAGGGACTCCAGGCCGCCTCGGGGGTGGGACCAACACTCTGTGGGCTCGTTCTATCACAAAGACGTCTGACAGACCCCCAGGGCACAGTACCGTATGGATCCAGTGCTCAAGGAAGCGCTCCGGGTTGCCCGCCTCCGCCCGTTCAGGAATCCCCAGCACACGTATGTTACTGTGGGGCGCTCTTCCTTCCGCATCTTCTGCTCTCCTCTCGAGGGCCTCCGTCGTGGCAGAGAGTTGCGAGACCGTTTTTTGTGAGGGACGCGACCTCCCCTTGCAGTTGAGTGATATTCCCCTCCGCATCTGTGACCTTATCGGCCACCTTGCGCAGGTCAGTCCGTATGAGATTCACGTCGATGGACACAGTCTCAATCTGTCGCTCCAAGGCTGAGTGGGACCCCTGTATCGCTTTTAACAATTCCGCACGGGAGGGCTCTTCCGGCGCCGGATCCCCCTCATCCTGTCCCGACTGGCGCGTGAGTCTTTGCGAGGGGAGCCTTTGCGTAGTGTACTGCGTTATGGTGTTGGGCTGCGCAGCCCTAGGCGTTTTGTCCTTACGCATCATGAATAGCGGCAAAGTCCCTTCCAGGCGTCTCCGACGGCGCGGGAGTCCCCACTAGCCCCTCAACTCAAACAGAGCAGCTGGGTGTCTCACACGTACAGGTCGCCAAGCACCACAGCCCACAGTGTCAAGATCTTGGCCCCCCACTGTCCAAGGACGTTGTAGTCCCAACGCCGGCCGGCATCTCCCTGGAGAAGTCGTCCAGTAGGGGCCGGCCCGCTGGGCCTCGGCCACGACCCAATCACTCCCTTACACGTGCAGATCGACTCTGAGGATAACTGTTGGTCTGCGTCTCAGGCTCCAGGGGGCCACAGGAGATGTCTAGGCTTAGTCCCTGGTCCCAGCTCCCGGAGGCCTCGTCTGTGGGATGTTGCAGAATACACCCTCCTCTGTCATGGACAGCACGACTAGGGCCCGGTCCGCCACCATCCCCTACTCCACTCAGAGGGGCCTTGGTGTCAGTGGGCCCCCTGGGACCAATCCGCCTGCCACTTGTGCCGCCAGGCCCAGGCCCCGGTCTAAAGTAGGAGTGGCCCCATCCCGAGGCGGACAGCCACTCCCTCCACTCCGCCTCAGGCTACTGCCCACAAGGGTGTTCCATCGGGCCTCCGTCCGCCTGAAGGCCCCGGCACAATCTAACGCCCCAGTCTCTGCAGAAGCCTCGATAGCAGTGGGTCCCCTCGCACCAGGAGAATCACGTTGCTCGGGCCTAGGTCGCAGTCCCCGGTCTCGGGCACAGGCAGCCCCGCCCCCGGGCAATCCAGGTCCAGGCCTCTGTGGATCCGCCAGCCTCCGTCACCTCCTACACTCTGGGGGGGCCCCAATGGCAGCGAGCCTCCTGGTCAAACTCCGCCCGCAGTCCTTGATGACAGGCCCAGTCCCCGGCCTCAATTTTGAGCGGCCCCGTCCCGAATCGGGCAGGCCGCCACCTCCACTCCGGTCCAAGCGACACTCAGTCAGGGTATTAATTATGGGCCCCGGGCAGCCAGAAGGCCCCAGCACCACTCCGGCACCCCATGCACTGCGGGAGGCCCCGATGGCAGTGGCCCCTCCGCACCAGGAAATCTCCGTCTCACAGGGCTGTCCGGCACAAGTTCTACGCAATGCCGGACAGCCCTGTGACCTCCTCCATCCAGGGGGGGTCCCGATGGCAGTGGGCCCCGGCAGAAATATGCCTGCAGCTCGTGACCCTAGGCCCAGTCCTCGGCCTCAATTAGTAGCGGCCTCGTCTCTAACCGGACCGGCTGCATCCTCCACTTTGGGCCAGTCGTCTACTAGCCAGGATGTTCAGCTCGGGCCCCTTGCCGCCAGGAGGCCTCAGCACTACTCCGGTGCCCCAGTTACTGCGGGAGGCCCCGATGGCAGTGGGTCCTCCCGCGTCCGGAGAGCTCCGTCGCTCGGGGCCAGGCCGCAGGTACATACAGGTCTGGCGCCAGGCAGTCCGGGCCGAACACTCCGCCGATCCGCCCGCTAGCCGTCTCAAAACAGGGCAGGGGAGAGCCCAGTGCAGTCCGGGCTCGTGGACACCACGATTACTCGCCGATGGGCGCTGAAAGGATTAGAATTTCAGGATCAATGCAGCGGCCAGCAGTGATCCGAAGGAGCTCACGTCCTGTCGGCCATGCTGCTTGGCCACGCCCCCCAATATGCCCTCAAGCTTACTATAACACAGCGGGAACCTCGACTCCCGCCCTCCCGTAGCAAACAGCAGTGTCCCGGGGGTAGACACCCCGGGACAAAGCAGGAGCCACAACTGGGGGTGGTGTTCCCCAAGGCTTTCGACTGCTCCAGAATGCCGATCACGCGGCCCCCTCCCAAAATATAAAAAACCCCAGAGGGTGGTAATCCCCGGAGCTTAGACGGACCTTTGAGCTCCCTCACCCATTTATTTTGTAGCATTGAGGAATGGTGATCCCCGGGCTACTGGGCCCCTCTGGACCCCCATCAAATGTAATATTTTAGACCCTCCCAGGTAGCTAATGCTTAAACAAGTACAGGAGCCCCCGCTTCGTTTTTTATTTTTATTACGGCGGATCCATGCACCCAACGTGCATTTCTCCGTTTCCCCCCCAACCCCATAAGCAGATCTAGATGATCAAAATATTTCTTACATGCCCCCTTTATATCTTTTAAACACTTGTCCCACTATTTTCTAGATCCTCGCTTCTACCGAGGCACAAAATGGCTACCAACAATTCCTGGTTTCGAATGTTAACAACCACTTGACAGCCAATTAGCATTCATCGCGTGATCGGGACGGTGCGCTTAGTGTGCGAGCAAGATTCGCGCATCCACCGAGGCCATAGATATATATGTACTTTTACTTGTAATTTTCTCGGAAACTACTGAAAATATTTACACCATTTAAGCAAAAGGCACGAGTCTGAACCGAGGACTACTTCTTTGCCAAATTTGGTATAATTCCGTTCAACAATTCAGGCTATAGCCGTGATGAACGATTCCTATCGAAAATTGCATGGGGAAAACAGGTTTTGGGACCCCCCTTTTTTCTCGGCCCCCGCTTCAAATGCAATATTTTAGACCCCGGGATTTCTCCTTCCTACGTAGCTAATATTTAAACAAGCACAGGAGCCCGCACTTTTTTACGGCGGATCCATGCACCCACCGTACATTTCTCCGTTTAAAAAAAATATATATATCTTTTTTGTGCCCTAGGGGTCCTTGTGGCACCATCTAAGCAAGTCTAGAGGGTCAAAATATTTCTTACATGCCCCCTTTATATCTTTTAAACACTTGTTCCACTAATTTCTAGATCCTCGCTTCTACTGAGGCACAAAATGTCTGCCAACACTTCCTGGTTTCGAATGTTAACAACCACTTGACAGCCAATTAGCATTCAGCGGGTGATCGGGACGGTGCGCTTAGTGTGCGAGCAAGATTCGCGCATCCACTGAGGCCATAGATATATATGTACTTTTACTTGTAATTTTCTCGGAAACTACTGAAAATATTTACACCATTTAAGCAAAAGGCACGAGTCTGAACCGAGGACTACTTCTTTGCCAAATTTGGTATAATTCCGTTCAACAATTCAGGCTATAGCCGTGATGAACGATTCCTATCGAAAATTGCATGGGGAAAACAGGTTTTGGGACCCCCCTTTTTTCTCGGCCCCCGCTTCAAATGCAATATTTTAGACCCCGGGATTTCTCCTTCCTACGTAGCTAATATTTAAACAAGCACAGGAGCCCGCACTTTTTTACGGCGGATCCATGCACCCACCGTACATTTCTCCGTTTAAAAAAAATATATATATCTTTTTTGTGCCCTAGGGGTCCTTGTGGCACCATCTAAGCAAGTCTAGAGGGTCAAAATATTTCTTACCTGCCCCCTTTATACGTTTTAAACCCTTGTTCCACTAATTTCTAGATCCTCGCTTCTACTGAGGCACAAAATGTCTGCCAACACTTCCTGGTTTCGAATGTTGACAACCACTTCACAGCCTATCAGAATTCTGCGCGTGATCGTGACGGTGTGCTTATAATCCGCACATCCACTGAGGCCATAGTATATATGTACTTTTAATTGTAATTTTCTCAGGAACTACTGAACAGATTTACACCATATAAGCAAAAGGCACGAGTCTGAACCAAAGACTACAACTTTGCCAAATTTGGTGTAATTCCATTCAGCCTATGGAAAATTGCATGGGGAAAAGAAGTTTTCGGACCCCCCTCTTTTCTCAGCCCCCGCTTCACGAATCACCCCAAGACTTTTAGGATAGGAGCAGACCGAAGCGCCCCACCAGTTTTGAAAATTTCGCGAAGATTCGTTGACCGGCGCCAAAGTTATTCTAAATAGAATGTTGCGGAAATAGGTCCTAACTATAACTACCTACTGGTGACTGCCAGTAGGTAATATATATATATATATATATATATATATATGTACTTGAAGATGAAGGATCACAAGAAAACAACAGCCAGCCAGGGCAAAAATCTGGATCCCAAAGGATACAATGAGTCACAAAGAAATAAAATATCCAAGAAAGTAGTGACTCAAACAGATAGATTCACCAAAGAACAAAAATATATTTCCACTACAAAGTTTCAGCTTCCGCCTTCCTCAGGTAGTTTCAAGATGGTAAGCTCAGTGGCTGCACAGATGACACAGCTGAATTTTCAATAAGCATCATGAGTGAAGATTCCATTTGGAATGTGGAATCAATGCAGTCCTGAGAGTTCTTGAGATATGCAGTAATCAGGTTGTATTGTCAGTAATGTTCAGTCCATCTAGATGCAATGATTCTAAACGGTACATCCAGAAGTTTTCCCTTGAGTCCAGTAGTTCTTCCTTTGAGACATGTTCCACGGGGAAAATCTTCAAATCTGATAGTGAATGATCCACAGGGTTAAAATGATTGGCTACAGGCTGGTCAATTTTCTTATTAATTATTGCTGATTTGTGGTTCCTGAATCGTGTGCGGAGGTCATTCACTGTTTGGCCTACATATTGTTTTTTACAGCTTTGCCGTTGGCACTGAATCACATAAATAATGCATGTTGAGCGACATGTAAGATGCTGCCTTATTGTATAGGTCCTTCTGGTAACATAACTAGTAACTGATGATGTTTGTAAAAGGTATTCACACGTGATGCACCTTTTAGAATCACAGCAATGAACCCCTGCATTTGTTACAGCTTGCTTGAGTTCAGCTCTCACAATAAGAGATCGTAAATTTGGAGCTCTGCGGTAAGCAATGACTGGCGGTTTTGGAAAAACCTTTTGCAATTTTTCACTAGTGGACAGTAAGGGAAATGTTTTTTGCATTATATTTCTGTAGTTGGGAGCTGATGGATGATAGTCAACTACAAATGGAGTTCTGTCACTTTTGTTTCTGGCGTTGGTATTCCAATTAAGTGCTTCTCTGGGTCACTGCAAAGACTTGTCAATTTTTTGCTGTATGATATGCAGAGGATAGCCTCGCCTTCTAAATAATGTAGCAAGCTCCTGTAGATGGTCTTTACAGGTTTCCTCATTGCTGCAGATGCGTCTTATTCTGAGTGCTTGGCTGTAGATGATGCTCAGTTTAGTGTGATGTGGGTGACATGAAGTCCAGTTTAGATACAATGAGCATCTGTAGGCTTGTGGTACAGATCAGTTGTAAGTTTGTGTTCATGAATGTTGACTAGCACATCCAGAAAAGGGAGATGATGCTTCTGTTTGGTATTGCTGCTGGTAAATTTGATGGTAGGAAGGATATTGTTGATATTAGCTGTAAATTGTTCCAATGTTCTACTTCCTGCATTCCATATTATAAATATGTCATCAATGTATCGCCATACCAGTGGTTTGATGCTAGAAGTAGCAAGTATACTGTTCTCTAGTTTGCCCATGAAGATATTTGCATAGGATGGAGCCATCCGAGTACCCATGGAAGTACCTTGTATCTGCAGATAGTGTTTACCATTGAAAGTAAAATTGTTGGATTTAAGGATAACTCTAGCAAAGTTGGTAAGCATATTTGTTGATGTTTTTTTCACAGTTCTTTTACTAAGAGCTTCAGATAACGCCATAAGCCCATCCTCATGTGGTATATTGGTGTATGTAATGTAAAATGAAATGCAAAAATTATTTGTAGAGCGCTCGGACACCACTGGTTTCATGGCGCTATAGGACGGATAAGCACAGGTGGAGGCAGGGAGCAGGTATTCAGTCATCATATGCTTGCCGGAACAGGTGAGTTTTTAATAGTTTCCTGAAGGATGTGTAACAAGGGTTTAACCGGAGTATAATGATGTAACATCAAATGTAGCCAGAAGGGTATCATCATCAAATGTGTAGGTTTGGTTTAATTTTTCAATAATCTGAAGGAAGTGACTGGTATCTTTAACAAATGATGGAATTCCTGTACAATGGGTTGGAGGTGCTGGTCAACAAATAAAGATAGTCTCTCAGTGGCGGTGTCATTGCCAGAGATGATGGGACGGCCAGGATTGTTCATTTTGTGAATTTTGGGAAGCATATAAAATCTCCCAGGTCTTGGTTTGGGATGAACAAGTATATCTGCTGTTGTTTCATCAATGAGGTTTAAGCACCTGTACCTTACAACCATGTTTTTAATTTCTTTGATCAAATCTTCAGTGGGATCAGTTTCTAAAGGTTTGTAAGTGTTGGTATCCATTAGTTGTCTGATTCCTTCCTCAATATAATCACTTACTTTCATGGCAACCACTTAACCACCTTTGTCTGCCGGTTTTATAATGACATTCATTCTCTGTTGAAGGAGGTGGAGAGCTTTTCTTTCTTCTTTGCTAATGTTATCAACAATCCTTTTAGGTGTTGATTCCTTGATGAGTTTGTTGATGGATAAAATGTATGTATCAAGAACAGGATTTCTACCACATTGAGGAGTCCATGATTTGGGATGGCGGAACTTCTTAAATGGATCTGGAAGGTAGCTTGGCAGACCAACATTAGAATTATTGTAAAAGTATTCTGCGAGTCTGCATCTTCTCTCGAAGGTTTTTAGGTCTCTCATCATGTTGGCCGTATTATGGTCCTTCGGTACAGGACAGAAATAGAGGCCTTTGCTCAAGAGGTTCAATTCACCTGGTGATAGGAGCCCTCCAGTCAAGTCAATAACTGAGTCAGATGTCTGGAAGGGTTGAAGCTGGCTGATGCTATGCAGTCTTTTTTGTCTTATAAATCTTCTGTTCTTTTTAATGCTGTTTACTCACAGGGCTTACACTGACAAGAAAATCTCCAAAAACAGAATGATTTACGAAGTGGTTAGTTGGAAGAGGAGGTATATGAAATCTTAACATATCTCTTTTCAGTTTTTCAGATTTAATTTTAATAGAATTCCTGGCAGTCGTTTTTTTTACTACTGCAATCCTCTGTAGTATGTGAGCCACTTCAGAGTCACTTTTTGTGTTCTTTAAAAGTTCCAGTTCTTTTTGTAGCTTGGCTTTAAGCATCTGCAATTTTTGAATGGTTACTTTGATAGATACCAATAGTAGGGCCATTGATGAGGTATGCAGTAAAATATTCCATGTAGGGGACCATTCACAACTAGTTAGTTTAAAAGGTGGCTTAGATTTAATCTCCAACCCCATAGGATAGATGTTAAGTTTTTTATAGATTTGTAAATGTGCTATTGTAAATTGGCACTTACTGATTTTCTCCTGGATGAACAGCGCATATCTAGGATGTAGATTTGTTCTTGACATGGTGGTTGCTTCTGGCTTGAGTGTCGGATCCAGGGAGGATACAGGTTTGTAATCCCAAAACCAGTATACTTTAAGATGAAGGATCACAAGAAAACAACAGCCAGCCAGGGCAAAAATCTGGATCCCAAAGGATACAATGAGTCAGAAAGAAATAAAATATCCAAGAAAGAAGTGACTCAAACAGATAGATTCACCAAAGAACAAAAATATATTGCCACTACAACGTTTCAGCTTCCGCCTTCCTCAGGTAGTTTCAAGATGGTAAGCTCAGTGGCTGCACAGATGACACAGCTGAATTTTCAAAAAGCATCATGAGTGAAGCTTCCATTTGGAATGTGGAATCAATGCAGTCTTGAGAGTTCTTGAGATATGCAGTAATCAGGTTGTATTGTCAGTAATGTTCAGTCCATCTGGATGCAATGATTTTAAACGGTACATCCAGAAGTTTTCCCTGGAGTCCAGTAGTTCTTCCTTCGAGACATGTTCCACAGGGAAAATCTTCAAATCTGATAGTGAATGATCCACAAGGTTAAAATGATTGGCTACAGGCTGGTCAATTTTCTTATTAATTGTTGCTGATTTGTGGTTCCTGAATCGTGTGCGGAGGTCATTCACTGTTTGGCCTACATAATGTTTTTTACAGCTTTGCCGTTGGCACTGAATCACATAAATAATGCATGTGGAGCGACATGTAAGATGCTGCCTTATTGCATAGGTCCTTCTGGTAACATAACTAGTAACTGATGATGTTTGTAAAAGGTATTCACACGTGATGCACCTTTTAGAGTCACAGCAATGAACCCCTCCATTTGTTTCAGCTTGCTTGAGTGCAGCTCTCACAATAAGAGATCGTAAATTTGGAGCTCTGCGGTAAGCAATGACTGGCGGTTTTGGAAAAACCTTTTGCAATTTTTCACAAGTGGACAGTAAGGGAAATGTTTTTTGCATTATATTTCTGTAGTTGGGAGCTGATGGATGATAGTTAACTACAAATGGAGTTCTGTCACTTTTGTTTCTGGCGTTGGTATTCCAAATAAGTGCTTCTCTGGGTAACTGCAAAGACTTGTCAATTTGTTGCTGTATGATATGCAGAGGATAGCCTCGCCTTCTAAATAATGTAGCAAGCTCCTGTAGATGGTCTTTACAGGTTTCCTCATTGCTGCAGATGCATCTTATTCTGAGTGCTTGGCTGTAGATGATGCTCAATTTAGTGTGATGTGGGTGACAAGAAGTCCTGTTTAGATACAAATGAGCATCTGTAGGCTTGTGGTACAGATCAGTTGTAATTTTGTGTTCATGAATGGTGACTAGCACATCCAGAAAAGGGAGATGATGCTTCTGTTTGGTATTGCTGCTGGTAAATTTGATGGTAGGATGGATATTGTTGATATTAGCTGTAAATTGTTCCAATGTTCTACTTCCTGCATTCCATATTATAAAGATGTCATCAATGTATCGTAGACATACCAGTGGTTTGATGCTAGAAGTAGCAAGTATACTGTTCTCTAGTTTGCCCATGAAGATATTTGCATAGGATGGAGCCATCCGAGTACCCATGGAAGTACCTTGTATCTGCAGATAGTGTTTACCATTGAATGTAACATTGTTGGATTTAAGGATAACTCTAGCAAAGTTGGTAAGCACATTTGTTGATGGTTTTTTCACAGTTCTTTTACTAAGAGCTTCAGATAACGCCATAAGCCCATCCTCATGTGGTATATTCGTGTAAAATGATGTAACATCAAATGTAGCCAGAAGAGTATCATCATCAAATGTGTAGGTTTAGTTTAATTTTTCAATAATCAGAAGCTAGTGACTGGTATCTTTAACAAATGATGGAATTCCTGTACAATGGGTTGGAGGTGCTGGTCAACAAATAAAGATAGTCTCTCAGTGGCGGTGTCATTGCCAGAGATGATGGGAGGGCTAGGATTGTTCATTTTGTGAATTTTGGGAAGCATATAAAATCTCCCAGGTCTTTGTTTGGGATGAACAAGTATATCTGCTGTTGTTTCATCAATGAGGTTTAAGCACCTGTACCTTAAAACCATGTTTTTAATTTCTTTGTTCAAATCTTCAGTGGGATCAGTTTCTAAAGGTTTGTAAGTGTTGGTATCCATTAGTTGTCTCATTCCTTCCTCAATATAATCACTTACTTTCATGGCAACCACTTACCCACCTTTGTCTGCCAGTTTTATAACTACATTCATTCTCTGTTGAAGGAGGTGGAGAGCTTTTCTTTCTTCTTTGCTAATGTTATCAACAATCCTTTTAGGTGTTGATTCCTTGATGAGTTTGTTGATGGATAAAATGTATGTATCAAGAACAGGATTTCTACCACATTGAGGAGTCCATGATTTGGGATGGCGGAACTTCTTAAATGGATCTGGAAGGTAGCTTGGCAGACCAACATTAGAATTATTGTAAAAGTATTCTGCGAGTCTGCATCTTCTCTCGAAGGTTTTTAGGTCTCTCATCATGTTGGCCGTATTATGGTCCTTCGGTACAGGACAGAAATAGAGGCCTTTGCTCAAGAGGTTCAATTCACCTGGTGATAGGAGCCCTCCAGTCAAGTCAATAACTGAGTCAGATGTCTGGAAGGGTTGAAGCTGGCTGATGCTATGCAGTCTTTTTTGTCTTATAAATCTTCTGTTCTTTTTAATGCTGTTTACTCACAGGGCTTACACTGACAAGAAAATCTCCAAAAACAGAATGATTTACGAAGTGGTTAGTTAGAAGAGGAGGTATATGAAATCTTAACATATCTCTTTTTTGTTTTTCAGATTTAATTTTAATAGAATTCCTGGCAGTCATCTTTTTTACTACTGCAATCCTCTGTAGTATGTGTGCCACTTCAGAGTCACTTTTTGTGTTCTTTAAAAGTTCCAGTTCTTTTTGTAGCTTGGCTTTAAGCGTCTGCATTTTTTGAATGGTTACATTAATATATATATATATATATATATATATATATATATATATATATATATTAAGAAACAATATTTTTTTTAGGTTTTTCAACACTATTAGTGTGAAATATTTGTATACCTACCATTATAAGGAAACAACATTTTTGTAAATGGCATTTTGACACAATATATTTGTTTTACGCAATATTGTTCATTTCGATATTGCATGAGTGATCCTTAGTTGTTAGAGCTACCAGTTTTGACTGGAATGCAATATAATGCTGAACAATGTGCCAGACAAATGAACAGCAAACCAATCAGGCAAACGTCTGCCCAAACTCTGGTTTTAGAGGGTATTCTTGAGGGCAGTCTACCAGATGGTTCGGGTATGTATACAGTAGCATGGGATGCAAGGAAAGAGCACATGTACACATATTTATTCTCAGAAAATAAAACACACTACTACAAATATCCAGCAAATAAATCTTCAGTCCCATTTTAGGCTCCACCTCCTTGCCTTAGCATTATGGAATGGAGACAGAAGTTGATCTGGGAGTTCTGTTATCATCTTGCAATTCTTTGAAGATTTGATTTTACATGAGTAATTGGATTTTACATGCCTTTGTACTCATTAAACTGGTAGTGATTTTCTAGCCTTCTTTTGACCAAGCTCTTTCCCGATCCTGCCGTTGCCTTTATTTTTTACCTAGGGCAGTTCCCAAGATCCCTGTTTTCTCCTGGCCTTGGATGTATGTCACCACTCTGAAAGCCCTTACTTTTGAATTCCACCCCTCTCATGCCATTACTTTGACTTGCTATCATGTGTTGCCATCACAACTTTACAGGATAATGGACTTTACGGTGCCACGTTATTTGGTCTGTACATTTGCTTATTACTCCACTGACCTTAAACCTCACCTAACCTCTGAAACTTATATTATATGTTACCTTAAAAGTTTCCTGTTTCCAATAGTAGACTTAGCTAAAGACCTAACATTATCCATAGCACGTTCATCAGTGGTTTGTCGTCATCAATATTTTAACACTATTGTTTTAGTTATTTTATATTAAATGTATGCTACTTAAATTAACTAAAATATTTAGTAATACTTATGTTTTTATTTTTCTGTTTCGCTATAAGATATATACATTTTAAAGTGTCTGGTTTTGAAATTCTTTTTTAATTCAATGAAAGTTTTCATTATATTCCAAATAAGGAAAATACAATGCAATCCTAAAATAATATTATTATTCATAAATATTCTCTAATAACTTAACATAATTAACTAGTAAGAAACAAAATTATTTTAATGTGATCATTTCCATGAATACAGGGCTGGGCCACTTTACCACCTCATTTAATTACATCAGTTAAGTCCTATGATGCTGCTCTAAATACACATTTAAAATATTTATTTAGGTAACATTTCAGTTGTTACTTTTCCATTAACTTTTAAACTATTTATTCTCTTTATGTTTAAGAGTAAAGGGGCCATTTAGTTGTTGGTGGTCAGGGAGCAAAAGCATCGTATTAAATCTGCAGGGCTCCCGTACCGCCAAACGTTCAGTTCATCTACTCTGTTCACAGAGGAAGCACTAATGTTACACCAGCAACGCCTCAGCTGGCTCCGGTGGTGTAAACTTTTTATCTGGTGGACTGCCACCTCTGAGCACCATAACATATTTAACATAGGTGCATCCTGCTTAGGGGTGACATTTATTTTTCCCCCTCGGATAGTGATGCGTGGCATGGTTTTCTCCGGTAGGGAAAACGCAGAGTGGCCCGAGGTGTAGGCAGAAAAATACTTGTATCACACAACAAGAAGCTACCTTGTTAACAAGTCTGATTCCTAATGCATGTAGAGGCACATTATTTTCTTGTTGTGTGATACATGTTGGTTGGAGGGCAGCTTACCCTGTTTACCTCGCAGCCTCTTGTTCCCCCCCTTTGTGAATAAAAGGGTTCTTGTGTTTTGAGAAAAATACTTGTGCCTCAGGGGCATTGCCTCTTTTTTTTCTGAACACAATTTCCCTCAAATTTATTTTCACACAAAAAAGTATTTGCTGAGCAGGCACATCAAACATGGCACCTGCTCGGCAAAGGATCAGTTCCTTTAAGCCGACACAGCGCTGGCTTCACTAAAGGTACAGAATGCCTCGCCTTCCTGGCGGGATCTTCAAATGTGGAGCGTCCCTTGCCAGGGGACTAGAAGCCACTGTCTCCACACATCTGGAAGGCAGTCTGGCAATCAAAATAACTGTATCTGTCAAAGTCATGGTATGTAGAAGTAATCAATTCAAAGTAGTGGGAATACACACCTATCATAGCATCTGGAATAATCCTTTGGTCTATGTCCCAACGCCCTTCAAGGTGGGGACATATTTGATGTTCAATTTACCATGAAGATGATAATTTCAATTCATCCTTCTGTCCTGTTTTTTAAAATTTATATTACATTCAAGTGTGCAGGAGAACCCCTTAGCTAGACTATGTTGCTTCAGAAATCAGCAATAAGCCTTCATTTTCAGTAGAAATTTCTCTCCCTGAGTTGTTCAAGGAATTCTTTAGCAGGAAGGAGGTGACAACTGTGCACAACCTCCACTGTGGTATGTAAGCCTACTCATGATACCAATGGGAGCTACAGAAAAAAAATCCCTACCACTTTAACCTGTTACCTGAAATCATGAGTCACAGGGGGACCTACTCAGCAGCTACCAGTTCATAGTGCCAAGGTTAGGACATGGTAGTCTGTGTCACTAGGTATCTATCATCACTATTGTTGTTCTAATTGTCCGCAACTGTGGAAAATGTGCTGATGATGTGGGACATGGTGTGCTACTATCTAATGGCAGGTCTTTCATGTGAAAAGAAACTATCATCTTACCTTCGAATAAACTTTGCTAAATCACTCTCTGGCTGAGCTATCTACTTCTTTCGCGTGCAAATTTGCATACATTCAAATATTATTTTGCTCCTTGTTTAGCCCCTGTACAAAAGTTTTTGTCCATTCCGCGTCACAAAGTAGCAAAACAGATGCAAAACAATGTTTCGCTTTTTCACTGTTATGTTATGTTAAGCCTGGTCTTGTAGAGCACACAGCTACTCAGAAGAGTATCCCAGCGCTAGGACAGAAAGACGCAGAGGCCAAAGAAGGAGCATCGGTCTGAGGCGGTGGGCCATTATACTGCTTGTTGTAACAGCCATGTTTTCAATTGTTTCCTGAAAACCATTATGCTCGTGGCCTGCCTCAGCGAAATTGACACCTTGTTCCAGAATCTAGCCACTAGCACTTGAAAAGAACTTCCACCACGTCGGGCTCTAAGACACTTAGTGATAACGATTAAGTGTTGGTGTGCTGATCTAAGGGATCTGCGAGGCACGTAGTAAGAAACTCTTCTACGGGTGTAATGTGCCCCTATGCGATGTAGAGTTTTAAAGGCAAGGACAAGTGCGGAGCATCTGGCAGTTTTAATAGAGCACAGGGTTAAGGGGGCAAGGGAGAGAGTACCTTGCGTGATTCACTTAACAAGGGCTTCCGCATCCTGCTCTACATTGCCGCTCGGCATAAGAGGGTGTTTATCGAGTTCATCTTTGAGGGCAACTGGGGAAATCTTATGAAAAGGCCTAGATGGAAAAGACGGCTGTTTGACCTGGGTCAGTGAAGGCTTCATTAGTTTTGGCAGCTTAAATCCCACCAGGTTGTGGTCTGACCATAGTAGAGATAAAGGAGTCTCTGCCTGGATATTACAGTTGGCAAATACTTGGTCAAGGGTATGGCCTTTTGTATGCGTAGGGGTGAAGACATATGGGAAAAGATTAAGCACATCCAAGGATTCCAACACTCCTAGCAGTTTCTATCAGGTAAAGCACCTGCCAACAGAAGTAGATACAAAAAATACGACTCATGTTGTAAAACACAAAGATATAGAAACAGATCAGTAAAATGAAATCGAAGGATTTCAAGACGTAACAACTACAGGCATGGGGCCATATCATGAGTTCAGAAACACACAGAGGTAGAGCACTGTTGTCTGCAGCACATGCACTAACTCAGAGTTTTTTTTTGTCAATATATGAACTGACGATGTGAAAAAGAAATGCACAGCCCCTCCTCAGAAGGCACAGTACAGAAAACGGTATTATGATACGGCACATGCAACGGTCCACACTATCAATTAAGTAGACGGATCACAGTGGATCACACCTTCATATTGTTTTCTAAGACTGTGCCCTACATGTATTGTAAGGTCTGGGTCTTACTTCTGCACCCATAATTTTATTTAACCCTTCATGTTAATGACACTATGGTTAGAGTTGCAGAAAGTTCTATGCTTAGAAAGCAATGATCAGGGATGTTTTCCTAGTTTTATCATTCCACCGCTAGTTTTTCCATTTGCGCCTGTGTCCACCAAGTTTTATTTACCTCCTTCATTAGTGCTTATATATATAGCTTAAGAGGCTCTTAAAACTAATCTTGGACAGTTTTTGATTTTATAGTGTGCCATTCATGAACATGAATGTACATACAGTCTCTGTTTTATTGCTGGTGTAGCCAGCACAAATGCTCAGTAGGTATCGTGTTTAGGTGTTTAGGTTTAGGTATCGTGTTTAGGCTGGCAAAGAGCAATCTAAGAATAGGGTACTGTTTAACTTTATTCCAGGATTGTTGCACTGCTGTACGTATTTGTACTGTAATTAGTACTTAATCTGTAATTAAAAATAAATGCCGGGGCCAAGGATTATTGTAGAAGCAGATGGCCGTGCAGCCGAATGCCAGTATTCCATAATACTATGACTAGGCGTAACTGGCGGAATTCTGTGTAGCGTAATCACGCGGAATTGCCCACAGTTCTCTGAGGTAACTTGGAATTAAGCAAGAGGGAAAATTCTGCAATTTTAGCTATTTTATTTGCATAAAATTTCTCTCTTGCATCAAAAATCGACAGGAGGATGCATTTTGCACTAAGAAATAGCACTAAATGCACCAGGACACAAATCGCGCTTGCTGAAATGTGCACTTGGGGTAGTATTATTTTCCAATTTACTCCTGGCATTTAGCACTAGTTTTCTTAATGCAAAATATACCCATGTGTCCATAATGGATGCTAGAATGCATTTTCCACAAGGAAATGAGTGCACGGGGGCGTGGTCTGACCAACCAGCATGGCGGTTGAGAATTGAAACTGGCCCACCGGCCGACTATCATCCTATGTCATTCTACCCTACATCGGCCAGGGAGCACCGCCACCCCGGGTGCCAGTGTCCAGGCTGGGGCCAGACGTGCGCTACAGGTGCCCAGAGGAGGGCTGCTGAATTTGCACCGCCGCAACAGGAGAGCGGATGTGACAGACTCTGGGGAGTGGCTGGGTGGAGTGAGCTGCCATCGCTATGGGGCCTGCGATGTGATGGGCCGGCCTTGACTGAGCCCAGAGCCTTTGTGGAGTTGGTGTAGAAACTGCCCGGCCTCAGCATTCTCCAGCTTTGCCAGTCCCCCTGACCCGACTCTGCTTGGTGACATCTCTTGGCAGCCTCTGGGGCCTGAGTGCGTCCCGTGGTGCATGGCCGGGACTTGAAGCTACATTAGGCCCCCTACTGTGCATAGATCTGCCCACCCTGGACCACGAATATTGTGAGCCTCCCAGGCTTACCCGGGACAATCTTTATTAACTGTTACAAGGACGGTGGACAATGGGGCCCTCCTGGACCTCACTCCCAGCTGCTTCCATGCTAGGGCAGGCCGTGCAGAAGTCTGTGTTACGGGGTGCTACGGCCTGGTGGGCGTGACTGGAGGCCTGACGGTGCCCTATTGCCCCACTTGCACCTAGACTTTGGACAGGCTGCCCTGCCATTAAGATCCCACTGGTGGGGGAGCAGGCGTGGGCAGCGGTGGGGACTTCACTCACCAGGCAAAGTGGAGAGGTTCAGCCAGCATAACTGTGGCTCCTACTTTGTGTTTATTACTGACTGGCTACCACAGATGTACTATGCGTGTCCTTGCCGCAAAGCCCTATTGTTGCCTAGGAGGTGAGAACCTGCCCCTTCTGCCGGGGATGGCCTTCGAGGCAGTGGACTTCTGGAGACCCTAGGTCCTGGTAGACGGGACTGCCCACGGCCCTGCTTGATCCAGGGTCCTTGGGGGACAAGACACTATTTGCTGGCTCTTCTGGGTGCTGTTGATGGTGTCACCCCTGCTCTCCTTCGTGATGCAATGTGTATCCCCCTCCTCTAGAGGTACAGTCGTCCTGATGAGCCTGGAAATTGGATGTGCATCACTCTTTGGGCACTGCGTGTGGTGTAGATACTCCTGCTGCAGAAACAACCAAACTAAGGGGCCGATTATGATGGCGGGCGGACCAGAGTCCGTCCGCCACCATAGAGTAGGAGGGACCGTCCGCAGGGGCAGCGGCGGTCCCTCCATACAGATTAGGATGTGACCGCCAGGGTGGCGGTCACATCCTCTGTGTTTAACATTGCGGCGGATGCAGCTTCAAGCTGCACCCGCCGCAATGTTAAAAATGCATGCACGGCATTTGCGTGCACAAAGCGGCAGGCACCGCGCGGTGCCTGCCGCTTTGTTCACGCAAATGCAGGGGGGTACCATAGGTACCCCCCATGTGCACCCCCCACCCCCCTTCAACCAGGGGGCCCGCAACGGGCCCCCGAAGTGAAGGTCCGTATGCTTTTCCACGGCGGAAAAGCCGCCGTGGAAAAGCATACTTTTTACTCCATCCTAATATGGCTGGCGGTGTCTGAAAGACAACGCCAGCCATGTTAATGCTTTTCCGCCGCGGTCGGAATGCGACCGCGGCGGAAAAGCGGCGGACAGATCCTAAGACCCACCATCCATCCTAATTTGGCGGTGGGTCTTGCCAGCATCCGCGGCGGTTTTCCCGCATCCTCCGGGCCGGCGGTGGCTTCCGCCGGCCCGGAGGATGCGGGAAATCCGCCATCCTAATGACCCCCTAGGTTTGGTGAGTTTTGTGGTGGCGTACTTCCCCATCTCTGCTCCTCCTCATGTTGGTCCATATCCTGAGCCATTGAGGGTGGTCCATTTTCATCATTTTGCTTAGGAATCCTAACTGCTTGTGCCGCCTCCCACACAGGACCACAGCGAGGGCCAGGCAGGTTACCTGCGGTGTCTAGTGGGATTGCTGCACTCAGATCCACCATCACCAACATGGCCAAAGACAAGGCTCTGTCCGGGGCCAATCAGAACACCATGGAAAAATACACTCATCCGGGGTGATCCTCTGCGCTCCCGGGAGCGAGCGAGCGGCCAGGGTGTCTCAACCCGAGACAACCTTGTACTTCTGGCACACACTTGTGGGACATGCTAGATGCCAAGATTGGTGCGTGGGCATTGAGGTTAATCTTCTCTGTCAGGATCTGCGGAATGTAATTGAGAGGATCACTGAGGCAGAAACTAGGGTCTACGGGGTTGAAGACTCAGTTAATTCCTTGTGACAGACCATGATGAAACTCACAGCAGTAACTAAGGAACTGGTGGTGAGGGCTGAGGACACTGTAGGTAGGACCTGCTGCAACAACCTACGGTTTATTTTCTCCCCAGAGTTATGTGAGGGCCCATCGATGGAACATTTCCTGGACCACTGGCTCGAGACATTGATACCCCCAGAGGCACTCTCCTCTTGCTTCGTGATTGAGCGGGCCCAAAGGGCCTAGGTGTGGCGTCCCCCTCGTGGGGCGCCACCCAGGCAGGTGATTGCAAAATTCTTAACTATATGGATAGGGACGCTATACTCAAATTTGTCCTTCAGGAAAAAATAGTACACCAATCACAGCCTATTATGGTCTAAATCGGATTATACCAAAATGGTCTATCAGCAGCGCCAGTCATTTCAGGCGGCTAAGCATCTTCTCAGGGAACTCAACCTTAACTATATTCTCCTTTATGCTGCGAAGCTCAAGGTCCTGTATCAATCCCAAAGATCATTCTTTGAAACACCAGAGAAGTTTTTCCACAGGACTAACAAGAGGGTCCCAGGCACTCCAACAATCCTCTGACAGCAGCGGGTGGAGCCCGGGACTCCCGGGCTCTGTTCATGGTGCCTTTCAAGTAACATTATTGAAATCTTTCAATCCTGGTGGTGCTCGCTCTAAATGCTGATATAACTTTGAGCTATGTGTAGATGTAGAACCTTGGAGTGGTTGCTTGCATCCCCCCACTGTTCTTCCTTATTTTTATGTTGGGTATGGGCTGGGTCAGACCTGACAGGATTCCCTGTTGTGGCCCCAGGGTGGCCTGCCGCATGACAGATACTTCATGTTTTCAAAGTATGGTGGGTTGGGGGTCATCTGTTCTTGACAGACTGCGTATTCGTTTTGAGGGATTCTGTATGTTTTGTTTTTTTCATTGTGCTATGTGTCTGCAGCACACCTGAGTGCCACACACTAAAGCTGTTGATACTCATATTCCTCTCCTTTACAAGTGAAACATCACTGAATGGTCATATAGACCATCCGTGGAAAATATCATGGAACGTAAATGGCCAGCTCTACAAGGTTAAGAAAGGGATCGTACTGAGACAGGCCAAGCGAGTGGGTGCAGATATCTTCCTTCTCCAAAAGACACAACTACTTGGCAACAGAGTTCCATGCCTAGCTAGATATGGTTACTCTCAGGTGTACCACTTTGGTTAGGAATCCTATCCCATACCAACACACTAAAACATGGTTAAACTGTCAGGGCTGTTACCTTGCATTAACAGGAGAACTGTATGGGGAACCCATTACCTTTATATGTGTTTATGTTCCTCCTCTACACGGTCCCACCTTTGTGGAACAAATGGCAAAGTTATGAGAATACATTCTTGGGGACTCATAGTGTTGGGGGCGACTGGAACAGGGTGGTGAACCCTACTATGGATCAGTGGAGCTCTGGTGGATCAGGTATGACACCCTTGTCCTCCTTCATTTACGCTTTGGGCTTGGTGGACGTGTGGCAGTCCCATCACATCGCTGACAAAGGTAATACATTCTTCTCTGCTGCCCTTTGCTTGTTTTCCCAATTGGATTATTTCCTAGTCCCGCGGCCATACAAACATGAAGTTTCTGATATCACAGTTTTATCCAGAGGGCTGTCTGACCACTCTCTGATCGCTGTGCTGCTCCAGGTGGGTCTTTGGCCGTTGCACCTACAAGACTCAGAATACCCAGCCACATGAAACGCTTTTTTGCACAGTATTTCTTACATAATGTTCTGTCTTCCGTTTCGCCTGAGATGTTGTTGGAAGCTTTGACACCCACATTGAGGGGCATTGGCATTAGCTATTGTGTAGAGTTACAGAGACGCAAGACACACAACTGAATTTTGAAACTCGGATGACACTTCTAGAAAAGCGTGGTCGTGAGGCGGATGGACAGGTAGCTCATAGGCAATTGGGTCTCTTGCAACGCCAATATGAGCAAATCATGCTAGACGAGGCCAAATAATCATGGCAGGTGGCCCAGAGCCACATTTATCAATGGGGAGATAAATCTAGTTAAATGCTCCATAGATTGTATCAAGAGTATTCCTCACTTCTCCCCAGACCGATAGTTCTGGGTTCGTCGGGTGTGCTGCTCACAGATCCTCAGAAGGTAGCGAACAGCTTTGCTGCTCACTTTGAGGGCATTTAAGCCTGTCCTAAGGTCCTGTCCCGGGAGCAGACAGTGGACTTTGTGCAGGCCCTACCCCAGAGGGCTCTTTCTGTCACTGACGATGAGTTGCAGGGCTAGGCACTAACGGGGATGAGCTATCGTTGGTCTTAGTGGGTTTGAACACCGGTAAGGCTCAAGGACCTATCCGGTTCCCGTGCAAGTTTTTATAAGACTTACATGCCTAAACTGCAGGACCACATGCTGGAGGTGATCTACTCTATGACCCATGCTGCTGTACTCCCACCTGACTCGTGTCACGCGGAGATTGTGGGATTTCCCAAACCTGGCTGGCCGGTGTACAAGCATTCCTCCTACCACCCAATCTCTTTATTGAATGAACTTGGAGGTAAAGATTATGGCTATGGTAGTTGCAAACCGGCTAGTGTGCTTGATCCCGATCTGGTCTTTCCAGAGCAGGCTTGGTTTATGCCCCCTCGCACCAATCTTCACAATATTTGATGACCTCTATAATGCACTGGCCCATGCAGATAGGTTGGAGAGCCCGAGGCGGTCCTTTGGGCTGACATTGCCAAGGCCTTTGACTCCATCAGCTGGGAATACCTCTTTGTCTTCCTTGAATGCCCTAACTTTGGCCCTCAAATTCTTTCTAACCTCAAATTGTTTTATACTAATTTAACTACATTGGTCCGTGTGGCAGGTGCCCGTTCAGTTTCATCCCCATTCCAGTCAATTGAACACCATCCTCACTGCCTTTCTTTGGGATGGGGGATCTCACTTATTGCACTTAGTAAATGTTTCCAATCCACCTACTGTGGGGGAATCGCTGCGGCCGATGTCGAGTCATACTATCGAGCAACACATCTTTTGACTATCAACGACTGGTGGTATGGTATTCAAGTTGACCCTGCCTATGCATCAGAGAGGTGTGGGATGGGAAACACACATATCCTTTCCTACCTGTATAGTGTTAAATAGAATCTTCCCCCAGCGACAAGAGTGGTCTTTAATTTGTGACACTCCTCCCTCCAACAGATGGGGTGGTGAAATGAATTGATGGAAAGGACGCCCCTTTGGAAAGATAGACAACTTTCGCAGGTAACTACACTGGAGGGTTTCCATAAGTGGGAGCTCATTGGAATTTCTACACTGTGGGATGTAATGCAAGGGACAGTCCTAAAGTCAATTCACATTCTGCAAACAGAATATCAACTTCACGAAAGCCAGTTCTATGGGTATCTCCAGTTCCTCCATGCTCTAACTCCCTAAATAGCGGACCCTACCCAAATTCAATCCACTGGAGGGTAAACTACTGATGGGCGACCTGAGGGGACCACAAGGTTGCACAGATATACCAAAACACTCATATCCAATCAACTCGATGTGTTGCAGGCCCTCAGAGCTGCGTGGTTGGCAGATGCTGGGGTCCTCGAGAATGAGGACTAGACGGTTGCACTGGGGGTGCGGCATATGGCCGCGATAGCGGCTCAACTCCGGCTAATTCAGCTTAAGTATCTTCACAGAATATACTTTACACTACACAGGCTCTGGCGTGTGAGTGTGATGGCATCCCCAAAATATATTTGATGTGGCACAGAGGAGGGCACATTTAACACACAGTGTAGAGCTTACCGGCTCTACAGAAATACTGGCGTGAGATGACGGCCTATTTGGGCAGAGTTCTCGCCTGGTTGATCCACATGGATCCAAAACTCACACTAGTACATCTCACCAATGATTTAGGTGGTGGTAGATATCGATTGTCTCCCCTAACCAAGGCCTGACCTTAGTAAAGCGGAACACAGCACAGGAGTGGAAGGATGTGATCCCTCCATCTTTGGCAGTGTAGAAAAATGGTATGGACCATTGTATGGGGTTGGAAGTGGCAGTATATAAAGCTGGAGGTTGCCCCCAGAAGCACCCCAAGATATGGCAGGTATGGGTGAATTACCGGGGAATCGAACTGGAACCTGTTACAACAATAATCTGTTGATAGATGATGAAATCAAGGAATTTATGGGTTGAGGGTGGCCGTGGTGATTACGGGACATTGTTTACTATCTGTCGATTTCCATTTTGTTCAATTGATGGCTGTCAGGTTTGAAGGTGGGAGGGTATGAACGGATCACTGACATAATATCGACGACACAAATATCGAGATACACAAATATCGAGTCAAAAATATCGATTGACAAAATATCGACTCCCTATCTTCAAACAGGTAAGTACCAAAATATCGACTCCAAAATATCGACTTACAAAAATATAGACTGTCAAAATATCGATTTTTTAAAATGTCTTAAAAGTAAGTTAAAACTAATATAGTAATAAATATATTTAATATAAACTTAGAAATAATTATTAAAAAAATATAATTTTAATAAATAATGTATCTAATTAAAAAAATTATATCACCACTAAGCTTCTGAGTGGCCATTCCAAGTGGGTTCCTGGAATTTGGTTGGATTTATAGCGGCCGTCCCGGTCGCGGAATTGGCTCTTCGTGCACCAACGACCTTTCGGGCACCGGTATGGTGTCACGGCGCAAAAGGCAGAAGGGGAGCGACGCTATCCAGGCATGCGCGTGTCCCGCGTTATTGCAGCAATAAAGCATGGTGAATCAAGTCAGGCGAGATACTCTTCTACCCACATGGGAGTTATTATGTGCACAAGAAACGAGAAGCGCATCCACTTGGACTAAACTATGAACACTACAACACCCAGAAGGCCGAGTAAGGCCACGCCCATTGGAGGGCAGGTGTTTAAGATTTGACTGCGAGCGACTTCATTTCACTCAGCCACTGAAGAAGAGAGCCTGTGTCTCTCGAAACGCGTCTGGCGAACTTTACCTTGAAGTGTTTCCCTGATGTCTGTTCACTGGCATGCTGCAATAAAGAAACGTCTTGTACAAAGCTTCTGAGTGGCCATTCCAAGTGGGTTCCTGGAATTTGGTTGGATATATATATATATATATATATATATATATATATATATATATATATATATATATATATATATATATATATTTAAACATATTATTAAATAAACATATATAACATTTTAGAAAATGTTTAAAATTTATTGTTACAACTATAGTGAGTTCAACATTAGCAAAAGTGTTGGATAGCGTAGAGGTAAAATTTACTACTCCCACTCCAGTGGGTGCAACAGTAGGGAAAGCGCTGGATAGCGTAGAGGTTAAAATTACTATTCCCACTCCAGGGATGTATGACGTTACAACGCATACTTTTACAACGCCTACCATTACAACAAAACTTTTACAACGCAAAAACTTTTACAACGCATACATTTACAACGCAAGATTTTACAACGCATATACCTTTACAACGCATACCATTACAACATAAGTATTGGTAAGTATATAATAATTTTTTGAATATAAATTAATAAAAAATATTATAATATAATTTAATATAATTTAATTTTATTAAATAAATGTAATTTAAATGTAATTTTACTTTATTTTTACAAAGTACCCCTGTACCCCAAAAACCCAAAACTGACCCTGAACCCTAAAAATACCCCTTTACCCATAAACTGAAAACTGACCCTGAACCCTAAAAATACCCCTTTACCCGAAAACTGAAAACTGACCCTGAACCCTAAAAATACCCCTTTACCCAAAAACTGAAAACTGACCCTGAACCCTAAAAATACCCCTTTACCTACAAACTGAAAACTGACCCTGAACCCTAAAAATACCCCTTTACCCCAAAAACTGAAAACTGACCCTGAACCCTAAAAATACCCCTTTACCCAAAAACTGAAAACTGACCCTGAACCCTAAAAATACCCCTTTACCTACAAACTGAAAACTGACCCTGAACCCTAAAAATACCCCTTTACCCCAAAAACTGAAAACTGACCCTGAACCCTAAAAATACCCCTTTACCCAAAAACTGAAAACTGACCCTGAACCCTAAAAATACCCCTTTACCCAAAAACTGAAAACTGACCCTGAACCCTAAAAATACCCCTTTACCTACAAACTGAAAACTGACCCTGAACCCTAAAAATACCCCTTTACCCCAAAAACTGAAAACTGACCCTGAACCCTAAAAATACCCCTTTACCCAAAAACTGAAAACTGACCCTGAACCCTAAAAATACCCCTTTACCCAAAAACTGAAAACTGACCCTGAACCCTAAAATTAAAATATTTATCAATTAATCAATTATAATTAATTACCAATTATATTTTAATTAATTACCAATTAATAATTAATTAACAATTAATTTTAAAAAAATATCAATAAATAAATTAACATATTTAATTAATTATAATTAAATTACTTCCCACCCTATTCCCCTATAAACCCACAACCCGCTACAGAAAATAAATTACTAAAATTAAAATATTTATCAATTAATCAATTATAATTAATTACCAATTATATTTTAATTAATTACCAATTAATAATTAATTAACAATTAATTCTAAATTATTATCAATAAATAAATTAACATATTTAATTAATTATAATTAAATTACTTCCCACCCTATTCCCCTATAAACCCACAACCCGCTACAGAAAATAAATTACTAAAATTAAAATATTTATCAATTAATCAATTATAATTAATTACCAATTATATTTTAATTAATTACCAATTAATAATTAATTAACAATTAATTCTAAATATATATCAATAAATAAATTAACATATTTAATTAATTAGAATTAAATTACTTCCCACCCTATTCCCCTATAAACCCACAACCCGCTACAGACTTATATTACACAAAAAATAAAAATTATTATTAACTTACCTTAAATTCGATATTTTTGTTGTCTATATTATGTCTAGTCGATATTATGTCCATTCTATATTTTTGATTCGATATTATGTCCATTCTATTCGATATTAATTTTCTCTAGTCGATATTTTTGTTGTCTATATTATGTCTAGTCGATATTATGTCCATTCTATATTTTTTACTCGATATTCTGTCCAGTCGAAATAATTGACTCGATATTATGACTGTACACCGGTATGAACATGCAGACACTTGTAATTCTTTTTTGTATATTTTCTTTGTCATTATTTGGATCTTTGTTGGCCTCATGGGCTTTGTTCCTGTTCAAATGGAAACATCAATAAAATATGTTTATAAAAAAAGGAAATGGTGCAGAGCATTGCAGCTAAATGTACACTTGCAGTAGGATTTGTTTCCTCCAAATTACTCTTAATTAAGAAATAGGCCATAATCAAATTATTATTGGTAATTCCATGTCAAAGAGTAAAACGGAATGCCAAAATACTACAATTACTCCGGAATGATTAAAATTACTCCCAGGCCAACATAATACCAATGCTAGATGGTCTTGATTGTACCTCGTGCCTCTTTTTTCCACCACCATACACTGTCTTTCTACTTATCTTACTTTTTCAGGTTCTTTTTTGTCCCTGCTTTGTCCCTTTGTTACTATTTTCCTATCTTCCTATCTTTCTTTTTCTCCTTCTTTCTGCCTTTTCTAACTGTCTCTCATCAGTAAAAAATTCTAAAGATGAAAATGAAATGCTAAAAAAGTGCCGTTACCCAACATCTGGAACCACTGGCACATATAAGGCACTAGACATATTTCCTTACGCATGTCACTATTCGACTCAGAGCAAGGCCCACCATGAGCTATGGTTTAGGGATGGGTTCGACTTGTGAATTACAGAGCTCTTTACTAGCCAAATTATTTTTTAAATGAGGGGAAAGTTTTCAATTTCCTTTGCTAGCGATTTACATTATTGTTAAGATATGGGGTAAGAATGTTTGGTTTCCGTGGGATCGTAGGACCAATTGTTGCTAGAGTTGTTGTGGAGTCAGCCGAGAGTTGTTGTGCAATCCGTGAGCTGCAAGCTCGAGTGGAGTAAAGGAAGCATCTAGAAGCATCTACAGTGGGATGGGATCAGGAGTGACGGCGTTTTGGATCTCACAGACTCCCGCTGCACAATTGCAGTCGTCGGTCACACATCAGCCAGAAGCCTGTTCACCTCTGCTTATTTGCCTGCCTGTCGATGCTGGGCCCCGGGGGAAGTGAAAGTCGCAGACTAGTCTTCCCCCAGGGTCTGTCGTGCTGGGAGGGCCAGGTTGGGGGTTAAGGGGTGTGGTTTGGGGGTAGGTATAAGAATGCAGGGGAGGAAGGTGACGTCCTCTTCCTGCATTCTGGTATCATCGGGTGGGAGAGTTTAAAAAGGGCACCCACCCACCCTACAGTTATTAGGGCTCTGGGGTAGGGTTGGCAGTGTGCCAGTTTAGGACGGGCTGCAGGGTTGGCGGTACTTGGGAGGGGCGGGGAGTCACTAGTGGGCACACCCATCCCTCATGGGGGGGAGAGTGAATGATGAAGGGGGACTGGAGGCATGAGTGTAATGCCAGGTGCTACCGGGGACGATGCTAAGAGAGATCTGAAGAAATTGATGAAGAACGAAATGGGTCATGGAGTGGAATGGAAGGCGTGTCTGGAGTGTTTGGAGGTGGAGTTGATGTTGGGGGTTTGTGGTTGTTAATGTTATTTGGTTGATTGTTTATGTTGTGCAGCCTGGTCCTAATAATTGGCCTTTTACGCTTAAAGACATCAGTGTGGCCTGTTTATTGCGCAATGGGGTGTTGTAGAGAACACAAACTGTGAGCCGCGAGCTTGTGCAGAGTGGAGGCAGCAAAGGCAGCAAAGGCTGCAGCAGGC
The DNA here is from genome assembly GCF_964261635.1 of Lissotriton helveticus. NCBI lineage: Eukaryota > Metazoa > Chordata > Amphibia > Caudata > Salamandridae > Lissotriton > Lissotriton helveticus. Next base: position 619,561,173 of record NC_136071.1, read on the forward strand.
ACGGGAACCTTTTTAGACCTAACAGACTCCCATTGCACAATCTTGTGTCACCGGACCCCTGCTAGCCAGACGCCTGTTCAGCTCTCTTTGCCCACCCGTACACCTGCCATCTAGGCTGAACCATCCCTTCTTTTGGACTCAACCCTTGGCGCAGGTCTGTGCACCACTTAGATTGAAAGCAGAAAACAGAAATGGCTGAGGCCCTCGGATGCTGCCATGTTCATGCCCACCAGCCACATATTCGCACACTTGCCTGCTGAACCTGAAGTGATTGCAGCAGTGCTAACTATTGGTGCTTTCACTGCAGTTGTTGCCTCTGTTGCTGCAAGATACAGATACTTATTCTACGGAGCCTAAAACACTGGGCCCGAGGCCCAAAACTCTGAACGGTTCCCTCCTTTGTACCTCCACTGATTTTGCAATTGTTTGAGGAGAAGCTGTTCATTTGTTGATGCAAATGCTGTTCGCTCAGGTAGGTTTCGCACGGATTTTCCGCTACTGTGTCTGGCTCCTCTGGGGATTTGGAGGAGTTAGGGCGTGTGGCGGGGAGGATTCACCAAGAGCAGAGCACATGGCTGGCCTGTTAGGAGCACTCTTAGTGTGTTCTCTCAATCCATTATCTTGAATTCTATCAACCATTGTGTGCTTGCCGCATTTCAACCTTATCCCCAAATAAACGCCGGAAGGACACGTATCTGTTGTGTTGGAGGCAGTGGCAGCATGTAGGTAAGCCTAGGAGCACTGTCCCTTTTTTCATTTACTTCATCCTCAGCTGTACAGTATATTTTTAGCAGTGCCCGATCCTTGGTTCATATATCCATCTGAGAACTTTACTGGGACTTTCGGCCTTGACTTTGCCTATGATTGACTCTTGGCCAGCACCTGGTGCAGCTGGAACACTCACAATCCATAATTTATATAAATGGGTACTTAACCCCGAGCCGCCCCTGCATCCATGCCTGGTGGTAATTAGAGGGAACTCGGCACCCTGTGGTGAGCAGAAGCAGCGGGAGTCATGCTGGTGTGGCTGGTTCTCGCAGATTAGCCTTGAGAAGTCCATCTGCTCCCTAAGCCTAAGGGGGGGCTCCTGTTTACCCGAGCTATGATCTGGTAAAATCACCTTCAGAAGTTCTGCTATTCCCCTTGATCTATCCTTCAGAGTCTCTGAAAAGGAGTATGACTGCTCGGAAACTTTGTTCAGCCAGGCGAATCAAGTTAAGGGTCTGTAAAAAGACCAAATCGAATGTCCATAGGAATAAGGCAGCTCATGACAACTTAGGGCCTAGCACCGTTCTGCTAAACCCATGGTCGGGCCACCCTCCAGATTACGAGTGTTTCTCATTTCTGGCGGACTTTTTTTTATGTTCCCTCGACGGTGCCTCAGAAAAAGGGCACCGCAATGGGAACGCCAAAAACAGTTCCTGCACGGCATGGACTATAAAGTCCTTGCCATGCAGGAACGGGTGTGCATTGTTTTCTCTCCCCCGCGGTTTTCATGGTGGTGGAACTGACATGAAAACAGTGGTGGAGGGGAAACTTGTAATATGCTTGGGTGTACGCGGCAGTCCTGCCAAGTATATTACTGCCTCTACACCGCTGTGGCAGGGCAATGACATTCTGGCCGCCCTAATTATAATAGGGCAGTTGGGAGACCGCCGCGCCCCCATGAGTCCGCCAGATTAATTTTCAAGCCCTTAGTGAACAGCTCAGACTCAATATTTTCATTCTTCCACAATGAGGTTGTTGACTCTGGGGCAGCAAATCCACAGCCAGGAAATTTGGGGCCAGGGGATTCCAGGACAGGGAATTTCCCTGGGAAATTAGAATCTAAAGTCACCACAAATCCTATCTCTCTGACCTCTCCCCCACCTCTAACTGTTGCAAAATCCACCGAATCAGTGGTTGGGGAGGCTTCTATTCATCTGGTTGAAGACTCAAATCTCCATGCTGAGGATTTCACCTTTCCTGATATAGATGTAGCGGTGAGAAATCATTCCTCAAATGTGAATAGTTCTCTGTTCACTCTTTCTAGTCAGTCAAGCCCCCTGGGATGAAGCTTTTTAGTAGTACCCTGTCCAGACTCTCCTCAGCTGTGGGGTCTTAAGATCCTCCTCACTTGGAGGCTCTCATTAATTCATCCTGCAGCATGTCAGGCAAATTTGTGCAAGTCTCCAAATCTCGCTAATGCCTGGAAAGAATTGCATCCTCCATCCTAGATCTGCTTGAAAAAAACAATAATGCTGATCACACTCAAGATACTTTAGCTATGGTTTTGAAAGCTTTGCTGGGCTATAAAGGCAATGAGGTTCACTCGCAGTCTGTGCAGCAACAGATGAGTATTAAGAAGAGAAGTCTCCACTCACAAGAAGATATTTCGACATTTGCGGGCGGGGAGTTTCCCTTACAGCCATTGGAGGTGAAAAATAAGTATAACATTTGTGGTTCCTGAGTGGGTAACCCTTAAATTAAGTGCACCTTAAAAGCTCCAGGTTACAGCAGGATGTGGAAAGTCCGACTCATTATGTAAAATCCATTTTTAATCCAGACTCCCCAGATCTTGGATAAACCTGCCCATGGACAAATCTGCCTGTATGAAGTCCAATCCTTCCTTGATTTGAAGGTTTAAAGAACTGGCTAAAATGACCATTGACGAATCTTCAGAACTCTTGAGGAAATCCAAAGGATATTAATCATCTGCGAAAAAAGAAAAGGAATAAACAAAGGAATACAAAAAAGGGGCTGATAAAACTCAATGTTCAAGAAATCAGTAGGATTACTCCAGAAGAGTCTCCAGTGAATAATGCTGTCTCCGAAACCAGCCCAGCCCAAATGGGCAACAATGCTCATTCTGCAATGTTAGGTTTATCTTCTGTTGCACCTAGGGCAGGAGGTCCACCTATTGTTTTGGCTGATGTTCCATCCTCCTTACAGTCTTGGAGCCTCTAGTCAGTTTAGCTTGCCCCGACTGCACACTCCTCTTATGCTGAGCCATTGCACATTACATCCTTTTCAAGGTACTGGGATCACAATGCCATTCTCCACCCTCAGACAATAGTTACATATACATTAGACTTTGTTGCTTTATTTGATCATGATGTGGTTGTGAATTGCTCTCATTTATTATCTTGTCTTTCAGATATTGAAAACTTGAAGATGCTCCAAAGCAGTAACAACTCCCTTGTATCGATTTTACGCCCCTAATTAGTGAGTAAAACAAGGGTTTTGTTTCAGTCTAAGTTAGTGGCAAATCTGGTTCTGCAGAACAGTGTTTCACTCCGGTATAGAGGGATTGATGTAATTTCCATATTGTTGGAGGAAAAACATCATAACCAAACTCTTATTCATTTGAATAATTCTTTCTGAGATTGTCATTCAGCACAAACAAGCTATTTGGTGAAAACCTAAAGTCTTTACAGGTGTCAATAATAGATGGGAGGGGGGCAAGTAGTCAAATATGGCACACGAGGGCTTAAAGCTGCACCTTTTTTTAATGGCGGATGAGCATTCCAAATGGGGTCGGCTAGCTAATTCATTTAACGCTGCCTATACAGCGAGCCTTAGTTGAAACCACATAGTTAACATTAATTTAACAGTGGCTATCTGGAATGCAGCAACCCTGGTGAATATAGCAGAGAAGCTGGATTTCATAAATAGTTTGAACGTCAACATAATCTGCATCTAGGAATCCTGGTGCTCTTCTCATTTTTGTCTCTATGGCTATTATGGTTTGAGTGGTAATGCGGTTCCATCTAGGAAAGGGCACGCTAAAGGAGGGATAGCAATGTTGCTAAGTAATACGTTTAAATAGGAGTATAATAGCTTTATGGATCCCTCAATCTTTTCAAAGGCATACACAATTTCCCTGCTCAGGGTGAGAATATGAGGAATTATATCTTAGTAGTAAATGTGTATATTCCTACTGACCCCCACTTTAATACACTGCTAAATGACCTTTTTTTATTTATAAGCAAACTTCTGGTCCAGCAGGAGGATCCCCAGGTTGTTTTAGTGGGAGGTTTAAATTGTAAAGTACCAAACCATTCAATTGATTTGTCTGCAGACTCTGAAAAAGAAGAAGCATTACATATCCCCCCATTTATTTCCTCCAAAAATGAAAACAGATAAAAGAGGTCCCTCACTTCGCAATCTTCTAAGGAAGAATGATTGTGTTATCCTTAACAGTACTTTGATCTCAATTCTCCCGCTCAATATACCCATAAATACTTGCTTGGCTTATCTATAATTGATTACTTCAATTCTTCATAGTCTGCCTGCAAACATATGTCAGATTTAAAAGATATAAATACTCCACTTAGCAATCTCAAAACGCTGTCAATTGCAGCCTGTTGTTAGTTGGATTATGGAGATTTGATGGACCCAAGTCACAGTTTATTAAGAAGTCAGGGAGAACGCATTGGCCCATGCCGGAGATATCTTACTTAAAAGATCTATTGGTAGGGACAGTTAATTCTATATGCCGTTGGGACGATGATGTGTGCGACCATTTTAGTAAATTTATGAAGCTGATTACCCATACTGTTTCTGAGAGTTTCCCCAAAACCCCATATAAATCCCAATGCTGGCAACTTCTCTCTCTTTAAAAAGGAATAAACATAATATTTGAACTCAATTTTTCTCTGTCTCAAAAGAAAAAGCCAGGTTAATATCTCTTCCTAAAAGAAGAAGGCAGCGCCTAAAGATTAGTCCAAAAAAGCAAAATTGTGACCGCCTGTGGATCAATTTAAGAGAAGCTGCATTTTAAAAAAATGTGCATACATTTTGGGAACTCATTGCTGACTGCAGTTGGGCAAGAGTGTGATCTCACTCCATCTCTGTTAGCCAAGATGTATGGGACATTTTTATTAGAGAATTATATGTGGACAATCCTTGTGTTGACTTCTGTGTTGAAGATCTACTCACTAACTCTGAGGTAACGCTAATTGGCTATGGTCCATCCTCTTTGAATGAGATTGAGTATTTCATTAGGGCAATGCAGGCTTCTGGTGCAATGGGCCCAGACGAAGTTCCAATCTCGGTCATAAAAAGGGAAACAAAACTGTGGGCCATGGTCTTTGTTTACTGTTATAACCACTCCTCTGTGCCCTCATCTTGGACCTGAAGTATTATTGTCCCATTTATTTGAAAAGGGTGATCGTAATTTACCCCGTAACTATCGACAAATTGCTCTACTAGATGCAGTTGGCAAAGTTTTACTAGATGCCTGTTGGAGCATCTTAATTCCCAGGTCGAGGAGAACATGTTATCCCCTTAGAACAAACGGGTTTCAGGAAAAAGCACGGCATTTTAGATAACATCGCAGCTTCGCTACTCATTACGGAAAAATACGTGATCTAGAGAAAGTGTCCTGTCAATGCTGCCTTCATAGATTTCTCCACAGCATTTGGTAAGGTTGATCGTCCAACCCTGTGAAAAAAACAAGCTAATTTTGGGATGCCTAGTATTCTATTGCACCCGATTACTGCTCTCCACTCTTCAACCTGGTGCCAAATACTGTTAGGTGGGGATCAGGGGCTATCAACAGTTATCCCTACAAAAAAACAGTCTGAAGCAAGGGTGTCTGTTTGCGCCTATGCTCTTTTCCCTCTATATATCAGATCTCCCCACCAGTTTTTTATCTAAAAGTGTGGGTTTCCCTCCCAGTATTGGTGGTCGTCCAGGGATCTGCCTAATTTATGGGGATGATATTGTGATACTGGACTTAACCCATCAAGGTTTAGACCATTGCCCAACTACCCTACAACAGTATGCTGGAGCACATTTTTTGAAAATTAACTCCACAAAAAGCAAGGTGTTGTGCGTTCAGGGAAAAGGAGTTCGCCCCTGCTCCAACTACTTATGGCATCTTAGTACACACAAATGGGAAACAGCTAATTCCTATACCTTTTTAGTCTAAATAATGTCCAGTACACTCAGAACATACATGCAACTGTGAGTGTAAAGCCCATTACCAGGCCAGGGGGCACAGTTCTTTTTATAAGGCAGTTGGACCAATAATCTTTTCCCATCTTTCTGTCAGTGTACCGGGCCAAAATTCCACCTACTCTTCTATATGCCATCGCACAAATTGACATGACCAAGTGGAGATTTTTAGATTAGTCCAAAGGACAACTACTAAGGAGTTTGCTTTCACTTAATACATTGACCTCCTACCACTGCATTACGATTAGAACTTGGTCTAAAGAGTCTGTTGGTGCAGGGGTTGGCGGAAGTGGAGCATTGGGGGCAGCGCATTATGAACAGTGATTGTAACTCCTTACGACACCTTATGCATAAAGACATTTTTTTAACCGAAAGGTGTCAAAGTTGTATTTTATCGGAATGTTAGTATGTTTTAGATCAATTTAATCTTGGTCTAAGTGTGGCCTCACCTATGTCATTATCTCAGATTAAAGCTTTTTTTTAAGCAAGCTTCCCCAAGTTAAGTTTCTGTTTGGATCTCGATTCTTATAGAATAATAGTTTTGATTTGGTAATAAATTCCTATGTTTTGAACAAATTACAGCATTATGAGTCATGGAATATGGCCCATGGGGTGAAACGTCTCTGGGCAATTATCCGTCTAAATATTGTTCCATTAACTGTTGTAACATCTAAATGGTATGGCTCCTCAAGCATGTCACTTTTGTGAAAACGGAAACCAGGATTTAAAACATGTTCTAGTTATATGTCCATCTTTGCTTTTATATCATTGTACGTTGTTGAGACTGCTCTTTCTAAGATTTTCTGCGTCCACAACCGCAGAGGCTATATATTTACTACTTAACCCGCCAAATGTAATGTTTTGTATTCATGTTTTTAACTTTAGAAAATGTTTTTTGCCTTTATATTGAATGTAATAATTAATGCTCTTGGGCACATTTCAGTTTTTATTTCCAGTCATCTATCACGTATTTTGTGTGGACCTCCTTGGAGTTCCAAAGCATGAGATAAAATTTGATTTGATCTGATTTGGTAAGAATGTTAATAGCCCAATTGGTATGTGCTGTAGAGCATTCAGAGCTGTTAATTGCTATTCAACTCATTAAATTCTGTTTGGGTCAAGCAACTAACTGACTCGCAGGCAATAACCAGAAGTAACCACCCCCGAAGAGGGTGTTAACAACTGTTAATGACTTAACAGAGGAAACTAATGCTTCATGACTTTTTTTAAATCATGTAGTAAAAAACAATTTGAGCAGACAAATATTTCAATAGTAGTAGCCAGACTTTAATTTAGAAAGGGTTGCTCCTATGTCCTTTGTCAAACCATTTAGGTAAACTAGCAATCCAGGATGCATGAGCCACAAATCCAGTTCTCTTATTGAATGGCTGGTTTAGTTTCTCAGACGCATCTAAGCAGGCACCAAAAGAGTAATAGCTTGCTGTAAAAGCAGGATTGCATCATCTGAGAAAACGTGGGCATATATCAGAGGGCTACTACTTTTCTTGGTTGCACTGTGCCTAACATCAGTAATACAAAGAGGGCATTGGAAAAGTACATTGAACATATTTCTGAATTTTGTGATGTCTTAATGAGGAGTATCTTACACAGCTAAAATAATGTGCAGTCTTATAAGAAAACATTTTGCTTTGTTTTTCTTTCTAATTAAAAAGCACACTCATATAATTTTGAGCCCACAGTTCAATGAAAACCATCAAATAACACTGGAACCAGGTGCTATGTATCCTTTGTTACATGCCCTCATATAAGTAACAATCCGATCGGTTTAGGATGGATATCTCTTCCCTCTGCACCGTGCCCCCTAAATATGCATCATGCCATCCTCTAATGTAAGGAACCACCCTCATTACAAAGAGTGCCTTTACTAAGAGCAAATTTCTCTCTTCATGTACACCCCTTTCTCCTTCTACCTCTTAAGAATTGCTTTGAACTTCAATGCCATACAGAATTTCACAATCTGGCAAAGGCAGTGACTAACCTGAACATTGAAACAGTGTTTAAAGTAACCAACTTCTTTAGATCTTGCAGGTTAATGCCAGTGTTCCTTAAATCCAAGGAAAATGTGTTTGAAGACCTCCTCAGAACATCCTGCAGCACATGGACATCGGGCGGCGTAAGATGTATTCTCTGGAAAGAGATATCGCCTTTGAGTTTAGAAGCTGTAAGCTCCAGGAGATCCCTGTCTTGACTTTCATACACACAGTGACAAAGTTCAAGAAGCATGTTCGAGCTAAGCTCATGCGCCTGCAGAGTCTTCAGGTACTGCGATACAGCATTCCGCTTATTACGTACTGAGTTCATTGTCTTCTTCTCGGAGGCGAAGCCTAGACCCAAATATTCTTCACAGAAGAGGAGACCAGTCAAAAATCTACGGACAATGCATAGAAATCGGTCTTGAAGTTTTTTCTTTCTAGGCTCGAAAGAAATGTATCTCAAAAGACGTTTGCCCCTGACTGTGCGTGTCAACACAAGGTGCAGAGCAACTAAAAACTTCTGGAGGGTACCATTTGAAAAAACACTGCAACTCTCTTTTCTCAGAGGGTTCAAACTTATAGGGAAAGTCTTCATAAAACCATACTTCAATGCAAAGTCCTTTACGTCTTTTGAGGGAAATGAACTATGCATCAAAGCGTTCTGATGCGTTTCTCCAAGAGTCAATGCCAGAAGAGCTAATTTAGCAAAACACTCCTTGTTTACAGGCAAGTTAAAGTTTGAATGTTGGTTAGCAGCTGAAAGATTGTGAATGACTAAATTCACCAACAAGGTGGTTAGAGTTGATGGCAGTTTTCTGTCTCCTGCTTTGAATACTGCCTCAAAAGCAACACAAACGAGTCTACACATGAGAGGAATATAACAGTAGCTTAAAAGGTATTGGCATTCCCTGATCTGTTTCATGCAATCTGTGCCATAAGAAACCTTTTCAAAATGTTTTTTCATGTACTCATCGACGTGATGTGGGGAGAAACCAATCATTTCAACAACTTTATCTGCCTTTGCCAAGTATTGGTTGAACTTGTCCTTGGGTCGTGCTGTTATTAGTACCGTGCAACCTCGCAGCAACTTCTTTAGGAAAATTCCGGCAAACAGTTCTTTCATGGTGTGTGGCTGCTTGGAGGAGGGGTCAACTGAGCAATGCATCAGTCCGTCAAAGTCTTGGACGTCATCAAATCCATCAAAAATCAGGAGAACTTCATCTGGATTACGGAGGATATAGTCGAAGGCTCCATCACATTTCTCCTCAGGCTTCGCAGACAGTCCAAAAAGCAAGTCCTTGAGACTGTATTTTTGTCCAGTGAGGTTGAATCGCCGACACTCAAAACAAAACACAAAGACAAACTTTGAATACCCACCAGTTGACCAGTCTTGGCAGACCTTCTTTACAAGAACTGATTTTCCTATACCTGCTTGACCCAAAAGAACAACTGTTTTGGTTTCTCTTGGTTTCTCTCCAGTAACTTGAAACAGATTGCTTCTTTCCAACAATGATTTTTCCTTTTGTTTGACATCATAGATAGCAAGTTGTTTTTCCACACCCTTGGTGGTATTGTTGCCATTTTTATTTTGAAAACAGCTTTGCATCAGAGTGACGTCAGTATAGATGTGGTCTGGAGTCCCTTCTGGGTCTGTTGTCATGAGCTTCCAACGCTCCTTCAGTAAAGACTGAAAAGCTTCCACATATTCTGAGGAGAGAAACAGGCAAGTCTGTGATCAAAAAGTAAACTCAATAAAAATGATATTTTTTTCTGTACAGTACATGAAAATATATTTTCATCAATAACTTTTACAAATGATCACACTTCAAATTGTGTCCATTTCAGGAAAACGATGTAAAGTCTCGGTGTGAACATGTTTGTATTGCTCAGCTGATTTTAATTAGTATTACAAAATTGGAATGTTGAGAGCTCCGTCAAAGAAAATGGAGTGGCTCCAGGCTTATGACTAGTTTAAGCCTTCTGCTCCAACATTCCAATGTTTGTCTTTCTGTTTCTCCCTTTTTAATTTATCAGATTCTACTCTCAGTAGGTGAAATCTTCTCTTAGCCCTTCTTGCTTGGGCTATACTGGCTGTTGAAGGCCCTGCTCGTGTTATAGGCCTTTGCCTTCAGCTCAGGCATATAACTCGGTTTAGGGACTTTTAACAACCAGTATAGCCCTTGGCAGTGTGCTATAAGGCTATATTAATAGTGTTACATATTTACAGGAAATGAGAAAGATTTAAGCATCATGTTACTTACTTGGTTTTTTAAGAGTTTGTCTAGAGATAATATTCGGAGTGGCTGACTGTTTGCTGTACACTTCACAATCTGGAAAAAATAAATGTGATTACAAATAATATTTTTATTTAAATATAAATAATGAAAGGCTTTTTTCGGAAAAGCCTTCCTATCAAAATTGCTAACTGTTTCCCAGACACACACATAAGACCATATTTCAAATATTATAGTTAGAGTAGATGAAACACAAGTGCAGGAATATACTCCGGTCACGTTTTGGTAGGCCTTCTTTGAGACTACAAGTACTTGGTACGGACTGATTTATGTAGGTTGAGAGTTGTCACGGAAAGCAAGTAGATATCTGCATCAAATAGAACTACAGTAAATCCAGAGCAAGATGACAACCATTAGATGCTTGGTTGGTATACCTTGGACAAAGTTGTTGTAGTGAGCACAGATGATGTATTTTTGGGAAGTTTTAATCATGCTCTTAAAATAGGAGCCTTAACTAGGGATAGGATTAGGCCTTTTGGTTACATTTGACACAAGGGACTACTCTGTACTAACTACTTGTGCTAAAGATGAGCCCAGTGTCTTGGTATTTAAGGAAATGCTTTCTTTTTTTATTGCAGGCTTGTATTTCAAATTCCATCTTCATACGTCTCAGTTAATCCCTGGATTTCCTTCTGGTCATCTTTACTCTCTTCTATTTTGCATTTATAAGAATCCTTTTGAACTAACAAGATACTACTCTCCCCACAGCATTTAGGCTCGTGTTCTGGATACGAGTCTGTATTGAATCTACACCTTTACATAGACTCATGCAGTGGCGTAACGTAAAATGATGAAAGAATGTGAAGAGGGTCGGTCCCCTTAGTCTCCCATACATCACAGATATTCACTGGACTTGGGGGGGAATGTGGCCGCCCTAAAGGACTGGGGGCCCCGACGGTTTGGGGGCTGCGGGGGCCTATGTTATGTGCCTGGCTACCTCTTTCTGTCTCGGATGAGCAATGCTCTATGAAAGACACACTCTCTGAGGGGTCCCCCAGCCACTCTCAAAAGGGGGCGTGCAGACGCTGGCTGAAGGAGAAACACATTATTTATTTTGTTTCTCTTCAGTCCTGGGTCTGTACGCTGTCAGCTTTTGAGCGTCCAGCTCAGGGCAGCTGCTTTAGAGACACGCGGACGTCTCCACCACAGACAAGCTGAGGGGAGGGTCATACATGTACTGAAGACTGGGGGACCTCTGCACTGCAGGGGCTGTGAAGGTGTCCGTTACGCTCCTGGACAAATGTGGCTCAATCGCAAGGGCTGCTGTAATTAATGACCCTGCGGAAACATATGTTTGCTCAGGGCTGGCAATTACAAGTGGGTCTGTGTTTACCACACCCGGTAATTTCCATTTATAGCGCTGGGACACCTCTGCGAGGGGTAACTGTTGCGCTTTATAAATGTACTATTATTATAGTAAAATCTGCATTCCCTGAATACATTTCGGCAGGTCAGACAGGGAAAATGTTCCGCTAAATAGGAGTACACGTGGATTTTGGTGTGAAAAGTACCAACAGTTGCACATGATGCCCCCTTTTTGAGAGCTAAACTTCTAATAGCCAGTATTAATAACATCCATTAAATTATTAACCCCGGAATATCGGATTTTAATGTATGCCAATTACATTACAACTCACACCGGAGCACCCATAATTGAGGCTGTAGATTGGCGTTAATCTTTTTAAACTCCTTAGAGACTCTGAGAAATCTGGTTTGGAGGGTTTCATTGCAGTCAAAAGGTATTCAGCCCCAATTGTAACAACAGAGTTCTCTCGTCTCTGGTGACATGGGGCCCCCACACTCACTGACGACCCTAAAACTGGGAACCAAGTACTCCACTCAGCACCTGACTCTCAGGGTAGCTAGTGAGGCAGTCTAAGACTTACTCAGAGGAGGTAGGTTGCTTAGAATCTCTGATTTCAGCAACACAAACACAACAAATATATACAGGCTGTCAGGTGGAAATGTCACTGGATACCAATCCAATCCAAAAATTCTTTATTTCGGCCACATAGGCCATAAAAGAAGCAGTAAAAATACATACAGATAAAAGACAATATATACAATAAAAACCGACTGGACCTGCAGTGTTTAGAAAATACAAGGTAAAAAAGGTTTAACCAGACATTTTCTTCCTTATTGTCCATGCTGCCATTAAGAATTTGGAAACCGCAAACACAATGTGGCCCAGGGTACTAGTTTTCATAACCCTGTAGGCCTGTAAATAGTTACTGAAGCCCAGGTTCCGGCATAGAGGGGCTAGCCAGCGCCTCCTCGGGCTCCGGTAGGCATGGCAACAAAACATTATGTGCAAATCGTCTTCATCCTTAACTTTACAGCATGGGCAGAGCTTGTCGCCCCCTATCGACCATTTATAGGTGAAGACTTTAGTAGGGAGCGTACCAAACCTCCATTGCAGGAACAGTTTCCTCGCCAATAGAGGATAAATAAAATCCATAAAAGTTTCAAAGACATAAGAATTTTTGGATACTATAAAACATCCAGTCAGGGTGCCACTGTCATAGGCATTGTCCATGTCAGCAAGGTTTTTGTTCTTATAGAGCTGTGCGAGGGTTTTGCGCGATATCCTTCTACATCCTTGAGCAGGGTCATCCCATAGGTCTGGTAACTTAAGGTTAGAACATTCCGACCTAATAAATGCCAGCCAAGGGATCTTGCCATTAACATCCAACCTCATGACGTGTATAAGGTCCTGCCTATAGTGATGCAGTTCCTCGGTGGACCATACCCGGTGCCAGAACTTCAGTGGTTTCGACCGTAGGTCCTCTGCAATTGACGGAAGGCCCAAGTCGAGTCTTAAGGGGAGGAGTGGTGTGCCTTGCGGGAGGGCAAGTAAACGCCTGAGGAAGCAATTTTCCACCCCTGCCATGACCTTCCCAGCTTTATGTCCCCACAGTTCACTGCCATACAAGGCAGCTGCCTTCGCCTGAGTCCTGTACATTTCCAGGGCCGGACTAACAGGCTTGAAGGTGGACTTGTTAGACACCCTCAAGAGTGCGCCCGATAGCTGGGAGAGTTTCAACCTGGATCTTGCTACCTGGGAGTCCCATGCCAGATTTTCTTGAAGTGAAACCCCCAGATATGTGAAGGTGGAGACCCTTTCAAGGCTAGTTTCCCCCAGTTTTGGATTGGGTCTGGTCTTGGTGGGAGGGTTGAAGATCATGAACTTAGTTTTTCCCGTGTTCACCTCCAACCCATGTTGTCGACAGAAGTGACCAAAACCATCCACAATCCTCTGGATCCCCATAGGTGATTTGGAAAGGAGGAGGGTATCGTCGGCAAACATTATTGCCGGGACCCTCCTTCCTGCCAGGACCGGGGCGTCATTGTCCCCAACAGCGTCTAGATGTTGGATGACGCTGTTTATGTACAGACAGAACAGTGTCGGAGCCAGAACACAGCCCTGCCTGACACCTCGGCAGACCGGGAATTTACCCGAGGGCTTACCATCCCTCCCACACCTCACTACCGCAAAGTTGTTCTCATGCAGCCTAATGATGATTCTAAGGAGGTGGGGGGGAACTCCTAGCTTCTGCAAAACCTCCCATAACTTCCCCCTCGGGACCAGGTCAAAGGCTGACCTCAGGTCCACGAAGACCATGTACAGTCGACCACCCTCTAGCGTGACCGTCTTCCAATACAGGAGAAGGAGGCGAAAAATTTGGTCCATGGTCGACGTGTTCTTCCTGAAGCCAGCCTGGAGGGGGCTCATGATGTCATTGACCTCGGCCCAGTCTAGGAGATGGTCCAAAATGAGGCGCGCAAAAAGCTTTTGAGGCACATCTATCAGGCTTATAGGCCTGTAGTTAGAGGGGAGCAGAGTAGAACCCTTCTTGTGGATGGGTACGATCTCTGCCCCCAACCACGACCCAGGGATCGCCATACCTTCAAGAATGGCATTGAAGAGAATAAGAAGGTATGGGCCCCAGATGTCCGGGTGGTGCCTAAATAGATCCCCGGGTAACCTATCCAGGCCTGGCGCCTTCCCCACTGCTAGACACTTGAGGGCATGCTCCACTTCCCCCAAGGATAGATCCATTCCAAGCTCCTGAGTACCCATGGGCAGTTGCAGCTCTGTGGCCGGGCAGGAACTAGTATCTTGGTAGAGAGCCCCAAAATGGGCCTCCCAGACCGCAGGGGCTATATTTGGCTCGATCGCTTTACTAAGTTCCCCTGTCCCATTGTTCACTAGGGCCCAGAATTTCCGGGAGTCCCTAACCTTGAGAGCATCATAAAGATCCTGCCAATGGGTCCAATCCCAGTCGGACCTTGCAGCCGCCAGCACTGATTTATGGTACTTCCTGAGGTCACGTACTTTGGCCTTATCTGAGCCCTCTTTTATTGCTGCAATGAGCTCCGATTTTGCCGCCCTGCAATCTTGGGTGTACCAGGAGGGAACCACGGTCCTTTTCTTCCGGGTTGGAACCTCCGGATGGAATACCTCGGCCAGGTCCCTCACTAGATCCTGGTGAATGTTTCCCAGTTTCTCGTAGTAATCTGGGGTTCTTGGTTCATTCAGGAGAGCATCCACGTCCATAAAGCTGGGAAGTGCCAGCTCATATAGTTTCTTGATGGACTCTTCCGAGCTCACCAGCTTTCCCCACTTGACCCGGCGCCTGTTTGTAGTCAGGGACAGACCCCCCAGATCATCCCCTTGACCAGCTGGGGAAGGGTCCGTCATGGGCAGAGGGCACAGGATGTTTAGGCAAAGGGCATTGTGGTCGCTGTCTGACCTCTTAATTACCCTAAAGTCAAGCACTTTGGGCCAAAGTGAGATGTCCACCATGATGTAATCAAGCCTTGACTCATGGCCCCTCCTATTGAAAGTACAGACTGAGGGGGTATCAGAAGGGGTGCGACCATTACACGCCCTCAGTGCGCAATTCAGGGTAAGGGACATGAGCTGTAGTGCTAGATGGGACCAGGCTTTAGGGTGGGGTGAGGACGAGGGTGGAACCCCCCAGTGGTCATCCTCGGCCGTTAAGGCACCATCCAATAAGCCTTCCAGAGGTTCAAAGTGGCAATTGAAGTCTCCTCCAAGCACCACCTTGAGGTCACCCGGAAGTTGGCCCAAGAATGAGGCCAGATCAGTCAGGGTAGGTGATTCGTTTGGCGAGGCCATTGGACGCGAGTAAACGTTGACAATGGCCCACGAGAATTTGTCAGGCCAAGTGAGCCGCACACACTGGATGTCCTGCGAACATGTATGTACTTGCTCCGCCTGGCACCCAGTGTGACTCGCAATCCAGATTGCCAAGCCCCCAGATGGCCTCCCCCTCCCAGCCCATTTGGCAGGAATTTCGAATGCTTCAAACCCTCTCCTGGACTGAGCGGCCCTCGCCCAAGTCTCCTGGAAGAGGAGTATATCACATCCACCTACCAGGCAATCCCATTCAGGCGAGCCTTCCTTGTTCGCAATACCTGCCACATTCCAGGAGAGAATCCTCAATCCTGGAGCAGGTGATAGAGTGCCCTGGGCTCCAACAGGAGGTTGCAGGGTGACCATGGGTGATCCAGCGTCTGGGGAACCAATTCCGCAGACAGCAATGGCAGCAGGGCCGGCCCGCTCCATTGCCCCTGCCTGCAGAATATGGGCTGATCCGATGTCAAGTGGGGGACCCAATTGGCACAGAGTATCGTGCGTGTCAGCCTCGCACTCGTGAGCGGTGTGCAGCCGGGCTGATTCCAACATGGGGACCACACCCGATCCCACACAACCCTGCACATCCACCACCATCCTCTCAGGACCAGACAGGATTGACCTAATTTGTGGTCAATCAACCTGGTCCAGACAGGAAAACCTGTTGTAATGTGTGAAGTTTGCCTGGGCAGTTAGTAGGGGGTGCCTTGGTCTATAGCGGGAGCCATCTACAGCAAAGCCCACCCTAGTCCACCCCTTCTCACTCCCTCCCACCATGTTGGCGCCACTAGGATAGAAATAAGAGAGGGGTACAAGTTCTATTTTGGACTTGTCAGGCCTTACAAGCCAGTTGCAGATGTAGTTTGCAACATGTGGGCTCCTAAAACTTAGGACGATGCAATCCCCTAACCTGTTCTTTGTAGTAGGGCCAATCCACGGGATCCTCCTTACCATCAGGACCTCACCCTTCAAGTTTGGAGGCAGCGGTCTATTTATGCTGAGCCAGCTTATAACCTTATTGCGGAGGGAGTCTTGAGACTCCCTAACGCCACCAGTTAGTTCAGGAACTCCCACCATGATTGCCGTAAAAGGGACAGCCTCTGGGGGCAGGTTGACCACCCTACGTCTATCAGGGGGGGGGACAAGATCATCGCTCGGGGCATTTACAGAACCCACTGTCGCCCTTGTCTGCGGCGCGAGTTGCGGCGCAGGGGGTAACTTAGATCTCCTGGGGGCCGGAACAGGGGGCCTAGGTGCTCGAGGTAGCAAGGTGCACGTCTGAGGGATGGACGCGCCATTTGCACTAGGCAATACCCTACTGGAAACCTGGGGCAATGTGGAGGAAAGTAAACTATTCCCAGGTGGTTCCCCGATAGCTATAGGAGCATTTGCAGCTATACCAGGGCTATTCCTAGTATGGTTATTTTCCCGGGACTGGAGTAGATTTTCTATTGCCTCTAATCTAACTGAGATGGGGGTTAACAGATTCTTAATAATAGCTGTAAGCGATGTAATTACTAAATCTGAACTGTTAGATGATACCCCACCAAAGATAAATGGGCCCGCCGCCGCTGGTGGTAGGACGGAAGCTGGCGAGGCCACATAATCCGACCCAGACCCAGATAGAATAAGCTCTGGGGAGACCGAAATATCTGTGCTTTCTTCAAGGGATGAATCAGATACAACAGTTCTTGCCCTTTTTACCCTCTTTATTTCATCCGGCCTTTTCCTTTTTAAAGGCTGAACCACCCCACTACCTACAGGGTCTGGTAACAGGACCGCTTGGCCCGCTTCCAGCGTGTTTGGACCCATATTGTCCAGGACAGCAGAATGGTCAGAAATCCCCAGCGGCCGAGGGGAATCCTGATCCCTCTGCGATACAGGAGTTCTTAGCTGTCGAAGCACCGACTCAATAGTCTGGTCAATGCTGTCCAGTAAAGACATATGGGTAGCGTCCATAGTGATGGGAGTACTGACATCATTTGAGGCGGATTCCCCAAGGTCCAAAAACACACTTTCAGGGCCCATCTCAAGGTGAGAATCCATGGATGAATGACACTTACTAATTTGGGAGCTCGCCTTGGGGAAGAATTTATCCAGAGTGCTTGCGCCTTGTTGAGCGGACTTACTCCTTAGTGCTCTGGATGCTATACTGGGGTAAGTAGTGGGGCAATTTAGCCAGGGCGTTAGAGGGGGGGCCCGGTCCGGTCTCTACCGGCCTCTAACGGCCTAGAACGGCCCGCTCTTTGCCCGGTCTTCGCCCCGGTGACCGCCCCGCGCGCGTCCCGCTGCGCGCGTGAGGAGGTTCTCCTAAGTATAACAGGGGGGCGTGTCACTGGGAGGGGGCGCGAGGCGCGGCGGGAAGAGGAACCAGCTGGCGCTGCCAGATGGACTGCTGGTCCTCGCAGTCCCGCTCGCCTCCGCCTCTCACCTCCACTGCGGCCGGACTTGCAGAAAGTGATTCCCCAGCACAGCGTTGGCTCCCAACCACTCCTGTGGCGAGCAGAAACGGAAAGCAGAACAAACTCCTCACTCGAGCGGCACCCGCGA
The DNA here is from genome assembly GCF_964261635.1 of Lissotriton helveticus. NCBI lineage: Eukaryota > Metazoa > Chordata > Amphibia > Caudata > Salamandridae > Lissotriton > Lissotriton helveticus. Next base: position 619,579,112 of record NC_136071.1, read on the forward strand.
AGCGGGGGCCGCGAGGAGTTAAGAGCACTCAGGCACGGGGGCGTGGCACTGGGAGGGGGCGCGAGGCGCGGCGGGAAGAGGAACCAGCTGGCGCTGCCAGATGGACTGCTGGTCCTCGCAGTCCCGCTCGCCTCCGCCTCTCACCTCCACTGCGGCCGGACTTGCAGAAAGTGATTCCCCAGCACAGCGTTGGCTCCCAACCACTCCTGTGGCGAGCAGAAACGGAAAGCAGAACAAACTCCTCACTCGAGCGGCTCCCGCGAAGCGGGGGCCGCGAGGAGTTAAGAGCACTCAGGCACGGGGGCGTGGCACTGGGAGGGGGCGCGAGGCGCGGCGGGAAGAGGAACCAGCTGGCGCTGCCAGATGGACTGCTGGTCCTCGCAGTCCCGCTCGCCTCCGCCTCTCACCTCCACTGCGGCCGGACTTGCAGAAAGTGATTCCCCAGCACAGCGTTGGCTCCCAACCACTCCTGTGGCGAGCAGAAACGGAAAGCAGAACAAACTCCTCACTCGAGCGGCACTGTCACTGGATACACCCTTCAAAGAGCCTCCCAGACTACACAGGTTGCTCAAGAAAGGTCACACAGATCGAGGAACCCCTAAATGTACCCTGTTCCCCCAGCCACGGCCCGTGGAGGGAGTTTCGGTGGGGCGGGGGAGGGGCAGGGTGGGGGGTGCTAAAAACCGGAGTATGGATAATTGAAGGTAAGTAAACAATTTAATTAATAAAACGAATTTCGTAGCGCGCCCTGCATCGCAAAATGTGATGCAGGGTGCTCTACGAAATTCTTTTTTTATTTATTAAATTGTTTACTTACCTTCTTACCTGGCTGTGTTCCCCTCTGTTGGAGGCACTTCTGATAGCGCACGAGCAGCGCCTAAACAAAGTCTTGGAAACACAATCTCCTACTTAAGTACAAAACACGATATGAGAAGTGCATTAACAAAAACTCAGGCTTGCTGGCTTTGTGTGCATGTCACTATATAAGTCAATAGTTGAATATAAGTCAATTTGGAAAACATGAGCAAGTGGTATCAGAAATATGCACTGATTTTAACTTTTATATGCACAGACCACTACAAGCCCGGTAAAACATGAACATTTTGTCTCAGAGGATTAGTTTTACAGTAAACTAAATCAGACTGAGTGGACTTAACAACAACATTCTATACACCCCAAGAGCCTCTGGGTTGCTCTTCTGCCAGCTCCTGCAACACAGCAGAACTCCTCTGGTGGTGCCTATCCTACTAGGATCACCCAAACACCAATGTGCAAATTTGTTACAAGTCATTAGTAGGTGCACCTTGGCCCTCTGGCTGTTTCTTTCAACCGACCTCTGATGAAGCTCCTGGAATATTTACATTTTGCTTTGTTTTCTTTTTCTTTCTATTTTTCTTGTTTTTTTTTTTTTTATAAGCACCCACTTGGGGCTGCACACAGGTGACTCCACTTTCTCTTGGGGGCATGCACACACCCTGGGTGGCTCATCTCCCCCACACAACAGTTTCCCCTAAGCTGCACAATAGGGACAGTCTTCTATTAGAGCACAGGCTGTGCGACCCTGGGCAGGGAAGCAGGCTGGTTCCTCTTTCCCGTCTTCTGAGTTGGGGAAGCAGGATGAAAAGCGATAGCAAATCTGACACTTGGGCGCTTCTGATTGTGGTAATGAATATCGACCCCTAGAATATCATGCAACAAGAATATCAATGACCGCATCTGGAAGGACAAAATATTAAAAGGTAAGTGCATGTAGGGAAGTATAAATGTATTATTCCTAAGTTATATATATTGCCAAGGTGCATTTAGTTATAGAAAAACTAGACTTACTTTCGAGTTTTGTCCTTTGTATTGATTGTCATTGATATTCTGGTGTCAGTATTCATGGTGCACTGCATACCTACCTCTCCTCCACTGCCGGGCTCCCCAGCGAAAGTCTTCAGGGTGGTCCCTTCTGCACGGGAAGGTTTAGACTTCAGGGAATATCAAGGAATCCTGCTTTCTCGTTTGGGTGGTCCCCTAGGGGGTATTTGAAACACTGCGGGATGCAGCAAGCTTTTCCTTGGACCTGGCAGCCCCAGTAGCCTCTGGAATCACTCAGGACTAATACTCAAGGGTGCTCATCAGTGGCAAGGGGATTTCGTGACATCTCTTAGGAGGGGTTTAGCGTTTTGCTTCTGGTGGTGCACTGTAGTCACCAAGAGAGCCAGTCAGACTTTTGGCCTCTAAAATGTCAGGATCTTTCGGGTGCTTTGGTCATACTGTCGTGGGGAAGACCTTTGGGGACCTGTCCTCCTACCACCAGCTCCTCATAGTCTGCTGACTCCAGGCAACACAACACTGAAGATTCAGACTGAGGGTTGTTGCGAGAGGAGACGCAAGCAAAAAATAGAATAAGGAAAACTGCACGAGCATTGAATTAGGAGAAGGATTAAAGACACCACCTAAAGCGCGAGAGGAATTGCGAAACAAGTGAGAAGAGGGGTTCCGTGTAACCGTAACTAAGATAGACGGAAAATAACAAACAACATTGACCCTTCAGGAGACATCCAGAAAGAAGCACGCACACCGCTTCATTCTAAAGATTCAAGTGTGACCTTTACCTCTACAACTCAGAGGATAAGGATTGGAAAAAGATTCACTCAGCCCTGATGAGAGTGTGGGCACAGGATACCCACGCTTGAAACGCGTCGGCATAAAAGGACTAAATCCCACAAGTTTGACATAAAGGATTAAATCCTAAAATTATTGAAAAAGTCTATTGTTGACAAAGGGGACTGAACCTTATCGATTTAAATTATCTGTTGGCACTTTAGTAATTTTGATATGATTGCATGTATGCATTGATGTCTATTGAATAATAAGTTGGACATCGTATTTGATTGCACTATTCTTTTTTCCACCTGTTTGTTTTAAATTCACGTCATATCATGAAATGAAATGTATTGACTGTTCGTTTTTCTATGTTTACACATATGTTGTTGTAAAAGTTACTCACTAAAACGTGTGGCTATGTTTGTGGAGAACTCCTTGTTCTCTTTCTAAAATATCATGTTTTCTTAAAAAAACAAATAAAAGGCATAAATAATTGCCGAGATGAACATGATAAAGTTGGTTCATTTCTTGCTTTAAATCATTTGAGATTAAACAATAGGAAGTGTGGGTACTTTCTTGTTTTTCTAAATGACTCCAGGCATCCAGCAGCCTTCAAGGACGACCTATACTGCTTTCTACACTTCTAGGCACCAAGTCCTCCAGGCCTCTTGCAGTACTCTGGGTAACTTCTTTCTAGGGCACCTCCATCCAGAACTGGTTCACAGACATTCAAGGGGCCCATTTCATTAAGGTTTCCCAACAAGTTTATCCGTCTATCAGAGGAAGTGGGAGGCCAGAGTCACCTGCCCTGAAGTCCAAGGTGCGTCCCTCCGTACCAGACAGGGATTCATCAGCAAGTGAGTCCATCCTTCATATAAAGTTAAAGTTAAGGGTTTTATAGAGCGCTCGTAGACCCAACGGTTTCTTGGCACTATAGTTACCTCTTCTCTGTCCCTATGCAGAGTAGGAAATTGATTGTGGAGAGTTATAGAAGGTGGATATCTCTGCTGACATCACCCCTTTGCCTGTCACTCTTACTGGGAGCCGACAACAGCCTAGAACCCCCCCTCCCCTCCCCCACCAGTAAATGTAAATGTCGGAATTTGTAAAGCGCACAGCTACCTCCACCGGAGGTGTCCCGGCGCTGTCCATATACCGCTTAGGAACCCTTCCTGGCTTTCCTGGGAAATGTCCACTCCTGGGCACCCCCCAGGTGCAGCCAGGCATCCCAGCGCTTTTGGGGCCGTTGTGGAGACTAAGCAAGCTATTGCCCAGAGTTGCAGCGTGGGACCCATGATCAGAACAGGCACTGAGGCGAGAATATCCAGTCAGGGGAATTAATGAGCCGGAGACCCGCTGAGGCGGGAATCGAACCCTGGTCCCTGGCCAGAGCTCTGCATCAAGGTCTGCCTGCTCTAACCATTGAGCCACACTTCTCCAGTAGAGCATCTGGGGATTTTTAACAATGGCAGAATCAAGTAATGGTCTGAATGACCTCACACTGTAGCTTACCTTGCCCTTAACTGACAATGTAAAATGTTTTCTTCCCTACAAGATTTCAACAGCAAATTTGGTGTGACTCATGACAGAGTTCTAACTTATCCTCCTCTGTCACTGGGAGAAGGGTATTAGAAGGCTTGTCAGTGGTGCCAGCTAATCACCCTAGGAAACTTTCTCCCTCACCCCCTCCTCCTTGTGGAACTCTCTCCCAATAAAATTGAAACAGAAGGCACATCTGTTAGCTTTCAGGAAAGTGCTAAAGACTTGGCTGTTCAGTCTTTAAAGTGCCTGCGAACCCCCTAGTCAAAATCCCGTCTCAATGAGCAAGCGCCTTGACACCCTTGGGTGAATGTTTCGCGTTCTATAAATTGCCGTTTCATTTCATTTCATTAAAAAAAAAGAGAAGGCTAATCCCTACAAATAGGCCTTTGGTCTAATAGAAGTTTTGAACAGCCAGCTGTCCGGAAATGTATTCATGTTGCGGAGCAGAATACTTAAAAACCAAATCTCAATTCTGAGGAAAATGCGAAAGTTCACCTGGAGGCATATACAGGGCTAAAACCAACCTTTATATGTGACCTTTTCAAATAAAGAAAACCCCATAGCAGTCATCTTCTTTTTGTTGAGCCAATCCAAAATTGTATTTTGTGCGATTTACATTCAAATTGTAAATACAGTTAAGCACTACAGACTTACACGTTAGTCAAAAAGAAAGGGAATATTTCTTTTTTTTAAGCCCAATTAAGTTATGAGGCCATTTATTTAGGGTCCCATCTGTGACAGAGCTACATTTCAATAGGGAGCATGTTGGGTTTTTAGCTTTTCCTATTCTTAAGGCATACAATAGGATAACTCCATTGAATATCCTTTAAGATGCTGAGTTGTTTGCTCACAATAGTCAAATTTGAATAAATCAGAAGGAAGTTGCTTAAAAAATTGTTAAATATTCAGCAAAACTCTGTCATTCAGGACTTGAGTTGGCGGTGGTTACAGCTTGGTATGTTTTGGTGACTGCCCAAGGGGTCAGTATTAAATTCTCTTTATCATGCTAGTTCTAAGAAATTTCCAAATAGTTGCCAGAGTGTGATTTTGGCCGGAGAAGCAAGTTATCCAAGATAGGAATTTTTTACAAGATGTTTTAATGACAGGCCTCTACCTCCTAACAAACTCCCTTCTTTCATAATGTTAAAATTAAAGGGATTAGCTTAGCAAGTGATTATAGGTGGGGCTGCCTTTATTAGAACGGAAGTCCTCAGCTAGTCTCTTGCTGGGCATGTTGACAGATAATCGTTTTTTTAAATATAAAATGCCCAGAAATAAATTCCATTATGGGTAATTGAAGGTTAGGGTAGTAGTGCACCCTTACTGGTGGGTGGAGACAGTGCTTAATGTAATATGTTTCATCAACAGATTATATTTGTTTTTGTACACTAGTGGGGCATTCAGAATGAGGCGATAACTGTTTACAAGAAAATTGAAAATCCCACATATATCAAATTGGTTCCTCATGGTTGCAGACCAAGACTCCCCCTGCACCAGTCTTTTTCTCTCTTCACAAAAAGGATCTCAGAGAAATATGGAACCTGTACCCAATGCAGAGGTACCATTTGTCAACAAACAATATATTGACGTGAATTTTCATATACCAACAAAAGAGTGATCCATGTATCTCTTTAATTGCAAAATCAAGAATGTCTTATATGGAATCCTATGCCTGTGCAGCAAACTTCATATAGGAAAAAACAACCATGAAGTATTCAAAAGAATTGGGCAAAACCAAACGATCCCTTCCAAAACGGTTACCACAACCTTGGTCAAGCAATTCCTACAAGTAAACCATACAGAAAATTAATTCAGATGGTGGAGTGGAGAGAGCAAGGAATGCTTCTTACTGAAAAGAGAGGCTACACTTAAAACTGAAACTGGGCAGTTTGAATGCTTGAATGAATGAAATCTCTGAAGTGAACAATATAGGAAGATATTTTCTGTACAGCTTGCCTTGAAGTGAGTAGATAAAATCCCCATATAGAATCTGCTCAACTTCATTAAATGTTTTACCAGGTTCACAAACATATGCTTTAATTAAGGGACCTCTTGAGTTTATAAGGCATCCTCACTTTTGGCCGGCTTAAGATGACAGTGGGACCGCCATCGGCAGCCTGTCAGTGGCGGTCCCACCGCAAACATTTTTTCCACCTGCCACATTTGGATGGCGGGCGCATGTGTGGCAGTCGGAAAGACTGATTGCTATGTATTCTAGCCCCGTCGGTCCGTCAGAGGCGGAGTAATGCCTACAATGGTGGCGGTGCCTACTAGGCACCAGCGTAGGCATTACGATGTTTATTTCCACCGGCCCTTTCATTGCAGTGAACCCACCATGAAAAGCAGGCACAAAGGGACATTGGGGGCCCATAGTGGACCCCCCTTGACCCCCTGGGCCTCAGTTTTACATATCCCTGCACCATGTGGCAGGCACCGCATGGTGCCTGCCACGTAGTGCAGAGATACGTTTCAGGCATTTTTTATGCACTGCGGTAAGTGCTTCAGCCCATAGCACCCGCCAGAATATATAAACTTGACAATGCGACCGCTGTGGTGGCGGTTGAATCCTTATTCGGACTGCGGGACCACTGAAATGTAATCTCGTGGGAACACCCATAGCAACACCCATGGAATGCCCTTTCATGAAGTGTTCTGCGTGAAAGGTGGCACATCTTTACAAGACCATGAAAAGCAACGTAAAATGGATTTACATCGCCTTGTAAATATGCTGTGGCACATTGCTTAACTTGAACATCTAAAAGTGCCGTATGGGCCTCATAAATGAATATAGCATAGAAGTACATTATGTGTTTCAAAGAAATGACCTTGTCATTCCCATTTCAGCCTCTTCCAAGCAATGAACTTAGGGATTTCAATTTTGCACAGATCCCAGGTTGTAAAGACCACACCTGGGGTTGACGCACTACCATATTTAGTCACATCTTTTGGACATTAGGCACTAACACACGTTCATTCATGTTTATCAATAGGATAAACCGACAATGTCCTAGTCCTGAGGAGACCCACAAAACATAACAGGTTGAAACACATCAACACAGGGGAAGGCAACGCAACACATGAGAGCAGACCAGTAGGGTATATTCAGCATCCAAAAATACTTCTTTTCTTTTCTTTTCATACACCCCCACGGGACACATTAAGAGATACTAGAACACTTGAACTACAACTTTCCATCTTTCAGCTGCATATAAACTTACTTTGGACACGAAAGCCCATAAAGAATTTACAATTTTGTAAATGGTGACTTATTCTAGCTTTGAAAATAAAAAAGTAAAAACTACCATCTGCTAAGAACGACCTCACAGAGTGCTCATCTAGTCACTGGTGACAGTGTTCCTGCACCTACATGGTTCAACACAAAATGACGAGTCATGCTTTCTAACACCTTAATGCAATATAATAAAACATATACTGAACAAAGAGAAGAGCATCTGTACGACTGGTTTGTTTTTTGTGGAACACTTTTGATTTATTCAACTGTTCCTGGTAAATATGGAATGAATGCCGGGGAGCTGTTGTTCTTTGAGGTTGAGGTAGGGTGGAGCTGAAACACAAGATGGGGGACTTCCGATGATATGATGCCTGAGCCTTTTAACCCGCTGTTGGGACAGAAAAGTCCCTCGCGTGGTGATGGACGTGCACCCCTCGCCTGAGTGCTCAGGCTGCAATGGTACCTGGATCCCTGGTGCGGATGTTTGTTGTCATGGGCGACAATGGAATCAAAGTGTTTACGAAAGTGATGGTCATACCAAACAAGTTATCTCACCAGTTCTGGTGCACTGGTTCATTGAAGATGGCTGTGGCATAGTTGGCATATCAGCAGTTGTTGGAACAGAGGGGCTGCATGATGCACTCCTGTCAGGAGATGTGGGAATACTTCCCAGAGCTGAGATCACTGTTAAACAACATGAAATAAGAAATTATACATGATAAAGGTACTGGTAACACAGAATATATTTCAACGATATCTAGAAGCGAAGATAAGCAACCCATTTTCTTTGATATTTAAATCAATATATTGTTTTTGTGACTGCCACAAAAGTAACCATACAACAGGTAGCAGCCATGCATTATGAGAGCTGCATCAGTTGTCAGATAGTGTCACAAAAAAGGAACGTTTCATAACTCCTGGATGCTGGAGGCGTTTTTAATGTTGGGTTTAGTACATAAACACAGCTGGCAACTTCTAAATGTTTAATGACAAATGGAGAGATATGTTGGACCTGGCCCTTTTTGGCAGGTTCACCCCGAAACTTTTTGCTTTTGCCTAGCCTGTTTCTGTAACCTGGTGTAGGTGATTTTAGGCCTCTGCGCACTTTTTCACTGTGGTACAGTGTAAAGTGCGTGAGCTCTCTGTGTATGTGTGGTGAGTGACCTGCCCTCCCATAGGAATGCATGGGGAATATGTGTGACCATGGTAGTTCCTGATGTGTGGAGAGTGCAGGGTCGAGTTTGGTATGTGCGAACTCGTGAGATTGAATGCTGTGTAATGATGTATGTGGCATGAATGTGTCTAGTGTGGAAGTGCCACTTCTAGACATGGATGTGCGTGTGTAGTGAGTCTGCTGGCACGTGATTGGCTGGCGCCTGGCTCCAGGAGTGTGCCTGGGCCTGCTTGTGGATTGACTGTCTGGTTTGAGGGTGACAGGGGCTGGGGAGCCCCCAGGAGGTTGTCTGAGTCAGCCCTTGGTTGAATGACTGCATCTGCAACTAGAGTGGTGGGAGGAGATAGCACCTGGGAGTGAATAGGGCTGGGTTTTCCCCACACAATGCTGGCTCCGCCCCCTGTGGTGCGACCGATGACCCTGCCCTGCCAGTGAATAGAGTGAGGGGCTGAGCATATCCAGGGTGCTCGCAAACCAGCTGCACCTGGTTTTCCCCCCACCTTGCAACTTTAGACAAAGGTTTTTGCTGTATAAAAAGGGGCTATGTCCCCTTACAAAATGTTCTTGTTTTCTGACTTGAATCCTGCCAGGGGCGTGCTGCTGCTTGGGCCCAGGGGAAGGCTTGCCTCCCTGGGCCCTGCCCAGCCCCTGGATACCTGATGGACTACTGGATGCTGGGACCCCTTTGCTATGGGAGTCTTTGCCTTGGGGGCTTGATGGACTCTGCCCCCTTAGCGCCTGGGAGAGCGCTTTATTCTGGCTGGACTTTGTGTTTCCTGAGTGCTTTATTTGTATTTCTAGCACTGAGAGCGCTGTATTTGCCCTAGCGCCTGGAAGCGCTTTATTTTCTTGCCCTAGCGCCTGGAAGCGCTTATTTTAAATATGCCCGTATTTCCGACATTCTTTTTAATAAAGGAGCCGGTGCCCACCCGGCATTTGCTGCTCTGTCCCCCCCGCCGCAGAGAGCCCGAAGAAGCCTGCTCCTGGCCGCTGTAGCGCGACCAGGAAGTCAGGCACGATTGCGAGGGACATGGGCGGGGCTTCCCGGACGGAAGGAAGCCCCGCGAGAGAGGAAGCGAGGAGGAGAGGCTGGCCGAATCATGGCGGCCCGCGGCCCCCGTGAAGTAGGGAGAGCCCTGGGGCCGCCAGCGGAAAACAGCCTAAGTGTTGCGGGGCTCCCGTGTGCTGGAGGGAGCCCCGGTCGAGGAGTCAGCCTTCTACCAAGTCCCCGTCCCGAGATGGGGGACTGGGCGAAGCCTGGTGCGCAGCCGTCGAGAAGCCGCGCCGAAGAGACCGGTGAGTGGTTCCCGGTATTGGTAGTGGCAGAAGGGGGGCGTCGGGGCACATTGCCGGTGCCCCCCCCCCCCCAGTGTGCTCTATCTCCGTGGGAGGGCACTTGTGATGCAGAACCCGGGAGAGGCTCTTGGGCATTTGTGGATTCAGAGTCCCCCGAGCGGGGACTCCAACGTTCCGGGCATTCTTTGTGTTAAAGAGCCCACGAGAGGCTCTGAGGGCATTACGTTGTCTTGAGCCCTGAGAGGCGCCATTTCTTTGTTAGAGCCACGAAGGCTCCCCGGGGACATTTGTGATTAAGAGCCCAGCGAGGCTCCGACCTGGGGCATTGTTGATTTTGGGCCCCGAGGCTCCAGGGCCCCACAGTTGTTGTAGGGAGGCTCTTGAGGGCCATTTTGTTTTGGAGCCCAGAGAGGCTCAGGGGAGACCAGTTGTTCAGAGCCTGCATGGCTCCCACGAGGCCCCATTATTATTGATTCCCAGCTGCCCAGCAATTAGTGGGCAGCTGCACCGTTTAGGACCCTGACATTGGGACACAGGGCGTCCTAGCCCCAACAAGGCCAGTTGGCCTAGGGACTGCCACAGGTGGTGGCTTATATAAGATTTTGCGCAATTGTGTGGTTTTTCCTTGCACCTCTGAATGTTTTTAGGCATCATGTGTTTTTGCGCTATTGAGTTGTGTTCTGGCACCTCTGAATGTTTTTATGCATCATGTGTCTTCTTTCCTTACACCTCTGAATGTGTTTTTATGCATCATGTGTTTTCCTTCCCTGCACCTCTGAATGTGTTTTGATGCATCATGTGCCTTGTTCTTACACCGCTGAATGTTGTGATGCATCATGTGTAATGTGTTCTTGCTTATACCCCTAAGTGTATTTTATTCTTAGGTGGTTGTGTTTTGCCTAGTATAGTTATACTAGAGAGGTTATGTGTCCATGCGTGATCTAGGCCTATGGTTATTAGTATTGCGTAGTGTGTACCTACCTTTACCAGTAGTTACTGGTTGTGACCTATAATTGTTCTTTTGTGTTACACTTATTCTAAGTTCTAAAAGTGCTATTTCTAAAAGTGTTGATTCTGACAGTGGCCCATGTGGCCCTGTCCTGTACATAATCCCTTGTGAATATTGCCCGTGCCAGTTGGCACAATGTACATGTGTGATTTCTATCTGATGTGTTTTGACAATACAAAAGTTATTTTTATATAACCTTGTGTGGAGTTCCTTTTGTGGTGTGCCTAGGATGTTGTTGCTGTTGTGTGCTTGCGCAAATGCTTGACACATTGCCTCCGGGATAAGCCTGTCTGCTCGTGCCAAGCTACCAAGGGGGTGAGCAGGGGTTATCTTGGCGTGTGACTCCCTTGCCCTGACTAGAATGGTGGTTTCTGCCTGGCTTTGGCGTCAGCCTTAGCCTACCAGAAATCCCAGTTCTAACAAGATACATATAACAAAAATATATTTATTCGATTCTAGTTTTGGCGCTGCTCTTATGGTAATGTAGGCTGGGTTTTGTCAATAAGCTTCACCCAAGTTATTTATTTTGTGGAGTCCTAAATTACCATCTTCCATCCGTTTTGCAGGACTCCGGTGTCTTTGGTAACACTAGAGTTCTGGACATTCAGATAAGCATCACCGAGACAAGATAGTTATCTTATGCGTCTATGGCACTTTGTCGGAATCAGGTGTCATATTTACCAAATGTGGTAAATACCAATACCTCAGGGAAAGGTATTTCCCACGTGTGGTAAACACCTTCTATTCCAAGTTTTCAAGACGTTTGAAAATCTGGGCCCAACTTTTTTTTTAAAATAAACTCCCCCACTAGACCACAGCAGAAGCTCGCAGGACGCAAACCTATGGCACACTAAGGCTCTTCCTCTATTTTTCTTTCTATCCTTTCCCATTCCACTCACCCATACTCTCTAAAGGGGCAGTGGATAGGGGGGGGGGTCAGCCAACCATACATACTGTATAAAAGTATTTCTGTAATAACACAGCCGGTGTGGGCTGCCTGCCACCCTGTAACGACAAAGCGCGATGACTATATGTACAAAACATTTTTTTTAATAAAAATATGTTGGAAAAAAAAGAAAATTATAATATATATCTTTATTGGCATTTTATAAATATGCATGACATCGTATAGTAGGTATGAAATTACATATAATACAAATTGAACACAGCTTTCCAAATTCTTCCCGCTTGGGAATTTACTGTGTATTACAAAGTAATAATGCATCACATGTAGTTAGTCGATGGCAAATAATATGTGTTTAAGAAATTTCCTGATAATCAACTGCACACCCCTATCTCTCACATGGGAGCTCTGGTCTGTTATAGCCCACCTATTTCTCGTGATAGAGGTGTTCCTGCTCTTGTCATTTTTCTTATTCCGTGTGGCCTACTAACTGGCGGGGAGTGCTGCGGAATTCACTGGCAACTCCATACAAGAAATGTGCCTTAGGAACCACTAATTAACAAAATACTAAAAAAAGAAAAGAACAGCCTCAAACAGTGCATGCGGGTGCTCATAAGTCTGGCAGGATTTATATTAAGTGGGGTTAAGTTCGTGTCCACTCTTCCTGGCAGGTCAAATCTAACCTTTATACCTTACGGTTGGACCTCTATATCCGTGAACTACTACATTTATTGCTATTATTGTTGTTGGGGGGGAGGATTAGGGGGCATGTCCCAGAATCAGCACTTGGAGTGTCCCTGTCACGTCGTTTGCCATGCCCCGTCCTCTCATCCCCCCCAGTGACCATGCTTCCTACTTCAGGGAAGACTCACTTCCATAATTTTTGCTGGATCTGGGCCCAACTTGGTGACAGCTTGCACTGAGTTTCTTTCAGCTGAATTTGGATTGGACAACAAGCCACGCATTCCCTGATTTGAAGGTGCAGCGGCATATAGTGCTGATTTCTGGTCCTTAAAAACTCCTGAGAAGTTGCACAGAATTTTAAAATCTCATTCTTTTATCTCCTGGGAATCAGTTCAGTTTGTTCAGGAGTGGCTATGCTTATGTGAATTAAGGCATGACCTGACTGCTCGGTTTTGGAACTTCCGGGATTTCAGAATCTCGACACGAAAGCACAGTGTCCTTTGGCGATTTTAAACATTATGTTTCACAAAATCACAGAGTTTGCGATCACAAAAGGCCTATTCACTATGAGCAGATACCCTTTAACGAGTTGGAAAGGTTTTTCTGACTCATAAAATGGCTTTTGCGACTCTTTCCTTTCAAGCCTCTAGAGGGTGTGTGAAAGAGGCATCCTTCTCCTGTCTGTGATTTGGGAGGGGAGGTATCAATGTTTTTTCACTAGAATTCAAGTTCTGAACCATTGATCAGCTATCGAACCTTGAATTAGGGTGGCATCTGATTTGCAAATGGGAACCTGTCTGAGGACAATAGACCTTTAAGAGTTGCATTGGTGGCCTACAGGCCAATTTATAGAGAACCACTAGCTTCTTATCTTGATGAGGCCCATATCGTAAATACTTTGGGCCCGATTCTCAAAGGTGCACTTAAACTTTAGTGCAAGTTTACAATTTTTGGAATATTCAAAAATTACAATATAATAGTAAGTTTACAACTGCAGAGACTCCGCAGCCGGTTGGAGAACTCTGCACATAAAAATATGTGGAGTCTCAGCTGTCGTACGCTTTTAACTTGTAATTTGTGAATACCAAAAAATAAAAACTTTAAAAAATGTAAGTTTACCTTTGTCAATCAGGCCCCAGTTTTTAAAAGTGTCACCTGTGCGTTAAATGTTCCCATTTGAGGAAGCAAATGCAGGGATGGAGGTCCGCTGTTTTTTCCGGAGGATTTCAAGGAGCTGTAAGCAAGATCCTCCACAGATGTTTTATGATGCTGATTGGATTCTGATAACGCTGTTAGGGGATTCGATATTCCAGTCAGCCTAGCCAGAAGACAACCTGAGGTCATCCCTAAATGGTCAATGCTTTCTAAGAACCATAGCCAACTTTATTCCGCCAAAATGGAGTCATCACTCCAGCTATAGGGCTCCTGTTTACAATCCCAGTGTCTTATTCACAAAGGTAAACTGACACTTGGTGTAAGTTTACTATATTTTGCTATTCACAATTTAGTTTTACCTGTAGTATCTTTACAACTATGGAAAACTGCGCACATAAAAAGACAGGACAGCCTCAACAGTCATATAAATACACACTATTAGTGCATATGCCTACTGCCTCGACCAAATAGGGGATATGACACACACAATACATTAGTTTTCTATTCTTCTAATATTAATCGTATCTTCTGATATCATTTTAAATAACACTTTTACTACTTTCCTGTCCTTATTCTGCTTTTCATTTTTCTATCCTATGCGACATAATTCTAATAATGTATACACATGTTTATGTTATTTTGTGCAAAACTTCTTCGGATCTAACTCCCATAACCCTGTGCTTCACAGTAGCGTTTATTTCTGCCTTTCAGCTTTTCAGGTTATTAGATATTTTAGATTTTTAGCAGTGTGAATGTACATATTGTGTTCAGTTCAAGAATACTTTATTTAGTTTCTTGACCATCAAAGTTATAAAACACCACTAAAACAATAAAAACGAATATCATCAATCAACACCCTTCAGATCGAAAATGTATTAAAAACATATACATATTGTGTTACTTTTTATTATCCCTGTTTCAGTGGGGCAGGTTTGTGACCAATGAGATTTGCAATACTTTGTACAAGGCTGAGTGGTGCGCTCTTGTCCCATCAAGCATTGGTACACCACTAGTGCATTACACAAGTACCTGGTTCATTAAGGGCAGTTTCTTGACAAGGTCTTTAGGTAGGACTCTAGAACTCCCTCTTACCTGGTGTAAAAGCAGACATAGGAGGTGCAGTAATCTCTGGGGGCCGGAGTGGTTCTGAGGCTAGAAATGAATGAAACAACACAATACTGTCCAAGTTGCTGTACTCAATTGCAGTGTAAAATACATATTGAGCCATATCAATTACATTAACTAAACAACTCAAATATCTTCACTTTTCAACTTACAGCCCTCCTGAAAGAATCTTCACACGGTGCACACCTAATGTTAAACTGAAATAATTTTCAGGCGCTCTAGGCCCTTAGTTAATTGAAAGTGTAAAACAGAATATCATACGGTAACAGACCTACTGTCACCATTATCCTCTCTGTACATACTTTCAATGTTATCTAAGCATAATAATAATGGCAGTGCTGGTCGCCCTATCACCTGGGGCCCTGTTGCTATGTCACTGACAGAAAGTTGTCTTCTCTAAGCCTCCTTGAAGCTCCAATCAGATGCAGACAAGCAGCCAAGGCCTAGCTCAAAGGAATTAGTGCATTGCTAGTCTAGGTACAGTTCAACTACATTAACACAGGCACAATATAATGTGAATTTCCAGACAGAGTTGTAAGCAAACAACACTCTAATGAAAACTCAGAATTTATGAGTATATTTACAGTACAAATGGAAAATCAAATTATAGGAAATACACAATACACAATGACAGTAAGGTGGCACACAGCACTTTTCATTGATATGCTCACTATCTACTGTTGATGATCACAAGATGTAGCAAACATCTGCACAATCCTGAAAAAAGAACACAATACCACAACAAAGCACATACGGACCATTAGAAGGATTACAAAATATTGGCAAATTGTAAAAAAGTATGTTTAGTGACACGGCAATACGCGGCGTGGCCGCCGCTCAGGCAAAATAAAGCGCTCTGAGCGCTAGCAGCAGAAATAAGCGCTCCCAAGCGCTATAGGACAATGCCCAGCGCTGCCAGCGCTTGAGGTGAAGGAAAAGTGCTCTCAGCGCTATGGCACAAGTAAAGGTCCACAAGTTTAGAACCAAGGCCTCCCAGGACTGCAGCAAGATTGGGGGAGGTAAGGCTGGGCCCAGGGGCCTGCTCACTGGTCCCTCCAACAGGAAGGTGGTCCTAGTGGCGGTTCCGCCTGGCGCCCAGCAGCAGCAGCCCCCCTCAGTAGGATCCTGGAAGAGAACAGATTGTAAGGGGACACAGCCCCTTTTTATACATTGAATTCCTTTGTCTGGCTTCAGGGTGAGGGGAAAAAACAGTTGCAGCTTGTTTGTGAGCACTCCTGATGTGCTCAGCCCCTCACTCTATTCACTGGCAGGGCTAGGGTCGTTAGACGCACCACAGGGGGCGGAGCCAGCATTGTGTGGGGAAAGCCCAGCCCTATTCAGGACCCAGGTGCACCACTCCCTCACATCACACATGCTAATCTCAACACTCACCACCGGGCAGACCCATCATGACTCATGGAGCCTGGCACCCCAGCCAGCTTCAGCCAATCACACGCCAGCTCCTTTACAGCACACGCACAGCCATGTCTAGAAGTGGCACTTCCACACTAGACACATACACGCTGCATACATCATTTCGCAGCATTCAATCACACGAGTCCGCACATACCAGACTCGAGCCTGCACACTCCACGCATCAGGAACTACCAGGGACACATACATTCCCCATGCATTCCTATGGGAGGGCAGGCCTATCTCACCACATGCCCTCAGAGTGCGCACGCACTTTCCACTGGGACACAGTGAAAGTGCGCAGGAACCAAAAATCACCATCACCAGGTCACCATTAAAAGCAAAACGTTTAGGGGTGAACCTGCCAGAAGGGCCAAGTCCAACACATTGTAAATGAAAATACCTTTAATTTTTTTTTTTGTAAACTTGCAAGCGGTGCGTACTCACACACTTTGTTATTAAAGTCCTTGCTTACAAGAAGCAAGACTGGCAGTTAAGAGGTGCAGTTACTGCCACGACTATAAGTACAAAGTGTGTGTCTACACACCGTTTGCAGATTATCAAAAGACATAAATAAAAGGCATTGTAATTTACAATTCCAATTGCTCAAACTCTTGCAAATGCGAGACCTATTGCATTGCAAAGGCTTGTTGTTATATGTAGAGATTCATATAATACAAATCTATTTATTTGATTCTAGTTTTGTCACTGCTCTTACGGTAATGTAGGCTGGGTCTTGTCAATAAGCTTCACCCGAGTTATTTATTTTGTGGAGTCCTAAATTACCACCTTCCATCTATTTTGCAGGTCTCTGGTGTCTTTGGTAACACTGGAGTTCTGGACGTTCAGATTAGCATCATCCAGACAAGATAGCTATCCTATGCGTCTATGTCACTTTGTCGGAATCAGGTGTCATATTTACCATATGTGGTAAATACCAATACCTCAGGAAAATGTATTTTCCACGTGTGGTAAACACCTTCTATTCCAAGTTTTCAAGATGTTTGAAAATCTGGGACCAACTTTGTGACAGCATGCAGTGAGTTACTTTCAGCTGAATTTGGATTGTACAGCAGACCATGCATTCCCTGATTTGACGGCGTAGCGGCATATAGTTCTTATTTCTGTTCCTTATAAACTCCTGAGAAGTTGCACAGAGTTTAAAATCTCATGCTTTTATCTCCTGGGAATCAGTACAGTTTGTTCAGGAGTGGCTATGCTTAAGTGAATTAAGGCATGACCTTCCTGCTCGGTTTTGAAACTTCAGGGATTTCAGAATCTCAACACAAAAGCAAAGTGTCCTTTGGCGATTATAAACATTATGTTTCATAAAATCGTAGAGCTTGCGATCACAGATGCCCTGTTATAAGTTGAAAAGGTTTTTTCTGACTCATAAAAGTGCTTTTTGCGACCCTTTCATTTCCCATCTATAGAGGGAATGTGAAAGAGGCATTTGTCTCCTGTCTGTGATTTGGGAAGGGACGTATAAATGTTTTTTCACTAGAATTCAAGTTCTGAACCATTGATCAGCTACCGAACCCTGAGTTGGGGTGGCATCTGATTTGCAAATGGGAACCTGTCTGAGGACATTAGACCTTTAAGAGTTGTATTGGTGGCCTACAGGCCAATTTATAGAGAACAACTAGCTTCTTATCTTGATGAGGCCCACATCGTAAATATTTTGGTCCTGATTCTCAAAGGTAAACTTAAACTTTTTGTGCAAGTTTACAATTTTTGGAATATTCACAAATTACAACATAATAGTAAGTTTACAATTGCAGAGACTCCGCAGCCGGGTAGAGAACTCTGCACATAAAAATACGTGGAGTCTTTGCTGTCGTACGCTATTAACTTGTAGTTTGTGAATACCAAAAAAATGCAAACTTACAAAAAATGTAAGTTTACCTTTGTGATCAGGCCTCCAGTTTTTAAAAGTGTCACCTGTGCCTTAAATGTTCCCATTTGAGGAAGCAAATGCTGGCAGGGCCGGCTCTAGGGCAGTGCAACGGGTGTCTGGGGGCGCTTTGTTTGCAACTTTATTATGCTATTAAAGCACCTGATGCCATTGCTTTCCTCCGGCAATTGCCAGGCCTCACTGAAATGTCAAGATAACTCCTGTAATTAATGTTCTTCCTGAAGAGAGATCAGAGTTTTGTATATTTGAGGTTTTGACTTATGTGAAGGTAGCAAGAGGGTTAATATGCCTGCTGCAAAGAACGTGTATCAAGTAGATTACAGAGTACATTTAATGTAAACAGAGCAGCAGGTTACTGCTTTTAAAAGAACCAGTCTTTCGTTACTTGCAATTTATAATTTAAAGTCCTAACATAGACTAGAGAGGTATTAACTTTCATCATAGAACTGCATGCACACTGCAAAGTATAGAACATTGATTAATGTTGCAAAAATGGTTCATTTGGGTAGAATCGATTCTTATTATTAAAGAAACTCCCAAATGTGCTGTTTCTTTCTCGGCTCTGAGTTTGTGCTTCTCCACACCAAGCACCCCTAAACTATACTGCCTACCAGTATGGATGACATATGACTCCTACACTTTTAGTCCTTTGACTTATGTAACATTTCCTATACACTGATTTACACAAGTATGATTGATTGTCTCTGTGTAATGTGTGTGTGATGCAAAGTGCTCTGACATACTTTACTGGTATGAGTAGCGCTATATAACAAATTCAATGCATCTGAGAGAGAATGGTTATGGAGACTTGATCACTGTTAAAGGGTGCTACTGAGAGAATCTGTGGTGCAGGTGGTCACTGGGGGCGCCAACTAACATTGTCGCCCTGGGCGCCACCAGCGCTTAATCCGGCCCTGAATGCAGGGATGGAGGTCCGCTGTTTTTTCGGGAGGATTTCAAGGAGCCGTAAGCAAGATCCTCCACAGATGTTTCATGATGCTGACAGGTGCAGAGAGCTTGATACCCAAAGCAATACTATTCACTTCTTCCTAAGTAAGGACTTTTGCTAAATAAAACTCTGGATTCTGATAACGCTGTTATGGGATTCGTTATTCCAGTCAGCCTAGCCTGAAGACAACCTGAGGTCATCCCTAAATGGTCAATGCTTTCTAAGGACCATAGCCAACTTTATTCCGCCAAAATGGAGTCATCACTCCAGCTACAGGACTCCCGTTTACAAACCCTGGGTCTTATTCACAAAGGTAAACTTACACTTGTGTAAGTTTCCTATATTTTGCTATTCACAATCTACAAGTTTAGTTTTACCTGTAGTATCTTTAAAACTATGGAAAACTCTGCACATAAAAAGACAGGACAGTCTCAGCAGTCATAAAAATACACATTATTAGTACATATGCCTACTGCCTTGGCCAAATATGGGATATGACACACACAATATATTAATTTTCTATTCTTCTAATATTAATTGTATCTTCTGACATCATTTTAAGTAACGCTTTTACTTCTTTCATGTCCTTATTCTGCTTTTCATTTTTTTTATCCTTGGCCTATAGATTACATAATTCTAATAATATTATACACATGTTTATGTTATTTTGTGCTAAATTCCTTCGGCTCTAACTCCTATAACCCTGTGCTTCACAGGAGCGTTTATTTCTGCCTTTCAGCTTTTCAGGTTATTAGATATTTTAGATTTTTAGCAGTGTGAATGTACATATTGTGTTCAGTTCAAAAATACTTTATTCAGTTTCTTGACCATCAAAGTTATAAAACACCCATAAAAAAATAAAACCTATATCATCAATCAACATCCTTCACATAGAACATGTATTAAAAACATATACATATTGTGTTACTTTTCATTATCCCTGTTTCATCGGGGAAGGTTTGTGACCAATGAAATTTTGAATATTTTGTACAAAGCTGAGTGGTGCGCTGTGGTCCCATCAAGCATTGGCACACCACAAGTACCTGGTTTATTAAGGGCAGTTTCGTGAAAAGGCCTTTAGGTAGGACTCTAGAACTCCCTCTTACCTGGTGTAAAAGCAGACATAGGAGGTGCAGTACTCTGTGGGGGCCAGGCTGGTTCTGAGGCTAGAAATGAATGAAACAACAAACTTAATACTGTCTAAGTTGCTGTACTCTATTGCAGTGCTAAATACATATTGAACTATATTAATTACATTAACGAAACAACTCAATTATATGCACTTTCCAACTCACAGCCTTCCTGAAAGAATCTTCACATGGTGCAGACTAAGGGGCCTATTAGGATGGCGGATGGACCTGCGTCCGTCCGCCACCCCCGAGGTGGAGGGACCGTCCGCAGGGGCAGCGGCGGTCCCTCCGGTGCAATTAGGATGTGACTGCCACCCTGGCGGTCACATCCCGTATCTTTAACCTTGCGGCGGGTGCTGCATGAAGCAGCACCCGCCGCAAGGTTAAAAATGCATGCTTTACATTACATGCACAAAGAGGCAGGCACTGGGCGGAGCCTGCCGCTTTGTGCATGTAAATGCTGGGGGGTAGCATAGGTACCCCCCATGTGCACCCCCCACCCTCCCGACACCCTGGGGGCCCACAACGGGCCCCCAAACACCAAGGACCATATGCTTTTCCACGGCGGAAAAGCCGCTGCGGAAAAGCATGTTTTCTGCCCCATCCTAATATGGCTGGGGGTATCTGATAGACACCGCCACCATATTAGAGATTTTCCGCCACGGTCGGAAGGTGACCGCGGCGGAAAAGTGGCGGACGGTCTTCCCATCCACCGATGACCCCCCAGCCATCCTAATCTGGCGGGGGTCTTTGTAGGCACCGCAGCGGTGAATCCGCATCCTCCGGGCCAGCGGTGGCTTCCGCCGGCCCGGAGGATGTGGATTCACCGCAATACTAATCGGCCCCTTAATTTTAAACTGAAATCATTTTCAGGCGCTCTAGGCCTTTAGTTAATTGAAAGTGTACAGCAGAATATCATACGGTAACAGACCTACTGGCACGATTATCCTCTCTGTACACAATTTCAGGGTTAGCTAAGCACGATAATAGTGGCAGTGCTGGCACCCCCACCCCCAGGGGCACTGTTGCTATGTCACTGACAGAAAGTTGCCTTCTCTAAGCCTCCTTGAAGCTCCATTCAGATGCAGACAAGCAGTCAAGGCCTAGCTCAAGGGAAGTAGTGCATGGCTAATCTAGGTACAGTTCAACTACATAAACACAGGTTCAATATAATGTGAATTTCCAGCCAGAGTTGTAAACAAACAACACTCTAAAGAAAACTCTGAATTTATGAGTATATTTACAGTACAAATGGAAAATCAAATTTTAGGTAGTACACAATACACAATGAACAGTAAGGTAGCACTCAGCATTGTCCCTTGATATGCTCACTATATACAGTTGTTGATCACAAGATGATAGCAAACAAATGCACAATCCTGAAAAAAGAACACAATACCACAACAAAGCACATACGGACCATTAGAAGGATTACAAAATATTTATAAATTGTAAAAAGTAAGTTTATTGTGAACAGTTTGTGGGTGCGAGCTTCACAATATTCCTGCCAACGTAGAGTATCTTAGTTACAAGTCGGCAACATTTACTGTTTGCTGCCCTAATATTTGAGAACATTGACAACAATGTAGAAACAAAGCAAAGTCAATGGAAATGAGTAAAAACAAGCAAGAAAATCTCACCTAGTTAGTTGAGTAGTTGTGGCGTGTGGACCATTAGCAATAATGTCATAAGTCATAGGATTATATTAACCGCAACATATCACCCAAGGGTCTCAAAGCGCTTGCAAAAAAACAGTAAAGGGAAAGAAAGACAGCAACAGGAGACGGAAAGTGATCAGAAGAACCAGGTTTTCAATCTCTTCAGAAAGTGTTGGTGATCAATGGCCATATGAAGCTGCAATGGATGCTCGTTCCAAAAAGCAGGGGTCAAAGGAGAAAAGGATCTACCTACATTCCTGAAGGTACGAAACCTGAGGGGGTAAGAAGATATTTGGATCCTGACCTAAGGGTCCTATTAGGTAAGTGCCAATTTAGTTCTTTGGCAAGGTAACTAAGCTTGTTTCCATCCATGGTTTTATGTACCAGACAGAAGATCTTAAAACGGATTTGTTTCCTGATGGGAGCGAGTGTAGAGCTTTCAGACTAGGTGCCGAAAGTGACCGTGAAGGGAGGTTCAGCACCAGTCTAGCGGCAGTTTTCTGTAAGACTTGGAGTCTAGTGAGAGGCTCTTCATTTATAGATGCCAACAGGGCATTTCCATAGTCGAGCCAACTTAAATTTAGACCCTGGACAAGAGGTTTCCTAGATTCCACTGGGATCCATTTAAAGATCTTACGTAGGCTTCGCATTAGTCCATAGTCCATTAGCAACAATATGCCCTATTTTTACTAATGTTAGAGTAAAGGCATGAGTTTACCAGAATGATATAAAATAAAAACCTTACCTGGACATATAATAATGTTTGCCGCTTGGCTTCCAGGTGAAATGGTGATACGATCCTGTGGAATGGTTGTGACAGTCTGCATAATCTGGAACCATCCAGAGCTCAAAGGTGCAGTGTCTGCGCCCAAGTTAGCAGCAGGTACTGTAAACAGAAGACAAGAGACTAGTACAGCTGGGGTGATTTAAAGTATCTGACGTTACTGTGGTTGAAAGTGTTTGTTCATGGTCCACCTGCCATTCTACATTATTTTCCATTCTACTCTCCTGTCAATTTTCCTTTTTTACAACTTTGTTTTTCATTAGGAAAGCCGGTGTTATGGCACAGTAAGTCCAGAGATGGCAGGCTTCAACTTCATTTTACAGCTACTCAAAGCTAACTGCCACACAACTATAGTTCTTCAGGCATTTTGTTATTCTAGGACAGGAGTCTCCAAAATCGGTCATGGAGGAACAGACCCATGCCAGATTTTTAAGATAACTACATTTATCCAAATAGGGATTCTAACATTCTGGCATGGATCTGGCCCTCAAGGATTGACTTTGGAGAACCCTGTTCTAGAACAAACAATCCTCAACACCAGGGAATAAATTGTGTTAGAACAGCCGGGCTGGATCTAATTAAATTGCCCTACTGCTGGATAGTGTTAAAAGGGTACTTGTCATTTTTGCACCAGTGGTAAACCAACATTTGCACAGGTTGTTTGCAAACTATGCCCTAGCACGCCTGATCATTTGAAACAGGTTCCCCTTTTTAAACTGAGAAGAAATAGCCGACAATATAGAGGTTTAGTAGCCATTTTCCCAAAAGGTCAACTGTTATTAAATACATTTGAACCACTCAAAATAAAAAAATTAAAAATTAAAAATTATGAAGCCCCACATAATGTTCTTTTTTTTTGGAAATGTATCATATATGGTGTTTTCATTTTTGAAAGAAGTGGTGTCAATACAAATAAGATTAATAAAAAAACAGGAAATCCAAACGCAATCCAACACGAAGACATGGTGTAACACTTTAGAATACAAACAGCTGAAGAGGGCACGCAGGAAAGGAAAGTATGTGGTTTGCCCTTGTATTTGAAATGAGGTATTCAAAGCAGACCTGAGACCTACGGCTTTGAGAGTGCCAAAAATATGCCTTGGTTTCCTGAAAGTCTGGTTGTAGAGATGGCTTCAAATCTAGGAAAACTATCATAGTGAACTCAGCAACATCTCTCTGGGATGGTTATGACTATTAGGAGCAGGAAGGTGAACGGTCATGGATCTACCAGCCTGTACAAAGGAGGTAGAGGAATACATAATTTTTAATTATTAATGAAATCCTCTCACAAAATGCAAGACAGAGTTAGAAAGAACTATTTATGTATTCATTTATGGAGTTTTTGATGAGCAAATCACACTCTGAACCATTTCAGATATAGGTTAAACAAGGGTCAATCACAAAAGTACTTCACCTGGCTTTCAGCTGCCCTCAACACAGTTTATCATGACACTCTGATACAAAGACTCTACAAAGCAGGCATAGAGGGGACTGCTCTCAACTGGATCTCATTCTACCTTCAAAACAGAACAAATGTCATCCATACTCCCCCTTTCTCATCCAAACCGTACTTCACAAAAGCAGAGATCCCTCAAGGCTCTATCATCTCACCCATGCTTTTCAGCATCTACATGAAATCGTTACCGGCTCAAATGCTTTACTATGCAGATGGTACACAAATACTTCTAAAACTGGAAAACCCCAAAGACAGGAAACTCATAAATCTTCATTTTCTTTACAGCCATTGATTAGTGAATGACATGGAGTCCTCTCAAATTGAAGTGTCTAAAACTGAAATACATTCATGTGGCGATCGGAAAAAATATAATCCACTTTGGATGGACGATCTGGGCCCACCTCCTAATGTATCCAAAGAAGTAAGAACCCTCGGAATTACCATGGACTCAAAGCTATCACGTGGATAAGTTAACACGATCAATCTTCATTACTATGAAAACTCTGCAACGCATCTTGCCCCACCTAAGATTTCCGAACAATGTCCAAACTCCTATCTCTCTTGTACTGTCTAAACTTGATTACGCCAATAGCATCTACCACAGATCATCTTTATCAACTATGATAAAACTATAACAAATTCAGAACTCACCTGCTAGACTACTACTACATTTAAAGCCACTTCTCTCCTGTCTTGAGGGCCCTACATTGGTTACCGGTTGCCAGAAGATCCACATTTAAGCTGCTTTGTATCACCCACATTACAATACATGGAACAGAACCCCTTTTGATCAGTAATAAAATCACAAAATACATACAATAAAAGAAACTCAGCTCCAGATTGCCACCTCACCTCAAAACCCAGCATACAAGAAGAAAACATGGGTAGTGCATCTTTCTCTGTTCAAGCAGCCAAACTATGGAATTTACTAGCCCGCAAACATAAGACCCGCAGATAACTATCTTATCTTCAGAAGACCACTCAAGAGTTGACTCTTTACTACATGACCATCATACTCAAAACACAAATGTACAGCATACGAATGTGTATGTAAACATGTATAATTTGATTATATGTATGTATTAAGATATATGCATTTCTTTCTATAAATATATACTGGTTATGGTTTAAATATATATGTTTTTTAGGTCTTCTTAACAAATGTATATATTCCTTATGGTTAATATATGATATATATATTTTATGCTCAACATGTATGTAGGTCATTGAATAGATTACTTCCAAGTCATTTGATCATATGCTTATGTGTCTCTGTTTTATTTTATCTATCACAATGTGTGAATATGATCATAACAAGTGTTTCTATAAGTGCTTCACTATTGAAATATTGGGGAAAATATAAAATAAAAATAAATAAAATCCTTCTTGGACCTTGAACTTCCTCACTTCTTTTTGTCGCTGAATGATTTTACTGGCAGCGCAAAACACAAGGTTAAAACTGTGTTTTATCAACTTAGAACCCAGATGAGACTTTTCAATCAACAATCTCTAGTTACAGTATCACGTTACCTAGGTTTTAAACAAGAGGTGGGGATTGAACTCTATCTCCTTTAGGTTACCAGCACATGTTCTATATTATCAGTTTTAGGCTAGGCTTGGTCCATTTCCTAGTAGCGCACCCCCAACAGGGATTGTGGTTGTACAGTTTTCCACCCTGTCCCTGTGATGGCACATCAAAACAAACACTTGCCTACTTCCTATTTTCTAGTGGCTTTTACATCCAACTTGAAAGGTCTTTTCTATGACCCATCTTGCAGTCTTTTGGCATCAGATCTCACAATACATTTTTTGTCTGTGGGGCGCTAAAAATCAATCAGGAAATCTCTGGGCTAAAAAGTTTTTTTAAATTAATTGCAGTATTTTAATCTTATATGATCATCACACTTGCACTTTGAGTATTGACTATTTTAAACTTCATAATGCCTTTTATGACCGATTCTTACTCCTGGAGGTTTTTGTTTCCTTGGTCTCGTCTTTACTGTATGGCTCTTTATTATCAGCAGATGTATTATAACGATTGTAATTCATTCCATACATTTTGCATTGTGATCTGCATTTATCTTGTTTTAAATTTTTGTCTTGGGTTCTTTTATAGTGCGTCTGAGCCGAACGAAAGTTAATTGATCGACTGGCTGAATATGAATATAAACATGTATAATTTGATTATACATGTGTATTTAGATATATGCATTTCTTTGTACAAATATATATACTATTTATGGTTTAGAAATATATATTTTAGGTCTCCTTAACAAATGTATACATTCCTTATCGCTCGACAGTGACATCAAAAAAGCGGGGCAGGCAAATGCCAGTATCCACATCTACCCACTTGGGAAAGGATTTGGTTTAATTTTATTCGTGAGGATATGAACAGCGCGCCCACTGGGGAAGATTTACAGCACAACACAACATCCATAAGGCCGTGCATACGGCCACGCCCACTGGGGCAGGTGGTTATAATTGAGCTGCGCGCTAGTAACTGTGCTTTCTGCCTTCGACAAACCACACGCTACTGAAGAAGGGACTTTGTAATTCCTGACACACGTCTGGCGTTAAGACTTTCACCGATGTGGTTTTGCTGTCTCATTGCCCGCTTGCATGATGTCATTAAAATTCGTGAGCAAATATATCTTCCTGAGGCCTCTTCGCTTTGGGTAACCTGTGATTGTGGATATATATATATATATATATATATATATATATATATATATATATATATATATATATATATATATATATATATATATATATATATATATATAGATAGATAGATAGATAGATAGATAGATATATTTATTATGCTTAACATTTATGTAGGTCACTGCTTAGTTTACTTCTAAGTTATTTGATCATATGCTTACGGGTCTCTGTTTAATGTTATTTTATCTTCCACAATGTGTAAATATGATCATAACATGTATATCTATAAATGGTTTACTATTGAAATACTGGGTAAAATATAAATGAAAAATAAATAAATATAAACAAATTTAAAAAACCTAAAAAAATAATTAAAAATTGTAAATAAATTAGCTTTATGGAACACTTGAACATTAAAAATTCTAACTATTTATCCATATATGTACAAATGGGACTTTATATGATACAACTTTATATCTCTTTAATATTTTCCATATACTTGTATACCTTTTTATGTAGGCATGTATCGATATACTTTTTACTTTACTCCTACAGGAGAAAATAATACCTTCAACTGCCTCCAGTTCAGTACTCTATGTCTCAGTCACTACCTCTTTCAACATATCTTCTGCCTCCACTCTCTGATTTTCCCAAACCACCTCAGAAAAAGAAGGCAAACCTAAATTGTGGTCCTAATACTTCATGTGATTCTACCACATAATCTCATCATTGTGTTGCCAAATGCTAAATCTGTCTAGTTTTGATTTTATTTCATGCCTCTTTATTCCACTATCCTATACTTCCTGTATCTTTCTCTCCTACTTCCAGGTTATTTGTCATCCCTCCTTTACTCCTTGTCACCGTTTTCCTATTTTTCTTTTCCTCATTCTTTCTCACTTTTCAGTCCTTCTCACAGTAGCTCTGGATCAAAGTGTAATGATAAATAAATAAGTCCCATCCCCACAAAATTAATTATGGTGCCTACTGCCTGTAACCACCTGCACAAGTTAAGTGCAGAATGGTAAGATGGAACATCAATGTTCACCATGAAGGATGAAATGTTCGATTTGCTGCAGAAGTGGTGAGAGGGGATAAAAAGAAGAGGCGATAGGGCATTAGTTACTAAGATTATTTGCTACGCCTGGCATTGGTTACAACTGGTACACAAAAAGATGACTAGAAAAAGAGGGTGGGAGAGCAGGAGCGAGGCCCACACATTCATGTTAATATAATATTTAACGTGGGACATACAGCATATTTGTTGTCAAACACTTTCAAGTGAGTGGTGGACGAAGCAGGGTAAAGTGTGGGCCCTCAATTTGAGTTTCTAATAGGGCACTGCACACAGATGAGCTTCGCACTTAGTCGGTCCTGCATATACTACAGTTCATTGGATATAAATAATAATCAAATAGATTATAATGTTGCAGATTTAATAAATGAGTGGGTGGATCACTTATGTTGTATATACAGAAACAACCTAAATAATGAACATACAACTGAGGAGAAATGTTATAAGAGAAGGTTCCATTGTTTAGGGTAATGTACAGACGACAACCAGAAGTAAGAAGTAGATAAAAGAGGATGAGAGCAATAACAAGAAAAATAGCAGAATAATAGAGGGCACTGGAAAGAGGGTTTGCCAAAGGAAACCAGAGAATATGTAAACATATTGAGATTTTTAAATACAATACGCAAAGAAGGTATTTAAAGACAACACAAAATGTAGGGTAACTGAAAGAGTTCAGAAAGTGGTGTGAAACTTTAAGCATAATTACTAAAACAGAAATGAAAATTGATTCAAAAGGTGAGCTACTGTAACAAGGAAAGATAATGTAGTATTCTCATGTTATGTGTATGCTTTAGTATCCAGCTGCTCAGCCCTGTGTGTGTGTATTCCTATTGGAATCCTTGTCTGTGTGGAATGTTGGATGCATCAGGGTTTCAGTTGAAGATGGGCTGAGCGGCCAGTAGGCTGCTCCTGATGGGGCTGTTATCCTGACCTTGACTTATGTTAATAAACATCAACTACAAGTACCTGAATTGGTCTACGGTGTCTACTTATCTACACCTGTACCTGTGGGACTTACCCACTACATTTTGGCGACGTCGGACTTAAAGAACCTACCAATGATGAAGAACTACACTCAAGAGTCAAGCAAAAGGAAGAAAAAGCGTAATTAAGAAGATTAACATGTCAAGTATGTGAGAGGTCACGCCTGTAAAGATAAAGCAGCAACTTAAAACGCAACTACATGAAAAGAAATGAAGATTAAGCTGATTAAGAAGCGCACACCTCAAGGTAAGGTTATTTCTACTTTAAGGAGTGGGTTATCAGTCCCATGACTTTGGGAGTGGGTTATTAGTCCCATTACCCTGTGCAGTGGGTTTCAAGTCCCGCTAGTTTTTTGGGAGTGGGTTGTTAGTCCCATTTACCCTTGGCTTATAAAATCAAATGATCATTTTGATGAGGGGGTTTTAGTCCCACCTTGGTTTTTAGGGGGTGTCAGTCCCACCTGAACGGTGTTATACTAGGGTTTGAGTCCCATAGTGTCCCTTAAAAGAGGGGTGGCGTTTTTGGCTACGTCACAGTCTTCTCATGTGAGAAGCACTTTCTTGGGTTTTATTTCGCCCATTGCAGTTTTTGTCTTAGTTTTTGGTTATTAAATGTGAGCTCAAAATTTTTCGCTTTATTCATTTTAAATTGTTAGTTATTAAAGGGGGAGGATGAGTAAGTGTTTATCTTTTTGCTTTCTTCCTTCTTTGATAATTGAGATTTCTGTTTTCCCTCTCGTGATGCCTTTTATATCCATCCGTGGGTCACAGATTTCTTGGAAGTTGTATATTTTTCTTGTGTATAGTTTCTCTTTGTTTTCTCTTCTGTACTTTTGTTTTTAAGTTATTAAAGGGAGAGGATAATGTAGTATTCTCATGTTATGTGTATGCTTTAGTATCCAGCTGCTCAGCCCTGTGTGTGTGTATTCCTATTGGAATCCTTGTCTGTGTGGAATGTTGGATGCATCAGGGTTTCAGTTGAAGATGGGCTGAGCGGCCAGTAGGCTGCTCCTGATGGGGCTGTTATCCTGACCTTGACTTATGTTAATAAACATCAACTACAAGTACCTGAATTGGTCTACGGTGTCTACTTATCTACACCTGTACCTGTGGGACTTACCCACTACAGAAAGCTGAGAAGCAGGGCAGAATATCAGTTACGTGTGGGAAAGGTTAGAGGCAGTAAGTTGGGGAGAAGTCTACGTAGTGACAGAGAACTCAATGAATGGATGAAATGTGGAAAAATGTATGAGTGATACAGGAAGTCAACATATAATGTGTATATAGTTAAGCCATGTAAAGCAGACAGACTTCTTATCCAAGGAAGACGACCCACTGGCCTTATCCTCCTTGACTACTCTGCAGCCTCTGACATGGTTTACAGAGCAGAGATTTCATCTAACTCATTTTAAGGACAAAAGAAATGATTATGACAGCTTTTAAGCAAATGATGACAAAAAGTGTGTTAAGTTCCACATTAATGAAAATGAGATACAAATATAATTTAGATACTGTATCGTAAAAGCATGCAGATCAAAAGACAGTTTTTGAGACATATTATGTGTTTAATTAATATGTAGATTAATATTAATCATGAAATGGTATTTATTCATTTGTATGTGTTAGAAAATGTAGGAGAAAATTACACAATATGGATTCATTAATAATAGACTAAAAAATATAAATGTGGAGTGTATTTATTTTTTTATGAGACAAGTACAAAATTGTATCTCATGTTATAGCGTGTGCATCAAAAATGGCAAAATAAAAGTAGGTGCTAGATGAATAAACTTAAATGTGCCTTCGTGACACTTCTTTATCATGTGTTTTTTATGTGTATCAGTTAAATAACACATAAACGACAAAGATTAATGTGCATTTTCTTATATGTGTAATGTTGGCACAAAAAACGTTATGAGCACCCTATACTTACATGTATTAATTATGATCACATTAAAATGGTTATTAATGTACTTTGAAGTTAAAATGATATTTTCCTATTAACTTGAGATTCACAATTTAACTTGGATATTGCTGTATATTAAGCAACTTTCATCTAGACCTCATTTTAGTTTCCTTTTCTAGTGAAGTCATGGACTGAATATTCAGTAAACTAGCAAACTGTATTGAACTGATAACTAATTCTTTTGACATCTTCTGGACCGAATAGCGTAGTTGCAACAAATATTGTTGCATTCTGGAACAGCTGTATGAGAACTGAACTTTTTTAACCCTAATGTCACCATCTTAAATGTTCTATTGTTCAATGTGTCCTATGCTTACATGACCTAAGGAACCTGCATAATCAATTTACTTAATTATTCTGGATTTTAATTGGCTTTCCTGCTACATCACCCACATCTCACTTTGGACTGACCAACGGAACTGAGTGGTCTGACATTTTGGTGATGCCAGGGAGTATCACTTTGGAAACTTATTGAGAATTAGTGTTCACACTTTGGGAGAACTGTGCGACATTGAGACTTTGCAACCATAAGCTCTGTTGCCGTTGCACTCAAGACAGTTGGACTGGTTTTGGTCCAAACAGGAACACGGCCGTGGGGTCCGGACGCACTACACGCCGCTTCTTCGCTTTACCGAGCCTGAAGCACCATAGATAACGGAGCCATACATGACAATTCGGGTATACCCTCAACATAGATAACGGAGCCATACATGGCAATTCGAGTTTACCTTCACCTATAGAGTATTACCCTACTCGCCGTGGGCAACAATGGAGAGGAATTACACTTTATGATTTTCAAGCCTGAGACTGCTGATACAGACCCACGAATAACTGTACTTCACTCGAACACTCGAACACTCAAACGGAGTTTCTACGGTCAAGGGCCCGGCTGGGTTGGAATTAGCACCAGCTGAGCGACCTTTTTGACCGGAACACAGCCATCTAGCCCTGAGGAATCGCGAGTGCGATGAAACACGTGTCGGCTGGCTGTCTACTGCATTAAAGACTCCAAGATTCATTGAGAGTTTCTTTGTTGTGATAATTCTGTTACTTTGTCATTATCTTGTTTGAATATTGTTACCTAACATTGTATAAACTGTCTTGAGTGCAACGGCAACAGAGCTTATTGTGTAGGGGTAGTTCCTTTCTACTTAACTGAGTGGTTCAGGGTTTCTCCACTCGCCGTCTTGCACCTTAACAATTAGCAACTTAGTACTGGTGTGCGTTTAAACGGGCAGTGCACCCGGAGCTCAACTGATCAAAAACCTCCTAACTCGAGACTTTGCGACCAGATGCTGTGACTTGCTGCTGACTGGTGTCCTGATGCAGAGTAAACGTTTTGAGTGAAGGGTTCACGTTATGCTGCTGTGACTCTTGTTACAGCGACAGACTGAGACAGATTGCTGTCTTGACAAACTGGAACTGGATACTTGGAACTTTGCTGAACTTTACTGAAGAGTCTTTACAAGGCTCACCTGGCTTTCTATTTCTTATTGACACATACGTTGTTGAGTCTAAGTCTCATCTGAGGAAAATTTCCCTGTTCATCCATCATATTTTACCGGAATCTCAGAGACTTGGTGTATTTCAATAAATGCTTTTACTATTTGATTATTAGGGCTGTATGCTATCTTGTTTGAATGCAAATGTTTTTACTATAATGAATAACAAAACATTGAATTTCGAACTCTCCCTCTGCTGATTTTGTCTCATCATTCCTTGCGGGAAGTTCATTTGGTTTTAGAGTCACCTATTGACATTGGGGAAATTTTACCTGATAGTAATGAAATTGAGTTGAATATACAGTTACAGTATACCTGGTCCTCATTGGGTAACTGTCCATCGTTGGAATATCCAAACCCTCCGGGCACATAACAAGATCCATTGGAGGACCAACTGTGTGTAAAGCTAGCGAGAGGTTAAGAATATAGATAGATATATGGAAATCACATTTTTATTACATGAGCCCAGTCAACGCTATAACATGGACGATCATTTAATCTTGCTCGACCATCTGGTGGACGTTTGCCATACAGCAACTGTGCTTACCTAGTTCTCATCCTTGTTGTCTGGTTGTAACCAATCCTTAATGATGGCTCATTTTAGGTTCAAATTTAATTAAGTGATGTCTGGGGTTCAACAGGGTTCCTTATTGTCACTGATACAATTTAATATTAAAGTGAATCCCTCAGCAACATCATTCGGTCATTTAGACTTGAATCTGTCTTATGTTGATGATACTCAGCTCTTCGCTGGACTAGGCCGCCAACTCGACGAAATCCAGCTAGCCTCTCTTGTCTGTTAGCAATTCAATCTTGGATGAGCCAGAATATACTCAAATAAAATGGTGACAAAACTGAGTTACTGATTCATAGTCTCGACCATCCATCGAGTGTTCACTTTTGGCATAGCAAGTATGGGGTGCCCTAACCAATAGTTGGTTTGTTAAAAGAAAATTAGCTTTAAAATTGATGAAAAACTTTCCCTGGAACCTCATGCTAATTCTGTGGTTTGAAAATTGCAAAAAACACAGTTGATGGACAGAATGTAGAACAATGTCATACATTCACCCCAGTACAAAGATCTGGGCCTAAATCCATCGTTTTTTTGAACTCCACACCACCCTGGGTTAGACACTGGCTATATGCAAATCAGCTCTGACCCTGTGCCTCATGGGAACAGTCCAGTCCGAACTACCAAGCCATGTCTTTCCCAGACCGGAATCAAGCATCCAAGGACCGGTTTCTGGCTATCAGCCTTCATCAGCCTGGATAGCTTGACTCCAGTGGTGTGGAGAGCCTGGGACTCACGTCTGAGCATACCCAGCACACTCGGGGTGAAAATTGCAAAAAACACAGTTGATGGACAGAATGTAGAACAATGTCATACATTCACCCCAGTACAAAGATCTGGGCCTAAATCCATCGTTTTTTTGCACTCCACACCACCCTGGGTTAGACACTGGCTATATGCAAATCAGCTCTGACCCTGTGCCTCATGGGAACAGTCCAGTCCGAACTACCAAGCCATGTCTTTCCCAGACCGGAATCAAGCATCCAAGGACCGGTTCCATCAACTGTGTTTTTTTGCAATTTTCACCCCGAGTGTGCTGGGTATGCTCAGACGTGAGTCCCAGGCTCTCCACACCACTGGAGTCAAGCTATCCAGGCTGATGAAGGCTGATAGCCAGAAACCGGTCCTTGGATGCTTGATTCCGGTCTGGGAAAGACATGGCGTGGTAGTTCGGACTGGACTGTTCCCATGAGGCACAGGGTCAGAGCTGACTTGCATATAGCCAGTGTCTAACCCAGGGTGGTGTGGTGTGCAAAAAAACGATGGATTTAGGCCCAGATCTATGTACTGGGGTGAATGTATGACATTGTTCTACATTCTGTCCATCAACTGTGTTTTTTGCAGTTTTCACCCCAAGTGGGCTGGGTATGCTCAGACGTGAGTCCCAGGCTCTCCACACCACTGGAGTCAAGCTATCCAGGCTGATGAAGGCTGATAGCCAGAAACCGGTCCTTGGATGCTTGATTCCGGTCTGGGAAAGACTTGGCTTGGTAGTTCGGACTGGACTGTTCCCATGAGGCACATGGTCAGAGCTGATTTGCATATAGCCAGTGTCTAACCCAGGGTGGTGTGGAGTGCAAAAAAACAATGGATTTAGGTCCAGATCCTTGTACTGGGGTGAATGTATGACATTGTTCTACATTCTGTCCATCAACTGTGTTTTTTGCAATTTTCACCCCAAGTGGGCTGGGTATGCTCAGACGTGAGTCCCAGGCTCTCCACACCACTGGAGTCAAGCTATCCAGGCTGATGAAGGCTGATAGCCAGAAACCGGTCCTTGGATGCTTGATTCCGGTCTGGGAAAGACATGGCTTGGTTGTTCGGACTGGACTGTTCCCATGAGGCACAGGGTCAGAGCTGATTTGCATATAGCCAGTGTCTAACCCAGGGTGGTGTGGAGTGCAAAAAAACGATGGATTTAGGCCCAGATCCTTGTACTGGGGTGAATGTATGACATTGTTCTACATTCTGTCCATCAACTGTGTTTTTTGCAATTCTGTGGTTTGAGCATGTTACTTTCAATGTAAACTTTTCGGGAAAAGGCTAATGGTAATCTCCCAGATATATCTAGCAATGGTGGTGGCCACCATCATTCTCTTGAAGCTGGACTACACCAATGTCTATTCTCTAGGAATCTCTTCTAAACAACTAGATAGATTACATGGCTGTGCGACTGCTCTCGGACCTGCTTCAACTTGATTATATTATTGAAGCCAAGTGAAAATTGCCCTGTTCCCGGTGGATCAAAGAATCCATTTCAAATCTTTGTGCCTAAATCATTGAGGGTACATGGCAGTGGAGCTCGTGCAACAAAGGCCTGTATCAAGAAATATGTCCCAGCTCACTCCCTCTGCTTGGCTTATTCTATATGAGCATGAACATTCGTCACAGGCGAGCTCGCTAGGGGAGAGAAACGTTTCTCAGAACTAGTTTCCCAAACATGGAATCAACTTCCTATGACTTTCTGTACCATTTCACACTATTTGACCTTTTGGAAAAATTGAATAATATCTTTTTGATTAACAGGAATGGGATTTTGATTTATTTAGTAAAATCAATAATCCACTTTTTCTTTGTTAATTTGTGGCTATAGTCTGTTTCTTCAAGAGTCATCTGCACCAAGATGTATTCATGCAACAGCATCAAATCCTACATACTTGAAAAGAAAACCACAGTGGCAATTCAGACTAGGTGGAGTAGGTGTCAGAGAATTCTCAAATTTAAAGATGTGGAAAAAGACACACACCGAGCAATGTCTGTGTTAAAGCATCCAGCAGAAATAAAGGCAAGAGGGCCTTATATGTCACTCACACTAATGTTTTTGATTTATGCAACCAACTTTGTGTTGTCACACCGTAGGTGGACAAGTACTCTCTGAGTTTGATGTGTCAGCTGTGGACTAGCGTATTGATGAACCTATGCGGTAGAATTACTTGAAGTATTAGAGCCACAGTTTTGGTTTGCCTTCGTTTTCTGTGGTGGACTCAGTACTCTCGGTAGAAAAAATGCTTGTACACATTCTTCTTATTTGACATCTTGCCTCTTTGTTGAGTTGTGGGGTCAGATGGACTGCCAATCCATGGTGGGGGTAGTGCCCCTGGTACTGACATAAAACAATGAAGTTGTATAAATCCATCTAGTGTGGTTAAAACATGATTATTCCTCATCAGTGAGGAAACAGCCTAGCCAAACTTAATAGCGGATCAAAATTTTCTATAGTAAAAGTGTGCTCCACTTCTTACTCAAACCAACATTTCAGGCCAAGCCAAAGGATTGTGTTGAGCAAGTTGAGTAGACCTAGATTTTGGGAGAGAAATGTCTATCTACTGTTGATGGTGATGGTACCCAAATGCATGTAAAAAGATGTCACTCAAAAGGGGAAATTACTTCGTGTGCAAAAAAATAAAAAAAATAAAACAACTAAGGGTCTCAGATGAATGACAAGAGTAAAAATTGCTGGTTTTACAACAAATGTTTATGTACAAACCCCGAGATAGATGCATTCCTTCCAGGTCAATATTGCTGTTCATAGGAGAATGCAATTGTGCAAGAGGCATAAAGCTTGAAATTGACGAGCAGACATTGGGAAAACATGGCGTTATTGTGAATATGCCATGCACTGTCGTGGGTGCAGGAACACGATCTGCAAAATGAAATAGCGTACATTAGAGTCAAACATAATAAGGACCGTTTCGTCATTTCTTCGGCACTCATATTTGTTTGCTAGCCTTCATTGACTGACACATACCTTAAAAACGGAATAAAGGAAATAAAAGGCAATATTTTTAAAAGTAATGCCTCAATCTTCCAAGGTGCAGAGTTCTGATTTGTGCACCCTTGAAACGGTGCCGGGGTGCGCAAACCACAATTCTGGACTATTTGCCAACAAGATTATTGCAAGGTTTTACTTAATGACAACTTTTTGGCAACTACATAGGTAAAGTAATTTGCACACCAACAAATAGCACATGCGCAATTAGTGCATTGGCTAATACTGTCCGATTAGGCCCCGTTTAAGATGCCTAAAGGGGTTAACTCTCAAAATGGAACAGACCTCTGTGGGCCTAAATGTGATATTGTGTTTATTAATCAGGACCCTAATATATAAAATATATGATTTTACTGCATTTTCTTGGAAGCACACTGAATTTTGCTGAAATATAGGAGAGACCATTTGTTTTTTAAATCTTAAGTCATTTTGTTAAATATAACACCATAATATCACTAACAATTGACATAACACATGAAACCTTTCAATATTGCAATTTTCCTTTAGCTTAATAATCTGGATTATAGAGAACACAGCAGTTTTATAACTCCAGGAAAATTGATTTTCTCAATAGTTTTTCCCATGGGCATTCCATTTTTTATTGTGATTGTGACTGGCTGCACTGCACTTTTTTCAAATCGCTCTCACAGTATTGTCTATCGCTGTTATTCATTTTCTCTTTATTTTAGTTGGTTGCAATTATTTGAGCTAAGCCATCTACAGAATGCATTCCAGGTTAAGTACAACATTTTGATCATCCAACAGTAATTACCTACCTGTGGACAAAAGAAATCCAAAAGAACACAAGTATAAAAGGGTCTCAGGGGAGATAGTTTAAAGACCTCCAAAGTATCCTATCCCCCAATCAAACTGTAACAAACACACAAGGGATACTAGAGGTCTACACAAAACTCAATATTGTTTATCAAGTTCAAATAGTAACTTGCGTATGGGCACGTGTCTACTAACAAGAAAGATGTGAATTAATTTTAATTCACATCTTTCTTTTTCACTCTTTTTTTCACTGCAACCTCTCCCACTCAGCCTTGTTACATCTTTCTCGTTACTGGAGGATCTGTTCCTAGTTCTCCTCACAATATCATCAAGTGGGAGACTTAACAGATACCAGTCTTTGAAAAAAATCCCAGATGACGATACTCCGCCAAATGGTGGGCTGATGGGAGTATTTCATGTTATGCACTTACACCTGATCTCACCTATGTTAGTAGACACGTGCCCATACGCAAGTTACTATTTGAACTTGATAAACAATATTGAGTTTTGTGTAGACCTCTAGTATCCCTTGTGTGTTTGTGACAAAAGAAATCCGACAAGTTTAGAGCCCTTTAATTCAATATTGGCGCCATCAGAGAAGACATGGACGCCAAATTCTAAGCCATGTCACTAGAGATGCACAGCATAGGGTGGCCACCTCCCTTCACATTCTTACAAACATTGTTTCCAATTGTGGACTTTTGTGTAAGAGGCTAGTGCATTCTGGGTCTTTGAGTCTTGTTTTTCTTCCAGTGAATAATTAGACATACACACCTGAATCAAAGATTTGTAAGTGAAAGGCTCAGGACAAGATACAGTGTTGAAATGATCTGGAGTGAGATGGCCACCCTAGAACAAAATCTGGCCAAATGTAGGCACCACTGCTCCCTTGCAAGTCCTCTGTCAGTTATATAATATTAATCTGTCACTTTGGACTGTTAATGATCACCATTCCTTTATTCAGTTCCATACAAGCATTAGATTGGAGGTGAAAGGATACACCCAAATAACAAAACAGTACTATGTGAGAAATTAATACTCCAAGTCAAGTCGTGATTGACCAAGTCTATGGTGGATGGCTGAAACAGATTGGTTTAAAAAAGCCAATAGTTAAAAGCAGAGGACAAATTCCTCCTATGCATATATTGGTTGCATTAGGTCCGTATGACAGCTGCTCTGTAAAAATCCAGGCTTAAAAAAAGACTATTTTATGTTTTTTTGTGAATGAAACAAAAAAAAACCTTAGCAGATTAGAATGTTGTATTGGTCATGGCTTAAGTTTAAGCTATATACAATATCTTTACAATATTGTATGCTTTCAGAAAACAAATTCAGGTTCCAGAATTTCAGATCTTCCTCCTGTATTGAATGAAATAGTTTTTCTATCAAAATGGAAAATGTCAAAATAAGCAACCCATTGTATGCAGACAACATGGTTTTAATAGCTATGATGCCAATTAGGGATCAGAGACTGTTGAACAAATTACTAGCTGCTAAATATTGTGACTATTAATTTGTCTAAAATTAAAGTCATGGCCATTTATTATAAGTTACAAAATGTATTAGTGCATTAACTATATTAAAATAGAACAAGTTAAAAAAATCCATACCATTACATTAGGGTATTCTCCAATGCACACAAAGCACATACTTTATCAAATATACAACAGCACATCTTAGAGGTAATTAAAGGATTTATATAGATACACGACCAGTAAAAGGGGGACAATCACTACACAGTAATGCATATTATATTCTGCTTAATGCTTAATCTTAAATTTGAATCTACTTGGTACCAGATGAAGCCAAAGTCTGCTGAATGTACACTTGGCCAATTGAGATGCCTGCTACAGCAGGTCTAGCTAAAAGCATCAAAAAGCAAGGTGTCATTTTCGACTCTCAACTAACATTGCACAGCAAAAACACTCTCTGGTCTCTTCTTTCTCCTATCATATGAACGTTTTGAGGTCTAAATTGCCTTTAATGCTCACTAACTGTAAACATAAGCAGTAAAGGTACTCATAGGGTCAAGACTGGACTATGCTAACTCATTGCACCTGGAAATCCCTAAATATCTCAAGCGAAACCATCTGGTCATAAAAAAGAATTCAGCCCGCATAGTTCTTGCGCTTCCACAGAGCAATCATGCTAGCCCATTGCTGCAAAAATTGCACTTGATACCAGTTCCATAGCAGATTCAGTTCAAGATATGTTGTTCCATTCGTAAGGCACTTTACAGGGATGGACCTGAATTCATTAGCAACTAACTTCATGAAAAGGTATCAAGTTGGGTACTGCGAATTTCCTTTAATCAGTGCAAATATTTAGAAAACAAAGAATGAGAGGAGGAATCATCTACTGTTACAGCAGACAGACTTTGGAATTCCTTACCCGCACATCTGTGAGCCGAGTCTTCTATTCAGTCACTTTATTCCCACCTCAAAACCTGACTTTTTTGACAGATAGTCCATTAAGCAAAAGTTGTGAATAGTCTCATCTGGATACTCTTACCAATATGCACCTAGAGCCTAGTGGTGATAGTGTGCACTCTAAAAATACCCGTCAACCTCCCAAAGACAAGACATTGTATACATGGATTTAATCAATGAGCACCAATAAAAGATATTACTCATTGTCATTTGTTGTAGAGGGTCTCATCCTTATGTGAACTTTTCCTGGGGTGGTGGCCATACTGGCTACCACAACTACTCACAGATTCAAATTTACCTCCACCTGCCCTGTACAGGCCATCAAGACACCCCCCTCCCTACCAACAATGGCGTGGCTCCGCCCCCTGGGTCAGGGACATATCTCTGTCATTAGCACCTTCTTGACACCGGACACTCTTGCTTGACAACCATGTTTCTGACTGGCTTGGCCATGTTTGACTTGAGCCAGTCCTCAAGCCTGTAGTTGACTGTGGAGTTGACCCTATGCCATTTACTTACCCACCCTTCTACAGCGAGATTCCTTCCCAACTCCATTTCGGTACACACTTACACTTCAGTTTCATAATTTGTTCTCTGCCACATGTGCTGGGTGCACCCTTTGCTGGTGTTGCAAGGTAAAAACAAAAAATAAAGAATTGTTTGTCAAAAAAATTGCGCTCTTATATCTGATTGCCCAGCACTTTTTTATCATATTTAATGCTGTGAGTTAAACCCGACCTAGGTTCTCCAAAAACCACAATCAATGCCAACATCTGCCATAGCTCCAAAACGATGAAATTTAAAGGCCTTACAATTACTTATCTCGCAATTACCAATCAAGTTCTGATAAGTTATGTGAGGTAAGAAAAGGTTATTACTGAAACAAAATGAACCGGAGAGATGTACTTTAGAATAGAGCTGGTACAATTTGGCCGGATTGCCTTGTTTGAAACCAAAGCGGGTACTTAATTTGTAAAAAGATACCTTTCAGTGGCCAATTTTTTTTCTCAGAGGCCGGAAACCACTGCTGACTATTGTCTGGATTGCCAAATACTAAGGCTGTGTAGTCTTGATTTCACTTCATTCCTCTTTGTTCCACCACCGGACACTCCATGCCACTTCATCACGCTCTTGCAGGTTCTAGATCATCCCTGCTTTCTCCCTTTTTTAGGTTTTTCTCTTTATTTTCCTTTCCTCCTTTTTCTTTCTTGCTCTGGGTTAAGTCTTTTTTTAGGTTTCGTAACCTGGCGAGGGGCGAAGCCACTCCCAGATCGAAATCTGTTGTTTCTAATAGTGAGGTTAGGACAGCCTCTGTTTCCAATTGGCTAGCTCCATAAATGGAGGCTAGCCATTGGGAGGCAGAGGCTGTCAATCGCGTTTTCTCTCGAAAACGCGATTCGGGGGCGTTTCTGGTGCTTTTTTTAAGCCCCGCCCCTTTGTCCCGGGCCGCGCTGCGATTGGCTGCCGGCCCGGGACACCCCCGTGACGTCATTCCCGGGCCGCGCTGTGATTGGCTGCCGGCCGGGAAACCCCCGTGACGTCAGCCAATCACAGCGCGGCCCGGGACCTGACTTGTTCTTTCTGGTGTTCCTCCTGTTTCTATTAGTGCTTGTTTTTATTTGTGTAGTCTTTCTTCAAGATTGTTGGTTCTCTCATTGGTGAGCTGGTGGTAGGCTGTTTCCGCATCCTAACAGTGACGTCGCCAAGCTGAGGGTTGGGTTGTAGGATGGCCTTTTGTTACGTGAGAGCCTGACAGGGCCAATGGGCGGATTTCCGTGGCTGTGATCGACAGGCAGCAAAGGCAATGGAGGCTTGCAGAATCGGCGACCTGCGCAAATACTCGAACGATGGCTGGTAAGTAAGGCCGCTGAGCCAATCATCTCGCAAAGCAGGGCGTTGTAGGTGGGGCAAGCTACTGTGAGGTCACAGGACGCCATCGGAGCTGCGCACAGACACGTAGAACTCAGAGCGGAAGAGAAGAGAGAAGGAGCAGGTAAGGGTGGGTCGAGTTGGTGCTCTCGGGCGCACTCGAGGGGCCAGTGGGTGGGTAGTGTGACGTTACCCGTCAGTGAATACCCCCATTGTTCTCTTTTCACCCTGAGCTCGGGCCTCCTCCCCACAGCCCGAACTCTCGCTTTATGTGCCCCGCCCCCTTGTTGATCTCTTACCCCCTTTGTCCCATCTTGGTGTTACCTACCCACCCTTGCGGAGTTTTTGCTTCTAGTTCCTCACCTTTCCCCTTTTGGGCCCTCTACCCGTTTGCCCACCAAGGTGGTTCATCTGGGTTGAACGTTGTTGGTGGTATCTTTCTGCGAGTCTCGGTCTTTTTACGGGTCGTGGTTTGAGCCATATGTTTTTCGGGTTGTTGATTTAGTTTAGCTTAGTTTTCGCAGCTGGTATTTCGAGAGTGAAAGTATTATAATGCAGGACTGTTTTATCGGCGCTTGTTACGTTTTTGAGCAGTGCTGATTGTTATATTGGCAAATGACGTGTTTTTTAAGGGGGGTATTTTTAGTAGCAGTGGTTGCTTCTCACTTTTTTTAAAAAGCGGTTGTAATGATGTTTCGTAGGTTGCTTCTCATTTTCGCCCTTCTGTCTTTTCTAACCGCACCTAATATACTTCCTGTGATGTATTTTTAGGGTGGTTTTTATTTCGGATGTTATATGATTAGCACTAAATCTGTTGAGAAAGTTTAGGGTTTGCGTTTCGTGGTAGTATTAGCTGTATGTTTGTAACTGTATGATGCATTTTCTAGGTCAGTTGTGTGCTGTCTTTCAGGCGTTGCGTTGTTTTGACTTACAATATTTTTTGGTCGTATTCCATTTTTTGTTTTTTGAGGGGCTGCACATGTTGTGGTGTGTTTCTTCTATTTTTTTTGTAGTGAAGAGCGTCATCCATTTAAAGTCAAGAGCTTTCTTCTGAACTTAATTGGATGGCGCTCTTCACTATAACAAAATGTACAGCCGTCCTCAGTCTTTTTTGTGGCTGAACCGGTGTAGAAGTTTTGGGTGCTAGGAGTATTGGCGATCATCTCCCCTGCCAGACTGTTTCAAGGTGGAACAGCCTGGAATCTTCGTTTTGACGCGCTACATCCCAAGCCTGTATTGCAATCCTTGAATGTGAAGTCAGCCGTATTCGGACGAGCTGCCTTTCCCTTTCGGTTCAGCCGAAGTTTCATATCGAGTGAAAAGAGCCTCGGGGAGATTTTCAGGTTCACTTCTTCTTTTGGTTCATAAGAATTTCCAAAATAACAGATTGTAGAACAATATTGTCTCCAGTAGGCAGGCTGTCTCTGTGGGGTAAGTTTTCTTTAGACACTGTGTACCCTTCAGGCCTGTTTCGTGAGCCATTAATGAATGTGTTTAGGAGCTGGTTAATTGTGAGAGACGAAGCAGATGCAGGCATACGGACTCCTACATGACTAGGCTCTTTCTTGTGACCAGTCA
This sequence comes from Lissotriton helveticus, assembly GCF_964261635.1. Classification (NCBI taxonomy): domain Eukaryota; kingdom Metazoa; phylum Chordata; class Amphibia; order Caudata; family Salamandridae; genus Lissotriton; species Lissotriton helveticus. The sequence continues at coordinate 619,622,307 of NC_136071.1, forward strand.
TGGCTGGCGCTGTTACAGTTAAGTTGGCTCTTGTGACAGTCATGAGGCTGTCGCAGGCATTCTGGCTCTTGTGACGTTCCTGGTGACTATAGCGACTGGCTACGTCCATGACTGGTAGACACAGCCTGTCTCTTGCGGCAGACCATACCTCTGTAACAGACTGGCTATCCTATTCTTGGCTGCAAAATTTTAGTTTTGTGCTTGTTCAGGACAGTCTCCCCACATCCCAGTTACCCCCTGTGTAAATTATTTACATATTTTTTTATTTAGTTGTTTATACACAGTTAATAACTCGAAAGTGAACACAGATGTAAAAAAGAGTATTTTGTTTTTGGGTAATACAAAGTGTACGTTAGCTTCACTTCGTAATCTCTCCATGTCCTCCGATGAAAAAGTAGTTGATGACCATCCCTGAGGGATAACCAACTTCCCTTGCTTGTCAATCTCCCGATGTGATTCCTCCCTCCCGGCTTATTTGAAGTTGCACTTCCTCTGGGCTCGTCTAGAAAGTAGCCGGATACCAAACCATTAAGGCATGGTTCATTTCCCGGTACAGAGACGTAATTAATTGTCGCAAAGCCCTTACCTACAGAAGTCACCAAGACCACTACGCCCCATTACTGTGGTGTGGTTGCCCGTAGCAGGTGAATCTACAACAGCCTTAAACCTCTTCAGTCTGTGCTGAGAAGCATGAGGCAAGCACTTGACCTGACCGGTTACTTCTCTTCCGTTATGGCTGTGATCTATAAATGATACCGTTTGGAGTGTCATGAATTGCTGGCGTTCGATAGGATTAATTGGAGAGATCACCAAGGCCCTCAAAGCTACACCACGAACAGATCCAGCTGTAGTGATAACTGTCCGAGCTCATGTGGAAAGTGTGTGACCTTAGTTTTCTGTAGGTATGTTGAAATATCTTGTAGACTGTCCAAATATCTGAGGTTGGTAATTTCTTTGTTCTGACCCAATAGTAACATACCGGTCGGTGGAAATGAGTGACTTTTTATGGTTCACCTTTGCCCACGTCTGATTTCTGTCGCCCTGTGGACCTTCTGTGCTCTTTCTTCCCTTGTTGAGTGGCAGTCACGTGGGGGAGGTGGCTAGTTTGGGAGATTGGGATTGGAGGACAGTACTCGATTCCACTTGTGTGCTGCCTTTCGGCGAACTTTATGCAGTGATACCTTGTACCCTGCAAGCCCCGGTACAGCTGCCAGTTCACAGCCAGCAGATATCTGCATGTTTTTTTCCTATCCTAGCAGATATTCACAAAGCTAGCATGCGATTTTGTAACGGTACACATGCCAGACATTCATCAAACACTTTGTATTGATTTTAAAGTCCTTTGCTTCAGTATTCGAAGTATCTCATTTTATGTTGGCTGCTTGTGGGGCACTTCTACTGTGGCTGCTTCAGAGCAGACTTAGGACATTGGGGTAAGGTGGGAAGGAAAGAGTTGGACAATATGTATAATTGGAGAGGGAAGGTGGGAGAAGCTTTGTGAACATAATGGGCTACCCCAAAATGTTGACACTGGTGGCCTTGGACTCCTGCTGTCCTGGACAGGATAGAAGAAGCCTGGCAGATAAAGCAATAATGCTTCAGTTTTACCAAAGTAATGAATAAAGAGCTGTTTTCAAAAATCATCGTCCGGGAAAAGGAACAAGCATTTACAATGCAACGGTTTCGCCTTTGGAAAAGTTAGAGCTATTAGCAATGTAAATGACAATGCCATTTATTTATCTGTTTTCAAAACCAACACATAAATACAAATTTTGTCATTTACAATGCCAATAGCTCAAACGTTTCCAAAGGCGAAACCGTTGCATTGTAAATGCTTGTTTATTTCTGGAAAGGTGTTTACAATAAAACACGATGTGCCAATATTCCGCCAGATGTACAGTCTGATTTGGAAAACTAACTGCCTGTCCACAACTACAACAACCAGCTCAAAAGTTCAAATCAAACAATGTTGTTCCGGAAAGGGTGGCTTTTTGTGTTTTTGCTTCTCCTACACATCATTGTTCCAATTTTAAGGTGCAGTCAGACATTCTCAAAAAGGGTGACCCCGTCAACTTTGTGGATTGCACAAAGAAACAACTGAGCACATCATTTGTCCTTACCTCTACTTGTATAAAGGTCTTAGTTTGTAAAAAGCATAAGTCAAAGACCTAAAGGTTTTTTTTAGGAGCTTGTCAGTGATGCTGTCAAATGCTGAGGTTGCTGAATATCAAGCTGATTCTCTCGTATGTCTCTTTATTCCAATACCCTATGCTTCCTGTCTTTTCATCTTACTCATGCAGTTTATAACTCATCCCTGATTACTCCCTCCATCAATCTTTTTACATGTTACCCATCGTCCTTCCTTCTTCCTTTTCTGAGTTCCTCTCTCTGCTAATGGATCAAAGTCTAATGATGAACAATAAGTCCCCGTCCCAAAAATAAGTGATGGCACCCACCACCCACAGGCGCAAATTATGCACAGGCCAGCTTGTCACAGTGCTCAAAGCAGGGAAGCAGACGCAACAAAAAAGCCTTTTTCTGTTGCTGACTTTACACTTGAATAGTGTTGCAGGAAGAACTTCCAACACATCCCCAGTTTTATAAATGTGAATTTTAAAGATTTTTGAATGGAGCAAAAACAAGACACTGTGGTCTGAGGGCCATACATTTTAATGCGGCATAGAGGATCATTTAGAGATGCTATTATGGTTACTATAAAATTTGAAAGGCGTTATTTATTTGTGAAGCCAGATATAGACCTGAATCTACCCAATCACAATGTATATTAAATTAGCCTAGCTTTTGTAGTCCTTAATAAATATGTATAATTTGGGGGATCAACCCATTTGATTCAACCCTTTCTTTGTGATTGTCTTTTCTGCGAAGAACACTCTTTCTCTGTCCCTATAATACTAGAACAGCTGAACATGTTCCTTTTGACATCTTCTTTCATTCTGAGAGGCTGATATAAAGTGCCTTGTATACTTCTGATGTGAGTAACCTCTTTACTGCATGGGGAATTAACCAGGTGCATTAAAAATCACAACACTTCAGTTTTCCCCAGGTAACCATAGTGCTTGCTTAATTTCCCATCCTGCAGGTGGAGGGAGGGCAACCCAAAAGAGGTTATATTTCCTCTCATGTGGTAATTTCTGGCTTTGGGGTATCAGATTTTACCAGGTACGATAAATATGAACACCCCCACCCCAATCCAAGCCATTTGTAATAAGCCCTTTACACTACTATTCACCACAAAGAAACCCTACGGATGAACACCTATGCTTTACAAAAGAACAATCCAATGTAATTTACAGCAATTGCATATGTGTTCCTTTTTATTGGGACTCCTATTTCATAATGCTAATTGTATGGTAACATTAGTTGAAAATGCTATTAGGGTCTTTAAGCAGTGAGGTTTGCTCACCTATGCACCACAGCCCTCAAGGGTGGGTTGGCAAACGTGGATCTTTGGGCTATAACACTTTCCCCTTCCACACTGAAAAGCAAACTAGCCATTCATGGTTAGAAAGGCAAAAACAAGCCAGAAGTGCAGCAGTGACTCCTCCATTAGGGCAGAGGAGCGTCACCTCACTAAACAAAAATGCCCCATATATGAAAAATATATTGGTAATAAAGTTAATTTATTACCATTTTATTTTTCACTACTCCATCCTGAGCTGAGTGTCAGGGCGGGGTGTGACTATTGCTACTGAGTTGCAGGAGCAGAAAGGAGTGGTGGGCTGGGCACTTAGGTTAAAGTGTGCATGTCACTTTGGACAGCTGTCTTGTGACTGCTAGCCAGACATGCACACTTTAAAGCTCTCCAACCCAGCTGTCATAGAGAGCTGGGTGGAGAGCAAGCACAGGCCTCCAGTGCCTTTGTGAGTACAGAGAGAGCCCGCTCCATCCAATCCTGGTACTTCTCTCATGCTGATGAACAGCATGGGAGAAGCGTCTGGACTGGTTAGAGCAGTTGGCTGGGGCCACCTGGACGAGAGAAGAACACCATGACCGGAGCGAGGATGTACAGCAAAGTAAGTGAGCTTAATTTTACTTTTAGTTTATTTAATGTGCACTGAATCGCAGCCATGCTTTACATTAACGTTTTAAAAGTAAACATGAGAACTTTAGAACGATAATTTAATGCATGTCAACTATTTAGTTAATGTTAATTGCATGCATGCACCCACCCATTTTCCCACCCGACCACTTTCAGCAATTGGCAGCCGCCACTGAAGAAGTGATATATCCCATGAGCAGGAAAACGACCATATTTTGACTGCTAGTCATCACAGGTGACTGTTAGGTGGGGACACAGCTGGCAGTAATAGCACTAGCAGTCAACCCCTGAGCATCAACAAGTGTCGTCACAGACCAGCTCTTTTAAAGTGGCCCTTGGATTTTAGCCCCACCAAAGCACAGGGCTGGGCTGGGAACACAAACCGGCCCTGGCAAACTGCTCAGCTGCACCCCCCCTGGGGTGAGGGGGAGTTCAGCTGAGCAGATTGCGAGGGGTGGCTTCGGCCGATATTATTACAGGGGGCCGATATTGCCGAACCCTGGTAACAAAAACGGCCCCCCAGAGGCCCAAAACCGGTCCACACCCTAGCGGCCTACCAGGGAAACGCCCGGTGCCCACTATGGCCAGTTCGGCCCTGCCCAAGCAGACCCACATCATGCATGGTATCCCCACAATGTTACAAAGCTGGTAAGGTGGCGTTTGGCAGGCTATCAGGAGCCATTATAAAGTGTAATCTTGTTGCCTTGTCTGAGACACAGAGGTCACGGCAGTGCCCTGAGGGTAGGACTGCCCATCTCTATTATTGGTGGATGTTGAGACCTCGGTAGTAAGGGATTGCCAACCTCCAAATTCAAATTCAGGTCCTTGTTTTAATGTTCGTTACTGAAAAATAATGATAGATTAAAAAAATAATCATTTTGTTCATTTAAGAGCTATGCTGGGTGGTTTTCGTTGGGGTCTTAGATGTTTGCAGAAAACACGTGTTCAAAAGGTTTGGTAAAATGTAAAATTAGCTGATCTGTACTTTGTTGTATGATTTTCTTTCTGCAGATTTTGCGCCTTTTCCGAACATTCTTTCGAGCACTTGGGCCTGAAGCAAAACATATTTATAATTTAAATCCCGTTGAGATAGCTGATAACATTGTGATTACACAATTGTGAATTACAATTTATCATTCAGTGTAAGACGTTAATACTAGTTTCGAAACTTAGGTTCAGAATTACATTTCATAACGTTTGCCATCATTGTAACTTAAAGAAATCTTAACTAATGATAAGCTGTTTTTACCCATTCTTTTTCGGTTTAATATACTGAAAATAGTTATCGTTTAAATATTTGAAATAACTTCAAATAAAAAAGCAGCCGTTTAATGTTTCTTTTCCTCATATCAAACAAGCCTACAAAAGGGCAGATTCGAGATGGCCAGTATTTGGAAAACTGAAAAAGGATCTATCAAGCCTAGAGCTTCTGGTTGGTATCCCCACGCCTCTAACACCAATACAGAGAGCGCTGTTAGGCCTGGAACGGCGAATAACTTGCTGGACCCAGAATTAATAGGTATGATAAAGAATGTGGTTAGCGATTCAGCACACTTTGTCTTCCTGCTATCAGCATATGGAAAAAGTGTGCGAAACACAATTAGTTTTACCATGTGTGAAACCAACATACTTTAACCTTCTTCTTTAATTCCAATATCTCTATTGTGATTGGTGATATCAGTTGCCCTTACCCCAAATTGCATACAGAAAAGACCACACTGGTGGTTACGCAGAGGATCTGTTAACTAACTCTGGGTGGTGAACTCCGCTCCGCTCGCGGAGTTTTACGCACTCCGCGGACATTGCAGATTTCCGAAAAACTCCTGCCCGCGGAGCGGAGTTTTGTTTGTAGCTCGCGTTCATCAACGTCAAATTGGGGAGCGGGAGCGAGGAAAATCAACATCCCAGCAGATTTTTCCTCGTTTGCGATCGTCAACATCAAGTTGGTTAATGCGAGCATTGAAAATCAACCTTCCGGCGGGATTTCTCAATGTGGGGGTCAGGTTTCTCATTGCGAGTAGTCACGAATGCTCGCGACTGCTTGTGTTGAGCAAGCTGCCGCTCGAGTAAAAATCTACTTGGGTGTCAGAAAAGGAAAGCAGGGACCGCTTGCGCTGTGCAAGGTGCCGTTAGCAATGATTGCACAGTGCGGACAAGCATCCGGCACTGTGCAATCACCGCAAAAGGTATTTTTCTATCATACTCTACCGCTTGCGGAGCACCGCGTAGTGCGGTGGAGTTTTGTTTGCACTTCGCGGAGTTCTGCGTAGTGCAACTCTGCACAAGAGCAGGATTAGATGTTAGGAATCTCTCCTGATCATTTGGTTGAAAACTTTAAGTATTAGAAACACACAGAAGGTGCTCTGGAATGGCAGGTGACTGTAAAAATGAGATCTAAGAGGTCGCAATTTAAAGAATTTGCTGAATAATGAAGAATGTCACTGGATGAACTTATTGTACACAAAAAAGGATGGATTAAATGTTATTCAGGAACTCAGAAGTATGGCCATTCACACGTGAACCATTTTTCATATAAATATATGGCCCTACAGCATTTCAAGTAATTACTCTCGATTTCTGTGCTGACATTATACGTCGTCTGTGCCTTAAGAAATTCTGTTCTCTATAAAGGAATTCTAAATGTATGCTTATACTGTGAATAGTAATTCCATCCTAACTGATTATTCCTATTTTAATAATATTTGTATTTGTCCTCCCTTTGTTTTTAGCGATTTCACATACTTAAGATTTCTTTTCGTTCCTCTTTTTTCTCTTTCTTTCAGTTTTTGAGACTGGCAGTGCAGCCCAGGCTTGTATGTTTTCCCCAACCCAAGATGGCCACAATCCTAGGTAACTATGTGTTAAAGTCCTGTATCTTGTCAACCATTTTTAACATGCCTGCGCATCTTTAAATGTGTGCACAAACAGTTTGGGTGGCTCTGCAAAGATTGCATCATGTTTCCCTGCAATGATGTTGATTCTTTTTTCTTTGCAATACTTGCCTGTGTTGAGTTAAATCACACATTATATATAATTTGCACAACATCGCATCCGTTTTTAACACCCCATAGTTTGTTACATAGCAGATCTATATTTCTCTTTTTTCACAAACTCGGATAATTCTAACAGAGAGCTGCCATATAGGATCAGGGTAAAAGGTTTTCAGATATTTGAGTTGTACCACCACGCACCTTTTGTGTATCTCTATCTCTGATTAGATATTGTTCTTATATTTACAATTGCTTGATACATTCCAAGTATTGTTAAATTTTTACATATTTCTCCGGGAGTATTAAGCCCATTGTATAGCAGACGGTATTGCCAGATGAGCGGAAGCATTAGCCAACCCCCAACTCTTTGTTTTCTTCAACTCGGGATCAAGATTGACAGTAGCACTTGTCCAATTGACTTATTCAACTAATGTCGAAACTTTGACAATATGATATCAGTCCGTCCGGATTGGAGGGGTGCAGGTCTTTGAAGATGTTTCCACCAGCTCTTGAAAAAATACGTTTACAATCCAGCAAGATTTGTAGCCTTTTGGGTTTCTTGAAGGATTGTTTACTTCACTTCACAGAGGGCACAGCACTATTTGCACTTTTCACTTTTCTCATCAAGGTCACAGCATCTCGAGGATCGGCTTTACCATTAGGTCTTGGTGATCACACTTCAAGTTCTCCTTTTGTAAGTCTGCAGATGCGACATGCAGCTTGTAAGTGAGCCCTGGCGTATGTTCCTTGATGTATTTACTTTGCTGACAATACAACGTTTTAATTGCTGGATTATGGCTTTTGCTTAGGAATTGCAGTTTTTTCGATAACTTGTCCTGCCATGAGGAGGCAATGCTACTCACACATTGCCCTTATATGGGTAATTTCTTTCAGGTGGCTTTCATGATAAAATGTTGGATTTACGCTTTTTTTTGTTCACAAGTAAAGTTTGCGTGCATGTAGGCTTCCGTAACGATGCATCAAAAATATTAGCCCTTTGTCAAGTGTGAATACTATACAACACTTTGCTGTGTATGTCTTTTAAGCTCACCACTTAACATACAAACGTCATGTCTTGTTCATAGCACTGTTTCAAAGTTGCAGCTTAACTCTGCGTATGTGGTCTGTTCTGTATGGGTCCTACTCCCAATGTCCACATCAGGGGTCTCCAACCTTTTATGTAATAAGAGCTAGTTATGTTCAATCAAAAACATCACGAGCAACTAATATTATTAGTGTTGTAATAGTGACCACGTCAGACAAGATTACATTACTGGCCACCATATGCAAGATTACCAGCAGCGAACACCTCAGTGCAACAGCCAGCATTGCCAGCAGTAATGTAAAAAAGGCTTTGTCAATTTGGAATGCCTATATGTAAGTAATATGTATCAGTCACAACTGCAGTTCCCCTGGCATGAAAGTAAAAATATTACTAATAATCCCCCCCCCATGATTTATCACTCAAAAGTCAGCTTTAAATGTAAATTGGAAATTCAGCCATTTGTTCTCCAAACATCAACTTATGAGTTCTGAAAATACACATATTTTTGTCTTGAATTTTACTGAGCAAACATGCTGACTACATTTTTGAAAGGCAAAAGAAGTAGCTTCCAGTACTAAATTAGAGAAAGTACTTTGTGAACTACACTACAGTGAGAATCTTAGCTGAAACACTATAGGGAGTGCGGTCACGGCCAGCATGACTCGCGGGTGTGGGGGGGGGGGGCTGGGGTCGAGTGGGGAGGGGGGTTGCGCGGGGAGGTGGTTGGGGGTAATTTAATAAAAAAATGAAAACTTACCTTCGCCTACGGTCCCTCGTCGCGTCTCCTCTCTCTGCTCACAGGAAGAAAAGCAGGAAGCCTTCCTCTACTCCCCATAGCCGCTCGACCATGCAGGCGTCTATGGGGAGGCCGTTTTCTCCATGCAGGCTGCATGCAGCCTACTTAGAGAAAATGGGAGAGTGTGCATGACTGGGCACCCACAACATTGGGCTAGCCAGTCCTCCCCAACCAGCAGGGCCAGACTGGCTGTAGCGGGCACCGGGCAATCCCCCGGTGCGCCGCACGGGTGGGGGGGCCGGTTTTGGGCTCCTGTGGGGGGGGGGGGAGGGAGGCTCGACCGGGCACTTTGCCAGGGCCGGTTTTGGTTCCCAGTCCGGCCCTGCCAACCAGCCGCCCACGTGAGGAGACGCCTCTGAGGGAGTGTCTGAAAAGATAACAACCTGGGTAATTGTCTATTTGGCTTTTTTTTGTCTTGTTTATTGTCGGAGTTTTATATAGCGGGAACTCAACCCGAAGGTATCAGGGCACTTTAAATTAGCACAAGTTGTGTTACAGACAGGCACATTCACTTTGTTAGGCACAGGGAGATTAGGTGATTTCCCCAGAATCACAGGACGTTGAGCGTCCCTGCAGAGACTCAGCTCCGCTTCGAGGTAGACCGCTCTTGCCGGTAGATCACATCCTCTCCCCAAGAGAGGCTGTGACAGGCTCTTTGTGAATGAGCTGCTCCCTTTGTGTCCACTTGCTGCTTAATGGGACAAGAGTATGATGGGATAGCAAAGGTTGTTCAAGTAGGTATATATTTACGTTAAATGCCAAACTCAAATCTGGTGTGCAATTTGAAGGTTTCTTAACCCCCATAAAACCATATTGTGTATTGGTAAACAGTCTGATTATAGCCATAAATGTGAACATTGTCAACGCACGATTTAACAGTAGCTGCAGATGGACACTTAGTACGGTTACATAGGGTAATAGAAAAACCTATTATTTATAGCACAATTGCAATAGTCACACAAAAAAAGTTACTCTGTAAAATTAAGTTAAGTAAGAATTGGTTTGGGAACTTGTGACATTTAACCCCTTCCATGCTCATGACGAGCTCAGCTCGTCATGTAACGTAGCTTTTTGTAAATTGCCGCACAGCGCGAAAATCGCGGCTGCACGCATGCTGTTAAAGGTGAACTAAGATCTCCTAATGGATAGACAAGTTACCATACGCTGAGCCATATATAACCTTGAGTTTGCGGACGCCTGATCAAAAATCACTGCTGACTCCATGTTATTAATGCCCTGCGTTTCGTAAATCAATTAGCACATACTTAGGACTCTCCTAGCCAAAATAAACAGGCACTAGCAAAGGCAACAAGTCTTCCTATGTTTCTTCAATAAAGGGCGAGTTTGTGTGTGGGTTAGGTGGGTGTGGGTGGAAGATGTGTATGGATGAATGGATGGGTGATTGAGTGAAGGGTGCATGGATAATTAATGGATGAGTGCGTGGATGAATAAGTGAATGGATAGATAGGTGGATGAAGGAGTGAGTGAAGAAATGGCTGGATGTATTAGCAGATGCGGATGTATTAGCAGATGCAGACAGGTTACACTAATTTTACAGGCCGAGGCCTCAGACAGCAGTAGTGCTAATGCTATGCAGTTAATGCACCATTATTGGTTACTAGTGTGTCATGAATGCCCACAATATATACATTATTGTCAGCATTATGTAAATGCAAGCAGGACTGGGCACCTAGTCACCTTCATGCTACAAATGGCCATACTGTTTCAAGAATTTTCACCATTGTGTATGTTTATACATTCACCATCCCTAATTTATTCTTTCACTCAATAATTCTTAGTATTTGTTTAAATTGACACCATGGCTTTGTAATGCTGAATGTATTGTCCGCTTTGAATTCCATGGGTCCTCCCACCGCTGTCTTCAGATTAGACTGGACCCACCAAATGAGGAAGATTGAAGTTGACCATACACCTCAACCTAATGAGTTCACTTGTCCTGCATCAAGCACAGTTTGTTTTCACCCAGAAACAGATCTCCTCATTTTCTCAACTGCGCCATCATTCAATCACCTTTATTTGTATGTTTAGAATTCATACAGCGTATAGTTACCCAACCAAGGCTTTCCATAGCCAATGAACAGCTATATAAACAGGGGTCAACTAAGACAGAGTTAGAAAAGCTAGATCTTCAGTTGATTTCTGAAATATTGCTTCCTTTGAGCTGGGACACAACTGAAGTGGTAGGGAATTCCAAAATTTGGATGCCAGAAAAGTCAAACACTGGATGTATGATGTTACAATGCATGCTATTACAACGCATGCCTTTACGACGCAAGTTTTACAACGCAGGTCGTTACAGCGACTTGCGTTGGGGGGCGCTGGATAGTGAATAGTTTAATTTACTATTCCAACTCCAGTCCCCGTGGATAGTAGGGAAGGTGTTGGATAGTAAATTAAAACTATTCCCTATCCTAGAGCGCCCCCTAGCGCAAGTCGTTGTAACAGTTGCGTTGTAAAGGATGTTTCCCCTGGAGAAAGTAAAAGACTGAGTAGAGGCCCAATATTTATCATAGTGTTGCGTCGCCACAGTAGCACGCAAGGGAGTGCAAGGGTGATGCAACACTAAAGCCATATTTTTCAAGCCACGCAAGGCTAACTTGCATGGCCCTGCATGGCTTGATAAATCTGGGGCAATGCAAGGCAGCATAAATCGCTGCTCCGCGTTCCTCTGCCCCAGGGAAGGGTTGCATTGGTGTTCCCACACATCCATTCATAGATTTCAGGGCATTCCCATATGTTATTAGTGGCAGACATGTGTGCTGCATTTTGCAGCACACATAGAGAGAAAATGCCTCTCAGGGTTGTTTCTGTGCAGGAAGGTGACCCTTCCTGCACAAAAACAATCTTGCTTACAATGCACCATGGGTCAAGGGTGCCAGTGTTGGAGGCAGGCCGGCAAAAGTGCACCAGCACAAAGAAAGGGTAGGAATGCGCCTGGGATGCGCCGTATGAAGTAAATACGGAGCAATCCTGTCCTTTCATGCAGCGCTGTGAAGCAAGATGGCTTGCTGCATTGCACTGCATGAAAGTATGGTATATATGCCCCCAAGTTTCTAAGAAAGATGAGGCAGGTACTGGCAAAGATGTGGAAATTAAAACAAAAGGCATTACATTTAATAAGCTTTTCGAATGGCAGCCAATGAAGATCAGAAAAGTGAGAAGAGATCAATTGTTGTTTGAGGATATACAGGCAGGCTGCCTTGTTTTATATCATTTGAAGTTGTTTTTATTGATGTATGAGGGATACCTAGGTAAAGTACATTTCCGTAGTACAGGCGAGATGTAATATTAGTGTGGACTACATTTGTTAAGTGTAGAGCCGAAGGGCCTAAAGTATATTCTTGTGGCTCCTAAGAAGGCCAAAATAGTAGACTGACAGATTCTTTATTTGACATTATACAGTTCATTTGTAATTGAGGCAAAAACCCAAATGATTTACTCTAGATTGAGGCACAGGAAAAAGGACAAGAACGTCCGGCCACCAAGCTGGTGTCCAGAGATGCTAGAACCATGAATGTAATATTCCAGTCCATCTAGAAATCAAAATGTGAATTTGTACAATTTTGTGATGATTCTAAAGTCTCAGACAGACTCATAGCTTGTAGTCAACACTTCAGCATGCTACAAAACAGTAACTAAATAAATACATACACCAGAAATACCTTACTGCAAATTGAGATAAACTATTTTTAGCTCTTTCCATTTGCCTCCAAATTAATATGCATCCATTGTCACAGTAGGAAACATGGTGTTTCATGTGATGAGTTAAAGTGGTGAGAGTGTATGTCACATATGGATGGAGAGACTGCCAGTATTCTACATGCCTGCAAACTTCTATGGTGCCCAGTAAGGCTAAAGGGGCGAAAACATCCTGCAGAGATGAGGCGGAAAGTAGGAGATGGTCATGCCTGGATGAACAATGTGCTCGAGTCCTTCATGTTTGAAGGAATATTAGAACATACTTCATTGCTACAGGGAACAGTCAAGAACATCCTGCTGCATGAGACACATAAGAACATCCTGCATGTCTGGAACTCTGTGTGAGTGTGTCCTGCATGGCTAAAGCAGTCAAGAGTGCATGGTTTACTTACTAATGAACGTTCTGGTGAGACGTCAGGTGTTTATGCCCTCACTGCAAGAGAAGAGGCGTTGTTTATTGGTAAAATGTAGAGGGCTTGGTTAAATGGCTGTGTCCATGGACAGTACACCCTCATATTGTTTGGACTGTCATGAGTAAGAAGGACATGGTGCTAACGGTGAGACGGTCATACATGGTTGAAGAGAAGTAACTGTTCTGCATTTCTGGAGCTGAGACAAGACCAACAATATGTCTCATGAGCGAATTTCCTGCATGGTGCAGTGCCCGTTCTGGCATAAGGATGCCCCGTGTAGTGTGTGGCTCGAGGAGGGCAGATGGGACTATACCGCATGGCTGGAAGAGAGGCATGTGGATATGATACACATATAAAAATGTCACATCTGCTTGAAGAATGGGGTGTCTGGGAAAAGGCCTAGCATGCGGGGGAAGAGGGTGGTTCTGACCCACAAGGCCAGTTGGTGGTAGGGTTACGCATGGATGGATTGTATGAAAGAGTCTGGGAGTTGTCATTTCCCACTGGCTTGGGAGGTTGAAAATATTATGTGGGACAGGAGCTATGATGGTCAATAAGCTTTCGCGTGGGGTCTACTTTGAAGACTATACCAGTTTGCTGAACGGATCGTGTGAAAGTGCCATCTGTGGCTCAGCGATGAAAGGTATCACACTGGCTTGAGAAACCAAAGTTGCTCTGAGAGAGCGACTGTTGCAAAGCTGAAATGGTTTGTCCCACGTGATGTACGGCTGCCGAAGAGAGATGAAGGTGCACTCAAGCATAGCTGCTCTCTGCTCTATGAGTTTCCCTGATTTCCCTCAGCCTCTTACCAAAAACGATGGTAATGCAGATTTGGAAACGATTACCCATCAGGCCTTTCCTTCATTGATTACACATAGCAGGGAAAAGCATATCCTGGTCTCTTTGGAGTTCGGCATCCCTTGACTTCTGCTGCTTGCGCTTCTCATGTTAGCCATGCCGCCTCAGATGCTGGCCAGAATACCGGGCTTGTGACGGCGCCACCTGAACTCCAGTCTGTCCGATTTTGTGGGTCTTTAGAAATGATGAAAGTATAGCCCAGGTGTCCCTTGGCACCATCTGCTGATTCTGTCATCATCTGTATAAGGCAGCAGTGGGTATCTCCGGCTTTACAGGCACTCAAATGGATGAACGATGGACATTTCCAGTGCAGATGGGAATATTATGGAAGTACCTGCTACAAGTTGTGAGCTAGCAAACAAGAGTGAAGCACGGAGGCCATCTTGGAAAAGTGTCTTGCCCACCAAACCCCACTTAAGCCTATAAAAAAATTACTTTTTTGAAGTATGACCTTGCTAAGCAGGTAAATATAGTACTTGTTAGGTCTGAAAAATAACATCTGATAAATATTACGGTGCAGTCCAACGTATTTAGATCATATTTCATGAACATGTTTTAATCATTATGAAGAATGTCTTTCAGCTTATGTGCAACATCTTAGAGTCAAACATATGGTGACATGGAAAAGGGGGAGTTAGAAGTAGTCAGATTTATTGGACAGAATAGAAGGCAGCCAAATCTCCATAAACTTCGATTAACATCGCTAATAATAGGTATACAGAGAAAATTCTTAAAGGAGACTCTATAGTAAACATATTCAGGTTATCACCACTTTGTACATTTTACTGTGTTTGTAATTCCGAATGTGTTGGGCGATTAATGTTCAGATCTTCAATAATTCAATTATGCATTATGTTATTATTGTGACAACAAAATTCACCTTTCAATCAATTGGATTAAGCAACTTGGTGCCCTTATAAAAATATTATTTTCTGTTATGCTATAGTATGGTCATGTTTTAAATGACTAATATTATAAAGCACTCGTTTTAACCATTTATTTTCATGCACTGCATATCAAGCCATGACAAGCCTCAAATAGGAAAATCAAGCGTTGGATACTTCATTTATAAAAATACAATTACGGACAATGAAATCCCCTCCTATTTTCTTCTTTCTTCTTAGCCCCATGCCGGTTTTGTTTGTGGCTGTGAGGGCGTAGTATGTGTATATAGAAAATGCTTGCCGTTAAAATTGGATGCTAGTGTGACAAGCATTTTGTCTTTGTGGCAAGTACAGTGTAGAGACATGGAGTATGTATCTGTGTGGGGTTGAGGCAGTATGTAGTATCTGTATGAGTAACACAGTGCACTGAAACACTAACAATATCTATGCATTATATCACGTTCTTTGGTGTGAATGGCAACCTAACTCAGAATCTAGCAGGTGCTTCCTGTCTCTCTCCACCTTTTCCTGTAAGCTTGTCCCTAATCGCATCACCCCTGGTAAACTTGTTACCAAGCGTGCATACCAGGGACAGCTTCTGCGGTCACTCATGAAACTCAGCAGCTTAACGGGTTTGCACATTTCTAGTTAATAGAACATCCATCTCCAGCATATACATTGCAGAAGAGGCGTGACAGATTTACTGTAAAAAAAGTATAATTTCTATTTGTTTACATAAATATGCTAAAATAACAGTATTAATAGTGATTAATAGTAACCAGAGTCTGTCTCAACTCCGCCATGGGCAGTCACAGGCCCAGCTGCAAAAGGAGGGAGGGGTGTTAGGCGTGGGGCTAGCTACCCCACCATCTAAAAAAATCCTAGCTATATAAACATCAAACTAAGGACCAAACGAGATCAAGGCCTTGGGGAGAGAGAAATCTCCTTTACAGAGAGCTATGCCACCTTTTGGTGCAAACCAGAGATCACTGGAAGATACAAGGCAGATTCACCTGCTTTTGATCAAGATAATCAGCATCAGGACATGGAAAGTGAGGACCATGTATGAGACAGACAGGCAAGACAGTGCAAGTGGCAGTGGAGATAAAAAAATACAACTGTGCCCTGCTTGGCATCAGCGAGACCAGATGGACACAGACTGGACAGAAAAGACTGGCTCCAGGAGGAATTGTGCTGTATTCTGGACAAGAGGAAGAGAGTGCCTCACATACTCGGGAGTAGCACCAATGCCAACACCAGCAGCTAAAAGATCTCTGATTTGATGGAAAGCCCACAGTCTCAGAATCATCACAGCAACCTTCCGCACAAAGAAAAAGGGACCACCATGAATGCAATACAGTGTTATGCACCTACAAATTATAGCAAAGAAGAGGTAAAAGGACAGTTTCACAACTGACGCCAGTCCATCCTAGAGAAATGCCTTCAAAGAGACATCATAATGCCAAGATTGGAAGCAACAACAATGGGTACGAAGAAGTCATGGGAAACCATTGCCTCAGTGACATGAATGAGAATGGTGAAAAGCACGCATATCTCTGTGTCCTGAACAGTCTGGTGACAGGCGGTCCCTGCAGGATGTGAGAGTGATGATAGAAGCGGATGTGGTGTCAGACCATCACCTTGTAGTGGGCTGCCTAAAGCTAAAGAAAGCATGGATGGAACGGACAAACCCTACTCAAAGATGCGCAGAAATGGAGTGAATACTCAGACACCCTCACTAACAAGTTTAAAGTACTGTAAGAAGCAGAGGGAGACAAAGACCCAGTAGAAAGTCAGCGGGAGATCAAAGAAACAGTGAAATCAACCTGCCAGGATGCACTAGGTCCCAAGAAACGCCAGCATGAAGAATGGATTTCCAGCAATACTCTCTGCAAAAGAGAGAAAGGAAAAGAAACTTGCAGTCAACACCAGCCGAACATGAGTAGAATAAGCGAAAGCTCAGGTGAGTACACCAAAACCAACAAGGAAGCAGAGAGAAGCTTAATAATAGGCAAGCAAAGGTTCATCAACGGTTTTGCAACGGAAGCCCAGAAAGCAACAAACCATGGATACTTGAAGAAACCCTACGACATAACAAGGAAACTCTTCAGCAGATACAGGAAGCCAAAAAGTGCTGTTGGAAGACAAAGCTGGGAAAACACATCATGGGTAAAAAAGGCCCACAGCAGAAAGGGTGGAGCCCTTTGAATACTGCTGTACCAGCCCGTGCCGCAGTCTCCACCAGACATATAGCCAGCTGAAAAGGACTAACTAATCGACTGCAGCAGACCAACCAAGGAAAAAATATTGCAAGCCATCAAACATCTGAGAAATGGGTAGGCAGCAGGACTTGACAACATTTCTGCAGAGGCACTTAGGGCAGACATTGAAACATCAGGAGACATGCCCTATCCCTTGTTTGGAAGAATATAGGACGAGGCAACGTTGCCATCAGATTAGAAGAAGAGATATCTCATCAAGATCACCAGGAAAAGTGACCTGAGTAACTGCACAAGCTACAGAGGAATAACTATTCTATCAACCCCAGGAAAAGTGTTCAACAGAGTAATCCTTAATACAATGAAGGAACAAGTTGACATTCAGTTGTGAGACCAGCAAGCTGGGTTGTGGAAAGATAGATCCTGCACACACCAGATTGCAACAATGCACATAATCATCGAGCAGTCAAGGGAATGGAACTCCGACTTCTACATGAACTTCATTGATTATGAGGAGACATATGACAGCATGGAAGGAGAGTTCCTTTGAAAATTCCTCCGCCACTAGGTGTGCCAGATAAACTTGTAAGAATCATCAGGAACTCTTACGACGGAATGGCCTGCAAGATAGCCCATGGAGGACAACTCAAGGAAGTTTTTCATGTGAGGAGCGGAGTCTGCCAAGGTTGTTTGCTCTCGCCTTTTCTCTTCCTGCTGGCTATAGAATGGACCATGAAGACATCTAGACCAAGGAGGAGAAAGGGGATCCAGTGGACACCTAGGACACAGCTTGACGAACTGGTCCTACTCTCCCATACCCATCTGCAGATGCAAGAGAACTATGTGGCAGCCATGTCAGCACAACTTGGCCTCGACATCAACAGGGAAAAAACAAGCTCCTGAAGGTTAACACAGTCAGTACAACTGCAGCCACTCTTGCAGGTGATGCACTGGAAGAGTTGAGTCCTTCAACTACCTAGGCAGTGTCATGCACAAGCAGGGTGCCACAGACGCTGATCTCAAGGCAAGAATCTGCAAAGCAAGGTCTGCCTTCAATCAGATAAAGAAGATCTGGAACTCCAAGGACCTAAGGTTGCAAACCAAGCTCAGGCTTTTTAACACCAACGTAAAATTGGTTCTTCTATATGAAGAGAAAGTTGGATGACACCAGTGACCACTACCATCAAAGTTCAGACCTTTATCAACACCTGTCTGAGGAAAATCCTCCAAATCCGCTGGTCAAACACCATCAGCAACAACGACCTATGAAAGCGGACTTTCCAACTCCCTGCTCGTGAAGAAACCATGAAAAGACGCTGTATAGGTCACACCCTCCACAAGCCTGCATCAAACACCAATAAGTAAGCCCTGACCTGGAACCCTCAAGGAAAAAGGAAAAGAGGAAGGCCAAGAAACACCTGGCATTGAGGCCTCAAGGCTGACTGCAAAGAAATTAGTTACACTTGGAGTAAGATTGAAAGAATAGCCCAGGATAGAGATGGCTGGAGAGTCCTGGTTGATAGCTTATACCCCAGAAGGAGCAGTAGGCATAAGTAAGTAAGAGTCTGTCTTACTATTTTAAATTTACATTTAATGTTTTTATGTCTGAGTGATATTTATGAAAAATACTATTTAAAATAATCCTGTCATTTGATTGTGATCAAACTGAACACTTTACTGCATTTTGAAATATAATTTTCATTATTTTCAACACAGTAATCTAATCTCAAAATGGCCACCCTGTTTACCCAAGTTTCACTTTATTATTTCACTAAAAGAATCCAAAGAAATTAAAACACGATATTAGTGCTATTTTAATAGCTAGTCAATGGTAAATATGGGATCTAAGTGTATGGGAAAGACTTACAATTTCCAGCAAAATGTGCTATTGAAAATGTGATGTGGGTGCAGATTTTGGAGAAGAGCAGGATTTTAAGGAAAACGGCCTTAGCAACGTGTGCTCAGCCACGCGTACGTGACCCCGCAAGCCAAACCATGCTTGCCTTAGCCATGCATATGCCTTAACACTTTCCATGCTCATGACGAGCTCAGCTCGTCATGAGGCACGGTTGAGCTGTGCTCATGACGAGCTGAGCTCGTCATGACCGTTGGAACGTTCACACGCGGGGATAATTTCCCCGCTGTGCTGAACGTTCCAAAACGGGTGTGGTCGTGACGAGCTCCGCTCGTCATTAGTGCAGCTCCACTGTGCCTCATGACGAGCCGAGCTCGTCACAAGCACAGCGGCGCTGCGTGCTGCCCTCCCCCGCGCACAGCAGGTGAAAACACCCCGCAGCAAAGGGGTTAACAACTCATATGCGTGGTTTGACAATGCGTGGTCTAGATGCAGAGCGGATGGGCGGGCACAGGAAGAGGAAGGATTGAGAGAGGACGCAGGGAGGTAAGTGGAGCTAGGGACAAGTCTTGGGGGAGAGGGGGTAGTTTTTCGGGGTGCGGGTAGTTTTTAGGGTTCAGTGGAGTCGGGTTGCTTATAAAGAAGGGAACAGTTTTAGGGCTCAGGACAGTGAGGGGCTGGATCAGGGTACTTTAAAGATATAGGGGAAAGGTTTAGGGCTCAGGTTGGGAGGGCCGGGGTTGTTTTCATGGCATGGGGTCAGTTTGTAGGGTGCAGGGCAGGGTAAGGGACAGTTTTCAGGGCTGGGGACAGATTTAGACCCCAGGGCGGGGGGCTCAACAGGGTAGTTTACAGGGATAGGGGTCAGATTTTAGGGCTCAGGGCGGGGGGCTGGGTCGGGGTAGTTTTTATGGTGTTGGGACAGTTTGTAGGGCTCGGGCAGGGGAAAAGGGACAGTTTTAAGGGCTGAAGCAGTTTTAGGCCTCGGGCAGGGGTGTTGCTGGATCAGGGTACTTTACAGATGTAGGGGATAGTTAATAGGGCTCAGGGCAGGGAGGGCTGAGGTTGAATTAGGTTTTAGGGCCCGAGGTTAATTTTTAGGGCTCAGGGAGGAGCTGGGGAAAAGGGACAGTTTACAGGGCTGGGGGCAGGGGAATGATCTTTAGCACACATGTCCCTTTACCAATCATGTCTTTACCACAAAATTGTGTGGTAAAGCCATGCGTGGTAAAGACGTGGTCGTTGTTAAGACCGAGTGTTTCAGGCATGCTTTGATTTGAGATTTTACCAGATTTCATTTGTAACCAGAGGTTGCATATGTGCTCTGATAACATAATATTTTGCTTGGTTGGGGCAGAGAGATGAGCTGGAGTGGACAATAGACAGTTCCAGCTCAGCTGAGTAATTTCTAACAGGACTACCTACTGCAGATTACAAAGAAGCACAATGATGGCTTTCCTTGCTTAAACACAAGCCGCTTGCAATACTCGTGCTTACAGGAAATAGGAGCCACAGAGGTATGTGCATGTTGTATCGTACTATTTACCTATCATTTTATAAATAAAATTGTTTGCACAAAATATATTTTGCTGAATCAATACTTAACAAATGTAACAGTGCATCTATACACGTTTTAGATAATATTTCAAGTACATTTGTGTTTATCATGCATAATATTGCTTTTAGCGGAGGCAGGGCTTCTTTTGAAGATGACTGCGATGTTAAAGCAAATAGCCTTAGATTCTTGTTAGCCACTGCTGCTTCTCTTGAGAGTAATGCACCGATTTGATTTCTATGGAAGTACTCACTCAGTATGGACTCATACATCTAAACACTAAATCAGATAGCAGCATTTTGGTGAAAAGAAAATACTCCTCTGCATTGACCGAAAATGTGACTGACACTTTCTACAGATGAAGTGGGCGATCTAACATAACCAATATCTCATGGGATCTGACCCAAAGTCTATGTAGTGTAGTGTATTTATTTTGTTATTTAATGACAAAAGCTCTGTCTGAGTCAGACCTAAAGCGACAATGCTCTTGTTTTTTTTACAACAAGTTAATATTTCGGAACATGGAATTAACCAAATTCTAGATGGAAAATATTTTGATCTTAAGCAAATTAAAAAAAAAAAACACTAACCTTGTTTCTGGCGCTTACAGTTTGGTTCATCAGTTTGGGTGCCCGTAGTAACAGAGAAAACTAAAATATAAGAATAGGTATTTGTAAAATTACAAAATGTGGCAATGAAATCCATACAATATTTATTCACTATGCAAAGAAATCACTTTTCTTACTGTACGTCTGAGTTGAAGAAAACTGTGCATGAATGGGTAACAACATGCAGAGCGTAACTACTTGTAATTTACAGGAGGCGACAGATCCTCTTTCTAACCGAAATATTTATCACAAGTTATTCTTAATTCATGTGCATAAAAAGAATAAACCAGGGGGAATATTGTTAATGTAAATACTGCATCACAGCATTATCCTCATTTAGCATTACACTTTAAAATGGTCAAACCATGCCCAAACAATGAGATAAATGTGCAGTAATCAGATAACCACATATGTATCACCTTCATTATTTTTGCATTATTAAAGAATACCGCGAAGCAATACCCATATTGCATGATTACCCTGAAGAAGCACGCCACTATGAACGAGAGTCACAGGACTTATGAATTTATGAAGTCTATATCCACGAAAAATAATTTGTCAATGTAAAATTTAGATGAGCAGCTGGTTATACTATTTTGAGGCTAGTACCAGAAAATATGAAAATTAGTCATTGGTGTCTTGTAATATGCGATATAGCTTTTTCTTAAGTGCTCATACACCAACAGTATTCCATATCACTAGGAATAGAAGCATAACATCTACAGACTTATTAAATTTGTATGTGCCAATACAGAGATGAGCCTTAAAAGTGAGAAGAACTAAAGGAAGAGCATTCCAAGTCCTAGGGGCAAGGATAGCAAAGCTATGACCATCAACGTCAGGCCTATTAAACCTGGGAATGGTTAAAAGAAAGATTTGAAAAAGATATAAAGTTATACAGAGGAGTATAGAGATGAGGACTTTTGCTACTGAGAGTATGGACATGGCAAAACACAGATCTGTGCGCTATTCACAATAGTGTAAAGACAACTCTGTTGCTAATGTGGAGCCAGTAAAGGACAGAACCACAGTCTTCCTAAGACTAACCTCAGGGGAGTCTGTGATCATACGGGCCTCTTCATTTTGAATTACCTGGAACCATTGGTATTGTGCCAAAAATATTGTGTCCTAGACATAATTTTTAAAAATGTCAACCATCTGGAGTTAATAATACAAAATATAGATCTTTTGGAGAAATTATATTTATGTCATATGATCTTTTTGTTATCAATTTCCTGACATAGAACCATAATCATTGCAGTTAATGTTTGCAAAGTTCCACATATAAATGATTAGCTCAGTCTATGTGGGACTCAAAGCTAGCCGTGATGGCTAATACTTCCCTGTGTTTATCACAGGCAAATCTTTACTTAGCCTATGCAGACAGAAAGAGCAAGTGGAGATGACAGGGGAAATGTAGGAAAGCAACAGAGTTTGGCAACAAGCAGATCTCAAAATTGTACACAGCATACGTGGGAGAGAGAAATCAGTTCATATCACTGGGTCGCTAGCAGTCTAGTGTGGGATCAATAGTGCTATCACTGAAAAGACTCCAGGAGATGTATGGAATGTCTTAAAACTCTAGAAAAAGATAGGTTCACAATGTGAGATGATTAAAGATTGCACTCATGGTTGTGATGTTAGCCATGTTTCTTTTAGGTCAGATACACATAGTGATGACAGGTGAGAACATGTTTCTGGGCAAAATGAAACTGGGAATCCCTCTTGCTGAGTATCAGAAAAAGTCAGCAACTGATTCTGGTATTTTTAGAAATTGGCATTACCTAATAATTGAACATGTGGAAGCTGATCATATACGTTTATGGGTGAGTAAATATCTGGAATATCAACATACATTGGTGCAAGCCAAAGTTTTTTAAAAATGACCTATGATGCTCTCATTATCTACACATTCTCTCCTGTGTGAACCATAATCCTTCTAAAATGTGATTTGTTTTCAAAGCATTTTTACTGACTAAAGTGATCAAAGATGCATTATTTGCCATTAACTCTTGCAAATAGACATTGTGGAGGGGATACAGTCTCAGCAAACCAGATCTACACAACTTACTTACCTAACCAGTTTTTACCCATCTGACGCTAACATTCAAGAATAACAACACATAATGCCTTGCTAACCCAATCGTCTTTACAATTGATGGTTTTAATTTGCTTGAGATGTACACTCTGACACTTCTGCCAATATGGCACCCCAGTAGAAATTTTAGGAGATCCTCACAATATTTTTTAAAGGCACCCGTAATCAGTGGCGCTGGAATAATTTTCAGCATGGTGGTGCTGCCATCAATATTACATCACTGAACTCATAGGGACTGTTAAAAGTCTAAGCGTAACACAAAAAACAAGTATAGCAAATGAGGAACGCCCATTCAGTGAGAGTAGTAAGGGTGTAGTATGAAGCTGGTGATAAGTTTTGGAGCACACTGTTGCAAATATATTATAAAAGCGATGTGTGGTAGATCATTATGATTTACAGGCAGCACATTTTACATTGAAATGGCCACTAACTTTGCACAGAAATAGTTTTACCTATAAAACTATATAGTGTACCAAGGATGTGTGGAAATCATGTTTCAGCAAATATTTATCCTTGATGCATCACTGAGTACAGTGCCTTGATTTGTTCTGCTCCTATTAAACTATGTGTTTCCATCACACTTCAGAATTACAAAAAACACTTCGTTTGTGCTATCCAATCTACTGATATATTTTGAAATATTTGTACACTTCATTTACAGGTATTTAAATGTTGCTGTGCGTTAGGAATAAAATGACATCCTGCAGCCTTTCCTTTCGGACCAGCAAGATTGCCACATTATTCACTTTACAAAATCCCCTCACTTTGCAATCGGAGAAAGAAAAGTAAATACCAATCGCCATGTAAAATTTGTTCTTTGTCTTTGAACAGACAGCAAATGAAACAACATAAAAACAAAATGTAAAGGCATCTTTGTTGCTCATTTAGTTATTTTGGGGGTGCTGCTGCAACCCCAGCAGCCCCACTTCCAGCACCTATGCACGTAATATTTTTCTATACCACTGCCTGTTGAGATGCAAATGACAGCTGCAGTCTAGTTACTTCCCAAAACTAAAGTCGTAAAAGGAGGCTACACCTCGATTAGGACTGTTTTACAATTGTGTTTTTTTTTAACTCAATATGTATATGGTGCACTGCTGTGTCTTCAACCACATTGCATACATGTAGACTATGCTATATTACCACACCACACAAAAGCTCCATTAATAGTATCATTGTGCATTAATCAATTTATTTCCCATTTTTACACCTACTTAGGAATTCCAAATGAGCCTCTATAAAGGAAACTGTGAGATGGGCCCAAACTGTCCATGCTACGTACCTACCCTTCCAAATGAAGGCACTCGATCTGACGTCCAAAAGCAGAGTGGGACTCGGACACACAACACAGACACCGTTATATGCCGGGAGATAACGACGCCCCCATATCATGTGTTCACACAGGGGGAGAGGCAGTGGTGTTACGCCGCGGAAGGAGACAAAAAGGACTGCACAGAGAAAGACGAGGAGGCAAGCAGGAGAGACGGAGAGAGAACCAGTGGAGCAGATTGTGTGGAAGACCCAGGAGGTGGATCGAGAGAAGAAGAAGCCGAAAACAAGGGGGAAGACGAGCGGTGGAGTGAGGAGTGGTGGTGTCCTCTGGAGGATGCAGAAGAGCGGCTGCAACTCAAGAGAGTTGCGGCAGAGCAGGTGAGTGTGGAGGAGAGGGGTGAGCAGCGGGAAGGGACCGAGAGCAGCGGGAAGGGAACGAAAGCATGAGCACGGGAACTGTGTGAGAAACGCTTGTCACCTTCCTAACACATTCTCCCTGAGGCCCTGAAAAACTCTACCCTGAGACCCACGATAAAAGGGGGCAGCCGTAAATCCCTCTAGCATACCAAGGAATCTGCTGAATTAGGAAGCAGGATCCCCGCATACCATATCAGATGAACCTGAGAAGAAGCATTCCAGCATTTGTCTTTTTTCTCATAGTTTCATTTAATGTCCCTTTCTGTTCTGTGGAAAACCCCCACTTTCTTCTTTTTGGTTGCTTGCGACACCGGACGGGTGTGGTGAAGGGTACACAACTCTCTAACTCCAATTAAAGCTTAGTGACTGACAGCTCCTTTCTCTCTCTATTTCTGAGCCTCCGGGGAAGACCTCTGGAAAAGAAGAGAAGGCGAGACGGAGGACGCAAGACCATTTCAGAAAAGAGGAGGAAATCCTGAAGGATGGAAAAGACTATATACAGCCTATAACTGAAAACTTGAAAGACTCTAATAAACCCGACAACATTAAGAAATACATACAGCCTTTGTGTCTGTTTATCCAGCCTCCGCTTCCACAGAAACACATCTAAATGGACCAGAAAAAATTCCCAGGCTCCCATGGAATTTACCATTACTAGGGGTACTGGAAATTTCAGGTGATGGTGAATAAATAACAGGGATTAATTGTTTTGGGGAAATCATATGGAAGAATCCATGTTTCCATGTTGAATACCACTAAACAGCAGCATTCCCACTGCACTCATACCACCGATGGGCCCGGGAACTGTTAGCAAGCCCATCAGGTAATGGGACTCTGTTTTACTAGGAGAGGGCAAACTCATTTGCCGTAGTCATAAATAGCTGGTGTAGGATGTTAATCATATTCTACTGAGGCCAGTGCTAATAATAATTTATTTTAACTTCTACAAATAATAAAAATACAAATTAGAAAAGAAAATATTTACACAAATCAATCATAGAAATACAAAAAAGAAATTGAGCAAACACAAATTATTCATTAAGTCAAAATGATTTATCACATCAAAGCTTTATCTGCATTTTGACAAGAGTTGTAGAATTGTGGAGTTATGTTGTGTAAAGTGTTCTTTAAGTGACGCCCTTGAGGGTTTATTTGAGGGTTCATCAAAATGCATATTATGTTTAAATGTACCTTTCCTGGGTTGGTATGACCCGTTTGGAATGCTAGAATGTTTGGATTCAAAGAGGAGAGGTGAGAACTGGGGTGAGCTGTGACTCGGCTGCTTGGTGGTGGTTGGAGTTTCTCCTGGAAAATAAAAAAGTCCTCATCTGTTGTTGTCTCTTCATTCTCTCTTCTATCTACCAATTGTACTTCACATGTCTGTCAAACATGTCAAGTATCTTGTTGGCTCTTGACCGTAAATATGCATGCAGATATCAGCATTTAAGGGTAAGCCAGTGTGTTTATGCCTGAGGTAACAGTACTCACTTCTTTTCTGAATGTTGCATCCAACGATTGGGTCATCCAATTCTAGTAAACAAATCAATGTATACATTAAAAATTAATACATATCATCTGGACAACAGTCATAATATAGAGGCAAGAGTGGCAGGAAGCCAAGGTGTCCTTTCTATTTCACAATTTAATTAGAAAACAGATTATTATGAATATTTGCAACATTTCTAAAAAATAAAGAAAAAAGTCTTGCTTCATTACCAACACAAATAAATGGGTAGGTGTTGCATCGCTTTTTATTCCTTATGTACATAATATCTTTGGGTCCCAGTCAATATAGGAGACCGTTTCATATACACAGCTCAGTGTAGGGAAATAGTACTGTAGATTACCCAGTATAAGAGATTAGAGTATAGGCAGCCCACCTTAAGAGAACAGGTTTGTAAGCAGCATAAAACCAACACTTCATCCAATAAGTGCAGATTTGGAGGGTTAGCTTAATACACAACAAATGTCTGCCATCTGAATCTCTCTCACGTCCTCCGCGACATGAGACCAGACTTTGTAAAGTGCCAGAAAGTTTTGCAAATGAAACTACTCTGCTTCGCAATCTTTTATTCATTTTTCTACCCTTTCTCATCCCCTAGCGATCATAGCAACATTACTTTTACATAGCACAAAACAACAAGATCTCTTAGAATACTCACACTGTGAGTAAAGTGAGTAAAGAGAGTGTTCCTGTCTAAAGGCCTGTTTTCTCCCTATTGGAGTAGCACAGTAGTAATCCAACTTAATACAACCTCATCCTCAGTTTCATTTCAGGTAATTAGGCCACAGCCACATTGAGTTCACAGAGACTGATAGTGGTTTATTTAGGGTGCCTGTGCTGTTAACCTTCCTCATCAGAGTTATTTGTTGTGCAATAATTGATGTGTTATTTCACTGGCTGAGAATTGGTCTTTGAACTTCTAATCATCACTCCAAATCAGGGGTCTCCAACCTTTGTACAACAGGGACCAAGCACATCAACAACTTAGTGACTAACCTGACCAAAAAAACCCTTATGAAGACACAAGTATTGGTACTAAACAAAGGATTTGGGTTTGTGCCAACACCCGCTTTTGATCAGTTTCACTTACACAGTGAACTAGCAGTGTTTTTTTAGAGCCTACGGCTGAAATCTCATTTTGGAGGCCAAGATTATACAGCAGAAACCTCCACGACAGGTCTACATAAAAAATCTACCCACCTACTCACACCACTCCAGTAAAGCTAGTCACTTTCGCAAAGGCTGTATACATAGAAATTGGAAAACTTTAAGCCAACACAGTAAGGAAGTTTCAAAACGTAAGCAACGCAGAACATGCAGCACTTACTGAATTACAAAATGACATTGACATTATGCTAAAATCTGCTGATAAAGGCGGGGGCATCATCCTACAAACTACCCTTGCATATTGAACAAAATGTCAATGATTACTAGGGGATAAACAGAACTGCAGGATCTTAGAAAGAGATACAACTCTAACACTGAAGGTAGAAATCGCCTCCATGATCGAAGAGGCAGAATCTGAAGGGTGGATTAGAAAACAAGAAGGAGACTTCCTAAGAAACACCAATCCGCAAATACCATGACCTCACACCAGGGAGAGCATTAGTATCAGGGATTGGATTGCTACTAGAGCCATTGTCACAATGTTTTGACTATTTTCTTAAACTGATACTACAGAAGACAGACACAAAATATCTATTGGTCCATATAAAGGATATAGAATTCAGTGACTATGATAATCTACCAATGAGTCTAGATGTTGAAAGCTTATATACAAGCCTTCCTCAAAACAATACACGTGAGGTTATAAGCAAAATTTGGTATGGGGAAAACTTGACCTACCCCACCCCCACACACTTTGCTATGGAATGTGAAAGATTAGCCCATGAGAATTTTTGGGTGGAAATTCAAAGGCACCTGGTTCCTCCAAACCCATTGAGCATCTATGAGGAGCACTGTTTCTCTAAGTGTGGCAGGGTTGTATGTTTACAATCCAGAAATGAAATTTATCCTTCAGAATGACAACCCTTACAGATCACACATTACCATCTGGAAATGACAGACAAACTAAGAAATACTGAGAATTGTCACTTTCTTACTGAAATGTCTATTCAAAAATTAGGTGAAGAAAATTAGATGAAGAAAATAAGCTATGTTCAACTATCGCGCATGCGCATGTCTTCCGTAGTTGATCGGATGTCTTACGCAGCCGATCAACACACTGTAAGATAGTACACATGCGCCTGAACGTGGGATTCGACCTGTCGATCCTCATTCTCTGCGCATGCCCAAAAAGCAATGTAATTTTCTTCACCTAATTTTTGAATAGACACTGCTCTTAGAGATACAGTAAGTGACAATTCTCAGTATTTAAGTATTAGGCTCTCTTTATCTCCATCTACTAACCACTCTACATGGTTTTCACCTTTCTTTGAATCCTTCAATAGTATGGTTGAGTATGCAGTACAGGTTCATGGTCTGTTTTCAGTATTTTCAACAACAAGGTTTTTAGTTAATGTTGCAGGGAGAGAGACACTTACAGATCTACATCTTGCGTGTTCTCTTGTACCCAATTACAGAGCGGAGCCTCATTTACCGAGCAGGTGCTGGGTGAGGTGAGGCTTTCTCCCACATAAAGCTGGGTGAGCCCTTTTCTAAAATTATTTTATAAAATGTATTCTAAAATTTACTCCAAAAATTCATCATTCTCTGAGTAACACAAGATATGTGCAGCCATTTTTTGAGTTTTCACCACTGTTTTGCATATATGACAGCAACATAACAAGACACAGTTTTGGATAGTTGTAGTGTACCAGAGCATTGCACTAATATATTTTTGGTATGTATATTTGATATTTCATGAAAGAAATTGCACCCCCACAGAATGGAAACCTTTGAACATTCATGCTAACCAGGTTCTGGTAGGGTGCCGTTGCCCTATGATCCTTTATATTTTCATTCTTCACATTTTTTCATTTTTGCAGCAGCGCATATCAATCTTGGTCCTGACGAAAGACGGGTTATTGTTACCTAGATGGCTGAAACATGTCGACCTTTGTTCCTATTGCTATAAGATAGTTATTTTGTCAAAATATCAGGTCATGTTTTTTAATCTTGACACTAGGATAGCCCTTATTAAAGTATCTTTGTGTGTCCTCGTAGTCATTTTTAATCTTCACTTTTCTTGTGCACTGCAAACTATCGGCCCCACTGATTGAGATCCCATTTTGGTCGGACCACCTACCAGTTATGAACCAAGTGCAGTCAGGTTCCCACTGGTAAGGGGTGGATTGCACTAAGTTCGGGCTATTATTCCAAGATGACGAGGCTCCACCAGAATGGTGGGCTGATGGGACTTATCTCAATCCAGTGAGGTAGGAGTTGCATTGCTCTTAGCTCACGATCGTCTACCCTTACTCTGCTGTCTTTGTATGTTTTGACCGGTAGTTTCTTCTTTTGAAAATTCATCAGCAACAGACGTGGTTGGCACACCGAAGGCTTTGTACTGACTAATAGCATAAGCCACACCCAGCCACAAAATGGCGGCATGCTTTTGACGCGGCGCCGAGTGGCTCATGGCACGTTTGCGAGGCAGAGCCTCCATCAGCAGCTGAGAGGATCTGAAGATGCTAGAACTTCAAGAATCTGTGACAGAGGTAAGAGCACGTGTTGGAGCAGACGTGGGAATGCTTTTGAAAAAGGCAGCTGGCGCGCAGTTCAAAGAGCAATCTGCCCAAACGGCTTTGCAGCGACAACACTTCCCCCATGACCATGGCAAATTGGGAAACAAATTTGTCCAAGAGAGTTACCGCACCTGCACCAAGTAAAAAGACGGCCCCAACGTCAGAGATGATAAAATATCACTCGTAACACGTAGTGCCTGTTTAAAAACCAGGAATAGATAACATGAACAACTCCTCACTCCTCAGTTCTGCCCATATTAAGCAAAAATATCGGATCAGCAAGTGTTGATTCCTGATAACTCTGGGTGCCACATCAGAGTAGACAGGGCTGTAATGTTGTTCTAAAGTAGGGCTGTCAAGAAGGCAAAATAACTTTCAACATAACTTAAAGGATGGTTGCAGCAAACAGGCAGCGGTTGTAGCACAGTAGAAATAGACAGAAGAGTTTGGCACAGGCGGGATAAGGTCACACCAAGTAGAATCCTTAAATCCTGGCAGATAGCAGTATAGGCAGATGGCAGGACACGCAAATGGCATGACAGGCAGGTATCAGGACAGGCTGGTAGCAACACCTGGATGCTCATCTAGGAAACTACACTTCTGGAAACATTGTCCCAAGGTGGCGGGACAGGGACAACAGTCCCTAAGGAGCAGGAAAATAGAGCAGGGACTGGCACAGAGAATTTGGGGTGACCGGTGTAAGGGTCACTGGTGGGGCTCACTCAAGGGTGCCAGTGTGTTTTAAGTCTGTAGCTTGTAGTTTTAAGAAGTTCTTTACCTTGGAAGGTCTTCAGGATGTAAGTTTCAGTAGTTCATCATCAGGTGGAACATGCGTGTTCTTTTCCAGATCGTCGGCAAAATATGTTGTAGAAAAGATAGGCAGTCCAGTTAAGTTTCCATGTAGATTTATTATAACCAAGATGTTACAAGGATGAGAGCCCCACCAGGAGCAGCCTCACTGCTGCTCAGCCCATCTCCAACTGACACTCACACACACGAACATTCCATTCACCAACATTCTCTCACACAGACACTCAGGCAGAGCAGCAGTAGTATAACATTCTCCCAAGGCTGAAAACACCCTTATAGGACAAGAGTGCTATGGATTCCCAGATAACTATGTGCAAAAATACATCAGCTTAATGGTGAGGTTCTTATCATTCTTTTTTATTCATCATTCAGTCATTATTATCATTCATTCACAGTGCCCAGATATACCAAAGGGCTAACAGTGTTGTACTTTGCAAATGCTGATTGCTTAACTGACTTAGACACACGGGCATGCCTCACTATAAGGCCCGCGTCCACTTTTAGAATCTCCCATTTTTCAAAAAGAACACTTGTGACCCAGTTGAGACACTTTGTCTAGACTCTCCTGAGTGAGAGGCGGGACCACAAATACCAGCATCCCTAGAGCTTTCCTGCCGACTAGGACAATACGCAATAAGGACGTGCGTCAGTGCCACCACAATATTGAGGGAGGAATGAATCATAGTCCTTGAAAGGAACTCTCTGTCACATTTGTTTGATAAAAACTTCCAACCTAGCAGCCTATGGGATGGTTTGGGCTCATACCCAATGGACTAGGACCTGGAAATAGGCTGGTAACGCGGACTTTGGCCGCACACATTTTAATTGCCATTTCCCATAAATCCATGTTTGTGATATATATTTTCTCTATGTAGCCCATATCGAGAAGGAGTCCTAATCATGGTCTGTATAGTTTTGTGCATGCTTTACTGAATCTGTATGAATGCATATAAATAGGTTGTAACTAGCAACCGTGCCACATGGGTATTCAACATACTATATCTGGCCCTGAAGAAAGCCAATTGACCCACTGGGCATTTAAACCAGTGGCATAGCTAGCCCCTTGGGAGCCCTCGGCGGGTCCTGTGTTGGCCGACCTGCGGCAGCATTGAAGAACGGGGGCATGGTGCTGGGCGAGATTTGGCCCAGATTGCCGCCCTGCGACAGTCGCTGTGTGGAGCAGGGGATCGAAAGATTACTGGCCGAGACGACAGGTAAGAGCGGGAGGCGGCCACCACCCCAAAACTCATTTCGCTCGAGGCGACCACCCCCCACCCCCTTGCTACGCCACTGATTTAAACTGCTAAAACATTTGGACGTCTGATGTCAAGGGCCATCATACCCTTGGGACATCCCACTGTTTTTAACCTTGCCCAAGGTCCTTTTTTAATAAAAGCAATTTAGGGTCCAGGAGGAAATGTTAACTCACTCACAATCCCTCGTTTGCACTTTTAAGTGCTCTGCTTACAAAGGTGTAGAGCCCACCCGCTCACATTTGGTGATGTGGGTGTGGGTCTGATAATGAAACAAACCACAGGTGGGACACGTGGGTGAGGGCCTAACAAATATATCCAAGAATTGTGACAATCACAATAATTTACCTGTGTGGGGACTGCACATTCACTTGAGATATATTAAGGGCCACATTTAAGAGAGAAAGGTCACCTCCAGTGTGTAGTTTTCAATTATGAACTCAACAGGGCTCCAGACCTTTCAGCACCCTCACTGGCAGAAAGAACATAGGAACTTTGCTGCTTCTGAAGGATTAGTCTCTCATACTTACATGTGTAAAGTTAGGTCCTGGAGACGGAGCCAATTTCACTATGAAACCATTGTGGCCAATATACGTGTACAGACAACACAAAACTGATAAAGACAGAGGTATCGAGTGAGTCGTGTCAGCTACGATGAGGGGCTCTGCTTTGTGTGAATATATATATATATACACTGAAAACCCACAGGTTTCAGGGACATTATAGTTAGGAATTTGCATTAAAAAACCTTAGAAATTCACACAAAAAAACAAAGGTTACAGGGACATGATAGTTAGGCTGACATTTCACTCATACAAAACCAGAGAAATTTAGCCGTGATAGTTACCTGAGCTAACTATAACTCATGCCACCGCAATGCACAGCTTATGACCTCACATTTTACATCACTCATGATATGGTCAGTGACATCACTGATGACATCTCAAAGGACATCACTGATGACATCATCCAGTGACTGTGAGTGTTTTTTAAAAGTTTATGAGTGTTAAATATATATAGCAAGGCGTATTGTTTAATCAGTGGATTTATGATTGACTGTATGTATGACTCAGTGGGTGCATGACTGACTGTATAAGTGAGTGATTAGGTGTCTATTTAGATAATAGCCCACGGGACCTGGCCCACCTGGGGGCTTATAGAACAGGAAGTGCATGAGCCCATGCTTCATTTTTTAAAACAGTTTCAGCTGGATTTGTGCACCCAGTGCGAATCCCGACATATTTATTTAAAAAAATGCTTTTTTGGGCTCTCGGGGACTTGCGGGACCCCTGAATAGGCCTAGGGGGTCAGGGTGCTTATACCCTGCCCCCTTTTATTTATTTTTAATGTGTTTGAACCTTTTTCCTTGTGACTCAGTTCACTCGAGTCACAAGATGGCTGCCAACACTGCCTGGTTAGAACTGTAGGTAGCCAATCAGATTGCTGGCTCGAGATCTGGAAGGTTCGGGGATCCTCTGCTGCCATATTGGTATTACTACTAAACTTATTAACACCATTTAATGAAAAGAGTGCTTTCTGAACTAAGAGCTACGTTTTTGCCAAATTTGGTGTACTTCCGTTCAGCAGTTCGGGCTGTAGCCGTGTCTAAAGTTTCCTATAGAAATTAATATGGAGAAAACACATTTTGGGACCCCCTCCTTTTTCTCGGGCCGCTTGACGAATCACACCAAAACTTTTAACACAGCAGCTGAAATGAGTGGGCCATTAGTTTAAAAATAATTTGCAAAGATTGGTCAAATGACAACAAAGATATTGGCAAAAGAAAAAATGCTTTTTGAATAGAAACAAGGTTGTTTACTATATCTACCTACTGGCGACCGCCAATAGGTAATATATATATATTCTACCTCAGCGTGGATAGCACTGTGCTAATCCAATGCTTACAAACTTAGATAGAAAAGCAGACATTTGAGGTGAGAAAATTTAGAGTGTCACTGGTGTTGAGAGTGCTCTATACAGGAGCTGCCTTCCACCTAAACTTGCGAACTACCCAGAATTCTCTCCTTCTTTTTTGCATATATATATATATATATATGTATGTATGTGTATATATTACCTACTGGCGGTCGCCAGTAGGTATATATAGTTAGGATTTTTTTCTCTATGGGATTTTTGAAAATTCTATGTCTAATAACTTTGGCGTTTGTGGACGGAATTGGCTGAAATTTTCAGGAAAATGGAACATTTTGTTTCTGAGCAGCCCCTGAAAATTTGGGGGGGGGTTCGTCAAGGGGGGGCCGAGAAAAAAGGGGGGTCCCAAAACGTGTTTTTAACATTGAGTTTTCCATAGGGCGGTTGGCCTCACTTTTAGCCCGAACGGCTGAATGGATTTGCACGAAACTTGGCAAAATTGTAGGGACTGGTAGCCCGATGTGCCTTTGCTAGGTCTCAATATATGTGCTCCAGTGGATTTTGAGAAATTAACGTTCAAAAAAAGATATATATCTGTAACAGCGAACCAGGCAGCGCTCCGGTTCGCGGACTTTACGCGTTACGGAGCTTTGTGAAGCGAAGCTGATTGGTTCTCCGGCGTCTGTAAACATTCCAAACAGTCCGTAGCGGCCGCCATCTTGTCTCTCGGTAGGATCGAGAGACAAGAGGAGGCCAAAGCGAAGGGGCAAATGACCATAAGGGGGCATAGTAGATCCTCCCTGACCCTCTAGGTTTGATGTGGAGGTTTTAAAAGGGCCCCGCGGGGCAAAAAAAATAAAAATAATAATAATCGAACGGCTGAATGGATTTGCACGAAACTTGGCAAAATTGTAGGGACTGGTAGCCCGATGTGCCTTTGCTAGGTCTCAATATATGTGCTCCAGTGGATTTTGAGAAATTAACGTTCAAAAAAAGATATATATCTGTAACAGCGCTCCGCTTCGCGGAGATAAAATTATCTCTGTATTACCTAGCTGTTGCTAACACCAGTTAGCGACCGCTAGTAGGAGATAGTGACCATCTTGGGCCCCACTTTGCATGTCAGTGATATTTATCACTAATGACATGCAAAGTGGGCATGCCAAGATGTTAGCGACTGGAAACAGTCGCTAACATCGCTATCTCCTATTACCAACTTTTGGAGATATTCGCGCTAAGCGCGAATATCTCCAAAAGCTACCACCTGCCCTGAGCAGTTCTTAGCCATGTTATCCAATGGGAGGTGGATAACATGGCTAAGAGCATTAGCTCGGTAATGCATGAATATCGGTGAGTTTTCAGCGATATTAATGCATTGCGGTCGTTTTTTATGGCATTTGCGATAAACCTTGATAATAGCAAGGTTTATCTGCGATAATTTCTGACGATGCTTAGCGGTAAAAAATTAGTTGCTAAGCATCGTTAGGAATAAATATCGCTTAACTTTGGTAATATGCCCCAACGTCTGTTAACGTTCGATTCGAAGGAAATCAGGAAGTGTTGAAAAACATTGTCTGCGCCATCTTGCCTTTTTTCAAATGCCACACTTTTGTTGTGCACGGCAGCCATTTTAGATGACTTGACCAGACCCACTCTCTGCACGCTGTCGATCCTTAGCATGGCTCCCCACCCTCGCAAGCATCTCCCCCAGGCACTGGTCACCCTCGTTCTCTGTCTTATGCATGGGTAATAAACCTCCCCCCATCTGCGCTGCTCTTCCCTGAGAATCACACCCTGTGCCCGCCCGACACCTCCCTTTCGCCCTATTCACTACCGCACCCTCTGACATTCCTTTTCCTCTGTGTCCAATTGTCCAGGCCGGTCCTAGGCTATCAGCTAGCCCTGCAGATGTAGTTTATGGCCCCAGCTGTAAAGAATCACCCCTCTTCAAAGGAGTTATAGTAGATCAAGGCCCACACTCGATGAGATCCGTCACAGCACACGCATTCCTACTATCTGAAAACCATCCTGTATTGTGATTGGGGAGGGGACCGAGCCTGAAGCGGAAGATTCCAGGGATGACTCTTTGTACATCAAAGTTTTTACAATTATGTGTCACATTAAAAATATATAGCACTCCAACACAGTAGTAAGATTATAAAACTTTAATAACTTATAAATATATACAACAAAACAAAAACAGTAAAAACATATAAACATTTTTAGGGAAAAACAACGAAGTAGCGGTCGGCTGTGCGAATAGTCCCAACGCAGCACTACGTCCAGATTTCTGGACGGCACCCAGGTGATGTTGCCTGGGTGCCGCACTGATTTCGGCATCCGGCGTGGGGCGTCGCGGGGGGTGGGTCATCAGTAGCAAACTGTTGTGCGAATAGTTCCAAGGCAGCAGAACGATGGCACCAAGGTGATGTCCAGTAAGTTGCCGCACTGGTTTTGGTATCCTACAATGCTGCTCCGAAGAACGGCGTGGGGCGCCCGGAGGGGGGGGGGGAGGCGGCGTGAACGGGCCTCTCCAGGTGGAGTCTCGTCTGTTGTAGTGGGGCGCCCCTTTACCGTTTCAGTTGCCATTCCGTCCGCTTTTGGTCCACTGTGTCAAAAGCCGCAATTCAGCTGAGTTGCGCCCACTCTTGCGGTGCAGCGATAGGCGGCTGCCACAGGACTCTCAAAATGGCAGCAGGCTCTTTTCTTTTTGGGCCTGGTCCACTGAAATGGCCCTGGGACACCTTGCAAATCGGACGCTTGTCTGCTAGGTCTTGGACCCCATTCTCGAAAGCGTCCCCTCCGCCTTGAGGATTCAACAAAAGTTTTGGGGGCCCCCGACTCCTGCAGGCTTCTGGTGGGGAGCGGCTGCCATGATTGCTCGCGGAATGACCACGACGGAGCCACGAGATGGTGGTGCTTTCATGGTGACGCCAGCTTCAGTGTGAAACATCCAGAAACAAGGTGGGGCTTTCATCGTTTGGGAAAAAAAAAAGTTTTCATCCAATGAAAAGTGTTATTTTTAGGTCAAATGATCAAGCCTTCCATCATTAGGAAACCAAAAGTAAAATGAACCAATGAAAAGTTTTATAAACAAGTCACATGACCTGTTATGCGGCATAGGGTATAAAAAGCGTAGAAAATCCGTTGGCACGTGAGGCGGCGTCAGTAGCGGACCGATGTGCGAATAGGCCGAAGGCAACACAACGCGCCAAGATCCGGATGGCACCGAGGTGGTGTCCAGCAAGTTGCAGCACTGGTGTGGCCATCCTACAATGCTGAAAGTCGGCGTGGGGCGCCCCGTTGGCCTGTGAGTTCGCGTCAGTAGCGGACCGATGTGCGAATAGGCCGAAGGCAGCACAACGCGCCAAGATCCGGATGGCACCGAGGTGGTGTCTAGTAAGTTGCCGCACTGGTGTGGCCATCCTACAATGTTGAAAGTCGGCGTGGGGCGCCCCGTTGGCCTGTGAGATGGCGTCAGTAGCGGACCGATGTGCGAATGGGGCCAAAGGCAGCGCAACAATATTTTCGGAATAGAAGACACCACAAGGCGCTGAGATGCCAAGATCCGGATGGCACCGAGGTGGTGTCTAGCAAGTTGTGGCACTGGTGTGGCCATCCTACAATGGTAAAAGTCGGCGTGGGGCGACCTGTTGGCCTGTGAGATGGTGTCAGTAGCGGACCGATGTGCGAATGGGGCCAAAGGCAGCGCAACAATATTTTCTGACTAGAAGACACCACAAGGCGCTGAGATGCCAAGATCCGGATGGCACCGAGGTGATGTCTAGCAAGTTGCTGTACTGGTGTGGCCATCCTACAATGCTGAAACTCGGCGTGGGGCGCCCCATTAGCCGGTGAGATGGCGTCAGTAGCGGACCGATGTGCGAATGGGGCCAAAGGCAGCGCAACAATATTGAATAGAAGACACCACAAGGCGCTGAGATTCCAAGATCCGGATGGCACCGAGGTGGTGTCTAGTAAGGTGCACTGGTGTGGCTATCCTACAATGCTGAAAGTCGGCGTGGGGCGCCCTGTTGGCCTGTGAGATGGTGTCAGTAGCGGACCGATGTGCGAATGGGGCCAAAGGCAGCGCAACAATATTTTCTGACTAGAAGACACCACAAGGCGCTGAGATGCCAAGATCCGGATGGCACCGAGGTGATGTCTAGCAAGTTGCTGTACTGGTGTGGCCATCCTACAATGCTGAAACTCGGCGTGGGGCGCCCCATTAGCCTGTGAGATGGCGTCAGTAGCGGACCGATGTGCGAATGGGGCCAAAGGCAGCGCAACAATATTTTCTGAATAGAAGACACCACAAGGCGCTGAGATTCCAAGATCCGGATGGCACCGAGGTGGTGTCTAGTAAGGTGCACTGGTGTGGCTATCCTACAATGCTGAAAGTCGGCGTGGGGCGCCCCGTTGGCTTGTGAGATGGCGGTAGTAGCGGACCGATGTGCGAATGGGGCCAAAGGCAGCGCAACAATATTTTTGGAATAGAAGACACCACAAGGCGCTGAGATTCGGTTAGCACCGAGGTGGTGTCTAGCAAGCTATGCAGCTGAGTTGCGTGCGCACTTGCGGCGAATAGGTCGAAGGCAGCACAACAATGTTTTCTGAATAGAAGACACCACAAGGCGCTGAGATTCGGTTACCACCGAGGTGGTGTCTAGCAAGTTGCTGCACTGGTGTGGCCATCCTACAATACTGCTCCGAATAACGGCGTGGGGTGCCCGAAGGGGGGGGGGGAGGCGGCGTGAACGGGCCTTCCTAGGTGGAGGCTCGTCTGCTGTAGTGGGGCGCCCCTTTACCGTTTCAGTTGCCATTCAGCTGAGTTTTGGCCGCTCTTGATGCTACAGCGACAGGCGGCTGCAACAGGACTCTCAAAATGGCGGCCTGTTCTTTGGATTTGGGCCTGGTCCACTAAAATGGCCCTGGGACACCTTAGAACTCGGACGCTCGATTTTTTTTTCCTTTCCTCTACATGCAAAAAAAGGTAAATGCCCGGTACGTTATACGCTTCATCTGCCACGATGTACTCTCCAGAGGAACCGAAAAAAAATATAGTTATGGTAACTATACCATGCATCGTCATATGGAGAGGTGGCACCAATTAATTATAGTGCTGCATAAAAGAGAGATTTGGAGGAGAACCCCCGACCTGCCAGTACATTCATCAAAGAAGTGGCACTGACAGCATCAGAGGCAAGGGAAACGGTCCCAAATATTTAGAAGAACTTTGGAAAGATTAAAATGACATGTTTAGATTGTGGCAAATTAATTTCATGTGGACAGATGAGTGTTACTCTATAAATACAGCATATGAACATCATCATAGTCGATGGTTGGTACAGACATTTTGACTATATCCTGGACCTGCCCGTCCTCGCCCAAAATGGCGCCGGAATAAATGGGACTCGTAACTCCTTGTTGTGTACTGGTTGCAGAACCTTGAAATCACGAGATACGTATGCAGTTTTGAAGCACATGGCGGGCGGGGACGAGAATTGATTGAGTATTTCGACATCCCTATTGATATTAAGTTCTGATGTGTTATTGATTACTGTACTATTGAAAGTTCGAATTAACGTCGCGCATGGTACTTGCCCGCAAATGTATATCTAGATAATTTTATTGTAACTGGCCCTGTCGTATTTTAATTATAAAATGTACGTCCACCGATTCCGCAACTGTTAGACACCTTAGTTCTTGCAACCTAATGGCCCGCCCGTTACGTTCCTCTACAGTGTAAATGTCTACTCATCATATACGATTACAGTTTGCTCCGTGGCCGGCCCACGTGGTTATAGGCTCGTATTTGTATAATGAAATTTTCACAATAAAGGTTTTTAAAAGAAAACATGGTAGTAGTATATACATTGGTAAAGTTTTTAATAATAGTCACTGTTTTAGAATCATTAAAAGGCAAGTGAAATAAAGCAGACCAATTACATGAAGGGTAAAAGGTATAATACGCAGGAACGCAGTAAAGATAAATGGTCAAGGGCTGTTGTGTTTTCTACTCCTGCAACATAAAGTGATCGATAAGAATCTCATATTCAGGCGTATCGGCGACTAAGACAGCAGGTCGACCCTCTTTTGCTCAACGGCTCCGTCATGGGACGAAGAAACGCCCTTTTTCTCGAAAAAAGAATATATTTTACTTGCAGGACAGTTGTAAATTTTCCGGGAAAGTACATTAGCCTGGAACATTATAACATATATTTAAGAAAAAATAATGTTCGGAAGTAATAAAAAGCGTAATTTTTAGGTCATATGACCAAGCCTTTCATCATTAAAATAAGAAAAGTAAAATGAACCAATGAAAAGTTTTATTAACAAGTCACATGACCTGTTATGCTTACGTTACGCGCTGCGCGTCGCGCCCCGGATGACTTCCGGATGCGCTAACGCGGCACGTCATATGACGCATTACGCGACAACGCAGGTCCAGAATATAGTCAAAATGTCTCCACCAACCAGCGGTCGGAACACAACCCCTTTCAGCAGGCTAAATAGTTCTGTTAAATGACAACAGAAGGGACAGGCAACAAGAACCATCAGTCAAAGAGGGGAGGGCTAGTTCTTCTCTACCGGGTTACATTGGGGCGCTACCGGAACTGATCGAATTGGTAGTCTACAGTGTTTCTGGATGTTTCAGACTGAAGCTGGCGTTAGCATGAGAGCACCACCATTTCGTAGCTCCGTCGTGGCCATTCCGCGAGCAATCATGGCAGCCGCTCTTTATTGTTATTTTGGGCGGGGTGGGTGGCGGAGCCGAGCTGTATTGCAGCCATCATGGTGTGGAGTTCAGTTCATCTCACTAGTTTCGTATTTGTCATGAGGGGTTGTTCTTAATGTTTCTATTTTAGCGAGGTCAAAAAGAGATCCCATTAGTGGCTTACTGATTTTGCTCGATTCCTTTTGTTTTTTTACACGATTTTTCGCTATCTGCAAAGACTAAACAGAGTATTGCGACTCTGTGCTTGTTTGTAAATAGAGAATGAACCAAAGAGAACAATCAATCAAATGGAGAGAGAAGCAGGCACGACGGATTACAACGGGGGCAAAGGCCTGCGTTAACTACCCTTCACTATCTGCAAAGAGATAGTACTCCTAATAGAAATGAGGGGGGGGGGGGCAGCATTCAAAGCAGATCAGTGTGCATAAACACGAAAATGTTTTTACTTACCACGTACTTGACATTCGACAGCTTATGATATTTGCTATTAAAAAACCATTGAAATTCACTGAAAAAACCATAGGTTATAGACCATATATAGTTAGGAATTAGCATTTACAAAACCTTGAAAATTCACTGAAAAAACCATAGGTTATAGATCATATATCGTTAGGAATTAGCATTTAAAAAACCTTATTTTACTCACACAAAACCATTGAAATTCCATATATAGTTAGTTGCACTAACTATATATCGCGCACCCGCAATCCACTGCTGATGATGTCACATATTACATCATTCATGACATGGTCAGTGACATCACTGATGACATCACCGATGACATCTCAAATGACATCACTGATGACATCACTGATGACATCTCATTTGACATCAATGACCACATCACTGATGATATCATTCATGTGACAATACAATGCATCTCCTCACACTTTAATATAACCTCTGTTACACCCAGTGTTAAATACAGAGTATAATTTTTGAAACCATTGACACACCAATACTAGTTACTACATACGCACTCACTGATTCCTACGTCTACACACACATTCACTCATTCACCCATACAATCATTCATACATACAATCACTCATCTTTACAACACTATCATATGCACTCATACACCTATACAGACACTCACACTCTGCCACTCATCCATGGAGTTACTCACACACCTAGTCAGTCCTGTAAAGAATCAATCACACTTCCATTTTCTATTTTTTCCATTTTCCATTTAAACATAGAGTACCTTACATTTTCAAACATATGCTAACACATACTTACTCTCTTATACAATCATTGATACAAGTACACATTGATCTGCACAGAGTCACACATCTCCCAGCCAGCCACACACACACTCAGTCTCCCATACAAATACTTGGACAATCAATCAATAACCCATATAGTTACTCATATAGCTACTGATCAAGACATGCAGCAGTTTACAGAACAACAGACATAATGATGCACAAATTAAGACAGTTTAGTCACTAACCCATGCACTCAGTGAGACACATTTAATCACTCACTCATACAGTCAGTCACGCACCTAAATCCTTCATCCAGACACTTATACATCTACTCATTCTTCAATATGTAAAACATATTTAAACTTTACAGAAACACACAGTCAATGGATGATGTCATCAGTGATGTCATCAGTGATGTCATTTGAGATGTCATCAGTGATGTCATCAGTGATGTCACTGACCATGTCATGAATGATGTAATATGTGACATCATCAGCAGTGGATTGCGGGTGCGCGATATATAGTTAGTGCAACTAACTATATATGGAATTTCAATGGTTTTGTGTGAGTAAAATAAGGTTTTTTAAATGCTAATTCCTAACGATATATGGTCTATAACCTATGGTTTTTTCAGTGAATTTTCAAGGTTTTGTAAATGCTAATTCCTAACTATATATGGTCTATAACCTATGGTTTTTTCAGTGAATATATATATATATATGTGTATGTATATATATATATATATATATATATATATATATATATATATATATATATCACAGAAAAAACCATAGGTTATAGACCATATATAGTTAGGAATTAGCATTTACAAAACCTTGAAAATTCACTGAAAAAACCATAGGTTATAGACCATATATAGTTAGGAATTAGCATTTAGAAAACCTTATTTTACTCACACAAAACCATTGAAATTCCATATATAGTTAGTTGCACTAACTATATATCGCGCACCCGCAATCCACTGCTGATGATGTCACATATTACATCATTCATGACATGGTCAGTGACATCACTGATGACATCACTGATGACATCTCAAATGACATCACTGATGACATCACTGATGACATCTCATTTGACATCATTCTTGTGCTAATACGATAAACCTCTTCAGACTCTAATATAACCTTAGATACACTCAGTGTATACAGACACTCACACACTGTCACTCATCCATGGAGTTACTCACACACCTAGTCAGTCATGCAAAGAAACAATCTCACCTCCATTTCCTCAACTATACAGTTATACACACCTTACTTATTCAAACATATACTAACACATATTTACTCTCTTATACAATCCCTGATACAAGTTCACAATGATCCATACAGCCACTCACACATTCAGTGGCTCTCATGCACAGTTATTTATATATGCCAACTCTCACATGTACTGTGTTTTACATATGTACTTACTATGACATGTAGCATTGAGATATCCATTCACTCATCAATACACTCATGCACACAGTCAACCGCCCATGTAGCTTTTTCCACATGCACTCTTGAAC
Source organism: Lissotriton helveticus (assembly GCF_964261635.1). Classification (NCBI taxonomy): domain Eukaryota; kingdom Metazoa; phylum Chordata; class Amphibia; order Caudata; family Salamandridae; genus Lissotriton; species Lissotriton helveticus. The sequence goes on from NC_136071.1 coordinate 619,665,706, forward strand.
TCATACACCTAGTGAATCAACTGCTCACACATCTATGCACAGAGTCACACACCTCCCAGCCACCCCCACACAAACTCAATCTCCCATAGAAATACTTGGGCAACCAATTAATAACACATATAGCCTCTCGTATAGCTAATGATCAACACATGCAGCAGTTTACATCACAACAGACATAATGATGCACAAATTAAGACAGTTTAGTCACTAACCCATGCATTCAGTGAGACACATTTAATCACTCACTCATACAGTCAGTCACGCACCTACTAAATCCTTCATCCAGACACTTATACATCCACTCATTCTTCAATATCTAAGACATATTTTAACTTTACAGAAACATACAGTCACTGGATGTTGTCATCAGTGATGTCATTTGAGATGTCATCAGTGATGTCATCAGTGATGTCACTGACCATGTCATGAATGATGTAATATGTGACATCATCAGCAGTGGATTGCGGGTGCGCGATATATAGTTAGTGCAACTAACTATATATGGAATTTCAATGGTTTTGTGTGAGTAAAATAAGGTTTTCTAAATGCTAATTCCTAACTATATATGGTCTATAACCTATGGTTTTTTCAGTGAATTTTCAAGGTTTTGTAAATGCTAATTCCTAACTATATATGGTCTATAACCTATGGTTTTTTCTGTGAATTTCATTGGTTTTTTAACAGCTAATATCTGTAGCTGTAAAATGTATTCTTCTTTAAATCCAAAAATATATTTTATATGTTTATGAATAATTTTTTTTTTAAATATTTTTTTTTCTTCGTTCCCGCTTCGCGAATCGGGAAGCTTCCCGTTAGCTGACCTTGATGCCGCGAAATAGACCGCGAGCCGGTAAACGTTTCTTTACCGCAAGTGCCGCGTTAGAAAACAACATCGTGACGCCTCCCGTCCGCATGACGTTTCACGTTGTCGCGTGATACGTCATATGACGTGCTACGTTAGCGAACTGGTACGCGAAGCGAGTCGCAAAGCGCAGGTTTCTGGAAGCAAACTGGGAGGCCCTGCAAAGCGCTTAACGTAAACACAGCAAGTCATGTGACTTGGTAATAACACTTTTCATTGGTTCATTTCACTTTTGGTTTCCTAATGATGTAAGACTAGGTCATATAATCTAAAATGAACACTTTTGATTGGTTGAGAACTCTTGTTTTTCCCAAATGATGAAAATCCCTCCTTCTTTCCTCACTCTGACTTTCATCATTGTGAGAGAAAGACCCTTTGTGATCACTGAGCAATGGCTTCTTTAGTAGCTTCAGCTGGTGCTTCCCCACCACCTCCACCACATCCAAGGAAGAGTGGACCACCTGCTCAAGTTGTAATTCAACAAGAAGAAGAAGAAGAGGAACAGGAGGACGAGCACGAAGAGAGGCAGTTTTTGCCTGAGCAGCCCAGGACGTCTCACCGGAAAGAAAACTTCATTTGGCAATTTTTTTAAATTCCCAAAGGTCAGAAAAAAGTAAATGCAAGATACGTAACTTGCCTTATATGTCAAGATAGACTGTCCAGAGGGACCGACAAAAAATACAGTTTCGGAAACTACACAATGCATCGCCATATGACTAGGTGGCATCCTAACAACTACAGTGCTGCACAGTTTCGGAACGACCTAGATAATCTCCCTATTATGGCCAGAAGATCTGTTGTACCGGAAGTAACGGGACCAGAGGGCAGGGAGATGGTGCCAAATATACAAATGAGATTTGGTGATGTAAAACACACCTGCGCATTTTGCGATGGATTCATTTCCTACGGAGAAAAAAGCATCACTCTGATCAACAGAGCTATTGACTATCATATGCAAGTTTGTCCGAAACGCCCAAAATAATAAATACTTCTTTTTTTTGTTTTGTTGCTCCTGTTGAGCCCTTTACAATGAATCGTTTTCATTGCCCCCTCCAAGAAAAACCCAAAAAAATATAAAACTGTTCCGAAAAATTCAAAAACAGTAAAAAAATGTTCAGAAAAATAAAAAAAAAAGTTCTTTTCAGAACTACCTCCCCGTTATTAAAAAATTGGTACAATATTTGGAACTGTGCCAACCTCTATTTCTCTTAGTTCGCTTCCTAGTTCGCTCGCTGGTACGCGAACTGGAAGCGAACCAAAAACAGTAAGTATAAGGGAAGGAAACACACACTTATGTTAAAAGAAAGACAGCTATAGGGGAGTAAACTAGAGATACCATTACCCGTAATCCACTGCTGATGATGTCACATATTACATCATTCATGACATGCTCAGTGACATCATCAGCAGAGGATTGCGGGTTTTTTGGCAACATGCCTTATCCACGGTTTAATAACGCTGCCTTTTGCTTTATATAAGTTTTCAAATTGTATGAAATATATACCAATAGGTCGTTATGAACCTTTAGGTAGTGCTTTTCTTCATGAGGTCTGGTCGCTTCCATACACATACAGATGTTTCAAAGATGATCAAGAAGTTTATCTGAATGGAGAGGAATGCACTGAGACGCCAGATCATTCACTAATGTGTAGGCACATACAGTTACACGATTCATGCAACAAACACCGACCAAATATGGCTTGCGTGTTGCAAGGCACGCCAGTTCCTGCTATCATCCCCACGTTCAAGTTGTTGGAAAATGGTAGTTATTTGATGCTCAATAATGAAGATTGTTCTGAGTTAATTAAAAGTATTCCTTTTATCGTAACAGTAAGTGAACGGGTTATTTGCTGCAGAAATGTTCTATTTCCTCCCACACATGAACATAGGGAGTTTTCAATCTGGCCACAAATACCAACCTTGGGACACGTTTCAACGGCATGGCAAGAATAAGAGCTCTTTTGTCTCAGAGAGAGGTGGCCTTGAGTTCGGCCCGTGAAACTTTCGTACTTCACATAGCGAACACCCGTACACAGGTTTGCCTTTCAATTTCAGCAACATGTTTCCGACTATCTTTAACGCATCCTCCACAAAATCCCTGGCACACTTTTTTAAAGTTGTTACCAGTGGTCTCGTGACTTCATTTGAGAAAATCTTTGGAGTCATCCCTGCTTCCTTTCATTGTATTTTCTGCACTCTGGTTCGTGGATTGGCATTTTTACTTGCATTACCAGCGGACGCTCTTGTGCTTTTTTACATTTTTAAATATGGATGTCCCTCCTATGCAACCTCCGACCCTGCAGCTGCTGACACTGTTCCGCAATCGCATGCTAGAATATTATGGCACAATGCCGTTGGCGATATTAAGCACGGCATATGGATTATCTTTTCGGTTCTCCTACTTCACCTGTGTCCAGCCTGTATTTCACTGCCTGACCTGTGATTTCGATTGGGCCATTGATTTGTGTCTCTGCGGACCGGTTTCTCCTGACGTCGACTTTAATCAGCTGATGACTCCTATCATTACTCACGAGTTGGTTTGTCCTGGCGAAAGGATTATGGCTGTGGCATTGATGCATGGACTACTTGGTCCCTGGAATTTACTGGCGGCAGCACAGTCTTTCTTGGAACAGAGCTTTCTTGAAAACCCACCGAGCTGTCCTCTGATGGTGATAGAGGATCCGGTGCTGGGAGAGCACGTATGTTCTTTTCCGCTTTTTTTTTTTTTTTTTTTTTTTTAAAACCTTTATTGCGCATTATCATAAACAGATACGGGCCTACAACCATCCGGCCGGCCGAGACAAATATACGAGCATGAGACAAAATTATCGCAACTCAGTAGCACAGAATACAATAATAACAAACGATCCAAATTACTGCAAATAAGCGGGCGCTACCGAGAAACAGGAGAAGTTAAGGTTCATTTTTTAAAGGTGACATAATTAAGTGGTAGAAAAGCATACGAATCGAGAAGGATCTGAACACATATAGGTCACCGAAGATAAGGGTGGGCAACGCGTACCCGAAGGATTCAGAGCAAGCAATGAGAACTAATCAAAATGGCGGCTAAAGAACAACACTAAAGGATAAATAGGCACCAGTTACACATAGCACGCCTAGCGTCACCCATCTAATCCCGAACGATCCCACCGACCCAGAAAAAGCGAAAAGAAAAGGGTGAGAACATAAAGAAAAATAAGGTACCATAGAAACAAAAGCGGACAAAAGAAAACCCTTCCCCCAACCCCCCACCCTACACACATGCAGAGGCTATGGTCTACCCCCCCCCTAACAGTGTGCCTGTCGCCCCAAAAGAGCACCCGAAATATAGAAGAAAAATAAGAGAGAAGAAAAAGAGAAACAGTAACGTATCAGAGGAGGGCCTAACGAACATACTCAAAACAACCAGCATACGTAAACGCGGCCGCCATCCCCGGACCCCCAACCCGACATAGAATCAAAACACAGGATCCCCGCGTGTACGATATAGTCCCAGCAACACAAGTTCAGGAATCACAGGGAGAAACTTCATCAACCTTGCCCCTTACGGTCCGACGTACAAACAAGGTCCAGCTGGATAGTGGCCGTCATTAATAGAGCAGAAAGACGGGATGACCATTGCAGGATAGAAGACCGTCCACCAAAGTCTGAAGAACTCGGAACCGTGCATGTCACAACATCACAGAAGGGTCCCACACTCAGCAACAACAATCCACCGGGAGAGGCCGAACAAAGAAGTGAGTACAGTCCCAGGAGAAGGCGGCGAGAAACATCATCAGACCACTGAGGCGCCGCCGGACACAGCGCCCGGATACGAACACCCAGCCAACTCGCAAGTCCCGGAACATCAAGGCTCTCCCCAAACATAGTATCCAATTCCACAACAGGAGCGGGGTTCGGTAGCTCTCGTACCTCCGTAGACGTCCGGTCAGTCAATCCATGGCAAACAGCAGCAGGATGTGGCATAGTGCTCCGCACATGAGAGCAGACGTGGTCAGCCGAGGGCATAGCAGACAAAAGGGCATCCAATCGGTCCTCCAGCTCTCGGGCAGTACATCGAAAAACATCTCGCAATTCACCCAGCGCCCCAACAATATCGCAAATCCGCAGCAGTTCCCCGGGACAGGAGGAAGCAGCCGCACCCTGTATGCCAGCCTCACAGATATGGAGGAGATCATAAGACCGGCCGGCGACCCCCCCTGCGGGCAGCCGGTCATCAGGTCGCAACTCCGTACAATAATGACAAGTCAGAGGCACAGGGGCAGCACACTCCATTCCGACACCCAAACAAGTCCAGGCAGCGACGGGGCACGCTCGCATACTCAGGAGCAACCCGGGGTCGGCAAATGCTGGAGTCGGGGAAGAGACACAAGATGGCACACACCAAGGCGCTGGGCAACGAGAAAGCTGGAAAACTCTCGTACGAGCTGGGGAGAAGATACTGTAACACTCACAGCCGTCTTGCCCCTGAAGAATAAAGCGTTGCGGAGCAGGCGGAATATCCGCGGTGGATAGCACAGAGAAACAGCACACCCCCGCCGGGCGGCTCCGACGTAGTTACGATGGCCGCTGGCGATGCAATCATGGCCGGCCGTCTCCGAGGAAGAAAGACCCGGTCGCCGCCATAGGGCCAAAGGAGGGAGCAGGGGCGCTGTCTCTCTTCCCCCACCGGGAACACATCGAAAGCACAGCGTCAGGAGCAGAAACACCTCCCGGATCCGAAAATGCGGGTATGGAGCAGGATAACTTGCAGGATGAGCCGCAACACGGGGTAAAAACGAGAGGGTCGGCGGAGCCGAGGGTTCAGGCGGCCATCATGGTTGCGGGCTAGGTCTTTTCCGCTTTTAAATTGGATGGCTGAACTGTTTTCGGATGAAGACGGTGACTTCCTATTGGAGGCTGTTGCAGCTTATTTTGCATACACAGTTATGTCATAGACCTTTTTCATGTTTGATATGCTGAGTACTAGCATTTCATTGACAATTCATTGACTTATTTGTCAAGTTTTTATTATTTACCTTGCCTATTGGCTTAAGACTCGATAAAGTACTTGGCTGTTTTATTTTTCTTTAGCATTAAATTTTCCTAGTTTTTAATGCTTTACCTTGCGGACCGTCCACATATAAACTTGCAATCTGCTCTCATGAGATGGCACTTCTATTATCTTATTCAGTTCGTTTCCGGATCATGGGGAGGTGTCATCTAGGTCCTGGATATCTTTACACCGTGTTAAGTTAGCATGGGCTCATTACCGGTTTAAACGCCATTTTTCCTTTTTTGCAACTTCTGCACACGACACTTAGTTGTTGCTTTAGCTTTCCACCTAGTAGTTCATCGTGGTTTACATGAGAATAATATGTTATTGGTCTACTATCTGCTTTACTTGTTAAACTATATCTGTACAGCGAGTGCTAAAGTTTCAAGAACAACACGATACAGAATTGTTATGAGGTCTGATCTCCACGACTTCATACTCATAACATAAGTGCAACTTCTGCCAATTCTGGGCATGAGGCGGGTTTTATATTGCTTTGCCGAACACACATACACAACAGTTGATGCGGTTCACATGAAGAGAGAGCTGGTGTATGCTGATGTGATTCCTTCAAATCTAAGACACTAAAGTATGGGCACGCCCTAAACCAACACAAAGAGACCTTCTTAGCAAATAATATAATATGTGTATTAGGGAGGGTGAGATATAAGCAGCCGCGGGCCGTGGAGGGAGTTACGATGGGGCAGGGAGGCGGGGAGGGGGAGAAGCAGGGTGGAGCCCTCTCTACCTTGCCCCTCCCCCTCCCCGCCTCCCTGCCCCACCGTAACTCCCTCCACGGCCCGCGGCTGCTTATAAGTGTTGCTAACTCTTATTCATTTACAGCATGTTAACATACTGTCACCATTCGCTTTTTATGTACTAGTAACTATGCTGGTAATTTTGCTACTGATAATATGTGTACTTGTATTCTCCACCCTGCTTCTCCCCCTCCCCGCCTCCCTGCCTCACCGTAACTCCCTCCACGGCCCGCGGCTGCTTATAAGTGTTGCTAACTCTTATTCATTTACAGCATGTTAACATACTATCACCATTCACTTTTTATGTACTAGTAACTATGCTGGTAATTTTGCTACTGATAATATGTGTACTTTTATTATCTAAGGTACTACGCCTGAGAAGACGGCATTAGTAAATAAACATTTCAAATACACATCTGTTCTTCTTAACTCCATGTTCTGGTTTCTAAGAAATCTATAACGACCAACTGTTCATGAGTTCCACGTATCCTGAGGTACTATAAGTTCATATTCTGGATTGTCTAAACATTGAGAGTTTGTTATATCCAATGTGACACTGTACCTAGCTTGCTAAATAGTTTTTGATTACTAACGTGAGTTTTGGGACACCCTAATTCGCCGAGGTTCCAATCCTCTGTCCACAGTTCTGTGTGAGAACAGAAACCCTGCGACAGGGGCACCCCCGACCCTTGCTGGAGCTTCATCACACTTGCGATACAACTCCAGCAATGCATTCGCCGAGGTTCCAATCCTCTGTCCACAGTTCTGTGTGAGAACAGAAACCCTGCGACAGGGGTACCCCCGACCCTTGCTGGAGCTTCATCACACTTGCGATACAACTCCAGCAATGCGCCACCTTTACGGCACAGATACATCACGCATCTGTGCTGTTTTTGCCCCATGATGCGCCGCATTGTAAATGCAGCACACCATAGGTGACGGAACAGCGGCACAGAATGACTAACACATCCCTGGTGATGCGCCAGTCATCATAAATGTATCCCTATGCTTCTTATCTTGTTAGAGATGAACCGCCATATGTATCATCAAAGTTATTTGCATTTCCTAAATAGCGAACTTTAAGGAATAAATAGCGATTCTTTACCATTCCTAGTTTGCGATGAGCTATTTGCTAATTAGCCGAATGTAGCCCAATGAAGCCCAATGTAGCCCAATGTAGCCCAAAGATGGCCGCCAGACACACAAAAAAACAAATGTAGCCCAAATATCAGCCAGATGTAGCCCAACTATAGCCCAGTGACAGAATGACCAATCAGCTTCGCAAACCTCCGTTACGCGAAGCGGAGCGCTGTTACAGATATATATCTTTTTTTGAACGTTAATTTCTCAAAATCCACTGGAGCACATATATTGAGACCTAGCAAAGGCACATCGGGCTACCAGTCCCTAATATTTTGCCAAGTTTCGTGCAAATCCATTCAGCCGTTCAATTATTATTATTATTATTTTTTTTTGCCCCGCGGGGCCCTTTTAAAACCTCCACATCAAACCTAGGGGGTCAGCGAGGATCTACTATGCCCCCTTATAGTTATTTCCCCCTTTGTTTTGACCTCCTCTTGTCTCTCGATCCTACCGAGAGACAAGATGGCGGCCGCTACGGACTGTTTGGAATGTTGACAGACGCCGGAGAACCAATCAGCTTCGCTTCACAAAGCTCCGTTGCGCGAAAAGTCCGCGAACCAGTGCGCTGCCCGGTCCGCTGTTACAGATATATATCTTTTTTTAAACGTTAATTTCTCAAAATCCACTGGAGCACATATATTGAGACCTACAAAAGGCACATCGGGCTACCAGTCCCTACAATTTTGCCAAGTTTCGTGCAAATCCATTCAGCCGTTCGGGCTAAAAGTGAGGCCAACCGCCCTATGGAAAACTCAATGTTAAAAACACGTTTTGGGACCCCCCTTTTTTCTCGGCCCCCACTGGACGAACCCCCCCCAAATTTTCAAGGGCTGCTCAGAAACAAAATGTGCCATTTTCCTGAAAATTTCAGCCAATTCCGTCCACAAACGCCAAAGTTATTAGACATAGAATTTTCAAAAAACCCATAGAGAAAAAATCCTAACTATATATACCTACTGGCGACCGCCAGTAGGTAATATATATATATATATATATATATATATATATATATATATATATATTCATTTGTTTAAGCCAGCGCAATATTGAGTTGTACCAGCATAACAATATGCTTCTAAAAATGATTGAATTGTGTCTGATGAACAACTACTTTATGTTTGACAAACAAATCTATTAACTGCTTCATGGTGTAGCAATGGGGTCATGCTTCTCTCCCAGCTATCCGTGTTTGCACGTTGGCTGGTGGGAGGACCATGTCCTCAAAAACACCCACAAGGAACTGTATGATATCCATGTATTACATCGGTGGCGTTTTATAGACGATGTCTGTGTGATTTGGAATGGGTCTGTAGAATCAGCCAAGAATTTTGTTGACACTATCAACAACAATATTTTGAATGTTACGTTTACTACTGACATTAGCAATCAATGCGTCAAATTTTTAGATGTTGAACTGTACGTTGCAAATGAGACCATCCAAACTAGATTGCACAGAAAGTCCACTACCGGCAATTCTGTGTTTCATGCCAGTAGCTCCCACCCTAACCACCTTATTAGAAGCATTCCGTATGGAGAGTTTTTAAGGATAAAGAGAATCTGTAGTTCTGACACAGATCTTAAACACTGCCAGATGGATGCGTTTCAAAGGTTTAGAGCCTGTGGGTACAAATCTAATGAGCCGAAGACTGCTATGGAAAGGACAAACAGTCAGTCCAGAGAGGATTGCTTACGGATTAGCAAATGTAACATCACCCCTGCCAATTCTAAGGTTTCGGATATTGGTTCTAAACCTAGTGACTCAGTGAGACTTATAACTATGTTCAGTAGCCATGAAAAATAAATAAGGAAGATCATATATAAGTATTGGCCAATAGTTATGACTGATCTCACTTTATCTCAAATTCTGTCTTCACTTCCATCTGTTACATTCAGGCGTGCACCATCAATGAGGGATGCATTTGTTAAATCTAGCCCAGAGGTGATCACGTCAAGCAACTGGCTATCTAAAAGGACAGGGTTCTTTAAATGCAGCTCATGTCGAGCTTGTAAATTTGGACTAAATACCACTGCCTACACCACTGCTTTTGAGTACCAACCTAGCAAGGAAAAAGGGATGTTCACTTGTAAAACCGAATATGCAGTATATGTATTAGAATGTTCATGTCATCTTAAATATGTGGGCAGCACCAAGCTGCAAGTATTTAATCGCATATTGCAACATCTCCATGCGGAGGTGAATTCACTATCCAGTTACCCAGTTGTTTGTCATTTTAAACTTGTCCACAGTAACAATTTGAATGACTTTAGTTATTTTGTGATAGATTCAGTGTCTAAGTCACCCAGAAGAAACAGCAGACAAAAGAGACTTTGTCAGTTAGAGTCACACTATATCCTTTTATTAGACACCAAGATGCCAAATGGCCTCAACACGGGGAAAGACATGCATACCTTCCTATAATTGGTGTATCTGTACATCCCCAATATTCAGTTTGGCACATGGAGAGTTTGGTTTTAGAACCACAGTCTTTTAGCCCTGTTTTTTACTTGGTTTTTAACCTGGTTTTACTCAGTGTTACCTGGTTTACAGGGTTTTACTTGGTGTTAACAGGTTTTAGATGTTTTTTTTTACTGTGCCTTAGATCTTTCTCTTATCCTTGTACTGTATACATATTGCACTTTCCATGATGAAATCTTTATAGTGTTTGACATCCAACCACATGAACCAGTAGCCTGCTCTTATATCTTGTATTCAGTACTTGCAAGGTAACTCTGTATGTAGGTTTTTGGTTGAAAACCATGATTCTGTTTATAATTACTAGTCCTAACCGTCATATCTAGCCATATATTCATGGTGTACTTGCACTTTACTTGTATATGATAATAGGTATGCCACTGGCCTCGGTTTTTATTCATCAATTGCTAACTATGATTGGTGATAGTTGAAATCTATGATGATTTGTAATTTTGCTCTTTCATTTTAGTGGTTTGCACTTATTCTCCCTTGCTCTAGGAACTATGATGAATGACATTTAATTTTGCCTTGTAACATGAATTTGGATTTTTACAATGCATTTTAGCTTGAGATATAATGTGGGTATAGCCGATTTTTAACCATTTGGTTTTAAATATGCAATTTTGCTTATACACATGTGCAATCCTTTTGCGTTTTATTACATTTTGTATTTACTGTATTAATCCATTAATGTTTAACCATGGTGAAGCAACTCTAGTAATTTAGAAACATCAGGTCGGTGTTTTTAATCATTGAGTATGTTAAGTATGTCTTCTAGCTTTACTATGCAAGGGAGTGTCTCAATTATTGTCACCTGTTTAGCATAAAATGACCTCATGATGTCCAGCGCGGCATGTGATCAAGACCATGGCAACGTGGTCGAAACGCGTAATACTGGGCCCTTGCCTGTGTATTCTAATTCGAAGCCATTGACACTGGAATAAAGCACTACATTTTGGAAAAGCATTATGTGGTAAGTACCTGATTTTCACCAAGCCGTCAGTGTTATAGGATTGTGATATATATATATATATATATATATATATATATATATATATATATATATATATATATATATTCACTGAAAAAACCATAGGTTATAGACCATATATAGTTAGGAATTAGCATTTACAAAACCTTGAAAATTCACTGAAAAAACCATAGGTTATAGACCATATATAGTTAGGAATTAGCATTTAAAAAACCTTATTTTACTCACACAAAACCATTGAAATTCCATATATAGTTAGTTGCACTAACTATATATTGCGCACCCGCAATCCACTGCTGATCATGTCACATATTACATCATTCATGACATGGTCAGTGACATCACTGATGACATCACTGATGACATCTCAAATGACATCACTGATGACATCACTGATGACAACATCCAGTGACTATGTTTCTGTAAAGTTAAAATATGTCTTACATATTGAAGAATGAGTGGATGTATAAGTGTCTGGACGAAGGATTTAGTAGGTGCATGACTGAATGTATGAGTGAGTGATTAAATGTGTCTCACTGAGTGCATGGGTTAGTGACTAAACTGTCTTAATTTGTGCATCATTATGTCTGTTGTTCTGTAAACTGCTGCATGTGTTGATCAGTAGCTATATGAGTAACTATATGGGTTATTGATTGATTGCCCAAGTATTTGCATGGGAGACTGAGTGTGTGTGTGGCTGGATGGGAGGTGTGTGACTCTGTACAGATCAATGTGTACTTGTATCAATGATTGTATAAGAGAGTAAGTATGTGTTAGTATATGGTTGAAAACGTAAGGTGCTCTATGTTTAACTGTATAGAGTAGAAAATGGAAGTGTGATTGATTCTTTACAGGACTGACTAGGTGTGTGAGTAACTCCATGGATGAGTGGCAGAGTGTGAGTGTCTGTATAGGTGTATGAGTGCATATGATTGTGTTGTAAACATGAGTGATTGTATGTATGAATGATTGTATGGGTGAATGAGTGAATGTGTGTGTAGACGTAGGAATCAGTGAGTACGTATGTAGTAACTAGTATTGGTGTGTCAATGGTTTCAAAAATTATACTCTGTTTTTAACACTGGGTGAAACAGAGGTTATATTAAAATGTGAAGAGATGCATTGTATTGTCACATGAATAATATCATCAGTGATGTGGTCATTGATGTCAAATGAGATGTCATCAGTGATGTCATCAGTGATGTCATTTGAGATGTCATCAGTGATGTCATCAGTGATGTCACTGACCATGTCATGAATGATGTAATATGTGACATGATCAGCAGTGGATTGCGGGTGCGCAATATATAGTTAGTGCAACTAACTATATATGGAATTTCAATGGTTTTGTGTGAGTAAAATAAGGTTTTTTAAATGCTAATTCCTAACTATATATGGTCTATAACCTATGGTTTTTTCAGTGAATTTTCAAGGTTTTGTAAATGCTAATTCCTAACTATATATGGTCTATAACCTATGGTTTTTTCAGTGAATTTCAATGGTTTTTTAATAGCAAATATCATAAGCTGTCGAATGTCAAGTACGTGGTAAGTGAAAACATTTTCGTGTTTATGCACACTGATCTGCTTTGAATGGTGCCCCCCCCCCCTCATTTCTATTAGGAGTACTCTCTCTTTGCAGATAGTGAAAGGTAGTTAACGCAGGCCTTTGCCCCCGTTGTAATCCGTCGTGCCTGCTTCTCTCTCCATTTGATTGATTGTTATCCAAGTATTTACTGTTTTAGAATTAGTTCTCTTTGGTTCATTCTCTATTTACAAACAAACACAGAGTCGCAATACTCTGTTTAGTCTTTGCAGATAACGAAAAATCGTGTAAAAAAAAGAAAAGGAATCGAGCAAAATCAGTAGGCCACTAATGGGATCTCTTTTTGACCTCGCTAAAATAGAAACATTAGGAACAACCCCTCATGACAAATACAAAACTAGTGAGATGAACTGAACTCCACACAATGATGGCTGCAAAACAGCTCGGCTCCGCCACCCACCCCGCCCAAAATAACGATAAAGAGCGGCTGCCATGATTGGTTGCGGAATGGCCACGACGGAGCTACGAAATGATGCTGCTCTCATGCTAACCCCAGCTTCAGTCTGAAACATCCAGAAACACTGTAGACTACCAATTCGATCAGTTCCGGTAGCGCCCCAATGTAACCCGGTAGAGAAGAACTAGCCCTCCCCTCTTTGACTGATGGTTCTTGTTGCCTGTCCCTTCTGTTGTCATTTAACAGAACTATTTAGCCTGCTGAAAGGGGTTGTGTTCCGACCGCTGGTTGGTGGAGACATTTTGACTATATTCTGGACCTGCGTTGTCGCGTAATGCGTCATATGACGCGCCGCGTTAGCGCATCCGGAAGTCATCCGGGGCGCGCAGCGCGTAACGTAAGCATAACAAGTCATGTGACTTGTTAATAAAACTTTTCATTGGTTCATTTTACTTTTCTTATTGTAATGATGAAAGGCTTGGTCATATGACCTAAAAATTACGCTTTTCATTACTTCCGAACATTATTTTTTCTTAAATATATGTTATAATGTTCCAGACTAATGTACTTTCCCGGAAATTTTACAACTGTCCTGCAAGTAAAATATATTCTTTTTTCGAGAAAAAGAGCGTTTCTTCGTCCCATGATGGAGCCGTTGAGCAAAAGAGGGTCGACCTGCTGTCTTAGTCGCCGATACGCCTGAATATGAGATTCTTATCGATCACTTTATGTTGCAGGAATAGAAAACACAACAGCCCTTGACCATTTATCTTTACTGCGTTCCTTCGTATTATACCTTTTACCCTTCATGTAATTGGTCTGCTTTATTTCACTTGCCTTTTAATGATTCTAAAACAGTGACTATTATTACAAACTTTACCAATGTATATACTACTACCATGTTTTCTTTTAAAAACCTTTATTGTGAAAATTTCATTATACAAATACGAGCCTATAACCACGTGGGCCGGCCACGGAGCAAACTGTAATCGTATGTGATGAGTAGACATTTACACTGTAGAGGAACGTAACGGGCGGGCCATTAGGTTGCAAGAACTAAGGTGTCTAACAGTTACGGAATCGGTGGACGTACATTTTATAATTAAAATACGACAGGGCCAGTTACAATAAAATTATCTAGATATACATTTGCGGGCAAGTACCATGGGTGACGTTAATTCGAACTTTCAATAGTACAGTAATCAATAACACATCAGAACTTAATATCAATAGGGATGTCGAAATATTCAATCAATTCTCGTCCCCGCCCGCCATGTGCTTCAAAACTGCATACGTATCTCGTGATTTCAAGGTTCTGCAACCAGTACACAACAAGGAGTTACGAGTCCCATTTATTCCGGCGCCATTTTGGGCGAGGACGGGCAGGTCCAGGATATAGTCAAAATGTCTCTACCAACCATCGACTATGATGATGTTCATATGCTGTATTTATTAGAGTAACACTCATCTGTCCACATGAAATTAATTTGCCACAATCTAAACATGTCATTTTAATCTTTCCAAAGTTCTTCTAAAAATTTGGGACCGTTTCCCTTGCCTCTGAAGCTCTCAGTGCCACTTCTTTGATGAATGTACTAGCAGGTCAGGGGTTCTCCTCCAAATCTCTCTTTTATGCAGCACTATAATTAATTGGTGCCACCTCTCCATATGACGATGCATGGTATAGTTACCACAACTATATATTTTTTCGGTTCCTCTGGAGAGTTCATCGTGGCAGATGAAGCGTGTAACGTACCGGGCATTTACCTTTTTTTGCATGTACAGGAAAGGAAAAAAAAATCGAGCGTCCGAGTTCTAAGGTGTCCCAGGGCCATTTTAGTGGAGGACATGATACAGCGATAATGCCCTGGATAAGGACACTTCCTTCGGGCACCCCACGCCGTCTTTCGGCGCAGCATTGTAGGATGGCCACACCAGTGCGGCAACTTGCTAGACACCACCTCGGTGCCATCCGGATCTCGGCGCCCCACTGCAGATGAACTGCCTCCACATGGAGAAGCGGGAGAGGCTCGTTTGCGCCGCCTCCCCCCCCCCCTTCGGGCACCCCACGCCGACTTTCGGCGCAGCATTGTAGGATGGCCACACCAGTGCGGCAACTTGCTGGACACCACCTCGGTGCCAACCGAATCTCAGCGCCTTGTGTTGTCTTCCATTCCGAAAATATTGTTGGCAGCATTTTGAAAGGAAAGACAAACAGCCGTTTGTGGCCCTCACTACACCGTTCTCCTAGTGAGTCTCACATTGTTACATTTAGGAAGAATGTTGAAGAGTAGTATGTTGAAAATCTGAAGCCATTGTTATACAAACTCTCAACCAGCCTTGGATGGAAAAATCCTGAAGAATGTACAAACTGAAAACCAGTTTTTCTCTGTATAGCATCAGCAGCAACGCTTGAGTCAGCTTTGTGTGAAGCCGCCATTTTGATTCAATCAATAGCGTCCCCCTGCACACATTCAGGGACCTGGTCGTGTCTTCAGGTCAAACGGATTGTGGGACAAGATGCACAAAGGAAAAGGAAAAAAGTTCCGCCGGACCCCGGGAGGTGGCCGCCTATGTCATGGGCGATCTTAGGCCACACCAGGGCAATAGTGAAGCTGCAGCAGGTGCAAATAAGCTTCAGACAGTGTTACAAGCGCTGCTCAGAACTCTCAACTATGACACCACCTCGGTGCCATCCGGATCTTGGCGCCTTGTGCTGGTTCCGGCCTATTCACACATCGGTCCGCTACTGACGCCACCTCACAGGCCAACGGGGCACCCCACGCCGACTTTCGGCGCAGCATTGTAGGATGGCCACACCAGTGCGGCAAATTGCTGGACACCACCTCGGTGCCATCCAGATCTCGGCGCGTTGTGCTGCCTTCGGCCTATTCGCCACAAGTGCGCACGCAACTCAGCTGCATAGCGAGTGAAACACCAAGGGGCGCCCCACTGCAGCCGAGGAACCTCCATCTTGGGGGCGACGCACAGCATCACATTGCTTTCCAATGCAGTCAGATCCTCAAACAGCCCCCACTGACTGACGCGAACTCACAGGCCAACGGGGCGCCCCACGCCGACTTTCGGCGCAGCATTGTAGGATGGCCACACCAGTGCGGCAAGTTGCTGGACACCACCTCGGTGCCATCCGGATCTTGGCGCGTTGTGCTGCCTTTGGCCCCATTCGCACATCAGTCCGCTACTGACGCCATCTCACAGGCTAATGGGGCGCCCCACGCCGACTTTCAGCATTGTAGGATGACCACACCAGTGCAGCAACTTGCTAGACATCACCTCGGTGCCATCCGAATCTTGGCATCTCAACGCCTAGTGGTATCTTCCATACAGAAAATATTGTTACGCTACCTTTGGCCCCATTCGCACATCAGTCCGCAACTTAGACATCACCTCGGTGCCATCCGGATCTTGGCATCTCAGCGCCTTGTGGTGTCAGTCAGAAAATATTGTTGCGCTGCCTTTGGCCCCATTCGCACATCAGTCCGCTACTGACACCATCTCACAGGCCAACAGGGCGCCCCACGCCGACTTTCAGCATTGTAGGATGGCCACACCAGTGCGGCAACTTACTAGACACCACCTCGGTGCCATCCGGATCTTGGCGCGTTGTGCTGCCTTCGGCCTATTCGCACATCGGTCCGCTACTGACGCAAACTCACAGGCCAACGGGGCGCCCCACGCCGACTTTCAACATTGTAGGATGGCCACACCAGTGCTGCAACTTGCTGGACACCACCTCGGTGCCATCCGGATCTTGGCGCGCTGTGTTGCCTTCGGCCTATTCGCACATCGGTCCGCTACTGACGCCGCCTCACGTGCCAACGTATTTTCTCCGCATTTTATACCCTATGCCGCATAACAGGTCATGTGACTTGTTTATAAAACTTTTCATTGGTTCATTTTACTTTTGGTTTCCTAATGATGGAAGGCTTGATCATATGACCTAAAAACAACACTTTTCATTGGATGAAAACTTTTTTTTTTTCCAAACGATGAAAGCCCCACCTTGTTTCTGGATGTTTCAGACTGAAGCTGGCGTCAGCATGAGAGCACCACCATCTCGTAGCTCCGTCGTAGTCATTCCGCGAGCAATCATGGCAGCCGCTCCCCACCAGAAGCCTGCAGGAGTCGGGGCCCCCAAAACTTTTGATGAATTCTCAAGGCGGAGGGGACGCTTTCGAGAATGGGGTCCAAGACCTAGCAGACAAGCGTCCGATTTCCAAGGTGTCCCAGGGCCATTTCAGTGGACCAGGCCCAAAAAGGAAAGAGCCTGCCGCCATTTTGAGAGTCCTGTGACAGCCGCCTATCGCTGCACCGCAAGAGTGGGCGCAACTCAGCTGAATTGCGGCTTTTGACACAGTGGACCAAAAACGGACGGAATGGCAACTGAAACGGTAAAGGGGCGCCCCACTACAACAGATGACACTCCACCTGGAGAGGCCCGTTCACGCCGCCTCCCCCGGGGCGCCCCACGCCGTTATTCGGAGCAGCATTGTAGGATACCAAAACCAGTGCGGCAACTTACTGGACATCACCTTGGTGCCATCGTTCTGCTGCCTTGGAACTATTCGCACAACAGTTTGCTACTGAAGACCCACCCCCCGCGACGCCCCACGCCGTTATTTGCTGGGTGGCAACTTACTAGACATCACTTTCGTGTCATCTAGATTTCAGCGCGTTCTGCTGCCTTGGAACTATTCGCACAACAGTTTGCTACTGATGACCCGCCCCACGCCGGAAATCTGGACGTTGTGCTGCGTTGGGACTATTCGCACAGCCGACCGCTACTTCGTTGTTTTTCCCTAAAAATGTTTATATGTTATTACTATTTTTGTTTTCTTGTATATATTTATAAATTATTAAAGTTTTATAATCTTACTACTTTGTCGGAGTGCTATATATTTTTAATGTGACACATAATTGTAAAAACTTTGATGTACAAAGAGTCATCCCTGGAATCTTCCGCTTCACGCTCGGTCCCCTCCCCAATCACAATACAGGATGGTTTTCAGATAATAGCAACGCTTCTGCTGTGACGGATCTCATCGAGTGTGGGCCTTGATCTACTATAACTCCTTTGAAGAGGGGTGAATCTTTACAGCTGTGGCCATAAACTACATCTGCAGGGCTAGCTGATACCCTAGGACCAGCCTGGACAATCGGACACAGAGGAAAAGGAGTGTCAGAGGGTGCAGTAGTGAATAGGGCGAAAGGGAGGTGTCGGGCGGGCACAGGGTGTGATTCTCAGGAAAGAGCAGCGCAGATGGGGGGAGGTTTATTACCCATGCATAAGACAGAGAGCGGGGGTGACCACTGCCTGGGGGAGATGCTTGCGAGGGTGGGGAGCCATGCTAAGGATCGACAGCGTGCACAGAGTGGGTCTGGTCAAGGCATCTAAAATGGCTGCCGTGCACGACAAAAGTGTGGCATTTGAAAAAAGACAAGATGGCGCAGACAATGTTTTTCAACACTTCCTGATTTCCTTCGAATCGAACGTTAACAGACGTTGGGGCATATTACCAAAGTTAAGCGATATTTATCCCTAACGATGCATTGCAAAGATTTTTTTACCGTCAGAAATTATCGCAGATAAACCTTGCTATTATCAAAGTTTATCGCAAATACGATAAAAACCGACCGCAATGCATTAATATCGCTGAAAACTCAGCGATATTCATGCATTACCGAGCTAATCCTCTTAGCCATGTTATCCACCTCCCATAGGATAACATGGCTAAGAACTGCTCAGGGCAGCTGTTACTTTTTGGAGATATTCGCGCTTATCTCGAATATTTCCAAAAGTTGATAATAGGAGATAGCGATGTTAGCGACTGTTTCCAGTCGCTAACATCTTGGCATGCCCACTTTGCATGTCATTAGTGATAAATATCACTCACATGCAAAGTGGGGCCCAAGATGGTCGCTATCTCCTACTAGCCGTCGCTAACTGGTGTTAGCAACAGCTAGGTAATACAGACATAATTTTATCTCCGCGAAGCGGAGCGCTGTTACAGATATATATCTTGTTTTTGAACGTTAATTTCTCAAAATGCACTGAAGCACATATATTGAGACCTAGCAAAGGCACATCGGGCTACCAGTCCCTAATATTTTACCAAGTTTCGTGCAAATCCATTCAGCCGTTCGATTATTATTATTATTTATTTTTTTTGCCCCGCGGGGCCCTTTTAAAACCTCCACATCAAACCTAGGGGATCAGCGAGGATCTACTATGCCCCCTTATGGTCATTTGCCCCTTCGCTTTGGCCTCCTCTTGTCTCTCGATCCTACCGAGAGACAAGATGGCGGCCGCTACGGACTGTTTGGAATGTTTACAGACACCGGAGAGCCAATCAGCTTCGCTTCGCAAAGCTCCGTAACGCGAAAAGTACGCGAAGCGGTGCGCTGTTACAGATATATATCTTTTTTTGAACGTTAATTTCTCAAAATCCACTGAAGCACATATATTGAGACCTAGCAAAGGCACATCGGGCTACCAGTCCCTACAATTTTGCCAAGTTTCGTGCAAATCCATTCAGCCGTAAGATTATTATTATAATTTTTTTTTTTTGCCCCGCGGGGCCCTTTTAAAACCTCCACATCAAACCTAGGGGGTCAGCGAGGATCTACTATTCCCCCTTATGGTCATTTGCCCCTTCGCTTTGGCCTCCTCTTGTCTCTCGATCCTACCGAGAGACAAGATGGCGGCCACTACGGACTGTTTGCGGCCACTACGGACTGTTTGGAATGTTGACAGACGCCGGAGAACCAATCAGCTTCGCTTCACAAAGCTCCGTTGCGCGAAAAGTACGCGTCCTAGGCCGCTGCCCGGTCCGCGCTTACAGATATATATCTTTTTTTAAACGTTAATTTCTCAAAATCCACTGGAGCACATATATTGAGACCTACAAAAGGCACATCGGGCTACCAGTCCCTACAATTTTGCCAAGTTTCGTGCAAATCCATTCAGCCGTTCGGGCTAAAAGTGAGGCCAACCGCCCTATGGAAATTAACATGGGAAAAACGCGTTTTGGGACCCCCCTTTTTTCTCGGCCCCCCCTTGACGAACCCCCCCCAAATTTTCAAAGGCTGCTCAGAAACAAAATGTGCCATTTTCCTGAAAATTTCAGCCAATTCCGTCCACAAACGGCAAAGTTATTAGACATAGAATTTTCAAAAATCCCATAGAGAAAAAATCCTAACTATATATACCTACTGGCGACCGCCAGTAGGTAATATATATATATATATATATATATATATACATATATATATACACATACCTACATACATACATATATATATATATATATATATATATATATATATATATATATATTACCTACTGGCGGTCGCCAGTAGGTATATATAGTTAGGATTTTTTCCCTATGGGTTTTTTGAAAATTCTATGTCTAATAACTTTGGCGTTTGTGGACGGAATTGGCTGAAATTTTCAGGAAAATGGCACATTTTGTTTCTGAGCAGCCCCTAAAAATTTGGGGGGGTTTCGTCAAGGGGGGGCCGAGAAAAAAGGGGGGTCCCAAAACGTGTTTTTAACATTGATTTTTCCATAGGGCGGTTAGCCTCACTTTTAGCCCGAACGGCTGAATAGATTTGCACGAAACTTGGCAAAATTGTAGGGACTGGTAGCCCGATGTGCCTTTTGTAGGTCTCAATATATGTGCTCCAGTGGATTTTGAGAAATTAACGTTTAAAAAAAGATATATATCTGTAGCAGCGGACCGGGCAGCGCTCCAGGACGCGTACCTTTCGCGCAACGGAGCTTTGTGAAGCGAAGCTGATTGGTTCTCTGGCGTCTGTCAACATTCCAAAAAGTCCGTAGCTGCCGCCATCTTGTCTCTCGGTAGGATCGAGAGACAAGAGGAGGCCAAAACAAAGGGGCAAATAACCATAAGGGGGCATAGTAGATCCTCCCTGACCCCCTAGGTTTAATGTGGAGGCTTTAAAACGGCCCCGCGGGGCAAAAAAAAATAATTTTTTTTTTGTTTTTTTGCGTGGGTAGCGCCCGGTCCGGGAAGCTTTCTGGGCAGCGTACTGCAATGAAAAATGAATGATAGACTTTTATTTTTTAAGGATTGTTTATTGTGTTTAATAATTTATTAAACTTTCTAACGCGGCGCGTCATATGACGCATTACGCGACAACGCAGGTCCAGAATATAGTGAAAATGTCTCCACCAACCAGCGGACGGCACACAACCCCTTTCAGCAGGCTAAATAGTTCTGTTAAATGACAACAGAAGGGACAGGCAACAAGAACCATCAGTCAAAGAGGGGAGGGCAAGTTCTTCTCTACCGGGTCACGTTGGAGCGCTACCGGAACTGATCGAATTGGTAGTCTACAGTGTTTCTGGATGTTTCAGACTGAAGCTGGCGTTAGCATGAGAGCACCACCATTTCGTAGCTCCGTCGTGGCCATTCCACGAGCAATCATGCTAGGCGCTCCCCACCAGAAGCCTGCGGGAGTCGGGGGCCCCCCAAGACTTTTGTAGAATCTTCAAGGATGAGGGGACGCTTTCGAGAATGGAGCCCAAGCTCTAGCAGACAAGCGTCCGAGTTCCAAGGTGTCGCAGGCCCATTTTAGTGGACCACGCCCAAATCTGAAGAGATGGCCGCCATTTTGAGAGTCCTGTGGCAGCCGCCTATCGCTGCGCCGCAAGAGCGGGAGCAACTCAAGTACATGGTGAGCGAGACGCTGTAGTCGAAAGAGCGGGCGGTAAACAGCTGAATAGCGGAAGAGGCACAGTGTAGCAAAAGCGGGCTGAATGGCAAATGAAACGGAAAAGGGGTGCCCCACTACAGCGTGTCTTTAGGTGAAACGGATTGTGGGACAAGGTGAAGAATGGAAGAGTCACCAAAAGGAAAAAAGTTCCGCTTGACCCCGGGAGCCGGCCACCTATGTCGGGGGCGATCTCAGGCCACACCAGGGCAACAC